>NC_072411.2:142675833-143420000 GCF_028858775.2 Pan troglodytes | reverse complement strand
AGTTTTGCCATGTTATTCAGGCTGGTCTCAAACTCCTGGGCTTAAGCGATCTATCTGCCTTGGCCTCTCAAAGTTCTGGGATTACAGGTGTGAGCCACCATGCCCAGCCAACAGTGTGATTTTTAAGTTTCTATTTTCATTTGTAATTTATCTGAGCAGGTCTTCTCTTTCTTGGTTTGCATCAGGAATCCGATGGACTCTAGGGGTTTCTTTAAACCTTTATACCTTAAGGCAGAAGAAAGAAGCCCCAGCATCTTTCTCTTGCTGTAAAAAGAAACCACATGAGTAGTTTTTGCCTTTTAAAAAACAGATGTCAATTTAAATGTTATTATAAGGCCAGCAAATTATTGAGTAAAGGAACCAATCAGAAAATAGACTCTTAAGGGTTGTTATGGTTCACAGAACAGAGTGCAGTTCCCGTGTCTTAAGAATCTCCTTTGTACCAAGAACACTCCCAGGCCTGGTTACCTGGTGACAGAGAACAGAGATGGGCATACATCCCCTGCTGTCACTGTGCTGGGCAGGATGGGAGAAGCCAGAGTGTTGGGAGGTTGATCCTGTACAGTTTATTAGAACTAGCTTTATGGGTGGGATGCAGTGGCTCACTCTTGTAATCCTAGCACTTCAGGAGGCCCAGGCCAGAGGATTGCTTGACCCAGCCTGGGAAACATAGTAAGACCTCGTCTCTACAAAAAGTTAAAAAATTAGGCTGATGCAGAAGAATCACTTCAGCCCAGGAGGTCGAGGCTGCAGTGAGCCAAGATCATGCTACGCACTTCAGCCTGGGCAACAGAGCAAGACCCTGTCTCCAAGAAAACAGCCAAAAACAACAACAAAAAACTAGCTTTATGGTGAATAAAAATGGCTTTCTTTTTTCTTCCCAGCTGTAGAGGAAAAGATAATTTTTAAAAATCTTTTTGAGTTTTTTCCCCAGCGTTTAGGATGACCTGCTATTTCAGGGTTAAGCATTAGTATCCCAGTAGTTATCATTAAGAGAAAGAGAGCAGGCCTGAAACATATACAGCTTATGACATGGGGGAGAAAATGGCAGAAGAGCACTTGAATATGTGGAATATGAGACACCTATTGTTTTCCACCTGTATGCCCTGAGAGTTATTTAGGCAAATACTTAAATGCAGGATGCACAAATCATGAGTGTACGTTGTTAGGGACTTTCAACAACTGGACACACACACCACCAGCACCCAGATCAAAATGCACAGTTTCCCCAGCATCTCAGGAGCCCTTCTGGGCACAGACCCCAGGGTACCCACTGTCTTGTCTTTTAACATAATCAGGCTTGCCTATTTCTGGACATTCTATTTCTATAATGCGCTAATGATGTGAGCTCTAATGATGTTGAATATCTTTTTGTGTGCTTGTTCGCTATCTGCATATTTTCTTTGATGAAATCTTTTCAAACCTTTGCTAGCTTTTAAAAATTGGGTTTTTGAGGCCAGGTGTGGTGGTTCACGCCTGTAATCCCAGCACTTTGGGAGGCCGAGGCGGGAGGATCATGAGCTCAGGAGTTCGAGACCAGCCTGGCCAACATAGTGAAACCCTGTCTCTACTAAAGATACAAAAAATTAGCTGGGCGTGGTGGTGCACACCTGTAATCCCAGCTACTCAGGAGGCAGAGGCAGTAGAATCACTTGAACCTGGGAGGTGGGGGTTGCAGTAAGTCGAGATTGTGCCATTGCACTCCAGCCTGGGCACCATTGCACTCCAGCCTGGGCAACAGGATGAGACTTTGTCTCAAAAAAAAAAAAAAAAAAAAAGGGGTTTTTAAACAATATTGAATTTTAAGAGTTCTTTATAATTTCTAGTTACCATTCCTTTATCTGATAAGGGAATTTCACCCAGTCTGTGGCTTGTCTTTTCATTTTCTTAGCAATGCCTTTTGGAGAGCAGAGGTTTTTAATTTCGATGAAGTCCAGTTTATCAATTTTTCTCTTATGGATAATGCTTTTGGTATCCTATATAACCCGAGGTCACAAAGGTTTTCTGTTTCCTTCTACAAGTTTTATAGCCCTCGGTTGTACACTGAGGTCTGTGAGGCAGTGGGAGTTGATTTGGTGTGTGGTGCAGGCCATGGCTGAGGCTTACCTTATACACGTGGATTTCCACTAGTTTGGCACCAGTTGTGGAAAAGAATCCTTTCTCCATTAGATGATCTTGGTAGCCTTGGCAGAAATCGATTGACCGTATACGTGGGGTCTGTTCAGTCCACCGGTCTACGTGTCGACGCGCTTGCCAATGACTGCGGCTTCATAGTGAATCTTGAAACTTGTCTGTTTTCAAGTCCGCTTTGAATATCCTAGGTCCTTTGCTTGTTCATGTAAATTTTAGAATCAGCTTGTGGATTTAATTAATTAATTAGTTTTGGGGAGGACAGGGCCTTGCCCTGTCACCCAGGCTGGAGTGCAGTGGCGCAATCATGGCTCACTGCAACCTCCACCACCTGGGCTCAAGCGATCCTCCCTTCTCCAGCCTCCCAAGTAGCTGGCACCACAGGTGTACACCACCACGCCCAGCTAATTTCTTAATTTTTGTAGAGACGAGGTCTTGCTGTGTTGCTCAGGCTGGTCTTGAACTCCTGGCCTCAAATGATCCTTTCACCTTTGTCTTTCAAAGTGATGGGATTACAGGTGTCAACCATGGTTGATTTTATTAATAATGCCTGCTGGGATTTTATTTGGATTTGTATTGTCCATAGAGCTACTTGGGGAGAAGTCACACATTGATTGAGTCTTCCGCGGCATTTACTTAGGTCTTGTTTGAATTCTGTCATCAATGTGCTGCAGTTTTCAGCATATGAATCCAACATATTTTGTTAGGTTTATCCCTAAGTATGTCATGTTTTGGATGCTGTTGGAAGTGGTACTGATTTTTAATTTTAATTTCCAGTTCACCATTGCGAGTATATAAAAATACGATCTATTTTTCTGTGTTGACTTTGTGTCCTGCAAACTTGCCAAACTTTTTTGGTAGATTCTTTGGGATTTTCTATATAGACAGTTGTATCATTTATCACCTCCTTTCTAATCTCTATGCCATTGATTGATTGGTTGATTGATTGATTGCCTTATTGCACTGGCCAAGACTTCCAGTAAAATATGAGCTAGGAGTGGTGAGAATGGACAACCTAGCTTTGTTCCCAATCTTAGAAAGAAAGCCTTTAGCCTTTCACTGTTAATGATGAGGTTAACAGTGGGTTTTCTGTAGATGCCTTTTATCAGCTGAGGAAGCTCTCTTCCATTCCTTGTTTGCTGAGAGTATTTATTAGGAATGGATGTTGGCTTTTGTCAGATGCCTTTTTCTGTATCTGTTGAGATGATGCATTTTTTATTTATGTGGACATGATACATTATCATGATTGAGTTATGAATGTTGATTCAACCTTGCATTCTTGGGATTGCTCGTAACGTGTTACTGCCCTTTTTATATATCGTGTCTTCAGTTTGCTAATATCTTGTTAAGCATTTTTGCATCTACATTTATGAGGAATATTGGTGTGTAGTTTTCTAGTAATGTCTGTCTAATTTTAGTATAAGCATAAAGCTGGCCTCATAAAAATGAGTTTGGGGCCAGGAGTGGTGGCTCATCCCTGTAATCCCAATACTTTGGGAGGCTGAAGCGGGAGAATCGCTTGAGCCCTGGAGTTCAAGACTAGCCTGTGCAACGGAGTGAGACCTCATCTCTACAAAATAATTTAAAAGTCAGCTGGGCGTGGTGGTGCATGCTTGTAGTCCCAGCTACTTGAGAGGCTGAGGAAGGGAGATCGCTTGAGTCCGAGAGAGGTCAAGGCTGCAGTGAGCTGTGATCACACTACTGCACTCCAGCCTGGGCAACACAGCAAGACCCTGTCTTAAAAAAAGATTTGGAAGTAGTCCTTCCTCTTCTGTTTTGTGAAGAGTTTGTATATTTTTTCCTTAAATATTTTGTAGAAATTGGCTGGTAAAATCCTCTGGGACTGGAGTGTTCTTTGAGGGAAGAATTTTAACTGCAAATTAAACTTTTAAAATATAAATGGGATTATTTATGTTTTCTATTTCTTCTGAAGCTTTGGTGGGTTGGATCTTTCAAGAAATTTGTCCATTTCATCTAAGTTATAAAATTTATTGGCAAATAGTCTCTTAAAAACTTTTAATGTCTGTAGGGGCTATAATTTTATCACCATTTTCATTCTTGGTAGTGGTAATTTGTGTCTTTTTTTTTTTAACTGATCAGTCTGGTTAGAGGCTTATCAATTTTATTAATCTTTTCAAATAACCTGCTTTGGGTTTCATTAATTTTTCTTATTTATAATCTATTTTCAATCTTGTGACTTTTCTCTTATTATAAAAAATTTTTTTCATTATTTTTTCTTACTTTGGATTTAATTTTATTTTCTTCTTCTATTTTCCTAAGGTGGTATCTTAGATCATTTATTTGAGCTATGCTTTTTTCTAATATAATCATTTAATGTTTTAATTTTTCTCCAACCCCAGCTTTATCTGTGTATCACAGATTTTCATATGTTGTGCTTTCACATTCATTCATTTACAAATATGTTGTTACTTTGTGTTATTTAGAAGTGTGTTGTTTAATTGCCAATTATTTGGTGATTGTTCAGATATCTTTTTGTTTTTAATTTCTTTATAGAGAACATACTTTGTATAATGTCAGTTTCTTTAAATTTGTTGATGCTTGTATTATGTTTTGAAGTCTCTACCTATACTTGTGGATTTGCTTGTTTCCCTTTGTAATCCTCCCAGATTTTACTTCATATATTTGGAAGCTCTGTTGTTATAGGAATACCCATTTAGTATCATAGCATCTTCTTGATGAACTAATTCCTAATTTGATATGCCTTGTTCTGAAGTCTACTTTGATATTAGTATGACTACTCCAGCTTTCATTTGATTTGTGTTCACATAGTAAACTTTTCTCATTCTTTTACTTTTAGTCATTTATGTCTATATTTAAAATGGTCTTCTGTAGGCAGCATACACTTGGATCTTGCTTTTGAAATTCAGTCTGAAAGTCTCTAATTGAGGTGTTTAGACCGTTGATGTTTAATGAAATTACTGATATGGCTGGATTTAAATCTATAATCTAAATCTAGATGTTTTCTATTGTTTCTGGATATTTCTGTGCTTTGTTATTTTCCCCTCTATTTTTCCTACTTTCTGTTGACTATATTTTATTATGTCATGTTTTTGTTTCTTGTTAGTTTTTAATATTTCATCATGATTTTTGGCATCGGTATTGAGATATAGTTCACATACCATATAATTCACCCATTTACAGTGAACAGTTCAGTAGATTTTAGTACATACAGAATTGTGCAACCATCACCACAAACGAAGAACATTTCATGACCTCAGAAAGAAACCTCATACCCATCAGTAGTCAGTCGCATAACCCCCGTCCTGCTCGAATTTCCTCCATCCCATCCTGGGCAACCACAAATCTACTTTCTGTCTCAATAGATTTGTCTATTCTGGACACTTCATATAAATGGAATCATGCACAGTGTGCTCTTTTGTCACTGGATTCTTTGATCTAACATAATGTTTTCAAGGTTCATCCATATTGCAGCATGTATAAGTACTTCATTCTTTTTTATGACCGAGTAATATTCCATTATATGAACAGACACCATATTTTGTTTATCCGTTTATCAGCTGATGGACATTTGTGTTGTTTCCATTTTTTGGCCATTAGGAATAATGCTTCTATGAACAATTGTATATAAGATTTGTGTGAACATATGTTTTCAGTTCTAGGCATATACCTAGTAGTGCACTTCATGGGTCATGTCGTAACTCTGTGTCTAATGTTTTGAGGAACTGCTGAACAGTTTTCTAAAAAGGTTATACTGTTTTTACATTCCCATCAGCAGTGTACAAGGGTTCCTGGTCTACATATCCTTGCCAACACTTATTATTGTCTTTTCATTTCTAGCCATTCTAGGGGGTGTGAAGGGGTAGCTCGCTGTGGTTATGATTTGCATTTCCCTGATGACTAATGATGTCAAGTGTCTTTTCATGATCTTATTGGCTGTTTGTAAATCTTCTTTGGAGAAATGTCTGTTCTGATCCTTTGCCCATTTTTTTTTTCTTTTGAGACAGAGTCTTGCTCTGTCGCCCAGGCTGGAGTGCAGTGGCACAATCTTGGCTCACTGCAACCTCCACCTCCCAGGTTCAAGCGATTCTCCTGCCTTAGCCTCCTGAGTAGCTGGGATCACAGGTGCACACCACCAGGCCCAGCTGATTTTTGTATTTTTAGTAGAGATGGGGTTGCACCATGTTGGCCAGGCTGGTCTCGAACTCCTGACCTCAGGTTATCTACCCGCCTTAGCCTCCCAAAGTGCTGGGATTACAGGTGTGAGCCACTGTGCCTGGCCCTGCCCCTTTGCCTACTTTTAAATTGGGTTGTCTTTTTATTATTAAATTGTATGAGTTCTGTATTTTAGATACAATTTCTTGATCAGATATATGATTTGCAAATATTTTCTCCATTAAATGTGTTGTCTTTTCACTTTCTTGATGTTTCATTTGAAGCACATTTTTATTTTATTAATTTTATTATTTATTTTATCACATTGATTGTACTTTATGGATGGTTTATAGGAGGTAAGGACTTTCTGCTTAAAATATTTAAAATTTACATGTGTACACAAACATACACATGTTCCCCCACCCGTGGGGAAGGACAAGATGACTCTGAATAGAGGATGGAGGAGGAGGAGAGGGTGTAGACAGAGGGCCCTTGACTCCTACAGGGGCAGCAGGATAAGGAACAGAGTGGGGCAGAAGGTGGGTTATTAAGAAGCATCTTGCAGGCTGGGTGCGGTGGCTCACGCTTATAATCCCAGCACTTTGGGAGGCCAAGGCAGGTGGATCACGAGGTCAGGAGATCGAGACCATCCTGGCTAACACGGTGAAACCCTGTCTCTACTAAAAATACAAAAAAATTAGCCGGGCGTGGTGGTGGGTACCTGTAGTCCCAGTTACTCAGGAGGCTGAGGCAGGAGAACGGCATGAACCCGGGAGGCGGAGCTTGCAGTGAGCCGAGATGGCGCCACTGCACTCCAGCCTGGGCGACAGAGCAAGACTCTGTCTCCAAAAAAAAAAAAAAAAAAGAAGCATCTTGCTTACTGACATGAAGCCACGTGCCCAGCGAGAGCGTGGATGAGGCCCTTGGAGGGTGGGCACATGATGCCCAACTAGCCAGCCAAGGCCAACGTCCCAGGGGTAGGGCGGAAGTGGGGTGGCGTGCACAGGGCACCCAGCCCAGGCCTCTGCTGTCCCCACCTCCCTCCCCACCCTCCGAGAGAAAAGACAGTTTGGGCCTCAGCCATGGACCGACGCCGTTACTGGCAGCGTCTCCTTAAACTACAGAGATAGAATGTGTATCAACAGGGTGATCGCTTCTGACCCACTCAGGCACACAGCTAGAGGTGCTGCATGGGCCAGAACCAGTCCTACGGTATCTTTGGTTTGTGGGCTTCCCCCCTGACTTGAATCCTCCCTCTGTCCAGCCTCTGGGGTGGGCCTCGGCTGGGAACAGGCTGCTTGATGGCGCAAGGCCCAGCCTGACAGCCCTTGGAGGCTGGGGGTGCTGCCCTTGCCAGCCACGGGCAGCTTACTCACTGGGGTGCTGGGAATTGTATGAGAAGATCTCGGCAGCCAGCTGCTGCGGGTCCAGGAGCTGCAGGAAGCGCCCCATCATGGCCTCCACCAGGTGCGGGGAAACACACCACACAGCTTGGTGTACACGCTGGCCTGCTCCTTGGCCAGGCTGTCTGCCCTGTGCCATGGGCCCCTGCCAGCCCCTGGGCTTTGCACTGGGGGCCCCTGAAGGACTGGGAAGCAGAAACATTTTAAATGGATGACGTTCAGTTGGTCTCTTTTACCGTTTGTCACTTGTGTTTTGGTGTTATATCTAGGAAGACTCTGCCAAGCCCAAGGTCATAAAGATTTACTCCCATATTTTCTCTAAGAGTCTTATGGTTTTAGATTTTACATGTAAGTCTTTGATCTATTTTTGAGGTTAATTTTTGTGTGTGGTGTGAGACTGGGATTGGACTTCACCCTTTCGTATGTGGATATATCTAGTTGTACTAGCACTGCTTGTTGAAGACTGTCGTCTCCCCATTGAGTGGTTTTTGGCACCCTTGTCAAAAATCAGTTGACCATAGATGCATGGATTTGTTTCTGGACTCTGAATTCTATTCCATTGATCTATAGTCTGTCTTTCTATCTTAAGTGTGTCCTTAAGCCAGTACCACACTGTCTTGATTACTGTAGCTCTGTAGTAAGTTATGAAACTGGAAAATGCTAGTCCTTCAACTTTGTGTTTTTTTTTTTTCAAGCTTGTTTTGGCTATTTTGAGATTGTTTTGGCCATTTTTCATTTTCTTAAGGATTTTAGGATGAGCTTGTCAGTTTTGCAAAAAAGCCAGCTGAGATTCTCATAGGAATCACATTGAATCTATAGCTCACTTTGGAGAGTATTGTCATCTTAACAATATTTAGTCTCCTGATCTGTGAACGTGGAAAGTTTTCTATTCATTTAGATCTTTAATTTCTTTCAATAGTGTTTTGTAATTTCAGTGTACAAGTCTTGTTGTTCTTTTGTTAAGTCTCCATTATTTTTATGTCCAGTTTCTTCTTTTTTCCAGGTTTATTTTTCATTTGCTAGAATATATTCATTGCCAGTTTTTCCAGGAAGGATTCATGGGTACTATACATTCAGTCCTTGTATGTATTAAAGTGTGTTTATTTTTCTCTCATATTTTAGTGGTGATATGCCTTTCTCCTCTCAGAACTTTTTAGACCTGTATCTGTTGTAATCTAGCATTATTTTGAAGTGAATTTTGCTGACAGCAAAACCTGATTTATTTTTCTTTCTAGATTTAAAATCTTTGTCTTTCAAAGTTTTCACCAGGATGTCTTTAGGGGTTTATGTTTGTGTGTGTTTTCTTTATTCTTGCTTGATACTTGGTAAGACTTTGATCTGAATATTTAAAGCTTCCATTCTTTGGTTCCGTTAATTCTTTCCTTCTCCCTCCTCCTGACACTCATTTTAGGTGTGCATGGGCCCCCCTGGAGGAGCCTGCCCTCTTGTCTCCTTGGCCCTGCAGCTGGACAGGCCGCAGGCCTCTTCACCTAGAGTGTCAGGGCTCCCGCCCTCCCGGAGGCTTCTGGAGCTCTGCCACATCTCAGCAGGCCCTTCTTTTGCTCCTCAGGACCACAGCCTGCTTCCCCTCGTCTTCTTGCTTTCCCTCAGTCTCACCTCTGGCCTTTTGGGCCATAGTGACCCTCCCGTCAAAGGGTCTTCAGAATTTGTCTCCTTTCACCTCTCACAGGCTGGCACCCAAGCTGCCCCCTTCTCTCCTGATGACTGTGAGAGGCCTGGATGTTGCCCAGGCTCCGATGGTTCTTCCTGCTCCCGCCCTGGCCCCGATGCCCTCCCGATGCCCACTTACGTTGCCTGCCCAGCCCCCCGCCTCCCTCACACCTCCTCACAGCTCAGGTGCGCTCTGCCGCAGTCCTGTGCTCCCGCTGCCCTCTGCCTGGAGGGCCTTCCCCGAGGCGCTCAGAAGCTGCCTTCCCGGGACTCGCTCCCTATCCCATGCACCTCGCAGGGGCTGCACCCCCGCGGCACTTCCTGCCCCATCTTTTTTTCCTTCTTGGCACTCATCGTTCCCTGGTGTGTGATCTCGGCATCTCTTCCTGACACCTGAACAGGCCCATCCTGTGGTCGGCACCCGCTGGGTTGCCCGTCGCTACTTCAGCTGCGTGCCAACACCCACGTAGCAGCAGGCGTTGTGTTGGGCGACCAGATTTTCAGCGACTTGCAGTGTTCTTTCTTTTGTGAATGGTATCTTTTTCTGTTACACTTTGACTATCAATGACTGTGGTAGCACTGTTTTTCTTATATTTACCTTATGTCTGTCAGTCTTGCTAAACTCTGATTAATCTCAATGTTGAAAACATATCTAAGAGTGATAGCTTTTCTTTGTATTTTCTAGTTTTCTGGCTTCTTCGTTCATTCTCTTGGCCAGGGCTTCCAGTGCTTGATCGAGAAGTCGGGGTGACGTGGATGTTCCCCGGGGCACATGCCCTGAGGCCTCTGGGGCCCTCTCTCCAGCCCAGGTTATGGCTTCCTCAGCTCCACCTGGATTCTCCATCTCACGCATCTGTCCACCTTATAGAATGGGCAGTAATGACGCTGCATTTCTGGTCAGCTGCTGACCCCCTTCTCCGCTTCCTTGTGCTGCAGGCGTTTATCACTTTGTTTCTTCTTTCCGTGGGACTTAGGGGAGGTAAATGCAGGGGATGCATCTGCTGCATGGACCGATGGTGGCCCTGGTGTAATGGGATGCCTGAGGACCGGGTGGCCCCTGGTGTAATGGGATGCCTGAGGACCGGGTGGCCCCTGGTGTAATGGGATGCTTGAGGACCGGGTGGCCCCTGGTGTAATGGGATGCCTGAGGACCGGGTGGCCCCTGGTGTAATGGGATGCTTGAGGACCGGGTGGCCCTGGTGTAATGGGATGCTTGAGGACTGGGTGGCCCCTGGCGTAACGGGATGCTTGAGGACTGGGTGGCCCTTGTGTAATGGGATGCTTGAGGACTGATGGTGGCCCTGGTGTAATGGGATGCTTGAGGACTGATGGTGGCCCTGGTGTAATGGGATGCTTGGGGACCGGGTGGCCCTGGTGTAATGGGATGCTTGAGGACCGGGTGGCCCTGGTGTAATGGGATGCTTGAGGACCGGGTGGCCCTGGTGTAATGGGATGCTTGGGGACCGGGTGGCCCTGGTGTAATGGGATGCTTGAGGACTGGGTGGCCCCTGGCGTAACGGGATGCTTGAGGACTGGGTGGCCCTTGTGTAATGGGATGCTTGAGGACTGATGGTGGCCCTGGTGTAATGGGATGCTTGAGGACTGATGGTGGCCCTGGTGTAATGGGATGCTTGGGGACCGGGTGGCCCTGGTGTAATGGGATGCTTGAGGACCGGGTGGCCCTGGTGTAATGGGATGCTTGAGGACCGGGTGGCCCTGGTGTAATGGGATGCTTGGGGACCGGGTGGCCCTGGTGTAATGGGATGCTTGGGGACCGGGTGGCCCTGGTGTAATGGGATGCTTGAGGACCGGGTGGCCCTGGTGTAATGGGATGCTTGAGGACCGGGTGGCCCTGGTGTAATGGGATGCTTGGGGACCGGGTGGCCCTGGTGTAATCGGATGCTTGAGGACCGGGTGGCCCTGGTGTAATGGGATGCTTGGGGACCGGGTGGCCCTGGTGTAATGGGATGCTTGGGGACCGGGTGGCCCTGGTGTAATGGGATGCTTGAGGACCGGGTGGCCCCTGGTGTGATGGGATGCTTGAGGACTGGGTGGCCCCTGGCGTAACGGGATGCTTGGGGACCTGGTGGCCCCGGCGTAATGGGATGCTTGAGGACCAGGTGGCCCCAGCGTAATGGGATGCTTGAGGACTGATGGTGGCCCCTGTTGTAATGGGATGCTTGAGGACCGGTGGTGGCCCCTGGCGTAACGGGATGCTTGGGGACCTGGTGGCCCCGGCGTAATGGGATGCTTGAGGACTGGGTGGCCCTGGTGTAATGGGATGCTTGAGGACCGGGTGGCCCTGGTGTAATGGGATGCTTGAGGACCGGGTGGCCCTGGTGTAATGGGATGCTTGAGGACTGGCTCCAGCTATTTCCACTACTCTCTGTCTTCCTCACAGGTGGTGGTGAAGTTTATTAAGAAGGAGAAGGTCTTGGAGGATTGTTGGATTGAGGATCCCAAACTTGGGAAAGTTACTTTAGAGATCGCAATTCTATCCAGGGTGGAGCACGCCAATATCATCAAGGTGATGGTTTCCTCTTCAGAGATACCCTAACTTGGCTCATGTCAAATGTCTTCAATTTGTTGACTTGAAGATGTTTTGGCAGAGTTGGACTTGGCTTTGTCTCTTCCTAGGTATTGGATGTATTTGAAAACCAAGGGTTCTTCCAGCTCGTGATGGAGAAGCACGGCTCCGGCCTAGACCTCTTCGCTTTCATTGACCGCCACCCCAGGCTGGATGAGCCCCTGGCGAGCTACATCTTCCGACAAGTGAGAGCAGGCCAGAGCCGTGTTGGTGTGAACGCAGGCCTGGGTGCCTGGGTCCGGTGGCTGCAAAGATCAGTGATCCATACTCGGTTCTCTCTCTGAGCTGGATCTAGCCTTCTGTGTGGGGATTTCATGGAGTAGGATATATATTTTGAGAAGAAAATTCTATGATTGAAGTAGAGAAAGTGAGGTTGGGAAGGAAGGATGAGGCCAGATACAGTCCTGGAATGACTGAGAAAGTATGTTTAATGGTTAAGGTTTATTTACATACATAAAATATGCACAACAATCATAAAAATTAACCAGTAAGGGTTAGGATGCAGCCAGAGAGTGTCTCAAAGGCATGTGTGCGGCACAGCGGCCTGCAGGCTGTAAGTGCTCACTGAATGGTGTCTGTTCAGTTAATCAACCAGCAAAATTGAGATCCTGACATTCTCACTTTTCAGTAAGTATTTGTCTTGATCTGTTTCGTGTCTAATGACATATTGAACTTCGGCCATTATTTTATTGGAATGGGAGAGTGATGATCCAAATAGGAAGGCACCCTAGCAGAGGGACAGGGGGAAGAAATGGTAACTCGTGTTGGGTTTTAAGGAGAGGGTGGTGGTTCCATCCTGTACTGCTCCCAGCTCCCCTGAAAGAACTGGAGAAATACCAGCAAAGGGCTGTGTAGACAACTCACATTTGCTCTTGGATTGTTTGCTGGGGACAACTCGATTTCTAATGACAGCTTCCGTGAATCAACATTTCTTCCTTAAAGCTACACACACTCGGGTTGTTGGGTTTCCGAAGTTTAGTTTCTCAGGCTCCTACTTGTAAGTTTCAGATATTATGGTTCTGCCAAAAAAGGGTCACCTCTCTCCCTCTTCCGTGTTGGAAGGTGACGCCCTCCCTTTAGTTTGTGGCCAACACTTGTTTCTGAAACTTTTTACAGCAAACGGAGTATCTGTATGAGGTTATGTTGAGGGTCACTTGTTAAAAGCTGCTGCCTGACAGCTGTTAATTCTGGGGCTAGTGAGACACATAATTATGGTGTTTATACTCTAAAATTTTTGCCAAAAGAATCTCTACCCCTTTTGTAAATATATAGACATAAATGTTATTCTATGTAAATACAGATTCACAATTTTATAAAGTATATGATCGCACATCAATGTATGTAGGAATCATGCCGGTTCTCAGGGCATTGCCTGTCAGCTCCAGATTCATCAGGACCTGCTCAGCAGCGGGGTCGGGGAGCTGGGCCTGGGAACAGCCCTGGCTTGGTTCAGGCCGCTCCAGGGCAGCATGGCCAGTCCAGGGCACAGAAGCATCTGCAGGAAGAGCAGCTTTCTTCAAGTCGCTCTTTAGCCCTTTGTGGTTAATCTCTCAGTACTAGTTAATAAATCTTAATGAAACTTTCCATGTTCAAGTTCATGTGTGGTTTCTGTCTCCTGATTGGATCCTGACTGATTTGTATATATCTACATATATATGTAAGTATGTATGCATGCATGCTTGTATATGTGTATTTATGTGTGTACCTATGTACAAGTATATGTTACGTGTATAGGTATGCACACGTGTGTATGCAGGTGTGTATATATGTGCACATGTATGTATCTAAATGTGTATGTATATATAAATATGCAGGTATGTATATATAAATATGCAGGTATGTATATGTTTGTATATATGTGTATAAATATGCGTATATTTATTAAATGTAAGTTAATCGGGCTTAGCTAGCCTGTGATTATTGCTTCTGATTTGAAAGATACTCATTTGTAAATATAAATTTGTCTCAAAAGATCAACATGATACATCCATGAAATCACTAAGTTGATTGGCATAATGGGTGTCCAAATTATGACAGTCAGACGTTTAATTCATCCTAGTTGAGCTAAACTGAAAGGCCGATGTTGCTGGCCTCCGTTATTGGAGAGGCAGAGTGGGCAGGCAGTGGAGCACTGCAGCTGCACCTCCGTGGGAACGAAGCCCGTTTCCAGTGTAACTGCTTTAAGTCTGCATCATTGAGTAGCCACACATTTGGGGAAAGGATGGCTGATACGTCATGCTGCTCTCTGAGATGCCACTGAGGCTGTGCTCCCAGCTCTGCCCCAAATTGCTGCCTGAACTCTGGGCAAGTCACTTTCCCTCCCCGTGAGCTGAGGTTATCGACTTGGTGCTTTCTCTCGGGCACTTCCCACTTAACACCAAACCTGCATCCACTCACTTGCCCACCATGAGTGTCTTTGAGCTGTGGCTTTGTGGCCTGTCTTTCCTCCTGAAATAGGCATGGTGTGCGTTGGTGGGGGCGAGTGTCTGCTGGGAAGCTTTTCTCAGCAGCAAACAGAACTCACGAGTCTCATATTGATGTTGCCACCTTGCCGGCTAACGTGGCCATCCCCAGTGAACACGCCTCCTGAAGGGCTTTGTTTCCTGTTTGCTTCCAATCATATCTTCAGCATTGAAAAATCTTTCCTGTCCTCAGTTCATTATGAGTCGGAGGTTTATTTTTTCTTTGTGTTTTTTTTTTTTTTTTGTTCCAGTTTATTTTAAATGCATATTTTAGTTGAATTGCTTTTTTAAAAAGCCCCCTCTGGCCTCCTGATTCCAGCTAGTGTCAGCAGTGGGATACCTGCGCTTGAAGGACATCATCCACCGTGACATCAAGGATGAGAACATCGTGATTGCCGAGGACTTCACAATCAAGCTGATAGACTTTGGCTCGGCCGCCTACTTGGAAAGGGGAAAATTATTTTATACTTTCTGTGGGACCATCGAGTACTGTGCACCGGAAGTTCTCATGGGGAATCCGTACGTATGCGGCTGCGGTGCGGCCCGTCTTTGTGTCCTCTGTCAGGACCCTGAGGGTGGCTCGATTTTGGGTGGGAAGATGGCTTCCTTCGTGCCTCTTTGTGATGAGTGTTGAGTGGTCAGGGTGATATGCTGAAAAGTAAGTGGGCAGGCAGGCAAGGTCATATTGGGCAAAGGCACTGGGCGATGGATATAGGAGTTAATAATTTTATTTTCTCAGCTTTTATTTGTTTGGAGTTTCATATAATAATAAAAAGCCAAGAAAAATATTGAAGAGTCCCCCAAAATGGCACTCTTCAAATAAGTGAAGAGGATTCTTTTTAGTTAGGTTTATTTATTTTGATGACAGGAATAATATCTATTTCAATAAAATACCGCGGGGCTGACCATACAAGAAATCAAGCACTAGAGAAAGTCCCGAGGCAGAGGATTCGTGCTGAAGGTGGAGTCCTTGGCTGGAGGGGCTGTCGCTGACCAGCCAGACTCCATGTCACTGGAGTGGGCCAGCTGAGCCTCTGCTCTGCTGTGGGGAGAAGCGGCGTCCTTGGGTGTGTGGCTGAGGTTGCATCTCTGCAGTCTGGGGAGCCTGTGAGTTGGGGGCCGGCCTGGGCAGGGCCTCCTCTCGGGGGACTTTAGAGAGGAAAGCAAAACGGAAAGGAAGATTGTTGTTCATTTGTAGGGCCTGAGTGGAGACTGTCTGCTGACGTGCCCGATCACTGTCTCATCTGCCTGTAAACCAAATGTGTCTATGTGTATGAAATAGACTTTATTAAGTCAGAAACAGATAACAGGTATTTTCCACTAACACCTACATGTATTTTAGAGAGGTGTGGTTGGAGTGCATCTCTAGGTGAGTTCATGGTTAGAGAGTCGGATGATCACAGCACTGCTTGGACCCTCCTGGCCCCCTGCTGCAGCGCTCTGCTTCACCGCCCATATCTGCTCCATGTGGTTCTCTAGGAGGGAAGCTGATGCTGCCCCCACAGGAGAGGCACACGGGGTCCCTCACAGACCTGCTGCACCTGACCGGGCGGCCTGAGGCCAGGGCATTTGCTCGCAGTCACGCGCGAGCTCCATGCTGTGCCTTGGGCTCTCGGGAGGGCCTCAGCATCGGGGAGAGGAGTGGCTGGGCCCTGGATCCTGGTGTCTGCTTAGGCCATATTTCATTAGGAGGTGCAGGTTCCAGGCTGCGCACCCTGAGTCCTCAGAGCCCAGCAGCCTCAGCCTGCGCCAGCCTCTCCATGCCAGGCAGTGTTGAGCTCTTCTGGGCCTGGATGCCCTGTGTGCAGAGTATGGAGGAAGTGAAAATGGGCTCTTCCCCGCTAGAACCTCCATGCATCTTCAGAGCCACCAAACAGCGTGAAATATTGAAGGGGGTTGGTCTAAGAAGGGCCATGGAGTTTCCCTTCAGATCTAGTTTGGTTGCCCTAGAGCCTGGTGGGCGCTGGTGGGCTCTGCCTGCCCTGCGGTGGTTGTCGTGCCCTCCGTGCTGGAGGGAACTGCCTGTCCCCTGTCCACTGACCTATGATGCCTGCTGCATGGCTTGTCACCCCTTCCTGTACCCAGGCCGTGAAGCTTGGGGAGGGTGCAGGGGGGATCCAACCTGGGCGAGAGCTCAGTGCTGCTTGGCCACCTTGGCCCTGCCTCCCAGAGCTGTGGCTCCCACCCTCTCCCTGAGCGCCTGCCCTGCCAGGGCTCTGCCCTGCCTCCTGGCCTCTCCTTTCTGGCTGTGAGCGGTGTGCTGCTCCTGGGCCTGCGGGGCTGCAGGCCTCCTCTCAGGAGCTCCTTCCTCCCTCCTGCATCCTCTCCCCATCTCCCTGGATGAAAGGGTTTCTGAGTTCTTATTCTCAATCCCATCCTCAGGGCCCTGGCTTCTGTCTTGTCATCTTCATCTCCGTCTACTCCAGGGTCGGCAGACTGTGGCCTTAGGTCCCTATTCCCCTTCCTCAGGCCCTGGCAGCTGCCGTTCTGCTTTCTTCTCTATGAATCTGACTACTCTAGGGACCTCCTATACGTGGAATCGTACAGCATTTGCCTTTTGGTGACTGGCTTATTTCACTTTGCATAAAGTCCTCAAGGTCCATCCATGTTGTGGCCTGTGCCAGCATCTTCCTTTTCAAGGCTGAATTTGATTGCGTTTTCTGGATATGCTGTACTTATTCATCTGTCAGTGGACATTTGTGTTGCTTCTACCTTTTGCTTCCATCTTTATGTTGTTCGTGATGCTGCTACAAACGTGTGTGCAAACATCCCCTGCCTCTTGTTTCTATAAATAAAGTTTTATTGGAATGGAGCTGTGCTCATTTGCTTACGTGTCGTCTGTAGCTGCCTTTGTCCTACATGACAGAGTTGAGTTGCAGTGGGGACCATGTGGCCCAAAACCTGAAATATTTACTATTTGACCCTTCACAGGAAAAGTTTGCCAACCTCTGTTCTGTTCTATTGGATATTTCTCTTCAGCTTCTAAACGTCTTGAAATCTCTCTAAAAAACAGAAACAACACAAAAACAAAAACTGCTGAAGCTGATTTTCTTGCTCTAGCCCCTACAGCTCTCATCCGTCCCCTCAGCTTCCCTGCGGTCTGTGCTAGCCACCCCACCACCCCGCTGACTCAGCCTGGGGGCCCGACTTTCACCCACGCTGCTGCTCTGGCCTCTGTGATCTGCCCTCTTGAGCCCTCCCCTCCCCTCCCCTCCCTCCCAGCCCCTCTTCTCCGAGTCCAGCCCGGGGCTCTGTCCGTGCCACTCTTCTCACTGCTGTGGTTTCTCTTGGCTCCCTTGTCTAATTCCGGTTCTAAGAACAGGCTGCTGCTTCCCAGACCTCTTCTGGGGACAGACCGCCAGCTGCGGACCTGGAGACGCATGGCTTTGGCCAGTGCAGGGGCAGGGCTGTGGGTGCGGGTGACCTGGCTCTGGTGCGTGCTTGGTAGCAACTTCACCTCACCAAGCCTTGCTCTTCTGTGCAAAATGAAAGTCATTTATCTTGCTAGGTTGTTGTGAGGATTTGGGTTAAGCCATGTAAAATGCTGGTACAGCGTTGGCATCTCTAGGTACCCAATAGATGGTAGCGTGGATGAGGATGTTTACGGCAACAGGAAATAAATGGTAGCGTGGATGAGGATGTTTACGGCGACAGGAAGTAACAGTAGTCCTTTGGGTGTCTTCTCCCTGAAGCTTGCTCCTCCATTTGGCCCACTGTGTGAACACCCACCTTCACCACGTCCTTCTTGTTTGCTTTCATCCTTCGGTGTTTTTCCCTGTTCAGTCTTGTCCTGCAGCACCCTTCACATCGTCGCCACAGCCATCTTCCTAAAGGGCATGTGTGTCCATGGTCACACCAAGCCCGTTCACACCAAGATCGTGAACATGCCCGATCACGTCTGAAGGGCACGTGACCCTGTTCTGAAGTGGCCTGCAGCTCCCGTGGCCCTCAGCAAAGCCAATGGACGTGTACTCTGCTTCCTCCAGGAAGCCCTCCCCCTCTGGTGGACACGTCTTGTGGTTGGTGTCCACAAGGAAGTTCCTGATTAGCCTCGGAGCTGCCCGATGGCCTCTCCACTCCTGGCACATGGCCTGCTGGCTGGCCTGGGGCAGAAGTGCGTGGAAATGGAGGGCGTGTTTGAGGGGTGGAGTGACCCTCCTCTTGGGAAACCACTGCCTGGCCTGTGTGCTGGTCGGGAAGGGCCATGGTGCTTCCCATGGGCGGGCTTGGCAAGCCTGCGCTGAGCGCCGTGGCGTCCTGATGCCTCCTCCTCCTCACAGCTACAGAGGGCCGGAGCTGGAGATGTGGTCTCTGGGAGTCACTCTGTACACGCTGGTCTTTGAGGAGAACCCCTTCTGTGAGCTGGAGGAGACCGTGGAGGCTGCCATACACCCGCCATACCTGGTGTCCAAAGGTGAGCGTGAGCTGCAAGTGGTAGACAGTCGACACTGTCCTTAGAGACCAGCCACTTTTTTTTTCCCATTTCCTCATTCCTCAGTGTGTATCTGTCCATATCAACAGTCTCATTTGTTTCTTTTCTATTCATCAAATAATTTGCATATGACTTTAAAACATCTTGATAATTTAGTTTTTGTTAATGTTCCTCTTTGGATCTTAGAGGCCCTCTTGTGAGAAACACACTTGCAGTCAGGACAGGGAGGCTCCAAGTGGCCCTGTTGACTTGGTGCCTACATGGTTAAAGGAACTGGGGCCCGAATCCAGATGCAAGGCTGGGGGCTTCTCTCAGCTTGTGCTGGCATCCCCTCACCTGTCATGTTAACCCTGCGTTATTCACAGCTCTGCATTGCCAGAGCCCCTGAGAACAGAGCAGTTAGGAACCTCTGCACCACCTGGATTTTGGTTGAGTGAGATGGCATCTTGAACTCCAAGCTTTCATTTCAGAGGCAATGAATGTTTCCTGCAGCTTCTGTCCAAGCACAGCTGGGCCCTGCACTAGAGGTTCCTGGGCCGCCACCTGCCCAGTCAGAGGCTCTGCGGGGGGTGGTGAGCACCCAGGAATCTGAGATGTGCTCCACTTCATCCCAATCTGGACCTACCATCTGTGTTCTTTGTGTCCCCAGAACTCATGAGCCTTGTGTCTGGGCTGCTGCAGCCAGTCCCTGAGAAGCGCACCACCTTGGAGAAGCTGGTGACAGACCCGTGGGTAACACAGCCTGTGAATCTTGCTGACTATACATGGGAAGAGGTGTGTCGAGTAAACAAGCCAGGTGAGGCTTCTCAGCATCCCTCCACCCCACGTGACTTCACTTGGAATAATGAGGTCCCCAGGCTGCCTTCCTAGGTCAAAAGGAGGAAAAGGAGGCTCTCTCCTCCATGCTGTCTTGGACACAAATGTCAGGGCCTATAGCTGACCTGTCACCTGTGAGAGGGGGTTTGATTCTGTCCCGAGGCCTCTGGACACCACTGGGGTTCAGGGTGTGGCTTTGGACCTTGGAGGGTGGGCAGGTGTCATGGGAGCTCCTGGCAGAAGGGGTTGGAACCCTCAAAGATGGTGTGAGGACTGCAGCTGGTGATGGTCTGACTGGGCCGAAGGGGAGGATGAGGCCACAGATGCTGAGAGTGATTCTCCAGCAGCCGGCGGGGCCCAGGGCTCTTCAGACAAGGCTCTGGCCACAGAGCCAAAACCACTGCTCAGAGCATTTGGACCAAGCTGAGGTTGATGGCCCTGGGCTTAGATCCCCACCTTGGCAGGATCTGTACTTCCGGGACATTGCCAGTTGGATTTCTGAGGGCCTCACCTTAGGCTTTTGTTCTAGGACTTCTTCAAGTGAGAAGCAAAGTATTTTAGAACCTTAAGTTGTTAGCACGTGATACAGTTACCTTCTTGTTTCTTCAGAAAGCGGAGTTCTGTCCACTGCGAGCCTGGAGATGGGGAACAGGAGCCTGAGTGATGTGGCCCAGGCTCAGGAGCTTTGTGGGGGCCCCGTTCCAGGCGAGGCTCCTAATGGCCAAGGCTGTTTGCATCCCGGGGATCCCCGTCTGCTGACCAGCTAAACACCAATTTCTTCCTGCTTTTCTCCACTTGGTTTGGAAAATCACACAGTTTTCAGGCTCCATCTGTTTGGAGAAAATACATTCTGAAGCATCCCCAATTCACCTTCTAAAAACTCATGTGCAGGTTTGATAAACACCAGAACAGAAGACAGTGATGCTGTATTATTTTAGGTTTATTACATAGATTTGGAATTCACTTTTTTCATCACCTAGAAAAAAACATTCCAGTGTTCAACTGTTTTATAT
This sequence comes from Pan troglodytes, assembly GCF_028858775.2. NCBI lineage: Eukaryota > Metazoa > Chordata > Mammalia > Primates > Hominidae > Pan > Pan troglodytes. Next base: position 143,399,352 of record NC_072411.2, on the reverse strand, counting down.
TACTAAAGGGCTTTTAATTTGTGAACTTCTGAAGGCATGAGTGTTTTCTCTTTCTACTTTTGTATATGTGCATGTTTTGTTTCCTCTGACTTGGTATATGCTCATCTGAGCGACGGATATGTGAAATTTGTAGAACTGGTTAGTCAAATGGCCAGACTATTTCATTAATTTATTTCCTCAAATGCTTTTCAAATTAAAGCACCTTTGTTAGTAAACAGTTATCCTGACTTGGATGTTGTGAACTGTTCCCGTGTGCTAAGTGTGAGAAATACCTGGTTTCCTCATTTTTCCATGTGTGCACCCCACTTGCCACAGTTGGAGAGAAGTCTAGCCTTGGCCATTCTGGGGTTCCTTTTACAGGCAGGCCCTGCCAGGGGTGGGCCTAGGGCTCTGAAGCTTGCTCCATCTGGTAAGACGGGGGAGGGTGGCGTCCTCAGGGACCTCCCTTCTGTCTGTAGCAAGACTCTGCTGTCAAACACGTGGCTGGCTCACTGCCAGCAGTCCCCAGATATCCCATGGCCAGCCAGCTCCCACCTCTGTCCACAGGAGGGGCTTCCTGGCCCAGCCCGCACCTCTGGTCTGTGTGAGGGGCTCCAGCCCTGTATTCCTCCGGGCTGCTCAGGTCCCAGGGTGTTTGTCAGATACTCAACTGGCTGCTTCCCTCCCTTAGACTCCAGTCCATCCCCCTCAGACAGACTTAGCTAGGTCAAGTACTTAGGATTGTTTTATTTCATGTCTGTGTTAGAGAGGAGGGAATAGCTAGAGGTGAGAGCAGAACCTTTCATTTTTTTCCCCTGCTGAGACAGTAGGAAAAAAACCAAAACCTAAACCCCTACCCTTTTCCCACATGTCATCACTTGCAGACGGTTTTTCCACATTCTGAGACTCCTGCCCAGAACCCTCTGGAAGCTGCCTGGGAGCCAGGCTGCCTCCTGCGTGGTTCTGAGCTATTTCTAGTGGTTATTTAGGAGGCACTCAACTGTTTTGGGATGATCAGAGTTAATTTTAGTCCCATCTAGTAGGATATGGGCTATTGCCGTCCCTTTCTTTAGAAAGTGCTGCCTGAGCCTCGCTGCCACCACAAGTGACTGATGGAGTTGGTGGAGGAGGACCCTCCTCTATCAGGGACATTCAAGGTACAAGGGTTTTACAGGTGTGTATTAAAGTCAGTGATGTTCACTCTTCAGAATTCAAAGAGTTTTCTGATGTTTTAAGAACCCCTACCTTGCAGTGTTTATGGTGCTTATAACACAGAGGATGTTATAGAATGGTGTTTGTTTGCTTATTTATTTATTTAGAGACAGAGTCTTATACTGTCGCTTGGGCTGGAGTGCAATGGTGCGATCTCAGCTCACTGCAACCTCCGCCTCCCAGGTTCAAGCAATTCTGCCTCAGCCTCCCAAGTAGCTGGGATTACAGGTGCCCACCACCACACCTGGCTAAATTTTTGTATTTTTAGTAGAGACGAGGTTTCACTATGTTGGCCAGGCTGGTCTCAAACTCCTGACCTCCTGATCCGCCCTCCTCGGCCTCCCAAAATGTTGGGATTACAGGCATGAGCCACTGCGTTCGGCCACAATGGTGTTTGCAGACAGGTGTTTAATGGGTTGAGAATGCATAGTCTGAGCTTTCTAAGAACTGTTACTTCTTTATAAGAAAAAATAATTAAAGCTCATCTGACTTCATGGCAGTGGAAGGTCTGGTATTTTGCAAACGTTCTTTGCAGAAAGAACCCAGAAAGAACCCAGAGAGGAAAGTTCTGAGGCTGAGGCTGACAATTTTTCCACTCCCATTTTTTTTTTTTTTTTAAGATGGAATCTTGCTCTGTCACCCAGGCTGGAGTGCAATGGTGCAATCTCGGCTCATTGCAACCTCCGTTCCCTGGGTTCAAGCAATTCTCCTGCCTCAGCCTCCCAAGTAGCTGGGATTACAAGTGTGCGTTATCACGTTACCCAGCTACTTTTTGTATTTTTAGTAGAGGCAGGGTTTCACTATATTGGCCAGGCTGGTCTCGAACTCCTGACCTCAGGTGATCCACCCATCTCAGCCTCTCAAAGTGCTGGGATTACAAGCATGAGCCACCGTGCCCAACCCACTGCATATTTTTAAAGTATGGTTCGAGAGAGCAGAGTTTTCACACAAGACTGAAGGTGATGTCAATTTTTTTTTTTTTTTTTTTGAGATGTACTTTCGCTCTTGTTGCCCAGGCTGCAGTACAATGGCGCGATCTTGGCTCACTGCAACCTCCGCCTCCCAGGTTCAAGTGATTCTCCTGCCTCAGCCTCCTGAGTAGCTGACACTACAGGTGCCCACCACCATGCCTGGCTAATTTTTGTATTTTTAGTAGAGATGGGGTTTCACCATGTTTTCCAGGCTGGTCTCAAACCCCTGACCTCAGGTGATCTGCCCACCTCGGCCTCCCAAAGTGCTGGGATTACAGGCGTGAGCCACCACACCCGGGCTCATGTCAATTTTTCATAGTAATCCCCATGTCCCAGCTGTCATTTTATTTCTAGAGCTAGACAAACTGTTCAGGTTCCTTGATTCTTTCCAGGGAGTTGGGGTGGCTCATGGGATTTTCTTAGGCTTTTGGTGTAGCATTAACACAATTTATTGTGAGATGTTGACAGTTGAGTATTTTGAGAAGAAAATTACATTATAAAAAACAACAAAGGCAACCAATTTTTTTTTTCCTTTTGTTTTTTGAGACAAGGTCTTGCTCTGTTACGCAGGGAGTGCAGTGGTGCAATCATGGCTCACTGCAGCCTCAACCTCCTGGACTCAAGTGATCCTCCCACTTCAGGCTCCTGAGTAGCTGGGACTACAGGTGCACGCCACTACTCCCAGCTAATTTTTTATTTTTTGTAGAGACAGGATTTTCCTATGTTGCTCAGGTTGGTCTTGAACTCCTGAGCCCAGGCAATCCCCCCCACCTCAGCCTCTCACAGTGCTGGGATTACAGGCGTGGGCCACTGCACTCTGCCAAAGCAACCAATTCTTTAGTTCTACACGGATTAGAACCTTCCTTTTCTTTGACATAATCCTTTTGTCAAAAGACAGTTTTACATAAATTGTTTGGCACCCCACTCCATGCCTGGCGCAAAGCAGATATGTAAATGTGTGCCCATGCAAGAATCAAATCCTTTATGTCAGTCCAGAATGAAGTAGATAAAACAAGAAATGCTTATAAATTAAGGCTTTGGTGGCAGGATTTAGGCAGCTGAGAAAGCACACCTTTTTATTCTTCACAAGCATCACCTTGTGAAAGATGCCTACGCTCTTAGGTCGAGAGAGGAAATTTAAGAATGAATACACGTTGGGCTAAAACTTCACTATATTTCATCCTAAGAGGGAACCAGACCTCGAAGTTGGGAAGGCTCTTGCTTATAAAGGGAAATGTGCCGTAATTCCTGTCATTTTACTTGGGTCTTTTAAAAACGGCAAATTCTCATCTTCCACTGGCTGAGAGTAAAAAGAAAGAAAAGCGGTAAAGACTTCTTTTTGTGCGTAGGTGGCCCCGGTGTTCACGCTGAATACAGATTTTTACACAATAAAATCTTAAATATCTCTACATGGAACGGAATCCATTTTTCCTGCCTCGGGAAGGATTTCTGCGCTCTCGGGTGAAGTTCCTGAAGCAAGGAACCAGTTCCCCTCTACCTGTACTCTCGAGAGGAATTCTCAGGTCATCTGAAACACAAGTATGGGCCAGGACGACCCATTCGTTCACGCGGCCCAGAGCTCTGCGAAACGGGACACGGCAGTGCAACGGGAACAACCGGACACCGAGGCCCCCCAAGGCTGAGGCCGCGGCAGAGGCGGCGGCACGGTGACGGGCGCGACTCCGGCCTTCCGGCTTTCTAAGGGGCCGCCCCGGGACACCTGAGCCCCGCGGGGCCGTGAACGCTCAGCACAGCTCCGGGCCGGAATCACGATCCAGCAGCACCGCGCTGGCGCTGGGAACGGCGTCGGTGACGGACCGGGGGCCGGAAGTGAAGGACGGGGGAGGACCTCTGCTTCCGGCGCCGTAACTGCTGCCATCTTCTCCGCGCTATGGCTGCGTTCAGCCGTCAGGTAAGCTCGAGCTGGGCGCGCGGGCTTCTCCGGGTCGCAGGCGGGCGGGCAGCGACGCAGAGGAACCGCGGCCGCCGAGTGTTTCACGGCCAGGTCGTGGAGCCCTCCCGGAGGTCCGTGCACGCTGACCTGGTTTTGGCATCCTGGACCCGTGGCTCTGCTCAATTATTGTGGGATATAGAGTTGACTTTTTTTTTTTTTTGAGACAAAGTCTCGCTCTGTCTCCAGGCTGGAGTGCAATGGCGCGATCTCGGCTCACTGCAACCTCCGCCTCCCGGGTTCAAGCAATTCTACTGCTTCAGCCTCCCAAGTAGCTGGGATTACAGGCGCCCGCCACCATGCCTGGCTAATTTTTGTATTTTTAGTAGAGACGGGGTTTCACCGTGTTGGCCAGTCTGGTCTCTAACTTCTGGCCTCAGGTGATCCACCCGCCTCGAATTCCCAAAGTGCTGGGATTACAGGCGTGAGCCACCGCGCCCGGCCTGAGTTGACTGTTGAACAAGAGTTTCAACTTCACAAGGAAGATAACATGTACTTTTCATTAAGAGGAAGCGGAATCAGCATAGAGGTCTTTAGGCTCATTGAGCCCAGTTTCCCGGGCCGCGCCCGCTGACCCCAGCGACTGCCCGGTGTTCCTGGCGGAGGGAGCATCTGGACAGGGGAGGCTGGAGAGCAGCCAGAGCTTGGGCTTGGCCGGGTGGCCCCAGGGCGACAATCGATGACGCTGGAGAAGGGGTTGGGACCGATGTGAAGGGTTTAGAGCAGGGGTGCCCCAACCCCCGGTACCGTCCCTTGCCTATTAGGAACCAGGCTGCACAGCAGGAGGTGAGCGGCAAGTGAGCCAGCCAGACTGTATTTACAGCTGCTCCCTTCGCTGGCATTACCGCCTGAGCTCCGCCTCCTGTCAGACCAGCCGCCTTAGATTCTCACTGGAGCGCGAACCCTATTGTGAACTGCGCCTTTGAGGGATCCAGGTTGCACGCTCCTTATGAGAATCTGATGCCCGATGATCTGTCACTGTTTCCCATCACCCCCAGATGGGACCTCCTGGTTGTAGGAAAACAAGCTCAGGGCTCCCAGTGATTCTACATTATGGTGAGTTGTATAATTATTTCATCTTCTATTACAACGTGAAAATAACAGAAATAAAGTGCACAACAAATGTAATATGCTTGAATCATCCTGAAACCCCTCACCAGTCTGTGGAAAAATTGTCTTCCATGAAGCCAGTCCCTGGTGCCAAAAACGTTGAAGACTGCTGGCTTAGAGTGCCTGGATGATTTGTGCATAGTTTGTTAAGCACCAGCCTGAACCACTGAAGACTTCTGAGGTCAACTGGAATTGTGTATGCAAGTTGACTAATTACTGTGACCCCTGAACAACAGAGGGGTTAGGGGCACCAGACCGCCCCCACACCAGTTGAAAATCAGTGCGTAACGTTTGACTCCTCCAAAACTCAACTGCTAATAGCCTACTCATGACTGGAAGCCTTACCGACAACATAAACAGTTAACACATATCTTGTATATATATATTGCATTCTGTATTCTTAAGCTAGAGAAAAGAAAACGTTATTCAGAAAATCATAAGGGCAAAACCCCGTCTCTACAAAAAATACAAAAATTAGCAGGGTGTAGTGTGCACCTGTAGTCCCAGCTACTCAGAAGGCTGAGGTGGGAGGATTACCTCAGCCTGGGGAAGTCAAGGCTGCAGTGAGCCATGATTGCACCACTGCACTCCAGCCTGGGCAACAGAGTGAGACCCCCGTCTCAAAAAACAAAAAGAAAATCCTAAGAGAAAATGTATTTACTATTCATTAAGAGGAAGTAGATCCTCATAAGGTCTTTAGGCTGAAGAGGAGGTGGAGGAGAGTTTGGTCTTGGTGTCTCAAGGGTGGCAGAGGCGGAAGAAAATCCACATATAAGTGGATCCAAGCAGTTCAAACCCTTGTTGTTCAAGGGCCAACTCTGTATCCCACAAGATTCTTCTCGTGGAATGAATTTAAGAACATGAATCTGGAGAGTAGTCTGAGGTCCAGACTTTTCTGGCACACATGACCAGGTGGCCTAGAAATAGTTTTTCCCTCTTCCTCCATGTCCCTGCTCCCATCCTTAAAGCTGCAAAAGCTAACAATATTGTACCTGCTTGACTCCCATCTCTGTGGCCTTGAAATACCCTGTTCTATGTGAGCTTCCTTCTCTGTAGGCTTAAGTTCAGATAGGATTTTGCAGATTGCTTATAAAAACTGTATGTTTGTGTGGAACCAACGCAGTAAGTACTCTGGCTCAAAAGTCTTATGGTGTCCATTACACTGGAATAGTGAGGAATTAATTGTCTTTTGGTCCTGTGTCTTACAGGTCCTTGACTGGCACCGCCTGATCCCCCTCACCTGGGCCTGTATGGCTAGGCAGACTCTTCATCTTGGAGAACAGAGAAGGACGACAGCTTCTTTGTTGCGCAAACTGACTACAGCCTCCAATGGAGGGGTCACTGAGGAGTTATCTTGTGTTAGATCCAATAACTATGTGCAGGAACCAGAGTGCAGGAGGAATCTTGTTCAGTGCCTCCTTGAGAAGCAGGGGACTCCTGTGGAACAAGGGTCCTTGGAGCTAGAGAGGGTCATGAGTTCCCTCCAGGACATGGGTTTCAGCAATGCCCATATTAATGAATTGCTCAGTGTACGGCGAGATGCCAGTCTTCAACAGTTGCTGGACATCATTTCAGAATTTATTCTCTTGGGTCTGAATCCAGAGCCTGTGTGTGTGGTCTTGAAGAAAAGTCCCCAGTTATTGAAACTGCCTATTATGCAAATGAGGAAGCGCTCCAGTTACCTGCGAAAGCTTGGGCTTGGAGAAGGTACAAGAAGTTGCAGATTTTGGCTGGGTGCGGTGGCTCATGCCTGTAATCCCAGCTCTTTGGGAGGCCGAGGCAGGCAGATGACTTGAGGTCAGGGGTTCAAGATAGCCTGGCCAACATGGTGAAACCCTGACTCAACTAAAAATAGAAAAATTAGCTGGGCTTGGTGGCACGCACCTGTAATTCCAGCTACTTGGGAGGCTGAGGCATGAAAATCGCTTGAACCCAGGAGGCGGAGGTTGCAGTGAGCTGAGATGGCGCCACTGCACTCCAGCCTGGGTGACAGCAAGGCTGTCTCAAAAAAAAAAAGATTTTATATAGTGTGAGAGGAGCCAGAGTTGGGGAAAGAGCAGCCTAAGGTGAGATGGATTAGGGGAGGTTTCTGAGTATGTCAGTGTTCCTGGAGAGGATTGTATAATTCGGCTTGGAGGTGAGGAATAGGAGTGGCTTTCTGTGCAGAATACATTTCGAGAGGGAAGGAGGAGGAGTTAAGACTAGAAGAAAAAATTGAGTGCCAGGGCAGAGACTCTTGTCTGCCTTGTTCACCGTGGGATCTTCAGCACCTAGTGCAGTGGTGGGCATATGGTATGTGCTTAGTGGGTTGATGCTGATATGTGATGTTGATAAATATGTATACATATAGCATTTGATGTTTAAATCAACATGAAATGGTCTTAGTGCTCTGTCTCTGTGATGTGATGTCAAACCAACATCTCTTGTAAAGACTTAGATTCTAGTCGAGTGTTTAGATTTACTCTGGAACATGAGAGATCTTGCCAGGTTCCTGGGAATACTCATGGAGTGGCCTTCCCTTCTATTTATCCCCCACTCCTGCCCCCAACAATATTCACATCTCAAGGATGCTCAAAGTTCCTTGAATCTCTTTAAGGGCCTTCTGGAGGAGTTGGGGGTCTCCAAGGACCCTTACCCACTTTGACCAGAGGAGTTCCACTATTATTTCTTTGCATTATTGACTCTTCCTGGTAAGATTTTTTTTGAGGCAGTGGTAGAAGGTTTAGGATCCACCATTTCACAGCATCTCTACAGGCCTCCTTCTCTAGAAGATAAGAAAAAGGTAGCCTTATATATTTTTCTTAACAGATTCTTACAGTGTAATCTAAAAGTCTAAATATATTATGTGTGGTGGTTATTAATTAGCAAACTCAGCACAGCCTTAAGAAATGAAGATAAACCTAAACTGAAATTCCTCACATATTAAGATAATCACTAACTCAAATGTTAGGAAAATTTTAATTAACAGTTTAAATAGTTGACTTTAAGTTTCCAATTACTGAATTTTGCTCAGCTATCCCTAGGAAGGCCTGGAATAGTCCCAGTTTACACCAGTTAGTGCGGTTTTAATAGGGCCTCTTTCACTCAAGGTGCCCTGGCTTGGAGAAGATACATGGTGACCCTGGTAACCAGGACGTCAGCATTGGTGTTGTGTGTCCTCATGATTACTATTATTGTTATTACTGTTATGATGACGATGGTGATGGAACTCCTTTTCATTGAGTTCAGCTTGAGAATGTTAGTTGTGAATGCTTCAATGACTATTTTATTATAGAAGGAAACATCAACCCAAACCCGCAATATGGAGGAAACTACTCTCCCATATTACTCTCTGATCTTTCCAGTAAATGCCTGGGAAATTCTTTTCCAAGTGAGGAGGACAAGAGGAGACCCAAAATACAAAGTTGGCACCTTTCAGGTGGGAGGCCAGAATAAAGCAGGAATATAGGGAGGGAAGGATGGTGAGTCTGAGGAGTGTCAGGAAGTCAGTGGGGAGATGTATCATTTCCATGGTGCTTCTGGGAAGATAGATCTGAAATTGCCACTTGCTCTGTGGAAGGAGAGGATCCTTGTTTGTTTTTAAATGTGGACTTAAATTGGGTGCAGCTAGCTCCTTGAGTTTCTGGAGTATCCTGAAATTATGTGCTTGCCTTTTTTGAATGTTCTGCAGGGAAATTAAAGAGGGTGCTTTACTGTTGCCCTGAAATTTTCACCATGCGCCAGCAGGACATTAACGACACTGTCAGGCTTCTCAAGGAGAAGTGCCTTTTCACGGTACAGCAAGTCACCAGGATTTTGCACAGTTGCCCCTCTGTTCTTCGAGAGGACCTGGGTCAACTGGAATACAAGTTTCAGGTGAGAATGACTGATAGCGTGATTAGCGTAGTTTCAGGTGAGAATGACTGGTAATGGGATTAGCGTAGTTTCAGGTGAGAATGACTGGTACCGTGATTAGTGTAGTAACAGCAAGTTTCTCAGGTTTTTCAAATGTAGTGAAGGTCAGTTATATGGATAAGAAGCCTCGGACACCTCATATTTGAGTGGAGGAAGTGAAAGACTAGATTCTCTGCATACATCAGCCAAAGAGAAATCTTTAATTTCTTTACTACAGATCAAACCTATTCTTCAACTTTTCTGCGATTAATAATGAATGATTCAGTCCTATTCTTAGAGTCTAAGTGGGGACTCTGAAATAGCTAATTTTAAAATAGCTGAAACCTTCCTGTCCTTAGAATCTATTTTGCATGTTGATTTTGAAAATGTAATTTTAACAGTTGTCCGATTTTTTGGTAATAATTATGACAACTTAGGTGGAATTTCTAGATGTTTTCTGAATGTTTTGCCTATTCTTTCCATATTCATCCTTTTCCTTCCCCATTTAAAGAAAAATACCACCTCTTCCTTCTGCCCCTTCTCCCTCCTGCCCCTTTTCCCTCCCACCCCTTTATTTCCTGCTCCATGTTTCTCAGGATGAATTTGAAAGTGTTTTGAAACTGCTGGCTGTCACACAAATGTCAGTATCCTAGACTGGGTATTCGCTGTTGTCAATTAGGCAATTCTTTTTGAATCCTTTTGAACAACTTAAGTTTTTATGGTTTATAGAATGATAGGTTTCAGTACTCTGTATCTGGGACTCCTAAGTGTGTTTGTGTCTTCCAGTATGCATACTTCAGGATGGGAATTAAGCATCCAGACATTGTAAAGAGTGAGTACTTGCAGTATTCACTAACCAAGATTAAGCAGAGACACATTTACCTGGAGCGCCTGGGACGGTACCAAACCCCTGATAAGAAGGGGCAGACACAGATCCCTAACCCATTGCTCAAGGACATTCTCAGAGTTTCAGAAGCTGAGTTTTTGGCCAGGACAGCCTGTACTTCTGTTGAGGAGTTTCAAGTTTTTAAGAAGCTCCTGGCTCGGGAGGAGGAGGAGTCTGAGAGCAGCACATCTGATGACAAAAGGGCAAGTCTGGATGGGGATGAGGATGAGGAGGATGAGGAGGACAATGATGAGGATGACGATGATGAGGACGACGACGAGGCCGAGGACAATGACGATGATGAGGATGATGACGAGGAGGAACAGCTGTGATGGAAGGGCTAGAGCGAAAGGGCCCAGAGATATCAAGGAAGCTTTTCATTCTCTTAAAGCTTTTGGGCCCTTTACTTGAATCTTCTCACGTTATTTTTTATTCTAAAACTGGTCTCTTGATGAAAAAAATTATAAGTCACCTGAGAGGCAGACAGATCAAACAGGAAACAGGAAATGCATGTTTGATCTGTTGTCACGTGTCTGTGGGGAGGGCCCTGTCCCATCCTGAATAAGATACTTATGTTGAGCTATTCAAATCAAGGGGACTCATTATATCAACAATTGGTTTTATTTTTTTCTCTTTTGAATATGTTGGTGATAATTCCGTGACAGTTGGAAGATGGGGTTCGTTCTTCCGGTTCAGGAATCACTATGTATTTCCTTCTTGTGATAAAAATAAAATTACGAGAAGGCAATGTGAGGTTTTAGTACATCATAGCACTTTATTTTATGAAAACATGTAGCAGATTTTCCACAAAAATGCTTATTTTTAGTCCAAAAGTATATTGCTTCATAATGGTATTCAGTGCACAGCAGAGTAAAAGAAGTTAATTCATGATGTACTGGTTAATTTTGCATGGCTTCTTAAGGCCAGCAAAATGCTGGCAGTTTTCTTTATCTTTGTGAAGAACAGGCCCTTCCTGTTCGGGGAAGTTGGCTTTTATGTCAGCTCTTGGCCAGTGGTCACTTCCAAGCCTGGTGTCTCCAGCCCTGTAGTCTGTAGTGCCAGACTGTGCTGGCCTGGAGAGTGCTGGGGCAGGTGGAGGCCAGGGAATGGTCCCATACAGTTATCTCCCCTGCCCTGGTTACAGACAGCTTCGAGAACCAGAGGAGAAGAGCATAGGGTCATGGAGCAGGTGGGCTGAAGCCAGGGCCACAGGGAGCAATCCGTGACCCCCCAAGGTGGGTGTGGGGGGGGGCGTGTCACCTTAGGGAACTCAGTGAGTCCGAAGAACAATGTGAAATGTTGGGAAAAGAGAAGAGGAATTTGATGTCAGCCGGGGTGATCCCTGAGGTGGAGGCCTGTCTCTGATGGCATGAGCTCTAAGAGGGTCCTGGAGGGTTGGTACATCCTAGAACATTCCAGTTAGCCCTCTTTTAGGGGAAATTGGCATAGGATTGATGCAGAAGGCATTTTTGATGATGGGACCAAAATTCAAGTCTCCTTGGTAGCATTCTAGGATCAGCTAGATCCTAGGATCTGGTAGATTGTAGGATTCTAGTGGGTAGAGGCCAGGGGTGCTATAAAGCATCCTGCAGTGCACAGGATGGTCCCACAAGAGAGGCTGATCCGGCCCAGAATGTCAGTGCTGAGCCTGAGAAACTCATCTAAGGCCTGGTCCACAACAGTAACGTGACTGTTCGCTCGTGACAACTTCAGATGGTAAATGGACTTAGGATTGTATTATTTTATTTAAAAGAAAAATAAGGAGCTGGTTTTTCAGCCGGGTTCCTTTCCCCTATGCACTGGAATACCCCTGGTAGGTGTGAGCTGCATGCAATTGTGGGGATTCAGCACTGAAATCTAGGTGCTTTTGTTTTCTCCAGCAGCCTCGTCTTACAGCGGTGACTGCAAAGAAAAAGACTTTTGTTTTGCAAAAGAAAAGCAGCTTGGTGACTCCGTCCACATCGCCACAGTTGAGTCAGATGGCAGTGGCAGTCCTTTGCCAGTGGAAGGAGTTCCTGCTTAGGGGAGGTGCAGGAGGTGAGCTGATACCTGAGTGGGGCCCTTGCCTGTTGGGTTCTCTACTGGAGGACAGTGGGCACAGCAAAGATTCCCTTACTTGTACCTGGCAGCCCACATGCAATGGGGAAAAGGGAGAGTTTGTCTTTATTGCCTTGCTTGGCCATAGGCAAAACTGTTTGGAAATGAGACATTTCACTGTGCCAGTGTTTTCATTTTCTCTTCCATTGTGGCATCCCGGTCACTGCCACCCTCCCTAGAACCTAGGCTGCTGTTGTTGTACCCAATCGGATGACTAAGTAGAATCCTCAGTCTGCACTTGGTTAGATGATCAGTCCATCCCGGTTTCATTAGCAGATGGGTAATTCAGCAACTCATGATTGCTTCTTTCATTTTGATAGAGAAGTAAATCTTTATGCTCCTGACAGTTTTCTGATTCTATTATTACTAATTTCCTTGGGTGGACTTTGAGTATTTTCAAGGAAGCCATTCGAGTTTGTAAAAGAAGCCACATGGGAAAAGCTGTGGTGGCCTCTTTGGAATGTTTCAAGAACGAACTGTAATTCCTGAGCACCAGGAAGTCTTTTTACTCGATATTTAATGTGGAAAACATCCCAGTGGGCAAGTCTTGTGACAGCACTTGGGACTCAGGAGCCAGTTCTTGTTGACACAAGGCTTCTAAGCTAACACTGGAGCATATTAGCATTTGCTGTGTGGCACCAAGCTTGGGACTCAGGAGCCAGTTCTTGTTGACACAAAGGCTTCTAAGCCAACACTGGAGCATATTAGCATTTGCTGTGTGGCTGAGGGGCTTGAGGTCCTAGTAGGGAGTAGAAAGTTTCCTAGTAGGATTCACCTACTTTTCCAGTGATATCACTCGATCTTAGCATCTGCTAGTAATGCTGTATCTTACATGGACAAACAGTGACAGGTCCCAGGGCTGCAGGAAGTCCGCAGTACGCGTTTGTGAACGTGGTTTCTCTCAGTTCACCCAGTGACCCTTCGCTGAGCTCGAGACCCTTCATTGAGCTCCACCTTCTGCTCTCAAGTGGGTCTGGAGCCTGGGGAACAGCTCGGGAGTACAGGTGAAACTTCTCGAATTGCCTGTTCCTTCTTTCTGAAAATGACAAATTGCAGAATACACAGACACATGCACATGAAATTTTAATAAAGATAAAAAGCCTAAAATATACTCAACTCTTCAAAAAACATTTTTATGAAAGAGGAAAGGAAGGAGGCCCTCTTTGTGGCTGGAATGCTGGCTCTGAGCAGAGTCAGGGTGACGCGGCAGGGCGCTGGCTTTCCAGCTGGGTCAGCCGTCGTGAGGCTCAACACTTGAGGAGGTGGGGTGGCTGCTTTGGTTGTAACATTAGCAGGGGGAAGACAGCTGCTTAGAAGCACGGTGGGAAGCAGATGTGGTGAAGTGCCGTACTGTTCTGCTTACGAAGATGGGGATGTCTAAGATCGTGTTTACTACCTGATAGCCTAAAACAGTATCACTTGAGTCATGGACTGAAAGGAACCTTAAACATTGTCCAGCCCAGCCCAGGTGTCCATCTCTGTTGCACTGAGACTTGTAAGGCGTCCTTGCTGCTTCGTGGCAGTGTGCCTTAGCTTTCCAAGCAGGGGTCTGGATAGCTTTTTCCATGAAAATTCAGGGGTCTTTGATACCCTTGTGACTTGTCATTCAGGGGATGGCTTCCACTGTTGAAGGCTGAAGCCTAGGTGATCTCATAGAACAGGGTTCACCAAATAAGGCCCATGGGCCAATTTGGCCACCACCTGTTATTGTAAATAAGTTTTGATTGGAACATAGCCGCAGCCATTCAATGACATGCCTGTGGCTGTGTCTGCGCTACTGTAGCCACAGGGACCTCTGGTCTGCAAAGCTGAAAATGTTTACCGTCTGACCCTTGACAGTGAAAGGCTGCCAGTCGCGCCGTTGTCTAAAAAAGTCTGAACTCCACCTTAGTGTTAACTAGTCCGTAGGATGGCTCGTCGACCTGCACGAGCGTCATAAACACGCTGGAGGACCAGAGCAGGGGCGGCTGTGTCTGCAACCCGGCATTCCTTCTGACATCACCTGGTCTCTGCCCTTCAGCCCCTGCCCCCGTCTCTGTTTTGGAAGTGGTCCATCACAGTTCCTTCTCAATTTGTTGGGCCTCGAAGGGAGAATTCTTTCTCTGGCTTTGGAGTCTAAGAACAGGTTTCTGCATACTGCAGAAGCGTGGCTGACTGACAGCCTCACGGATCCCGGGGAATGGCGAGCTGTCATCTCATCCGCAGAGACACAGACCACACCTTCAGGAACTGCAGCCTGGGTGAGGGCACAGGCTGCTGAAACGCATCGCAGGACTCACAGGTGGTTGGTCCCAGAGGGGTCTCTCAGGGCGGGCTGGTGTGTGCACAGGCCTGGCCATCTGTCCTCTAGAGGCCTGAGGAGAGAGGTCACAGAGGGGACTGACTCCAGCTAGGACCTTTTCTCTCAGGGTGTCCTTTTTCATCCAGTTTTTAGACCTCATCTTCCTGGGTGTTAGAAACTCGTGAGGTTGGTGGAGTGTAACAAGAACGTCTTAAATCCTTTGAAGAAAAAACAAAGTGAAGCATGAGGAGAATGACAGGCATTCCCACTCCTCTTTAAATGGGCTGCTTCCTGCTTCTCTTAGTGGCCCTCAGGGCCTCTGTCACCCAGAGGACCCCACGTTCTTAGAGCACCAGGATTCTACCATATGGCAGTGCACACGGGGAGGACCCCGCGTTCTTAGAGCACCAGGATTCTACCATATGGCAGTGCACACGGGGAGGGGCAGCCTCCACCGACTACATCCCCATCTTTAGGAACATGTGGGCTCAGCATTGCAACTTTTAAATGTGAAATCACAGCCTGTTCCTCTTTCCTGCCCTCCTCCTTCCGGTAACGACTCTGGGTCTTTTCTCCAAGGGCACAGCTGTGTCAGGTTGCTCTGGGTTGAAATGAATTCTCATGTTGTTCTTGGATGAGTGTCTGGGTGCGTGTGTTTCTGTTTCCTGCTTTTTTGTGTGTTGTCTCCATTATTTCAAGAACAGGTGTTCTATAAGTCAGTATTTGATAATTAGTTGGGGGTTTCTGATTTGTTTTTATGGGAGTGGATGTGCTAGGCAAGCTTTTAAAAAGATACATTAATATTTCAGGTGACTTACCACTGTATAAATATCTCAAACCCAAATTATGTTTGTGCATTCTTAATCCTAGTACAGTTAGGCACTGCACGATGAAGGACCGCGTGCATGACAGTGGTCCCATGAGATTACAATGGAGCTGAGGTCATAGCCATCGTACAGAATTCTTTTTTCTTTTTTTTGAGACAGAGGGTCTTGCTCAGTTGCCTAAGCTGTAGTATAGTGGCACAATCTCAGCCCACTGCAACCTCTGCCTTCCAAGTTCAAGTGATTTTCCTGACTCAGCCTCTTCAGTAGCTGAGATTACAGGTGCCCACCACCATGTCTGACTAATTTTTGTATTTTTAGTAGAGACAGGGTTTCACCATGTTGGCCAGGCTGGTCTCAAACTCCTGGCCTCAAGTGATCCGCCGGCCTCGGCCTCCCAAAGTGCTAGAATAATTCTTTTTGTGTTTGTGGTGATGCTGGTGTATACAAACCTACTGCACTGCCCTGTGTATAGAAGTCTAGCACATACAATTATGTACAGTACATAATACTTGATGATAATATGTGATGTTACTGGTTTACGTATTTATTATACTCTTCATCATTATTTTAGAGTGTACTCCTTCTACTTATAAAAAAAAGTTAGCTATAAAATGGCCTCAGGCAGGGCCTTCAGGAGGTTTCCAGAAGAAGGCATCACTGTCACAGGAGGTGGCAGCTCCATGTGTGTTACTGGGACACGATGTGGAAATGGAAGAAGGTGACATGGATAATCCTGCCCCTGTGTAGGCATAAAGCCAATGTGTGTGTGTGTGTCTTAGTTTTTAACAAAAGTTAAAAAGTAAAAAACAATTAAAAATTTTAAAAACAGAGAAAAGCACTGAGAATAAGGACAGAAAACAATTTTGAACATCCGTACAGTGTGTTTGTATTTTAAGCTGTTATTAAAAAGAGTTAAAAAGTAAAAATTAAAAATGTATAAAGTAAAAAGGTTACAGTAAGCTAAGGTTAATTTCTTATTGCAGAACTAATTTATTATTGTGCAACTGCCAGTCCTGCGCATTCCAGCTACGCTAAGTGCCCTGCCCAGGTATACCATTTTTTATCTTTTATATCGTATTTTTACTGTAGGTTTTCTACGTTTAGATACACACACACTTGGCACTGTGTTACGACCGCCTACAGTATTCAGTAACACGCTGTGGTGTGTAGCCCGGGAGCACGGGCTCTGCCACACAGCCTAGGTGCGCAGTACGCGGTGCCATCTAGGTTTGTTCTTAGTGTGCGCTATGATGTTCGCCCAGATGAAATTGCCTCACAAAGCATTTCTCAGAATGCATCTCCATTGTTAAGTGACGCTCGGCTGTAGGAAATTGCTTACAAGCCTGGAGTGTGCTTAGTGTGTGTGTCTTTGGAGGGTGAGGTGGGAGCGGGAAGTGATTCCCTCGAGTCAACAGGAAGTGAATGCTGCCAGCTACTCTCTTATGGAGAGACTTTCCACATCCGAAGAGGCAGATGCATGCACTCTGTCATGGCCAACTCAGAGCTCAAGTTCCTGCCATGTGCGGAGCTCCGGCCCAGACCTTTCCCCCAAGGTGGTGTGGACACTCTTCCTTTGGTGTGTGTGAGCCTATACCTGAAAAGCTCTTTTGCTGCTTTTTGTTTTTAAAGGTTCCTGAATGACATTTCTCCTTTATTTTTTTAGGCATGTAACAAAACATAGACCTGTTTTGAAGTGGCTTGTTACCCAAGGGTGCCTCACTCTCATCTGCACCACCAGGAAGGTGAACTGTGAGGGCTCCTATAAGGGGCAGGAGGAGCAAAGCTGTCTTAGGCCAACCAGAGATTCATCTTTCATGCAGTGACATGTTGATAAAAAATGATGGTCAGTATGAAACTGGTAACAGGTTGTAGATGGCTTTCTATGGTATATCCCAGTCTCTTGCAAACGATTGTGAAGAATGCCAGTGTTGTTTAAGATTCAGCAGTTTGTGTGGGGAGGTGGGGGCAGGATGGGGGTTTGGTTGCCAAAAGAGTTTGGGAAATGCTAGCTTAAACAAAAACGAGAGAAAGTTCCTTTCATGTCAGGATTTATGAATGCCTATGAGTCTAGTGTCAGTGACGACTTTCTAGTGACGGTCTTCAAGACTTTCTAAATATTAAGTGATCAAGGCCCCTGCCCCACTTTTAGTTCCAATAGAATGCCATTCACAAGATCTGGGAGGCACTCTCTTAGCCCTCTCCTGGAGCCCCCGGAATTTCTCAGCAGCCCAGGCCCTCCCGCTGCCCGTGGCCCCTCCTCCCAGGTGCCAGGTGGTCTTCCAGCCTCTCCAAGGGCCCACCCCCCTGCCTCTTCCTCCCACTGCAGCTGATCTAGGGGTTTCTGGGCCACATTTCCCTTGAGAGAGAGTGGGATTTGCCCTATCCACAGAGAGCCTCATTTCCACCTGAAGGTGTATTCGTCAGTGGCTAGACCAGGTTCATCTCTGTTTCCCCTTGGGGACTTCTGAAACCTTCCTGCCCGGGAGTCTGTAACACAGCAGCACAGGACCGCACTTCCTTTAGCAGTGCTGAGTAAGCAGGCAGCGGCACTCTGAGAGCCCGGGGCTGGGCAGTCGCCCCCCACTTCCCAGCAGCTCTGTGGTAGTGGGGCGGGAGCAGCAGGGACGTACCTTAAGATTTCTCCAGTGTCTGACTCTTACTTTGTTTCCTGAAATAATTAGAGAAAAGTCGTTTAATGAAAAAGAGACTGTGTACCTTGAATTCTACAGCTACCTCAGTCCAGGCTGCCTGCTGAGATCCTGTCTTTAGCTCACATACATTCCGCGGTGGGGGACACCATTAGTTCAGACACTGCTGTGGAGATTAGCATTTTAGTTTGTGTGCGCCCGCCTGGCTTGAGGCAGTAGTTTAGGAATGACAAGGCTAGAAACCTGGCTGGCTGTGAGTCAGAGAGAGAGAGGACGGACGTGGGAGAAAGCAAGCAAAAGCTACCCTAGGGAAGAGCCAGTGACATGCACAGGCCGAGCAGCACGGCTGGTGAGCTGCAGGCTGCGGCCTTGCCCGGACACTTGGTAATGCCAAACAAGTACGTGTGGCTACTCATTGGTCTATGAGGACGATGACAGGCTTCGACTCTGTGGTTTCTAAAGCATATAATATTCTCACGTACTTCTTTCAGCAAACCCCAAACAGTAGTAATTCTTGTAACTACCTTGAACCCTTTGTGGAAAGAACCTGGGTGTGAGTGAATAAAAAGTAAAGAGCGATGTGCTATATTGGCCATTAAATACTCGGGGCTGTCAGTAACACCCTGTGCTTCCCAATTGTAGCACCATGTTCTGTGTGAATATGCATAACCAGAGTGACCCCCCCCCCCAGCACCCAGCATGCCCGGCTGTGCCCCTCTGGGTATGCTCACATGCACATATATGGACATACAGTTTCGTAGCAGAACATGGCTGCCCAGGGGCTGCCTATCTGGGCGAGTAGACCGCCTGGCTCAGCCCACAGGCCTGCAGCATCCCATAGCACTGCCGCCCTTGCCCCATCACCCTGTGGGCTACATGCAGGACACGGCATGGGCCTGCTCCCCAGAGGCACCTGTTTGGGGTCTTCTTGAGGCTTGTGCTTTCACAGCTCTCTTTGAAGCAGATGTCTTGGTGAACTCTGTAGACTCTTTTATACCTGTTGTCACAAGAAAGCTTTGTAAAACCAGACAATGAAGCAAAATGTTGCCAACTGCTTAACCTAGGCTATGTGAACCCACAGGTAAACCTGAAGGTGTTTGAGGGAAAAGCTGCTATTTTCTGAATGAAACATGACCTCCTATTGATGTATTAAAATGTCTAACATAAAGGTCATGTGATTTGTAACAAATTTATTGCATATACAGTAATATGCATAAAATAAACCCATTTTAATGTGCATTCTGATGAGCAGTGACAAAGGATATGGTACTAAAAATAAAATGTGAAATGTCAAAGACATGTCAGTGCTAGAGGCAGCCACCTGGCCGGAGGCCTGGGGAAGGTATGGCCTCGCTTTTCTGTTTTTCTGGGTATTTCACAGAGAAGTTTGAGGAGTGTTGGGGATTCGGGATTCGGATGTAGGCATTGTAGAACAGGAGACCCGATTTCATCTCCTGCCTCTTCCATTTATTAACCAGGCTACTTTGAGCAAGTCTCTTCAAGTTTTAAGCCTCAGTTGCAGGTAAAAATGGGACCTACTCATACCATCTCTCTTACAAGTTTGTAGATAATAATGGATGGGAAGGCGTTTTGTCTTTTGTTAAAGTTCTCAAATGTCAGAGCTGTTTAAAAGGGAAATCCAAGGAGTTCAGCAGGCAGAGCTCCAACTCATATGCTAAGTCTCATAGAACCTTTAGGATCTAAAACCTGTGGTAAGACTTCCATTTCTGGACATGAAAGAGTAACAGAAACTGGAATTAACCTCCCAATGTGAACAACCAGAGAACTGGACAAAATATAGTAAGTAACTGTATGTCAGATGTTAGAAAACAGACAACACGAGACTGTAATCCCTGAGAGAGGAGAAACAGATGAGATGAGTCCTGTGGTCAGCCTGGAATTCAGCCTAGAGAAGTTTTTGGACGGCATCACAGAGAAAGGGGATCCAAGCAGTGGTCACACTGAGTTGAGGAAACAGAGATTGAAGTTGGGGAGACAGAGGCAGCTGGAATTTGTGGGGCAGAGTACTGAAGAGGAGGGAACTATGCAGAGGAGGAACTCCAGAATCTGTGTAGGGTCCCCTTGGGCCTGTGGTTGGAAATAAAGCTGTGCATGCATAGGGTGAATCCCCACAAGGCAAAGAAGAACTACTGAGGAGTTGAACGATTTCCAGAGCCAGAGTAGAGAGATCTTGTTTATTAGGCCATCCATAGAAACCCCAGACAGGGCCAGGTGCGGTGGCTCACTCCTGTAATACCAGCACTTTGGGAGGCCAAGGCGGGCCGATCACTTGAGGTCAGGAGTTTGAGGCCAGCCTGGCCAACATGGTGAAACCCTGTCTCTACTAAAATACAAAAATTAGCTGGGCATGGTGGTGAGTGCCTGTAATCCCAGCTACTTGGGAGTCTGAGGCAGGAGAATCGCTTGAACCCAGGAGGGCGGAGGTTGTAGTGAGCTGAGATCGCTCCACTGCACTCCAGCCTGGACGACAGAGCAAGACACCGTCTCAAAAAAAAAAAAAAAAAAAAAAAAAAGAAACCGCAGAAAGGCCATGCCATAGAACTAGGGCAAAATTAACCCCAGAATAAAGGCTACTCCAAAGCCACCTAAAACAAGCCTCAGAAGGATCAAACTATACTCAGATAATGCCTTGCAGAGAAAAAACATTCTTGAAAAGAAAACAAACAAATCCAGCGTCAGTAACATAAAACTTACAATGCCCAGCATCCAATAAAAAACTATAAGACATTCAAGAATCATTTGAATAATCAAAAAAGTGACCCATAACCTAGAGAAAAATAATCAAATAGAATAAGACCCAGACATGAGAGTGATGACAGAAATAGCAGATGAGGACCTTAAAATATCTATTATAAATTTGTTCCACATGTTCAGTGAGCTAAAGGAAAATATAAAGATAATGAAGATAGAAATTGGAGCATCTAAGAAACAACTAAATGAAACTTCTGGAGATGATAAAACACAGTATTAATAAAACTTTTGTTGAACAGGATTAATGGTAGATTAGATGCTGCAGAAGAAAAGATCAGTGACCTTGAGTGCACAGCAATAGAATCTGTCCAAAATGAAAAGATTGAAAAAGTTGAGAAGAGCTGCAGTGACCTGTGGGACAATATCAGTCTAATACATGCATAACTGGAGTCCCAGAAGTAGAAGAAATGGAGGGACAGGAAAAATATATGAAGAACTAATGGCAAAAATTTAACTCAAGAGAATCAAAACGTAGCCATACCGAAGCACATCATAATTAAATTGTCCAAAAACAGTTATAAAGGGAACACATAAAAGGGGCAGGAAGACACATTCCATACAGTGTAACACAGGTAAGAATGACTGCAGTCTTCTTGTCTGGAACTATGCAAGCCAGAAGTCAAAGCCATGACAACTTTTAAGTCATGAAAGAAAAAAATATAACTGTCAATCAAGAAGTCTGTATTCAGCAAATATATTCTTCAAAAATGAAGGTGAAATAAAAATAGTTTCAGACGAAAGCAGAGAGAATTCATCTCCTGCAGACCTGTGCTATAAGAGATGTTAGAGTTAAGTTCTTATGGCAAAGAGAAATGATGCCAGATGGAATCCTAGATCTACAAAAAGGAATGAAGAGTGCTGGAGTCGGCAGGCAGATGTGCAATAAATACAAAATACTTTACTTTCAATATCTAAAACAAGATAATTTTTGAGTGCAAAAATAACGTATAGTGCAGTTCACAGCATATGTGGAAGGAAAAAGTCTCATAATAATTCAAAGGATGGGAGGGAAGTGGAAGCTTGATGTCAGCCGCTGCCATGGACACTGAAGGTGTCTAGTAGTGATTAAAGGTATGCGGCGTGAAGTTGAAGATGTGTATGGTAAATCCTAGACACTGCTGGCTGGGCACAGTCACTCACGCCTGTAATCCCAGCACTTTGGGAGGGCGAGGTGGGTGGATCACCTGAGGTCACGAGTTTGAGACCAGCCTGGCCAACATGGTGAAACCCTGTCTCTACGTAAACTGTCTCTACTAAAAATACAAAAATTAGCAGGGTGTGGTGGCAGGTGCCTGTAATCCCAGCTACTCGGGGGGCTGAGGCAGGAGAATTGCTTGAACCCAGGAGGCAGAGGTTGCGATGAGCCGAGATCGCACCATCGCACTCCAGCCTGGGGGACAAGAGGGAGACTTCGTCTCAAAAAAAAAAAAAACAAAAAAATCCTAGACGCTGCCATCATATTGAACTCGTACAATAGTAATTAAAGGTACATTGTGTTAAGGTGAAGATGTGTATGGCAAATCCCAGAGCAACCTCTAAACAATAAACCTAAGAAGTATAACCAGTAAGCCCATAGTGGAGGCAAAATGGAATCCTAAAAAGTAATCCAAAATTAGGCAGGAAAAAAGAAAAAAGGAACAAAAAGCAGGTGGGAAAAATAGAAAACAAATAGTAATATGGCAGTTTAAATCCAACCACATCAGCCATTATGTGGAAGGTAGTGTAAATGGTCTAAATACTCCAATAAAAACCAGACTGTCAGACTAGATACCAAGCAAGACCCACCTCTACGTTAAATACTAGAAAGTCACTTGAAATATGCAGGTAGGTTAAAAGTGAAAGGATAGAATGCTTTCAGGAAGTGAAGGGTCTTCTTGTTGGATACTTGGTGGTCACCAGCAGGCACTGGTGTAACTAAGCACAGCGGGAAGATGGCAGATACTGTGGATTCGGACTCTCACTGCATAGAATCCGAATCAGTGGGCTGTCAACACGGCTTCCCAAATCCCAACACAGATTAGTATCTCATATGTGTTCCTGCTACATATTACACCTGGCTTCATGTCCAAGCTCTAATGAAGCTTCTACCCTTGCCCGTCTACATCCCATTCTCCACAGAGCATCCAAAGTAGTGTAATCGAACATGTCACTCTTCTGCTCAGAACCCTTCAGTAGCTCCCCATTTCATGCCGGACAAACACCAGAGTCTTTCTGTGGGTCTCCATGGCCCCGAGGGTTCCCTGTCCCTCACCTCTCACCACTCTCCACTTCTCCCCCAACATGCCAGGGACACTCCTGACTTAGGGCCCTGGTAACTGTCCTCTGGCTCTCTGGAACGTCCATCCCTCCTCCATGTCTGTTCAGCATCGCCCTCTCCAGGAGGCTGCTCTCTTGCTGCACCAGCCCCTGCCCATCCCCAGGAGGCTTGCCCTCTTGCTGCACCAGCCCCTGCCCATCCCCAGGAGGCTTGCCCTCTTGCTGCACCAGCCCCTGCCCATCCCCAGCAGGCTCTCCTAGTCTCATCCTGTCATCTCGTCCTTTTTCCCTTTGCACTCACCACCTGCCACACCACACACCACACACTCACTGCTGTCTATTGTCTGTCCCCTCATCTGCAATGAACGGGTCCTGAAGGCAGGGCTTTGGTCTGCTCTGTTCCTGATGTGTGCTGAGTATCTAGAACAGTGCCTGGCACACAGCAGGTGCTCAGTAAGTCATCTGTTGACTAAATGGACAGTGCCTGGCATACAGCAGGTGCTCAGTAAGTCATCATCTGTTGACTAAATGGACTGTGACCGACAGAGTCATAGAGTGTTAGCAAGAAAGGACCTAAGAGATGGGCTGGGCATCTCTCCCTCCACAGCCCATTTTGGAGATGGGGGGCCTGAAGCCACATCATGAGTTAATGGCAGAACTGGGGCCGGCATTCTCATGAGCTGTTTGTTTTTCCAGGGGGCTCTGAGGAAGAGAAGAGAGGAAGGTCACATCAGTTGGCTCTGCCATCCAGTGGGGACTGGGCTGATGTGTGGGATGGAAGGCCTGGGTGGCTGATGTGTGGGAAGGAAGGCCTGGGGGCCTGGGGACCAGGAGCCTGCGTTCTTCTCAGCCCCTGCTCCTGAGCTGCATGGACTTGGGGCAGTTATTCGGTTTTTCTGCCTCAGCTGCCTAATTTGTGACATGGAGGGAATCGATGGTCAAAGCAAGTCCCTTCTGTGACTGCAGCCATCGTCCCTCCTCAGGGTTAGCTGGGTAGCTTTGAGACAGCACTTTGAGGAGTCAAGAACACACGACAAATGCGGTAAGGCGGAGGACAGAAACCAACTTACACATGGTGACAGACGCCTCCCTCCCAGACTGGAAAGGACTTTGTCTCGGAGAACAGCCTTGTGCAGGGGCGGGACACCTTTATACAGGCTGTGACAAAGAAGGGCAGTGGCTCACCAGGTGCTCCTGACGGCTCCTCCTGCCCCTCCTGAGAGGCCTTGCCCAAGGGAGAGGGCCCGGGGTCTGCAGCTGGCTTCCTCTAAGGCCGGGGTGGGTTGGTATTGTGGAGGTGGGGAGTCCCTTCTCCTGACACCGCTCTGGCTGGGTCAGGGAGCCCTCCGAAGCTGTGCCTCGCATGCTGTGGCTGTTCTGACCCGTGACGGGCAGCACCTCTCATCCTGGTGCTTGGGGCAGCAGCGCAGCCCCTAGGGGCTCAGGGGTCAGCCCCGTGCACCAGACTCCCTGTCTGGCACCTCATGGTTTGGAGGCTCCCGTGGCAAACCCAGCGGTGGCCCAGCAGTCCTAGGCTGAGGCACAGGCTGTGTTGTAAGGGGCGCCCTGAGGCCAAGCCCCGACTTACCGAGCTCGCAGCGTCTGCCTTTGAACCCTGGCCCGCAGTCACAGCTGTGGGCGTCTGTGCCCGGCACACAAGTGCCTCCGTTCTGACAGGGGTTTTCTGAACAGTTGCCAGGGACGTCTGGAAACAGAGGTCACAAGAGGTTAGTCACTGGAACCCCAGGACAGGCCTGCCTCATAGACATGTTGCTGTCCCTTCCTCGATGACCTGACCTGATGCAGGGTGGCCGTGCACTCCTCTGTGGTGTGCTGCGGTGGCCTCCCAAACGCCTCTGGGCCCTAGAGCGTGGTCCCAGTTCAGGTGTTGAGAGAGAGCAGAGGTGAGGAGACAGGCCGCAGTGTGCTCGGCCCTGACCTCATTACTGGAAGGAAGGAAGACAAACAAAAACAAGGAAGAGGAGAAGGAGGAGGGAGAGGGAGGGAGGAGCGGGGCCTTCAGTGCTGAGCCCCCACTGGCCTGTGGCCCCTCCCCACCCCTGACCCTTGCTGGCTTTGCCCCTGAACACGGTTTCTGCCGCTTGGATCCTGAGGCCCCTCCTGGTGCTCTAATGGATGTGACTTACTGCTCACTTGATCCCACCCCTGTGTTTCCTGTAAACTCTCATTAGAGAGAGGTGCTTGATAGGATTTAGGTTCAGATGGTCTTTGCAGGGCTGCTGCTCAGGGATGCGTGTGCACCCCCAGCCAGCCCAGGCGGCCTGTGATGTGTCCAAGTCCCACTAGAGTGACACGAGGACTGGTCACTGGTCCAGTGCTGGCAGCCTGACCAA
Organism: Pan troglodytes; assembly: GCF_028858775.2. Classification (NCBI taxonomy): domain Eukaryota; kingdom Metazoa; phylum Chordata; class Mammalia; order Primates; family Hominidae; genus Pan; species Pan troglodytes. Next base: position 143,374,135 of record NC_072411.2, on the reverse strand, counting down.
CCCAGAATAAAGTCCCCACGGGCCTTGCACCTGATGGCTCGAGCAAGAGATCGAGATCCCTGATCCAAGGGCTGTCCTCTCACAGGCCTGTGTCTGACCCTGTCGCTCCTGCCCTCACCAGCTGGAGAGTGGTCTGTGAAGACAGGCTTTCCCTCACCTACCCCGTAGTCACCCTGGACTGGTCCACACAGGCACGGCAGCGTGAAGGCTCCATCCTGCTCCTTTGCTTGTGTGCCTGCAGACCGAGTCGGTCCTCAGCAAGCTCCAAAGTTGCCCACTAGGTTGCTTCTTCTTTCTGAGCATCACGATGAACACAGAGATATTGGTATATTTCATGGGCTTCCGTCCATTGCTGTCAGTTGTTTTCCTGATGCTCAATTTATTCTGTCTTTGGACAGCGGGAGCCCTTCAGGTTGGCTCCCCGCCCTCAGGACATGGTTTGCTCTTTTGAAAGCTTGCTTGCTTTTTACACAACATGTCCTGGGCTTATTTTGTCCACATCCTGCTTCAGTCTTGGAATCACCCATTTCTCCAAAGATCACTGGCTTCTTGGTGAGAACGAGATCTAGAGCCCACAGCCTGGCACTCACACTGCTCCCTATTATGAGATGTCACAGCTTCAGGCCTTTCAATGAACAGAACTAGAAAATTAGTTCTGTTTATTATTTAAAAAATAAACACATTATGAGTTCATACTAATATTTCCATTTCAAATTAACAGAATCAAAAGACAAACAAGATTTTATTTATTTATTTTGAGATGGAGTCTTGCTCTGTTGCCCAGGCTGGAGTGCAGTGTCGCGATCTCGGCTCACTGTAACCTCTGCCTCCTGGGTTCAAGTGATTCTCCCACCTCAGCCTCCCGAGTAGCTGGTGCTACAGACGCGCACCACCATGCCTGGCCAATTTTTGTATTTTAGTAGAGACGGGGTTTCACCATGTTGTCCAGGCTGGATTCAAACTCCTGACCTCAAGTCATCTGCCCGTTTCAGCCTCCCAAAGTGCTGGGATTACAGGTGTGAGCCACTGCGCCCAGCCAAAACAAACAAGATTTTTAACTTCTTTCATTTTACATTTTTAATTCTTTACACTGAAAATCTTGGTGGTGTTAACAATTATTTTCTTTATCCTACCATATACATGCAATCATTTCAAAATAACAATTCAAGTATTATTACTAACATTAAGATCACTGAGTATAGCCTAACATTTCTTGGCGATGCTTTTTATCCTTAGACCATATTCCATTCGGGGTGAACAGACCACTCTTATTAAAATCGCTTGCAATGATGTTTTTTTCCTGTGTGGTTACGCCATCCACATGATAACTAGGTTTACTTATTTCAGTATGTTTTCAATTTTTAGGTGTTGCCTTTTCTTTTTATTGTTTTTAAAACCTTTTTTTTGGTTCTAAAGTCAAAACTGTAAAACAAGGTTCATTCAGAGAAGCCTCGCCAATCTCCAGTCCCATTATGCAGTTCTTTCCCTCCTCATTTGGTGAACCATCTTTAATGTTTCATTTCTTTATTAAAATGAGGACAAAATTTGTATTTCCCTTCTCCATTTTCCTACACAAAAGACAACATACTGAAAACATTGTTCTGCATGTTACTTTTTTTTTTTTTTTTGAGATGGAGTCTCACTCTGTCGCCCAGGCTGGAGTGCAGTGGGGCGATCTTGGCTCACTGCAAGCTCCGCCTCCCGGGTTCACGCCATTCTCCTGCCTCAGCCTCCTGAGTAGCTGGGACTACAGGCACCTGCCACTGTGCCCGGCTAATTTTTTGTATTTTTAGTAGAGATGGGGTTTCACCGTGTTAGCCAGGATGGTCTCGATCTCCTGAACTTGTGATCCACCTGCCTCGGCCTCCCAAAGTGCTGGGATTACAGATGTGAGCCACCGCGCCCGGCCTTTTTTTTTTTTTTTTTTTTTTTTTTTAAGATGGAGTCTTACCCTGTCACCCAGGCTGGAGTGCAATGGTGCGATCTCGGCTCGCTGCAGCCTCCGCCTCCTGGGTTCAAGCAATTCTTCTGCCTCAGCCTCCTGAGTAGCTGGGATTATAGGCGTGTGCCACCACGCCTGGCTAATTTTTGTATTTTTAGTAGAGACAGGGTTTCCCTATGTTGGCCAGGCTGGTCTCGAACTCCTGACCTCAAGTGATCCACCTGCCTCAGCCTCCCAAAGTGCTGGGATTACAGGCATGAGCCACCGTGCCTGGCCTGCACATAACTTTTTTTAAGCCGGCTTTATTGAGATAATTCATATAACATAAAATTCACCCAAAGTGTACAATTTATTGGTTTTAAGCATATTCACAGATACAGGCATCCATCAGCACAATTTTAGAACATTTTCGTGACCTCAGAAAGAAACCTTGTACCCTTTGGCTGTTACTGCCTTCCCCATCCCCTCCACCCTCCAGTCCTAAGCAACCGCTAATGTACTTTCTGTCACTAGGGAGCTCCCTCTGCTGGACTTTCATATGAATGGAATCACAGTACATAAGAGTCTTTTGTGTCTGGCTTCTTCCACTTAGCATGATGTTTTCAAGATTCATCCATGTTGTAGCATGCAGCATGCTTCCTTGTTTTATGGTTGAATCATGTTCCACTGAGTGGATATGCCATGTTTTGCTTATCCTTTCTTTTCTTTTCTTTTTTTTTTTTTTTGAGATGGAGTCTAGTTCTGTCTCCCAGGCTGCAGTGCAGTGGCACGATCTCACCTCACTGCAAACTCCACCTCTCGGGTTCAAGCGATTCTCCTGCCTCAGCCTCCCGAGTAGCTGGGACTACAGGCGCCCGACAGCACGCCCAGCTAATTTTTGTATTTTTAGTAGAGACGGGGTTTCACCGCGTTGGCCAGACTTGTCTCGAATGCCTGACCTGGTGATCTGCCCGCCTTGGCCTCCCAAAGTGCTGGGATTACAGGCATGAGCCACCGCGCCCGGCCACTTTTCCTTTCGTTAGTTGATTGACACTGTGGTGGTTTCTACTTTCTGGCTTTTGTGCTGTGCTGCTATGAATATTTGTGTACAGGACCTCATGTGGACATAGGTTTTCATTTCTCCTGGGTATATACCTAGGAGTGGAATTACTGGGTCATGCGGTAACTATTGGTTTAATCCTTTAAGGAATTGCCAGACTGTTTTCCAGAGCAGCTGTACCACTTTACAGTCCCACCAGCAGTGTAGAGGGTTCTGATCTCTCCACGTCCTCACCAATGCTTATTATTATCTGACTTTTTAATTCCCGCCATCCTAGTGGTTTTGATGTGTATTTCCCTGCTGACTAATGATGTCAAGGATCTTTTCGGTGTGATTACTGGCCATTTGCATATCTTCCTTGCAGAAATGTCTCTTTAGGTCCTTTGCCCCTGTCTGAATTGGGTTGTCTTTTTATTGTTTAGTTGTCAGAGCTCTTTATTTTAGATATGGGTCTCTGATCAGGTATGATTTGCCCATGTCTGAATTGGGTTGTTTGTCTTTTTATTGTTCAGTTGTCAGAGCTCTTTATTTTAGATGCGGGTCTCTGATCAGGTATGATTTGCATGTTTCCTCCACTCCACAGGTTGTCATGTCACTTCCTTGATGGCATCCTTTGAGGCACAGAAGTTTTAAGTTTTGATGAAGAGTAGTTTATATATAGATTTTTGTTGTTGTTCATACTTTTATTGTTGAGCCTAAGGACCCTCATTATCGAAGGTCATGAAGATTTACTCCTATGTTTTCTTCTAAGAGTTTTGGTTTTAGCTCCTAACATTTAGGTTGTTGGTCAATTTGTGGTAATTTGTGTTATGAGGTATATGGTACGAGGGCTCCAGCCTCATTCTTTTTGCATGTGGATATCCAGCTGTCCCAGCACCATTTGTTGAGAAGACTATTCTTTCCACATTGAATGGTTTCAGCCCCCTTGTAGAAGTCAGTTGGCCATTGACGTGTGGTTTATTTCCAGACTCTCAATTCTTTTTTTTTTTTTGAGACGGAGTCTCGCTCTGTCACCCAGGCTGGAATGCAGTGGCGCAATCTCAGCTCACTGCAAGCTCCACCTCCCGGGTTCACGCCATTCTCCTGCCTCAGCCTCTCAAGTAGCTGGGACTCCAGGCACCCGCCACCACGCCCAGCTGATTTTTTGTATTTTTAGTAGAGACGGGGTTTCACTGTGGTCTCGATCTCCTGACCTGGTGATCCGCCCGCCTCGGCCTCCCAAAGTGCTGGATTACAGGCGTGAGCCACCGCGCCCGGCCCTGGACTCTCAGTTCTTTTCCACGGATTACAGGCGTGAGCCCCCGCGCCCGGCCCTGGACTCTCAGTTCTTTTCCACGGATTACAGGCGTGAGCCCCCGCGCCCGGCCCTGGACTCTCAGTTCTTTTCCACTGATCTAAATGCCTATCCTTAACCCATTACCACACCAACAGGTTTCACCATGTTGGCCAGGCTAGTCTTGAACTCCTTCCTGGCCTCAAGTGATTCGCCTGCCTAGGCCTCCCAAAGTGCTGGGATTACAGGTGTGAGCAGGTCTGAGTTTTAAAAGCAAACAATTAATCTTTTAAAGGATATGATTTTATATATATATAGAAAACCCCAAAGAATGTATAACAAGAATAGGAGAGTTTGGCAAGATGGTTGGCTATAAGGTCAGTATGCAAAGGTCAAATAAATATCTATACTCCAGTAATAAATAATCAGGAAAAGTAACTTTTAAAATATATACTAGTTAGTATCAAACTATAAAATACCTAGGAATAAGTCTGAATTCCATATAAAACTTTACTGAAAGATATTAAATAAGTCATAATGTCATATATGGAGAGACATCCCATGTCCATGGATATAGACTTACTATCCTAAAGATGTCAGTTTTCACAAAAATGGTCAATGGATTGAATGCACACCCAGTCATTATCTCAAAGGCCTTTTCCATAGAGTGTGACTAGATTTGAAGGTGTATATGTGGAAGAAAAAAGGCCAAGGGTAGCAATGATACTTCTGAAGATGAAGAGTAAAGGAAAGGAACTTTGCCAATCAGTTCCAGGACTTACAAAGTTAGAGTGAACACAGGGCAGTATTGGCACAGATGTATCAAATTGACGCCGCCAGAATTCTACTTTTATATGTGGAATTTTGATAATGATAGTGGGGGAAAAAGGGACTTTTTAGCATGAAGAGATGAAAAATCCAGTTTACCCATATGCATAAAAAATGAAATTGTAGCCCAACTTCTCACACACACACAGTCTAACAGATTAATGGTCAAAAGCAAAACTTTACATCTTTGCGAAAAAAATATACATGAATAACTTTCTAACTTTGGTGTGGGGAAGGATATTTTTTAAAGAAGGCTCCCAACTTGTTAACCACTAATGCTCGATAAATTTGATTATGAACTTTTCTCTATTAGGAAGTACCACCAAGAACAGGGAAGGACAAGCCAGAGGCTGGAGGAAGATACCTGCAGAACACAGACCTGACAAAGGATCAGTATCAAAACATATAAGAATTTTGACAAATTAATAAAAAGAGTACAAATAACCCAACATAAAGTCAAAAGGTGTGATCAGGCATTTCACAGAAGCAAACACCTTTGGTGGATGCCCATGAGGAGAGGCTCAGTCACATCAGTGCCCAGGAGATGCAAACCCAGATCCCAGGGGTGTGCATCCCACCCGTTCTGCCTGCAGGATCTGCAAACCCGGCAAAACCTAGTTCTAGAGAGACTGGATTCACTGCATGTCTTCATCACTGCTGGAGGGAGTGCAGACTGCTATCGCCTCTTAGAAAATGACTTAGTTCTCATGTAATTTGGGCATTCACACATCCTCATCCTAGATCCAGCTTTTCCACTCCCGCACACGTACTGGAAAACGTGTACAGGAACATCCACTGCAGCACTGCTCATACCAAACACAACCTACATGTTCTCTGCACAGAGAGGGGAGAAGAGCCGGTCAGTTCACTCAGTGGACTCTGTGCTCAATAGTGGGTGTGAATAAGCCGCAGCCGCCCAGACCGCATGGGCCAACCTCAGTCCGAGAATGCGGAGTGAAAACACAGGTCTAGCGATCACACATGGCAAGATAATTATCTTGCAAAGAAAACTCACGTATTGTTCTGCCATACATATATGCACCATAAAATCACTCCCCCCACCTTCCACTCTGAAAACACAAAGGAATTCTAGGCACAAAGTTCACGATCATGGTTAGCTGAGGGGAGAGAACAGGGAGTATGATGGCAAGATAGAAGGTATCGTTCACATCCAAGTTTATAGGTTGGGTTCTTGATTTAGTCATTATTCAAAGGCTAATAACTAAATAAAAGGTAGCTAGCGTGAGAGTGCAACATGAACCAAAGATCATGACTGGCTTTGCGCATCGAGGGGCCATTAAAGAGTCTACTTTTCATGTTATCACTTAAAATCATTTTGCACCCACCAGGGCATGAGCATCTCGTGCTGGCAAACACCACATGACCGTGGTGACCTCAGGGCCAGCCCGGGGGTCATCTTGAATCTCTCCTGCTGAAGAGACCCAGGAGGGTAACACACGCCCCTCCAATCTCTGAGTTCTAGGAAACGAACACCTGGTATTTAAAGGGGCTGACATAATGCAAATCATCTGATGAAATGTTTGTTTTAGTTCACTTAAAGATCAACACGAGAGTCTTCACTCTGAATGGGCCACACCTGAATTAAGAGAATCCTTCACTCTCTGCGTCGGATGCACAAACCAGTCCTCCTGGTGCTCACAGGGGCTAGCAGCAAGTCCAGACCTTGTATGGTGAGGGCGGGGGGGGAAGGTGAACTTAGGGTTCAGCGAAACCGCCACTTGCAAACACACCCCACCGCAGGTGCCCTTGATGTGTACACATGTCCTTGAGAAGCTGGGGGCAAGGCCTTGCGGGTGAGACCACGCTCAGCAGCTCACACCTTTACCAAGTACTAGGACTTCTTTGGGGTTGGGTTGAGGGGTGATCCCAATCTGAGTCTGTGGTATGACTCAGGGGAGAACAGGTCACCGGGTGCTAGGAGAGCTGTCCATAGAGGACACAGCCCCAAAGGATTAGAACCAGGAGAAAGGTAGAGTCTGACTCAGGGTGAGGAACACACATGTATTGGTGCTGCCCGAAGGGGAACTGCCTCGTGAGCGTCTGGGAACTCTTACTGCAGGTGCTCAGCAGATGCTTGGTGCCCTGCAGGGACGTGCTGGCCTCGATTCTCACGAGGCAGAGCCCTAGACTAGGAGACAGTTCAGGTCCTGCATAACCTGAGTGTCCACAGGGCCCAGCTAGTCCTCAAGCTGGGGCTCGCCCAGTGGCTGCTCCCTCTGCTTCTCCCATCCTGACTCCACCTGCTCCTCTTCGGAGAAGTGAGGGGTGAGGGGCCCAGAGGCAGGGGCTGGGGTGGGCTCTGCTGCATATGGAGGCGAAGGAGGGGAGGGGAGGGGAGGCAGCATCAAAGCCAGTCTCTCTAGCTCAGACTCTGGGTGGTTTGGGTGGGTCCTGCCCCCTGGCCTGTTCCCGTCTGTGGGGTCCCACTGCTTGGGTGGTGTAGCTTCACCCCATCTTCCCACACCGGGGTGCCTGGCGCTCGGCCTCCCCTCAGGTAGGCTCTGTGCCTCCTGATTCCTCACCGTGGGTGGTCCCTCCTGCCTGCAGCCTCTAAGGCCCCTGAGAGCAGTCAGTCAGTCCCAAAGTCCCCACCAGCGCTGCTGACTTACTTCCGATGTCCTTGTTGCCGTGTTCAGGGAGCTGGAGGGCCAGGCTGACCTGCTTGGGGGCTTCCTCCATGTTCTCGAGCTGCGCCGAGGCTGTGGGTTCTAGGAGAAGCCAGGCGGTGACCACACGGCGCAGCTGCTTTGCACCTGGGATGGTCCTGGGGCCACCCTTTTGAGTGCTTCTATATCTCAGGGAGCATGGATGTCCCTGGTGGGGACCAGGCTCCCTGCGTGGCCCCAGCACCTGTCGGCCCCAGAGCTGCCTCCCCTGAAGGGCTGGCCTCACCCTCCTGCAGACCCTCTGGAGGGGCTCGGCCTTCCCCTTGCAGGGCCCCCTCAGAGCTGCTTCAGGGACAGCCACCACTGATCATGCTGAGAGGCCCCATCCTCACGGCTGATGCGGTTGCTTCCTTCTTAGGGTCAAATTCTGCATTCCTCTCCTTCCACCCCTGCTTCTTGGAGGCTGTGGCACCCCCTGCTCTCTCTGAGCTGCCCTCAGTCTGTACTGACCTTCCTCACGCCCTCGCCCCCAACTGCATCACTTCTTATGCAGGGATCTCAACCACACCCTCGGGCACTTCATATCCGCTTCCATAGCTGCAAGTACAACGGGCCCCCCTCTGTACTCCAGATCTCACCTGCTCACCACTGGGCATCCCGGGCAGCTGCCTGCCCTCTCCTCAGACACCTTGCTGGGGGCTCTCTCCCCTGCTCACCGTGCGGCAGGGACCCCAGGGCTCTGGTCCCTCCTTGCCACTCTCCTTGCTGCATTTCCCTCCCTCCTCTGCCTGAGGAGTTTTTGCTCAGAACGTGTTTGTTAAACTGGTGACTAGGCTCTGCTGGGGAGTTCCATGAGGATGAGCACCTGGCATTCCAGGTGAGAGGCAAGGGCCAGAGAGGTCCCCTCTGGGGCAGGGTCGCGCCTGCCTCACTCCTGCCAACATGTCTCAGGGCTTCTGTGTCAGAATCACAGGCAGATTCCCAGAGCGGCACTCACCCAGTAAACCCGGTGGGAAGGGGCCAAGGCACCTGGGCCCATCAGCCTTGCTGCCACCGGGAAGATCTTGCCAGGACAGTGGCGGAGGATTTGCTGGACCACACTCAGAGTGGCGGGTTAGACCCTCATGGCCTCCTGCCCATGGCTTACTAAAACAAAGCTCAGAGCCCTACTTTGGCAAATAAAGCTGCTGTAATGTCTCAGACCTGCTTCTAAAATGTTTATCTTCTCTTGCGTGCCCTACCAGCAGCCTGTGCCTCCAGCCCACACACTGACGTGAGGCCCTCACGAGCTGCCCCTCCCGCCACGGAGGTGCATGCTGCCGGCGCCCCACGAGCCCCGCGCCTTGTGCACAGTCGGGGTGGGGGTCACTGGCTGGAGACTGCGCTGGCGGTGGGGGTGGGCTCATCATGTAGGGGACAGGACCTGGTGAGAGTGGCAGTGAGGACGAGGGTTGGCCACCAAGGTGGGTGGGGAGGCCCCGGCACTCACGTGATCTCACGGTGGCTGCTTTGCTGGGTGAGCCATCGAACCTGGCGCTCACTCTTCCTCTGCCGTCCACAAGCTCCGAGAACCTGCAGAGAGGGTGGAAGGTCACCACAGTCCGAGCGCCACCTCGGGCGATGGGGCCGACGGGTGGGGCATGTACCTGGGGGGCTGGGTGGCGGTCTCGGGGGCGCTGTGGTCATTGAGCAGGCGCAGCTCCGGCAGGCGCGCGGGGGGTGGTCTGTTCCTGAGCACCCGAGGGTGGTGTCCTCCCTGGTGCCAGCGTCTGTCGGTGCCATCCCTGGGGGCTGCAGAGCAGGCAGGAGGAAGGGGCTGGTCTGGGGCTGCCCTCTGCTCCTGTCCCTGCCCCTGTGGCATGGGTGGTGCCCCTCACACTCAGCCGTGCTTGGAGAAGGGAAAGGGGGCATGTGCGTGGGCCGTGGTCATCCAAGGTGCTTGTGGCTTCCCCAGATGCCCTGGGTTCCCTTCCAGCCCACCCGCCGCATCCGTTCTGAGGAGGAGCCATGCGCAGCCGTGACACAGGCGTGCACTGGCCTGGGAGTCATGAGGCAGGGCTGAGTCTAGGCCCCTGCCCGTCACTCAAGTTCTCAAGGGGCTGGGCACTCGGGCTCGGACTCAGGTCCCAGGCTGCCCTGGAGACACAGTGCTTCTCCCCAGTGGCCTCCTGATGGGACGCTTCAGCTGGGAGTCCCCACCCCAGCATGTGCCCTGAGAGTGAGGGTGCGTCTGTCACCCTCACAGTGTCCTTCAGCCTCCCAGGCTGGGCCCTCCTTCCCCTTCCCTCTCCCTCTGACGCCGGCTCACAGAGGTCCCAGCCTGCCCCTTCTGCCTGGCTGGTGGGCTTGGCCCCAAGCTGGTGGGGGTGGCAGGGTTGGGTCTGAGAACTCGGCAAGCTCATGCACTTCGTGTCCCCAGCACAGCCTCACGGGTTGGGGAGGAGCCTGGAGTCAGAGCCCTCTCTTCCCTGGGGAGCCGCGCACTGCTCTGCTCTGTCCAGCCGTGGCCTCTCCTCCCTGCTTGTCTCCGTCTCTTTCTTCTCTCCCTGTTCTGCTCCTGCATTTTCCCACAGCTCCTTCTGTGAACTTGGAAGACCTAAGTGGGGCGTTCGGGACCCTGGTGGAGCCTGGAAGGGCCACCCCTGCACTTGGGAGCACACCTGAGACCTTCGGAGCATCTGTCCCCACTCCGAGCGCCTTCTGCCCTGTGCCTCTGCGCCCCAGCATTCCTGCCTGCCTTGCAGGCCCCTGCCTGTGGCCTCCTGGCCCTTTGTCCGTTTGTGTCCAGTGGCTCTTCGTGGGTCAGGCCTGGGCTGCAATGCAGGCCACTTCCGGGGGCTTCCTCCTCGCTGCCACCCTCGGCACCCGTTTTCAGGTGATGCTCGGCCTGTCTGGGATCTACGGGAGGGTCCGGCACAAACTGAGGCTCAATGTGCTCATTATTCCAATTGTTGGTGCCACCTGCCCATGAGTCCTTCCTTTCCTCGTGGGTTTGAAAAGCCTCCACTTTCATACACAGACTCCTCCCCTGCTAACACGGTCCTGTTTCTAGGCTGTCTGCCTGGCATCCCAGGCCCCCGCAGGGCCAGGTCAGTCCTGAACAGGGTGGAGGGCTGGCAAACACCGCCCCCGCCCACGCGCAGGGCCCGCGGCACTCACAGGTGATGATGTAGAGGTGGGCGGGCTCGCTGTGCTGCGGCCCGAGCTCCGTGCTCTGCACTGCTATCACAGAGAGCTGGTACCGCCGTCCCGGCAGCAGGTCGCGCACCGTGTAGGAAGCCAGCTTCCCGTTGGGGACATAGCGGCTCTTGGTGCTCTGGCTGGTGGTCACATTGATGACATAAGCCTCCAGCAAGCTGCCTGGAGTCGGGGCATCCCAGACCACGTGGGCAGAGGTGGCAGTGACTCGGGCGGCGGTCAGGTTTGCTGGAGGCAGGGGCCCTGGACGAGGCAGGAGCAGGGAGAGGTGAGGGGGTGCCCACAGGGTCTTCTGGCAAGAACACGGTTTGAGAACCCGACATGGGCTGCTGCAGCCTTGCTGGAAGCCAGATTCTTTATTATGGACAATGGTACAGTGCTGAGGCGGGGTGTGGGCTAGCATGTACAGCAGAATCTCCCAACTGAGAGGCCTGCAGGCCCCTGGTTGCCACCCTCCCCTCGGGTTAGGATCCACCCTGTGAAGCCCCCAGACCCTGGCCCGTCAGCTGGCGCCCTCCCTGCAGCACAGTCGGTTCCCCTGAGCCTGGCTGCGTGGAGCCCTGTGCAGACTCCCCTGCCCCACCAGCCTTTCCCACGCCTTCCCAGGCGGGCAGCATCTGAGTGCACAGGTGGGCAGGGGCCTGCTCAAGCCTCTGTTCCTCACAGAGGGAGCTGCAGCCTCCCCTCTGCCCAGTTCACCTGTCCCTCCCCTGCACGCTGACTGTCCATGCTGTCGCCCCTCCCATGCACTGGGGAGGGGGTGTGGGCCTAGTGACACCAGGAACTTAGGGAGCTTAGCTAGAGGGGGCTGGTTGCAAGGTACAAGGGCCCTGGATAGCATGGGTATCCCTGGCCCAGTGAGTTCCTCTGGCCCTCTGGTCGGTGTCTAGTAGGAACTCCATGCTGAGGAGCTACCAGGAGCCTTTAGAGATGGAGACTGCCCTGGACAGCTGTCCCAGCACAAGGGCCCAGCCCAGCGGCTCCTGCCCAGTGGCCCCTGCTCAGTGGCCCCAGCGGAAGAGACATCTGGGAGGCCAGGGGCTGGGTTTCTGGTGTTGTAGACGCTTTGGAGAGGACTAGGGGAGGCTGGAAGGAAGCCAGAGCTTCCAGAAGACGGCCTTTCGTGTGCCAGGGGCCGCGCTGCTCTACTCACGGGTCCACACGTGTGTCGGCGCGGTGGCCAGGCTCTCTGTGGGGTGCTCCTCTCCCCTGAGCCCACTGAGGGTGGTCAGCTGGATGGTGTACCTCTTCCCAGGCAGCAGGGCCCTGTGGGCAGGAGGTGACAAAGAGAGAACAGGGATGTCTGGGACCTGTGTGTGACTCTGCTGCCAGACCGCAGCTCCCCCAGGCAGGAGGTGACTGTGGGTAGGTTGTCCTGCTGCTGGTGGCCCAGGCAACCTCCACGAGGGGCAGACTCATGGCCCTCAGAGCCGTGTGCTCCTAGGGCGGGAAGCCAACCCATAGTCCGGGCAGCCGAGGAGGATCAGGTGTGCTTGGGGCTGCTACAGTATGGTCAGACGGCTGGTGTTCAGCTGGGAGAGGCCAGAGAAGGGGGAAGTGGTCGCTGTGCAGGGATGGGGGACGGGCCCTCAGCACAGGTGAGTTGATGTAAATTCTCAGGAAACCACAGGGCAACGTGAGGCCAATGCCGCCCCAGCCCCAGGAAGCTGCTGGCTGGAGTCTTCCTTCCCACTCGCTCTCCGATCTTTTCCTGCACCCCTGCCTGCGCTGAGCACGATTCGGAAGCTTTCTCTTTGGTTGGCGACCAAATCACAGGGGTCCACTGTGGGACTCCTGGGAGAGCTCGGGGCTGCTACCATCTACCCTCGCTGGCCGCTGCTCTCTGAGGGGCCAAGTCACTCTCATGATCTGTGTGGAAAGTGTGCCCCTGGATTTTCTGAGCTTTTCCTGCTCTTTTTGGACACTTTAAAACACTACCAAGGTGTATCCTCTCTTGGCAGCCCTGATGAGGTGAGGCGGGAGTGAAACCTCCAGGATCTGAGGCTGGCTCACCTGAGACCTTTGTCTCCGCTCAGGTGAGGAGCGGCAGGTGTACAGTCCACACACGGAGAATGTGCCCGAGACCTGGGCCCCGTGTCCCCGAGCCCCCACCCCTGCCTTCACCCCGGCCCCATGCTCTGGGTGTCCCTTCTTACCTAAAGGTGAACCTGTCCACACTCCTGTCCACATCGGTGGCCTGGTCCCTGAGGGCCTCAGGGTGGCGGATGGACACACGGACCCCACTGACGGTGGCATGGCGGATCCTGTGCAGGGCCCACTGCACTGAGATGGTGCTAGCCGTCACATTGGTGACCTCGAAGCCTTCCACAGGGCGGGGTCCTAGGGGGAATGGACTGCTCAGCAGGTGCCGGCTCCTCCTTGCTCCTGGGGGAGCGCAGGGGCTCAAGATGAAACCAGGCTTGGGAGGGTGCTGGGGGCCACAGAGAGGCACTGGAGAGGGTGTCCCATCAACTGCTCAGGGAACTTGGGCTGAGTGGGATGCCCAGGCTCTGGCCTCCAGGGCTGACAGCTGCAGAACCCACTGTGGGCATGACGGCTGCGGAGCCCGCTGTGGGCCAGACTGTCTTACCAGAGGCAGGGGTCTTAGTCTCCATTTAGATGTGGCAGTGACATGGCAGGGGATGGGCCGGAGTCCCTCTGGACATGAGTAACCTGGACCTCCCCTTTTCTGTGCCAGTTGACTGTTTTGGTCTAAGAGCACACATCTGGGCCTGGTCTGGGCAACGCTGTCTTAGGAGGACGGACATACAGAACTCCCTGCGACTGCAGGGAAGGGGCCACTTGTGAGCTCCGCTTCCCGCCCAGCCAGTCTCCTCCGAAGCTCGAGTGCCATTGCTGATGCACCAGGCAGAGCCCAGAGGGCAGCGCTCAGCTCCCGGCAACTCAGCACCCCGGTCTGTGGACAGCGGTCCCTTCCACCCACCATGGCTGGCTGGAGCCCCAACTCTGCAGCGGGCAGGGCGGGCTCTGTCTTCACTCCAGATACCTTCCGAGGGCAGATCTCACATGGGGCAGCCTCGCAGGTGCTTCTTCCTAAAACAGCCCAGGCGAGCCACCCCTACTCAGCCCCTGGCAGCTCCTGCTGACACCTGCTCAGTGCCACCCGCACATGCGCCCAGGCTCTCCACTGGCCGAGGTGTGCTCTGTGTCCTTGCTGTGTTGGGAACTCCAGCCCCTTGGTGGTCAACACCTGCAGGACAGGCCCTTGTGGGCCTCTGGGTGGGCTCAAGCTGCCTTGAATGCCTTCTCCTGTCCCTCAATGCCCTTGGCATTGGCATCAAGCTGGGTTCCAGGTGTGGCCAGGAGGCTTCCTCCTGTGAGAACCGCCGAGCTCCTCTCCACCTACCCGCCATGCTACCCATAGGTTTCACCAAACTCACGTGGCCACCCCGCAGGGCCCTGCTGGATGCTTAGGCCTCCCTGAAGCCCTGGCCACCCACCCACCCATCCATCCATCACGCCACTTCGCAGCAGTCTGTGCTCTCAGCACCTTTTCCTCTTTCCTCGAGCCTCTAGCACCCCTTCCCCATTCTTGCTCCTGTGTCTGGAGGCCACAGGCATGTTGGGTGAGAGTCCCATGGCCCCATGGCCCTGCACCCCACCTGGTTCCTGCCCAGCCTGTTCCGAGATCCCCTGTGCTCTAGCTGATGCGGCTGGGCTCTGTGGAAGGCCAGCCCTCTGCTTTCTTCCGGCCCTGCCCCTGTCCGTCCACCGCCGTGTTCTAGGGCTCCTTTCTCCTTCCCGGAATCCCTCCCAGCAGCACACAAGCCCGCTAAGCCCTGACGCCTTCCCTAGAGCGCTCAGCATCTTCTGCTCCCCGACACGGCAACAACCCCACAGGCTGTGCACAACCTGGGCCTCCCCTGTAATCTTGGCGGCTCAGGCTCTGAGGAGGCTCCTCCTAGGACCCCCTCTTCAGGGGTCACATCTGGTCACAGCTTTCAGTGCCAGCTCCAGGTGGAGGCTCTGGGTCTGTCATTCCATCTAGGGCCTGCCCCACGGCTCTTCCCGATTGAGCCACCGATGCCTCCTCTTAGCACACCCCAGCGCCTACATATCCCTGTGAGCAGGTGCCTCTTTCAAACTCTCCCCAGGCCTTCAGAGCACCCCAGAGTCCCAGCCCCTCCAAGCCCACCGCCGTGGCCCCTGTCTCCCACACTGGCTCCTTCTAGGGACCCTTTTGGGAAGCCCCCATTCCTCCCCAGTCCCACTTCCTAGCTCCATGCCTGGGGGTTGTGCTGCTCCCACTCTTGGCTCAATTCTATGCGCCCCAATCCCATGCCTGTATCTTGTGGACCCAAGGCCACTCCGGCACAGCTCTGTCTCCCGGCACTCTGTCTGCAGCAGGGCGGTGCCTGCAACCCCCAGCTCAGCTGTCTGTCTTGCTGCTGCAAGAACTAGGGAGGTGGACGGCATGACAGCCGCCCTGCAGGTGCCGGGGCCAGCGCTGCCCTCGAGGGGCAGGGGCTGGGCAGGGACGGCCAGGCTCGGGGACACTCACGCGTGCGGGCCAGCAGCACGGCAGGCCTGCTGATGTCATTCTTGTTGTTACTGTTTCGCTTCACTGAGAAGACGGAGATGTTGTAGGCCCTGCCGGCCGCCAGGGCCTGGAGCTGGTGCGAGGAGCGGGTCCTGTCCACAAAGTCCGTGCGGCGGTAGGAGCCGTCGGAGGAGACATAGGTGACCGCGTAGCCATCAAGCATCTGCCTGGCGGCTGGACCATCGGGCGGGTTCCAGGAGATAGAGACCCCACTCTCCTCCACTCTCTCCATCTTGAGGGCCGTTGGTGGGAAGAGCTCTTCAGGGTTTGGGTCAAAACAAGGGGAGGGGACTGGTCAGCCGTCAGCTATGCATGCCTGGCTCCCGTCAACAAGGGGAGGGAACTGGTCAGCCGTCAGCTATGCATGCCTGGCTCCCGTCAACAAGGGGAGGGGACTGGTCAGCCGCCAGCTATGCATGCCTGGCTCCCGTCAACAAGGGGAGGGGACTGGTCAGCCGCCAGCTATGCATGCCTGGCTCCCGTCAACAAGGGGAGGGGACTGGTCAGCCGCCAGCTATGCATGCCTGGCTCCCGTCAACAAGGGGAGGGACTGGTCAGCCGCCAGCTATGCATGCCTGGCTCCCGTCAACAAGGGGAGGGACTGGTCAGCCGCCAGCTATGCATGCCTGGCTCCCGTCAACAAGGGGAAGGGACTGGTCAGCCGCCAGCTATGCATGCCTGGCTCCCGTCAACAAGGGGAGGGACTGGTCAGCCGCCAGCTATGCATGCCTGGCTCCCGTCAACAAGGGGAGGGACTGGTCAGCCGCCAGCTATGCATGCCTGGCTCCCGTCAACAAGGGGAGGGACTGGTCAGCCGCCAGCTATGCATGCCTGGCTCCCGTCAACAAGGGGAGGGACTGGTCAGCCGCCAGCTATGCATGCCTGGCTCCCGTCAACAAGGGGAGGGACTGGTCAGCCGCCAGCTATGCATGCCTGGCTCCCGTCAACAAGGGGAGGGACTGGTCAGCCGCCAGCTATGCATGCCTGGCTCCCGTCAACAAGGGGAGGGACTGGTCAGCCGCCAGCTATGCATGCCTGGCTCCCGTCAACAAGGGGAGGGACTGGTCAGCCGTCAGCTATGCATGCCTGGCTCCCGTCAACAAGGGGAGGGACTGGTCAGCCGTCAGCTATGCATGCCTGGCTCCCGTCAACAAGGGGAGGGACTGGTCAGCCGTCAGCTATGCATGCCTGGCTCCCGTCAACAAGGGGAGGGACTGGTCAGCCGCCAGCTATGCATGCCTAGCTCCCGTCAACAAGGGGAGGGACTGGTCAGCCGCCAGCTATGCATGCCTGGCTCCCGTCGGCAGCTCAGCCGGGTCTGGCTCTTGGGCCTGACACAGCCATCGCTGGCAGAGTCCTTCTTTGTCCCTGGCCACGTACCTCCAGGAGGGTCACACTTTTGAATGTGTGACAGTGTTTCAAGCCCACCGGGGGGTTTTATCCCCTCCCTGTTCCTCAGGGAAGGGGCCTGGGCAAGCAGCGGCCAGACGCTCTGCCCTTGGAGACCGTTGGGCCCTCTAGAGAGAGGGGACCACCCCCGTGGCTCCCTCACTGGAGGCGCCCTCGCCACCCACCTTTGGTGCAGTCCTTGCCCGTGTAGCCCACTTTGCAGGTGCAGCTGTGGGAGCCGTTGCTGGCCAGGCAATAGCCACGGCCCCCACAGGGGCTGGAGAAGCAGGGGTCACTCACTGAGGGGAGAAAAAGTGGCAGTGTATGTTGGGGCGTGGCCAGGGGTCCCTGCTCCAGCCAGGCCCTTGCTCCTGGGGCACTGGGTCCCTCCTGCGTGGGTGTGGAGGGGCGGGGGGCACAGGACAGCTACTGCCTCCCTTCGGTTCTGCCACCTCCACTGCCCTGCGGGGCCCAACCCAGCAGCTCCCCCACCCTCCACAGCGGAGTGCCACCAGCCGGACTGGCTGAGGGGAGGAGACACTGGACCAGGACAGGACAGGCCACCACCCCAGTGACAGTCCTGCTTGAGGAGGGGAGGTCAGTGGTCAGGGAGGCCTCATCAGGAGGTATCCCACTGGGGGCTGATTAGGGAGAATGTTCCAGATGGAAGGACAGCCAGGGGCCAGACCTGGGTGTGCAAGAAACTTGGCCTGTCCAAGGGCAGCAGGGCCTATGTGTGGACGTGAGGCCCCACCCCTGGGTGTGTCCTTGGGTGAAGAGGGGTGTCTGGGGGGTGAGCGCAGGAGATGGGGAGGTTTAGAAGGCACCATTGTGGGACCAAGGGAGACAGGCGGAGGGCCACTGGCCTGAGAAGGGGCCTTCCGAGGCAGTGGGCAGAGGGCGGGGAGCAGGCGGGCAGAGGGTGGGGAGCAGGCGGGCAGAGGGTGGGCAGAGGGCGGGGAGCAGGCGGGCAGAGGGGGGGAGCAGTCGGGCAGAGGGCGGGGAGCAGGCGGGCAGAGGGCGGGGAGCAGGCGGGCAGAGGGTGGGGAGCAGGCGGGCAGAGGGTGGGCAGAGGGTGGAGCAGGCGGGCAGAGGGCGGGGAGCAGGCGGGCAGAGGGTGGGGAGCAGGCGGGCAGAGGGGGGGAGCAGGCGGGGAGCAGGCAGGCAGAGGGGGGGAGCAGGCAGGCAGAGGGTGGGCAGAGGGGGGGAGCAGGCGGGCAGAGGGTGGGCAGAGGGGGGGAGCAGGCGGGCAGAGGGCGGGGAGGGGGCGGGCAGAGGGCGGGGAGCGGGCGGGCAGAGGGCGGGGAGCGGGCGGGCAGAGGGCGGGCAGAGGGCGGGGAGCAGGCGGGCAGAGGGCGGGGAGCAGGTGGGCAGAGGGTGGGGAACAGGTGGGCAGAGGGCGGGGAGCAGGCAGGCAGAGGGCGGGGAGCAGGTGGGCAGAGGGCGGGGAGCAGGTGGGCAGAGGGTGGGCAGAGGGCGGGGAGCAGGCGGGCAGAGGGGGGAGCAGGTGGGCAGAGGGTGGGGAGCAGGCGGGCAGAGAGCGGGGAGCAGGCGGGCAGAGGGCGGGGAGCAGGTGGGCAGAGGGCGGGGAGCAGGCAGGCAGAGGGTGGGCAGAGGGGGGAGCAGGCGGGCAGAGGGCGGGGAGCAGGCAGGCAGAGGGCGGGGAGCAGGCGGGCAGAGGGCGGGGAGCAGGCAGGCAGAAGGTGGGGAGCAGGCGGGGAGCAGGCGGGCAGAGGGCGGGGAGCAGGCGGGCAGAGGGGGGGAGCAGGCGGGCAGAGGTTGGGCAGAGGGGGGGAGCAGGCGGGCAGAGGGTGGGCAGAGGGGGGGAGCAGGCGGGCAGAGGGTGGGCAGAGGGGGGGAGCAGGCGGGCCTGCCGCCCTACCTGTCTCGCAGTGGTAGCCGAAGAAGCTCTCTGGGCAGACGCACAGGTAGGCTCCGCCGCCGCTCTCACACCGGCCTCCGTGCTGGCAGGGGCTGGAGTTGCAGGCGTCCACCTCTGGAGAACACCCAGAGAGTGGGCCCAAGCCGCAAGGGGGGAGTCTGGGGGAGGGAGGAGAGGACAGCGGGAAGAAGGGAAAGGAGGAGTCTAGGGGCGGAGGCCAGGAGAGAGGGGCAGTGGGCAGGTCCCGCCCCTCAGCCCTCCCCAGCACCCTCACCTCCACCCCTCCCTCCCAAGGTGGCCGCAGCCCTGGGGGTCCCTCTCCCCAGGTGGCCTGCCCAGCAGGGAATGTGGGGATGCCCCACCTCCTCTCTGATCTTCCAGAGGCCCAGGCTCTGCATGTGGGGCCCACTGGAGGGAGCCCCTACCTGTCTCACAGTGGACTCCAACGAAGCCTGCAGGGCACCGGCAGACATAGGCCCCTGGGAGGTTCCTGCAGGACCCTCCATTTCTGCAGGGGTGAGCTCGGCACTCATCCCTCTCTGCACAGAGAAGGGGTGTCAAGGGTGTTGCTGGCTCAGGTCTGAGGCGCCCACATGCCCCCAGGATTCCGTGTATTTCCTGGGGCTTCAGTTACCCCTTTCCCAGCTGGGAGCAACTACTCAGGACACGCGCTTTTTCCTCCATCAGCCCCAAACCCACCCTCCTCGGGGGGCATGCCACCTCCACTGCCTGCTGGCAAAGCCCCACCTCCAGGCCATGCCTTCCTCCAGGCCACTCCGCAATGGGAGGCTCCCCAGGGCCACTACTGGGCACGGCTCCCTGGGCCTTGCCCTGCCCTGGAGCCTGCGTTTCTCAGGCTTAGAGCCCTAGAGAGGTACAAGAATGTGCAGGGCTCATGGGGCAGGCCTCCCCTCCCTCCACTGGCTGGAAGCACCGACCAGGTGTCAGAGACTGTGACCTGCCTTCTCCGACGCCCACCTTCTCTGCGCCCTGAGGCCAGGCCAGCATTTCTCAGCTGGGCTCTCAGTCTCCCCTGGGGAAGTGCAGGAAGGGATATTTGTAAAATCTTTGTCTTGGATGTCAGAGCTGGCAGGGGCCCGAGAAAGCATGCAGTGGCCACCCTGGCCATCCAGACAGAGACCTGTCCGGGGGACCCAGTGCCTCAGGCACATGGCCAGTGTGCTGCAGCTGTCACCCCAGTGGGGCCAGGGCCCCTCTTACCCAGCTCACAGTGGGCGCCCTCATAGCCTGTGCTGCAGAGGCACAGGTACCCAGCAACGCGGTCCTGACAAGAGCCCCCATGCAGGCACGGCTGAGACCGGCACTCATCGATTTCTGAGAGGAAAGAGCCCAAGAATAAAGCAATGTGGCCACGATTAAGCCAAATTAAGATGCACATTAACTAGTCCTGAGGGGCCAGACAGAATTCGATGATACATCATCAGTGGTTGGAAAGGCCAGAGACCAGGGCTGGATATCCTTGGAGTCGGGGCAGGGCAGTGGGCCTGGGGCTCAGTGCCTGGCTGTGTCTGTGAAGCAGCAGGGCGGGCTCAAAACCACCCCAGGGCTCCCAGAAGACGCTGTGGGACTTAATTCCAGTGGTTCAGGCCGACAGGACAAAGGCCTCAGGGGTTTGACAGAAAATGTCTCATGTCCCATCTTGCCATTTCAATGTATAAGAGTCACCTGTGAAACCAGTCCATCTGGGACAAATCTTGGTTTTAAACGATTCACCACAGCTTTCTCTTCAAGCGGGAGTTGTGCTCCTGAATTTAAATATTTATTTTTTTAAAGTTTAATTTCATGCTTAAAAAGTAAATAAATGGTAATGACTTAGTGACATCTGGGACTAGCAGCCACCCCGGCAGCCAGAATGCTGAATGGGCTCATCCGACCGTGCACCCTTCTCTTCCCTTGCAATAAGAATCTCTGGGTTTATAATTTCCTTGTCTTTAAAAACTAGGTTTTCTGGCAGTAAAATATGTAATTAAAATTAGCTTAAAAATTTTATAAATTGCCTAAACAATAGTGAATGTTTTTGTTGTTTATGAACTTTATTCATAGTACATCATGATATATATTGTCTTCTCTCAGCATTATATGAAGAAGAGAACTCCACACTGTAGGTCACTGTGGTTCATAGATTTTCACTGCTGAATAACATTACACAGTGTGGTTATATCATACTTCACCCATTCTCACTGGCTGGGTCTTTGGGTTGGTTCTAGACTTTTTCCTTTTTTTGTTTTCTTTTCTTTTTTTTTTTTTTTTTGAGATGGAGTTTCGCTCTTGTTGCCCAGGCTGGAGTGCAGTGGCATGATCTTGGCTCACCACAACCTCCGCCTCCCGAGTAGCTGGGACTACAGGCGCCCACCACCATGCCTGACTAATTTTTGTATTTTTAGTAGAGATGGGGTTTCACTATGTTGGCCAGGCTGGTCTTGAACTCCTGACTTCGTGATCCGCCTGCCTCAGCCTCCCAAAGTGCTGGGATTACAGGCATGAGTCTACGCCCAGCCTAGACTTTTTGGTTTTACAAAAAATGTTGCTGTGTATATTCTTTCCCATCTCCTGGTGCAGACGTGAAGTTTTTCTTAGGTTTATACCCAGAAGTGCAATTGCTGGAACACAGTTGACGTAAATGAGCAACAGTGGGCAGATTGCTCAACAGGCAGAGTGTCACATTGTTTTCAAAGTGCTTCTAGCAATTTATACTCTTGCCCGCAATGCATAAGAAATCTTGTTGATCCACATTCTCACCAGTATAGGCTTTTCAGACTTCTGAAAATTTGCCAGCTGAATGTACCTCATTGCACTTTTGATTTGCATTTCCCTGATTACTAATGAAATAGAATATTTCTTTTCATGTTTGTTGGCCTTTTGTATCTCTTCTTCCATGAAATGCCTATGCATGTTTTTTTTTTTTTTCTATTTTCCTATTAGGTTGTTTTCTCATTGATTTATCAGAGTTCTTCATGTAGTCTTGAGACTATTTATCTCTTCTCCCAGTTTGTAGTTTATATTTCACTTTCTTAAGGTTTATGGATTTAGGTTCCTAATTTTCATATGGTCAAGTATGTTCATCATTTCTTTTTAAATTCTTTTTGTGGCTTAAGGAGTCTTTCACTACCCCAAAGTCAAAAATATATTTACCTATATTTTCCACACAAAATTATATAGTTTTTTTTGGTTGTTTTTTTTTTTTTTTGAGACAGGGTCTCACCCTGTCACCCAAGCTGGAATGCAGCGGTGCAATCACAGTTCACTGCAGCTTTGAACTCCGGTTTCAAGTGATCTTCCCACCCTAGCCTCCTGAGTAGCTGGGACTACAGGTGCATACCACTACGCCTGGTTAATTTTAGTTTATTTTTGTAGAGTTGGGGGTCTCTCTATGCTGCACAGGCTGGGCTCAAACAATACTCCTGCCTTGGCCTCCCAAAGTGCTGGGATTATAGGCATGAGCCATGTGCCCGGCCCTGTATAGTTTCTTTTTTAAAGAAACACTTAGGTCTTTAATCCACCTGGATTTAATTCCTGTGTATGAAAAATAGAGAACCAATATAATATTTTTCCAAGTACAAAACCATTTTATTCCAGCTCTCATGAATATTTTCTCATATGCTTTTGTATTTCTTTCTTTTAGAAGTTTATAGTTAGGGACGGGCATGGTGGCTCACGCCTGTAATCCAGCACTTTGGGAGCCCAAGGCGGGTGGGTCACCAGAGGTCAGGAGTTCAAGACCAGCCTGGCCAACACGGTGAAACCCCGTCTCTATTAGGAATACAAAAATTAGCTGGGTATGGTGGTGAGTGCCTGTAATTAATCCCAGCTACTTGGGAGACTGAGGCAGGAGAATCGCTTGAACCAGGGAGGCGGAGGTTGCAGTGAGCCGAGATTGTGCCACTGCACTCCAGCCTGGGCAAGAGTGAGATTCTGTCTCAAAAAAAAAAAAGTTTATAGTTTTAGCTTTTACATTTATGTTTATAGTTCCTTTTACGCATTTAAAATGTATCATGTTTTTGATGCTATTAATGTAACACTTTCATTTCAAAGTGTTCACTGCTACAACAGGTTCTATATACTGACCCTGTATCCTGTGATCTAGCTGAATTCACTTGTTAGTTCTATAGCTTCTTTTGTAGAATTTCCTTAGGATTTTCTATGTATACAATCATGTGATCTCTAATTCTTTCTTCCTTTCCTTCCTTTTATTTCCTTTTCTTGTCATCTGGCACTGTCTAGGGCCTCCAGGAAAATGCTGGGAATATGTACTGAATGGACACCTTGCCTCGTACGGATTCCAGGTGGAGTCTTTCACCACTGAGTACACTGGTAGCTGAGGTTTTTCATGGATGTCCTTTATCAGGTTGAGGAAATTATCTTCTTAGTTTACTAAGAATTTTAAATAACAGTTGAATTTGTCAAATAATTTCCTGCATCTATTGAGATATATAGTTTTCTCTTTTCATCTCCTAATATGATGAAGTACATTGATTGACATTAAATGTTAGACCAACCTGTGTCCTTGAGAAAAATCCCACTTGGTCATGATTGTATTATTCTTTTACATAGTACTGAGCTTGACTTAGTAATATTTTGTTTGGATTGTTGTGTCTATGTTCTTGAGAGATACCAGTCTGTAACTTCAAATTTTGTAGTGTCTGTGTCTGGTTTTGGTATCAAGGTGAGTTGAGAAGTTATCAAGTAAGTTGGGTATCAATTGAGTTTGGTATCAAATGAGAAGTGTTCTTCCCTCCTAGACTTTCTAAAAAATATGTAGCTCTTTCTAAAAGAGGTTGTACAAAGTTGGTATCATTCCTTTCTTAAACATTTGGTAGAATTCATCCATGAAGCAATCTGACACAGCTGTTCTGAGGAAGGTTTTTAATTACAAATTAAATGTAACAGATATAAGGCTGTATATGTTTTCTATTATTCTTGTGTCAGTTCTGGTAATTTGTCTTTCAGGGTATCCATTTCCCCTAAGTTGTCAGATACATTGGCCTAAAATTGCTCATAGGTGTTCTCTTGTCCTTTAAGTACTGGCAGGATATTTAATGTTTAAAGGACTCCACTGTAAACACGAGGTAGGATCTCCTTTTCTATTTTGATCTTGCTAATTTCTCTCTTTTTTTCCTGATCAGTCTAGCTAGGGTTTATCAATGTTAATGATTTTTTTTTTTTTGAAACAGAGTCTTGCTGTGTCACCCAGGCTGGAGTGCAGTGGTGCCATCTTGGCTCACTGCAAGCTCCGCCTCCCAGGTTCACACCATTCTCCTGCCTCAGCCTCCTGAGTAGCTGGGACTACAGGCGCCCGCCACCTCGCCCAGCTAATTTTTTGTATTTTTAGTAGAGACGGGGTTTCACCGTGTTAGCCAGGATGGTATCCATCTCCTGACCTTGTGATGTGCCCGCCTCGGCCTCCTAAAGTGCTGGGATTAAAGGCGTGAGCCACCGCGCCCGGCCCAATTTTAATGATCTTTTCAAGGAAACAGCTTTTGGTTTCATTGATCTTTCTCTGTATCTGTCTTTTTTATAATTACATTTTCTAATTGTTGGTTGCTGATACATAAGCACATAATTTTGTTGTAATCTATATCCACTAAACATGTTACATTAGGCTTTTCAAAGAACGAATTTTGGCTTGTCCTTTCTTTTGTATCTTGGATCTCTACTTCACTAATTATGGCTTTTACCTTTATTCCTCTTTCCTTCTACTTTTTTCAGCATCATTTCGTATTTTTTTTCCTAACTTCTGAAGTCAGACATTTAATTAATCAAGTTTGAAATTTTCTTCTTTTCTAACATTGGTATTAATGTCAGTTTCTTAATTCTTGCTTTATATATATTGAGATTATTGTATTAGATGCTTGAATATTTATAATAATTGTATCTTCTTCGTGAACGGAACCAATTATCATTGAGAGACACCCTCTCATTCTTAATGATGCTTTTCGTCTTATAATCTTCTTTTTCTGATAGTAATATAGCTAATACGCCAGCTTTATTTTGATTTGTATACACCTATTTTTTTCCTTTCACTTTCATTCTTTGTATAGTCTTATGTTTTAGGAATGTCTAAGAGTGCTAGCTTGTTTTATACCACATCTGGCAATCTCTCACCTGGAGAGTTAGTCCGTTCATATTTGTATTTTTTCTATCATAATTCTTTCCAATCTTAATATTTACCATGTTCTTCTGATTACTTTTTTCTCCTTTTGGATAGTGACAAGCCTTACCATGAAATCTGATAACTCTCCCTTCTCTTAACTGGGTTTATCTTATTATCTTATTATTATCTTACTTCTTTCAGAAAAGGACACTTTTTTTTGCTAAGCCTCTGAAGCTGTGTTTGTATGAGAATATACTTTTTTATGGTCTCACATTTGAATAACGATTTGACTGAATAAAGATTTTTAGGTATTAAGTTTATTTTATTTCTTAATTTTTAATTTTTTAGAGACAGGGTCTCGCTGTCACCCAGGCTGGAGGGCAGTGGCATGATCATAGCTCACTATAGCCTCGAATTCCTGGGCTCCAGTGATCCTCTCACCTCAGCCTCTTAAGTAGTTGGGACTACAGGAGCATGCCACCATGCCTGGCTAATTTTTAAAGTTTTTTGTAGAGTTGGGGTCTTGCTATGTGGCCCAGACTGGTCTTGAACTGCTGGGCTCAAATGATCGTCTTGCCTTGGCCTCCCAAAGTGCTGGGATTATAGGTGTGAGCCACTGCATATGGCCTATTTATATATATATATATATATTTTGAGATGGAGTTTTGCTCGTCGCCCAGGCTGGAGTGCAATGGTGCAATCTCGGCTCATTGCAACCTCCGCCTCCGAGGTTCAAGCAATTCTACTGCTTCAGCCTCCTGAGTAGCTGAGATTACAGGTGCCCGCCACCATGCCCAGCTAATTTTTGTATTTTTAGTAGAGATGGGGTTTCACCATGTTGGCCAGGCTGGTCTCAAACTCCTGACCTCAGGTGATCCTCCCACCTTGGCCTCCCAAAGTGCTGGAATTACAGGTGTGAGCCACTGCACCCAACCTATTTCAATATTTATACTGTTTGGGATTTGCTGAGCTTTTTGAATTTGTGGGTTGATGTATTTCTTCGTTTTTAGAAAATGTCCAATTATTATCTCTTCAAATATTCTTTTGCCCATTCTGTCCTCTATTTCTGGGACTTCAATTATGTGCTTGTTTGCCTGTTTGATATTGTCCCACAGACCTCTGATGCTGTTTTTTAAAAAATTCACTTATTTGGCCCGGCACAGTGGCTCACGCCTGTAATCCCAACACTGTGGGAGGCTGAGGCGGGTGGATCACGAGGTCAGGAGATCGAGACCATCCTGGCTAACACGGTGAAACCCTGTCTCTACTAAAAATAAAAAAAAATTAGCCGGGCGTGGTGGCGGGCGCCTGTAGTCCCAGCTACTCGGGATGCTGAGGCAGGAGAATGGCGTGAACCCAGGAGGCGGAGGTTGCAGTGAGCTGAGATTGTGCCACTGCACTCCAGCCTGGAAGACAGAGCGAGACTCCGTCTCAAAAAAAAAAAAGAAAAAAAAAAAAGAAAAAATTCACTTATTCAGAATTCCTAATTCATTTTTAAATTATTTTTTCTCTCTGATCTGCAGTTTAGATAACTTTGTTGTCCTGTCTTTGAGTTCTATGTTTTTTTTTTCTTCCGTTGTATCCATTTTGTTAAGCCTATCCAATTTTTTCATTTCAGCTGGGCACAGTGGTTCATGCCTGTAATCCCAGCAGCTTGGGAGGCAGAGGCAGGAGGATCTCTTGAGCTCAGGAGTTCAAGACCAACCTGGGCAACACCATGAGATCCTGTTTCTACAAAAATAAATAACAAATAAAACAATTTATTCATTTCGGATATATTTTCAGTTCTAGATTTTCTATTTTGTTACTTTTTTTCTCTGCTCAAATTTTCTATTCTCTCAATCATTCTGCCTCTCCTTTCCTTTTTCTTTAACATAAAGAAAATTTTTCATGGAATTTTAAAGTCTTTGTCTAAATTCCAACACTTGGGTGATCCGTAAGGTCTTTTTCTATCGATTGTTTCTTCTTTAGATTATGTGTCATCATTTCTTGCTTCTTAGACACAGTGCGTATAAGAACAGTGGAAATCAAAGTCGAAAATTTCACACTAGGATGAACATACTGTATTCTCCACTAGGTAACGAAGTTGAGTAGCTGACCTGTGATATCATTAGGAGTTGAGCTGGGTTGGGGCTAGAGCAGTTTTAAGTAGTTTCAGCTCAAGATTGGTTTTAAACGCTTGAGGATTTGAACAGGCCTCTCCCTCCAGGTGGACTTGGAATCTAATCCTTGTGAGACTATGAAATCTCTCTCTGCTTTACAGACCAGTCCCTGGCTTCTCATGCATTTGTAATGATCCTGTGGGTGAGACCTGGTAGGTGCTGAGAACTTACTCTCTGCATCTGTGGCTTCTCTTGATTTCAATCCATTGTGCTTGCCCCTGCAGCATGACAAATTTGGCTGGAGGATGAAAGCAGCCAACAGCCTCAACTTCTCTGCATCCTCAACTCTTTAATAGGTGAAAAGATAGGATTTCATAGGCTTCATGATGTTCCTTTAACATTACAGTGACAGTGGTGGTATTCTGTGACTGTCTACACCCTAACCAAATGGATCTCTTCAGTATTTAAAAAAATTCACTGTCTTACATCTGATATTGCTGTTGAGAAGTTTGATGTCAAGCTGATTCTTGTTCCTTTGTACATGACCTGTTTTTCCCTCTGGAAGTTAAAACTTTTTCTGTTTGTCTAGGATATTCTCGTATTTTACTATAATGTGTCTGGTGTTTGTTTCCCCTTTGCTCCTGTCTGACGTTCTGTGGGCGCTTTTAATCTGCTGTTCATCTGGAACTCTGGGAATTGAACTCCCTAGCCACTTATCCTTTACATTTTCATTTTCTCTTCTTCTTGGGCTCCGATTATCTCAGCTTTAGCACACCTTCTACCCTCTATGGCACCAATATTTTCTTTTTCTTTTTTTTTTTGAGACAGAGTCTTACTCTATCACCCAAGTAGGAGTGCAGTGGCGTGATCTCACCTCACTGCAACCTCTGCCTCCCAGGCTCAAGCGATTCTCCTGCCTCAGCCTCCTGAGTAGCTGGGATTACAGGCATGTGCCACCACACCCAGCTAGTTTTTGTATTTTAAGTAGGGACGGAGTTTCACTATGTTGGCCAGGCTGGTCTCGAACTCCTGACCTCAGGTGATCCACCTGCCTCGGCCTCCCAAAGTGCTGGGATTACAGGCGTGAGCCACAGCACCTGGCCCCAACATTTTCTTTTTTATTTATTTATCTTTCCCTGCTTCTTTCTGGAAAAGTTCTTCAAGCTGATCTTTCAACTCACTAACTTACTCTTCATCTGCATCCATTTATAAATTATGTCTGTTATTTCAACTATTATAGTTTTTAATCTGCTTATTCCCACTTTGTTTTTTAAATAATTTATCGATCCTGTTTTGGACGGCCAATGCCATGTTTACTTTGTAAATTTGTCACGGTTATTTTATACTGTTAATCCATTTTCTTTTTTTGTATGAGGTGGGGTCTTGCTCTGCTACCCAGGCTGGAGTACAGACGCAGGCTCATGGCTCACTGCAGCCTTGACCTCCCAGGTTCAAGTGATCTCCTGCCTCAGTCTCCCAAGTAGCTGGGACTACAGGCATGTGCCACCATGCTGGGCTAATTTTTAAATTTTTTTGTAGAGATGAGGTCTCCCTATGTTGCCCTTGCTGGTCTTGAACTCCTGTGTTAGTCTGTCTTCTGCACTTCTGCTTCCAATCATACATATTTTCTGGACTTTTATTATTGTTTTCTGAGGCAATCGTACTTTTCAGGTGTCTCAATATCCTGGCTGGTTGCTCATATTCTCTGAGGATATCGGCTTCTCATCTGGCAACATATAGGTGGGGAAGTAGCATTGGGAGGGGGGGTCATCTCCAAGACAGTCAGGAGCTCACCCTGGGGCTTGAAATCCCAGAAGGAAAGGAGGGATGCTTGAAGCCAGGTGTTCCCAGAACCCTTCGCCTGAGACCAGGCAGGTTGGCCTTGGCTTTGCAGGGCATGTGGGGGACAGGGATGGGCTTATGTGCCCCACTCAAATCTGGGTGCTGTCACCCACTGTTCCTAAGCTTGTTTTAAAATCCTTGCTTCATAAAAACTAGCTCACATCACACAGACTTTCTGATGGACAGTTTGGACTCCTCTGGCATAATGCGATGCACCTGCAGGGTGTTAATGGCCCTACTTCTCCAGGGGCTTCGGTCAGAGGGGGCCTTGTCTCTAGGCTGTGCACTCCCAGCTCCCAAAACAGACAGGGGTGGGACCTCGGTGGCAATGCTCTCTGGAGCAGCACTCCTCAAATGCCTGCAGGGGGAAGGGGGATCTTGTTCTGATTCCACAAGTCTTCAAGGGGCCAGGAGTAAGAGGTAGGTCCTGAACCTGTATCTGGCTCTTTAGGACTCTGCCCCTGGGCTACCTCTTGGCCTCAGCTACTGCATCTGCAGAGTGGGTATCTGGGTGTTTGACCTCCTGCTCCGGGCTGCTCTGAGGACGGGGAAGCCTTTAGTGAATGCCCCAGAGCAAAGCTGACTGTGATCATCACCACTGTCACCCCAAGGTCCACATTCACAGACAGGAGACTGAGGGGAGCAGGGGCAGGACCAGGTCAGAGCTGGGCATCCAGGCTTGGGCCTGCAGCCCCTGTGCTCCTCCACATGGCCAGGATGAGGAGGGTGTGGGCCCCACCTGCCCCACCCCAAGGGCCCACAGAATCACCAAGGCACTGGGGAGGCTCACTCCAGACACCGTGTGGCTGGCAGACCCGGATGCGGCTGGGGGCGCTCAGGCTGTAGCCACGGTCACATGCATACAGGGCCACTGCGCCCAGCCGCGTGCCGTTGAAGCGCAGTGTGGCGTGCTTCACCTCCTCCGGGGGGCCGCAGTCCACCTCTGCAAGGCACGGCAGCCTGTCTCGCACGGTCCTGTGCCTTCCTGGCCCCTCCCCACCGCCCTGCCTCTGCCCAACCCGACTGCAGGGCCCAGGGATGTCCTGCTCCCACACTGCCCTTCACCGGGGAAAGGTGCCTCGACTTCTGGGGCCTGGTTGCCGTGATACATTTCCTTCTTCCCATTCCTGCCTTGCCCAGCTCTGCAGGGATTAGCAAGAAATCCCACACTCCCCACTTGACCCCCCCCAGCCCTCTCACCTGCCTGCCACTGGCGTCCCATGTACCCTGCTTGGCCCCCTGGCCCTCTCACCTGCCTGGCACTGGTGTCCCATGTACCCTGCTTGGGCCCCCCTGACCCTCTCACCTGCCTGGCACCAGCATCCCATGTACCCTGCTTGGGCCCCCCCCGACCCTCTCACCTGCCTGGCACTGGTGTCCCATGTACCCTGCTTGGGCCCCCCCGACCCTCTCACCTGCCTGGCACTGGTGTCCCATGTACCCTGCTTGGCTCCCCGGCCCTCTCACCTGCCTGGCACTGGTATCCCATGTACCCTGCTTGGCTCCCCCCCGACCCTCTCACCTACCTGGCACTGGTGTCCCATGTACCCTGCTTGACCCCCCCCCGACCCTCTCACCTGCCTGGCACTGGTGTCCCATGTACCCTGCTTGGCCCCCCCCGACCCTCTCACCTACCTGGCACTGGTGTCCCATGTACCCTGCTTGGCCCCCTGCTGACCCTCTCACCTGCCTGGCACTGGTGTCCCATGTACCCTGCTTGGGCCCCCCCGACCCTCTCACCTGCCTGGCACTGGTGTTCCATGTACCCTGCTTGGGCCCCCCCGACCCTCTCACCTGCCTGGCACTGGTGTCCCATGTACCCTGCTTGGGCCCCCCCGACCCTCTCACCTGCCTGGCACTGGTGTCCCATGTACCCTGCTTGGGCCCCCCCGACCCTCTCACCTGCCTGGCACTGGTGTCCCATGTACCCTGCTTGGGCCCCCCCGACCCTCTCACCTGCCTGGCACTGGTGTCCCATGTACCCTGCTTGACCCCCTGGCCCTCTCACCTGCCTGGCACCGGCGTCCCATGTACCCTGCTTGGCAGTGGCAGAAGAAATCCGTGCCCCGGTCCTCGCAGGTGCCCCCATTCACACATGGGCTCCGGAAGCAGGGGGAGGGGGCTGCCAGAATGCAGGAAGGTCCTGGCCACTGTGTCTTCCCTGAAGGCTCGGGACTGCGTGGGGCATCCTGCCTCCTGCACCCAGCTCCACCTCCTGCGCCTCCAGGGCCTGGACCAGCCCTGCCCATGGGCCTGTTTTCACATGTGCAGAGAGGGTTCACCCCTGGCCGCCCTGGCCTGGCCTCCCACCCACCTTACCTATCTCGCAGTGCCGCCCGGAGAAGCCTGGGGGACAGTCACACTTGTATTTGCCAATGTAGTGGAAGCAGGTGCCGCCGTTGTGACAGGGGCCAGAGGCACACGAGTCTGGCTTCCCTGGAAACAGAAGCCAGGTCAAGGGTCACAGCCCACTGCCCCTCCCACGTTCCCCAACATCCCAGAGCTGGGGCCTCTTCATGAGAAGCAGACCCACAGCTGGCAGGGAGGGTGCATCAGGGGCCCCAGCTCAGGGCTGGCCCGTCGTTCCTGCCCTCCCCCCTGCCCCTGGGGGCCGCACCGATCTCACAGTGCCTCCCAGTGAAGCGGTAGGGGCAGCTGCAGTGGTACTCGCCGCCCGCTTCCTTGCACGTGCCCCCGTTCCGGCAGGGCCCTGAGCTGCACAGGTGTGGCCGGGCTGTGTGGAAGGACAGAGAGGCAGATGAATGGGGCCAGGCTGCTGGCCCCACAGAGCCACTATACCCTCCTGGCATCTCCTCAGTCCTCTGGTGCTGGTGGGGCCTTCTCGACGAAGCCCTGGGGCCTGGCCGCAGCAGGGGCCAAGCAGGTCCACACACATGGTGGGGGCTGGGGTGGGGCTCACAGGCCAGAGACCCCAACTCAGTCACAGGTGGGCCCTTTGCTTGCCTGTCCTCTTTTCTGCCCAGGCTCTGGCAATGGCTGGGCCCTTCCTGTGGAGAACCGGCCCCAACACTGCAGCGGGCGCAGCACTCCCTCCCTCCTGCACACGGGCATTCCCCATCTGACAGGAAGCAGCTGAGTCTCATCTGCCGTGACATCAGGGTCCCCAGCAGTCAATCTGGATTTCTGTGTGTTCTGTACCTGCATTGGCATTGCCACATTTTCCCTGGGTCCTAACAGTTCCTGGAACCCGAGGAGCTCAGACGGCCGGGCCTGTGCTTGAGGCAAGCACATATTTAAAGGTGTCTGCTAAACCAAGCACATCTGTCCTGCCACCTTGACAATCACACTGTCAAAGGGCCAGTGAGGAGCGCCGAATCCTTGGACCCCTGGGTGTTCTGAGTGGCGGGAGGGGCCTGCCCCACTGTGCTCGCTCCTCTCCTGCCAGCCATCCCACGCTGCAGGTCCAAGCTCTGGCTGCCCCACCCCTGAGGACAGCCATCCTTGTCCCTTCTGTACTCCCTCCGGGGTCAGAGGTGTCCACATTGGTGGCCTGTGTGCTCACGGAAGCTGGGATGCTGGGGGAGGGCTGTGCAGTTCCTGGGGCGGGCACAGAACCTTTGGGGCAGGGACACTGGGTACCAGCAGTCTGGTCTAGTGAGGAGATGTGGGCTCTGGTAGGACCCCCCCCCTTGGGTACAGTGGACTTCATACCACTGGCAGGTGTGAGCTGGAGTATGGCCAGAGTCAGCTCTGGGCAGGGCCCATGCAGGGCCTCAGGGTGGTCCTAGGAGTGTGTTGAGAGACAAAGACCTCGTCAGAGCTTGCAAAGAACCAAGCAGTTGGGGTCTTCTCTTTGGAAACCTGTTCTACCTCTGCTGCAGTGGTTGGGGGAGCCACGGGGTCCAGGGCTCAGACTTCAGGGTCTTTCCCTCAGGGACAAGGAACAGAGCAGGGGAGGGGCCATGGAAGGCTCCACACCAGTCCAGGCTGCGGGGGTGCCTGGGGCTGAGCCCCTGGAGAGGGTGCCAGGTCACTCTGCGGTCAGGCAGCCCCCTCTGGGCACTGACCACTGAGATGCTGAACAGGTCTGGGGGTGACTGATGGGAGTCCTGACTGTTGCTTCAAACTGCACAGAAGGGACAGTCCTGGGTGGGGCCTGGCGGGGATAGCTACGCCTGCAGTGTGCTTACAGAAGGACACTTCTATTCTCAAGCGACTAAATGTAATAAAATTCGACATTTTCCATGCTGAATTAGATTGAGCAAAATCCTATGGAAATTTTAAAAATAAAATTTGATATAATGATTCTAAAATCTATTTGGAAAAATGCTGAGCAGGCAATGAAGCCTATTTTCAGAAGAGCAAGGTAATGACCAGCAGGCCTGGCACTGGTGCAGATCAGAACCATCCAAACAGTGAGGTGCTCACCTCTAAATACACAGAACAGAGCAGCACATCAGGCAAGGCTCTAGACGAGGTCAGCAATTCGCGAAACAAGGAGAGAGACAGCAGAGAAGCAGGACGGCGGACCGCGGGCGCTCTCCAGGGTGCTGACGCCGGCCCGGACGCCCCTGCCCGCCATACCTTTCTCGCAGTGCTTGCCGTGGAACCCGCGCGGGCACTCGCAGGTGTAGGAGTCGTCATGGGCATCGCAGGAGCCTCCGTTGAAGCAGGGGTCCGAGTCGCAGGGTGATGGCAGGGCTGGGGAAGGGGGCAGAGGGTGGTCCTGGAGCTTAGGCCGCATCTGTGCGGGTGGCAAGAGGCTGGCGGGCACCTTGCCTGCCAGGGTTACCCTGACATCCTGTCTGGAACCAAGGCCACTGAAAATACACTCTGTGGGCATCTCGATTCCTCAGAGTGGGCTCTAGGGCCCCTCCCTGGAATTTCTCTTTTTCTCGATTCTAGCAGAACTCACCCTTCCGTCTTCTACGAGGCAGGACTGAGCTGTGATACAGAAACGCCTTCCTGTCATCACTGCCAGCATCACATCATTATTCTATATAACTATACGTGATGCAAGTGATTAACCATCTCATCTATACACTAACAAGCGTACAGTAGTGATACATTTCATTACACATGCCTAATTATGTATGCATTAAATATTTTAATAGCTTGTGTTGGGGCTTAGGTAAGATACCACATGGTGTTTGTATACTTGCAGAAGTGCTTTTCCCCCTGTGAGCTTACTCCACTGGGGAAGAGGAGATGTCTAGCCCCATATTACAGGAAGGCTATTGAGAGAGGCTTCCCCAGGTGCCAGCTCTCCCGAGAGTCAGAAGGGAAGTAGGGACTCTGGCCTCTGCCTGCCTCATCCACCACTTTCTCCCTGGCTTCTGTCCGGGCCCCCGGCCCAGCAGGCTCGTCCCCGAGCTACTCACAGTGGCTGGCATTGTGGTCGGTGTGGCAGACGCAGAGGTAGCTCCCGCCGTGCTCCATGCAGTAGCCCCCATCTGGGCACTGTGTGTTCATGTTGCAGGGCATGGCTGTGATTTCTAGAGAGAAAGGAGGAAGCCCCATCCCATATTCCACATGTCTTCCAGCAGACCTCGAGTCCTTGTCAAGGATGGGGCCTCCCAAGACCCAGTGGCCCCAACAGGTTCAGACACTCTTGTGGCCAGGCCCTCCTGGGTGGGGGTAGAACCAATGGTCGACAGTCTGGACCTATGGACCCCGGCCGAAGCCACCATTCATTTCCCGATTATGAGGATGCTCAGGGACAGGGCAGGAAGGGTGCCCTGGGCACCTACCAAATTCACAGAGAAGCCCAAAGAATCCCGGGGGGCACTGGCAGAGGGTGGTGTTGGCGCCCAGGCATCTGCCTCCATTGCGGCACTCACAGTCATCGGGGACTCCTGCCACGAAGAGAGGGAGGAGCCTCCCATGTGGGGGCGCAGAAAGATGGCACCCTCGCTCCAGACCCTGCCCTGCTCCTGGCCAACTTCCCATACAAATTGCAGTGGACGCGCACTCACACGTTTCTTTTCGGGGCGTTTCCTGCATGCACCCACAGGAAGGCCCTCCCTGGGTCTCCTGCCCCAGCCCTAAAACGGCAGCCCTTGCAGCCCAGACGCACTCTCCTTGCAGTCCAGGCCCATGAAGCCTTCGGGGCACTCGCACACGTAGCCCTGGTCCGCATCCACACAGGTGCCCCCATTGTGGCAAGGGGCCGAGAGGCAGGCGTCTGGCACTGGGTGGTCTCCTGCAAGAAAGACGGCAGTCACCAGCGGCCACGCAGGGAATGTGGGGAGAGTGGTCTCCCAGCCCAGCTCCAATGGCACCTTTGGGTTTTCACCTCTGTTGTCATTCCCAAGTGGAATTTAAGCCAGAAGCTTATTTCTGGAAATGGATTTGTAGCTGCGCTGCACCCCATGGAGCTCAGCATCTCCCAGCTCCTTCCTTGACAGAACAAGAAGCACCAGAGAAGCCACCCAGGATTGGACAGAACAAGAAGCACCAAAGAAGCCACCCACGATTGGACAGAACAAGAAGCACCGGACAGACCACCCAGGATTGGACAGAACAAGAAGCACCAGAGAGACCACCCAGGATTGGACAGAACAAGAAGCACCAGAGAGACCACCCAGGATTGGACAGAACAAGAAGCACCAGAGAAGCCACCCAGGATTGGACAGAACAAGAGGCACCGGAGAAGCCTCCCGGGATTGGACAGAACAACAAGCACCAGAGAAGCCACCCGGGAATGGACAGAACAAGAAACACCAGAGAAACCACCTGGGAATGGACAGAACAAGAAGCACCAGAGAGACCACCCAGGATTGGACAGAACAAGAAGCACCAGAGAAGCCACCCAGGAATGGACAGAACAAGAAGGACCGGAGAGACCACCCAGGGGCCAGGGGCCTCCAAACGTTTCTGGTCAGGCATCCCTATCAGTGAAGTATTTGGGATTTTCCAGATATCTTTCTGCTGATCTCTAGTTTAATTTTGCTATGGTCAGAAAACACAATCCTTTTCAATGTATTGGGCCTTACTTATGGCTCACAATGTGGCCTATGATGGCCACGAGCACTTGAGAATAATGTGAGTGCTCTATAAATGCCAAGTAGGCCAAGCCCAAGTCTTCTCTAGCTTTACTGATTTCCTGTGTACATGTTCTATGAACCACTGAGAGGGGAGTGTCGAAATCTCCACCAATAATTATGGACCTATTTCTCCTTGCAGTTCAGTCAGCTTTTGCTTCATGTGAATAGGTGTTAATAGGTACATCTAGAGTTATGTCTTCTGGATGAATTGACCCCTCTATCGTTATAAAAGGTCCCTCCTAATTCCCAGCAGTATTCCCCATTCTAAAGTTTAATTTATTCGATATTAATATAGCCACTGCAGCATTATCTTGATTAGTTTACCTAATTTACTTTTTTTTTTTTGACAGAGTCTCGCTCTCTTGCCAGGCTGGAGTGCAGTGCAGTGGCGCGATCCCGGCTCACTGCAACCTCCAACTCCCTGGGGTTCAAGTGATTCTCCTGCCTCAGCTTCCCGAGTAGCTGGGATTACAAGCACGCGCTACCACACCCAGCTAATTTTTGTATTTTTAGTAGAGATGGGGTTTCACTATGTTGGCCAGGATGGTCTTGATCTCCTGACCTTGTGATCCGCCTGCCTTGGCCTCCCAAAGTGCTGGGATTACAGGGGTGAGCCACCACGCCAGCTACTTTTTGGTTTTTAAAAGATGTTCAGTTTCTTCATGTGCTTTCAAAATGTGTCTTTGTAAATCAGTATACAGTAAAATTGACTTTTGTTCACCACACCTCTATGAATTTTAACACATATATAGATTTGTTTAACCCCCACCACAGTCAGGATACAGAACATTCCATCTCCCTAAAAGACTTCTTTGGTCTATCTCTTCAGAGTCACAGAGCTCCTGTTACCCCTCAGTCCCTGGCAACTACTGATTTGTTCATCACTATAGTTTTGTTTCACGAAGAATGCCATTTAGTGGAACCATACAGGATATAATCTTTGAGACTGGCTTCTTTCACTCAGCATAATTCCCCTGAGATCCATCTAAGTCGTCGTATGTATCTATAATTGGTCCTTTCTATGACTGAGTAGTATTCCATCATACAGAGCTTCCACAATTTGTCTATCCATTCACCCAGTGAAGGGTATTTGGGTTTTGGGGTTTGGTGATTATAAATAGAAATAATATAAACATTTGTATATGGATTTGTGTGTAAACATAAGTTTTCATCTCTTTAGAGTTAATACAAGGAGTGGGATTGCTGGGGCATATTATAAGCATATGCTTAACCTTATAAAAAACCTGCCAAACTGTTTTTAGAGTGGCTGAACCATTTTGCATTTCCACTAAAAATGTGTGAGAGTTCCAGTTGCTCTGTATCTACACCAGGTCAGTATTATTTTTTTTAGGCATTCTAATGAGTTTGTTGTGATTCCTCGTAGTGGCTTTTATTTGCATTTCACTAATGGCTGATATTAATGACAAGAGTATTTTTCCATCCGTTTATTCACCTCCATATATGTATCTTTTGTGGCCAAGTATCCGTTCAAGTCTTTTGTCCATTTTTAAAATTGGGTTGTTTGTTTTCTCACAGTTGAGATTTGAGAATTCTTGGTGTATTCTGATCACAAGTCCTTTGTTGGGTATGAGTTTTGCAAACGTTTTCTCCTGGTCTGTAGCTTGTCTTTTTATTCTTTTAACCATGTCTTTCACAAAGCAAAAGTTTTAAATTTTGATGAAGTCTAATTTATCTTTTTCTTTTTAATGAATCATGCTTTTGCTGTCTTATGTAAGAACACTTTGCTTAAGACCAGGTCATAAATATATATATTTTTGCCTATGTTTTCTTCTAAAAATCTTATAGTTTATGTTTTTCCACTTAGGTCTATGATCCATTTTAAGTTAATCTTTGTATAAAGTGTGAGGTTGAAGTTGAGGTTTTTTTTTTATACATATAAGGATATCTAATTGTTTCAACCCCATTTGTTGAAAAGATTATCATTTCTCCATTGGATTTAAATCTTTTTCAAAAATTAATTGGCTATATTTGTTTGGGCTTAATTCTGAATTTCCTCTCCTGTTTCATTGATCCATGTGTCAGTCCCTTTGCCAATATCACACTGAATTGATCACTGTGGCTTTACAGTAAATCTTAATACTCAGTAGTGTGATTCCTCAAAATTTATTCTTCATCAAAATTGTTTTGGTTTTCTAAATTCTTTTTCTTGCCATATAAATTTTAGAAGCAGTTTGTCTACATTTACAAAAGATTCTGCTGAGACCTCTGTTGGAATCATGTTAAATCTATAAATCAATTTAGAGAGCACTGCCATATTTACTATGTTGAGTCTTCTAATCCATGAACATGGTATGTCTGTCCATTTACTTGATCCTGATTTCTTTCATCAGCACTTTGTAGTTTTTCAGCATGCAAATTCTCTAATGTTTTAGTAGATTTATACTAAAGTCTTTCAATTTGAGAGGAGCTATTATAAATGGTATTGTCAATACAATTTAGATCAGATTACACAGATTCCTCCAACTTGGGGGAGCTCAGGAGTTCACAAGTAACTTTATGGAGTTGCTGTCCCAAGATTCACCCTCCAGTTTCCCCAGTACTTTCCAGTTTTCTGGGGCTACCTTTTTCAGTCCTCTGGCAAAAACGCTGCGGCTTTTATTTCCCTACCTTGCCACTTTTATAATGATGGCATTCATGGCTGGGACCAAGTAATGGGATGACAGACAAAGGGAAAAACAACAGGAAAGGGAAAAACAATACCCAACCCCTTTGAAACCACAGCACCTCCAACTGGAGAGGAAGGTTTCTTCCCTCGCAGTTTAAGGGCACTTGAGGATTCCCCAACTTCTGCACTGTCAGCCCTGCTTCTTAAGCTGGACTAGAGGGCTTCTCCTGGAGGAGCACTCTTCCTGTCAGTGTGGATGCCCACTTCTGGTTTTGAGGTGGCTTTGAGTCCTGGCTGGGGGGATACCAAAGCAAAAAACAAAAAATGGTAAACTCACCACTGGTTTGGTGGTACTTCGAAGCTTGGTCTTCTTCCCCAATCCACCTGCTACTATTTACTTTTCAGAGTCCTCTGACAGCTACTGCATGCATTCTGTCCAGGATTGTAGCTGTATTCAGTGGGGGAGAGACAGGGGTAGACTGTGCTTACTCTATCTTTTTCAGAACCAGAAACCCATTCTATTACTTTACAATTACCTGTGTCTTTATACTTAGAGTGGGTTCTTGTGACAGCATATAGTTGGGTATTGCTTTTCAATTCAATTCGACAATCTTTGCCTTTTAGTTTGTATGTTTAATCATTTTACATTTTAATGTAACTACCAATATGACTAGACTGAACCTATCATCTTGCTATCGGCTTTTATTTGTCCCACTTCTTTCTTTTTTTCCTCTCTTCCTGCCTTCTGGATTGAGTATTTTTAGGATTCAATTTCTATCTCCACAATTGGTTTATTAGCTGTAATTCTTTATTATTATTTTTCACTTGTTTTGGGTTTACAATGTATATCTTTTACTTACACAGCCTACCTTCAAACAGTATATACCACTTTATATAATATACGGACCTTACAATATTATACTTCCATTTCTTCTTATCTTTTACATTGGAGTTGGTAAACTATAACCCACAGACCAAATCTTGCCTGCCATCAATTTTTAAAGTACAGTTTTATTGGAACACAGCCATACCTATTCATTTACATATTGTCTATGGCTGGCTGCTTTCACATTACAATGGTAGAGTTGAGTTGTGATAGAGACCATATGGCTCACAAAGCCAAAAGTATTTACTTTCTGGCCCTTTACAGAAAAAGTTTGCACAGCTTGGTTTATGTTATTGGAGTCATCTATTTTATTTCTGCATATAAGTTTTATTATTTTAAAATTTATCTTTAAAGGGATTAAAAAGTCTTCAACCCACATATTTATCATTTTTAACACTCTTCATTCTTTTGTGTAGATCCAGATTTTCCCTTGGTACCAGTTTTTTTTTTTTGCTTCTGACTAAATAATTTCCTTTAACTTTTTTTTGTAATGCAGGTATGCTGGTGATGAATGCTCTTCATTTTTGTTTGTGTAAAAAAGTCTTTATTTCAGCTTAACTTTTGAAATGTAGTTTTGCTGGTAATACAGTACACTAGGTTGATGGTTTTTTCTTTCAGTACTTTGAAGGTGTTACTCCAGTGTCTCCTGGCTTGCATTGTTTTTGACGAGAAGTCTGTTTCATTCTTGTTTCGCTGTATGTAATGTGGCTTTTTCCTCTGGCTGTTTTTCAGGTTTTTTATCATTAGTTTTCAGCAATTTGATTATGGTATGGCTTTGCATGGTTTTCTTCATGCTTTTCTTGGAAATGTGGGTTTTAGTTTTCATCAAATGTGGAAAATGTTTGGGTATTATTTCTTCACATACTTTTTCTGTAACACTGCTTTCCACACCCATCTCCATCCTCCTTCGCAGACTCCAAATACGTGGATCCCAGGCTGCTTAATATTGTTCTCCATCCTCCTTTGCAGACTGCACATACATGGATCCCAGGCTGCTTGATACTGTTCTTCATCCTCCTTCACAGACTCCAAATACGTGGATCCCAGGCTGCTTGATACTGTTCTCCATCCTCCTTCGCAGACTCCAGATACGTGGATCCCAGGCTGCTTGATACTGTTCTCCATCCTCCTTCGCAGACTCCAGATACGTGGATCCCAGGCTGCTTGATACTGTTCTCCATCCTCCTTCGCAGACTCCAGATACGTGGATCCCAGGCTGCTTGATACTGTTCTCCATCCTCCTTCGCAGACTCCAGATACGTGGATCCCAGGCTGCTTGATACTGTTCTCCATCCTCCTTCGCAGACTCCAGATACGTGGATCCCAGGCTGCTTGATACTGTTCTCCATCCTCCTTCGCAGACTCCAGATACGTGGATCCTATTACCCTAATATTGTTCTGCAGGTTGCTGAAGATCTCTTCTTTTTCTTTTAGTCTTATTCTCTCTGTGATGAATATTGAATTGTTTCTGTTTCACTCTTCAGGTTCATTGATCTTTCCTTCTGCAATATCTAACCTGCTGTAAATACTATTCAGTGTATTTTAAAAACTCAGATATATTTTTCATTTCTACAAGTTTTTAAAAATACCTTCTACTTCTCATTAGGTTTTTTTCCCCTCAACAATCTTGATTATAGGAGCATATTCATAATAGATAAACATTTGTATCTGCTAATTCTGTCATTTCTGGTGCCTGTTTCTATTGATCTATTTTTCTCCTGGCTGTGAGTTATATGTTACTTCTTTGTAGACCTGGTAATTTTTGACTGGGTATTTTGGAGTTCTGGATTCTGTTGTATTATTGATATACTCCTGTTGAGGAGTATAGGATTTTATTCTGGCACATGGCTCAATGACTTAGGATCAGTTTGATCCTTTTAAGCTTTCTTTAAGATCTGTTAGGGCAGGTCGACATTAGTCTTTAGTTCAGCACTACTAAAGTGACACCCCACTGAGGACTCTATGCAATAGACTCCCAGCCCTGTTTGAGCTCCAGGAAGTGTTTGACTTACTGCTTTCTAGTGGTTCTTTCCCCAGCCTTGCAGATTTCATCCTGAGCCTGATAATAATAAGCCAAAATTCAGGGAGGTCTCCTCTTGATCTCATGCTCCCTCCTGCCTCAGGAGCACCATCCTGTAGCCACTGAACTAGGATCTTTGTCTCCTCAATTCAGAGGGACTGCTGGACTCTCAGTTCCTCCTTCCAGCACAGTGGAGGGGAAACTGCCCCAGGCAGAATCTGGGGCAATTGTAGGGCTCACTTCATTTAATTCCCTTTTCTCAGGGGTGACAGGCTTGTGCTGTCTGTTGTCCAATGGCTGAAAAGGGTTTCACAGATTTTGTCTGTTTTTCTAGGTGTTGACGGTGAGAGGGAAATTCCAAGAGCAGTTAATTCTTGTTGGCCAGAAGCAGAAGACTAGAGACTCTTTTTTGTAGTGTCCAATTTGTGGCCCACTTCCTGTCAGACCTGATTAGACTGTCAGCATCTGCGCCTTGTAATACAGTCAATCAGTCATTACGTTAGCACCACCGTCAGTCTGTTGTTTCTTTCTTCTTCCTCTTTTGTTTTTTTTTTTTAGACAGAGTCTCACTCATTCTGTTACCCAGGGTGGAGTGCAGTGGTGCGATCTCAGCTCACTGCAACCTCTGCCTCCTGGGTTCAAGCAATGCTCCAGCCTCAACCTCCCGAGTAGCTGGGATTACAGGCGTGCAGCACCACGTCTGGCTAACTTTTGTATTTTTGGTATAGATGGGGTTTCACCACGTTGGCCAGGCTGGTCTCGAACTCCTGACCTCAAGTGATCCGCCCGCCTCAGCCTCCCAAAGTGCTGGGATTACAGGCATAAGCCACCACACCCGGCCAGTCTGTTTCTTATTATTCACTCTACTTGCATCATTATTCTGTAGAAAACACGGTTTATTTGCAAAAAATTTTTGAAACCACTTATCCGTTTCCTGACATGAATTTAGTGAAATACATTGATATTTAGATAACAATCTGGGCAAAGTGAGCTGTGACACGGAACAGTGACTTTAAAGCAGCCAAATAGGTGAGGCTGCCTCCTCCCACTCCTGCCCTGCAGAGCACCACCCTCCCCTCAGGACACACCCTGGCCTCCCATGCACTCGGCAAAGACTGATGAAGGGCCCATGACCCTCTGTGTCTTATGGGTAAAACAGAATTTCCTCCTGAATTTTTCAA
Organism: Pan troglodytes; assembly: GCF_028858775.2. Taxonomy (NCBI): domain Eukaryota; kingdom Metazoa; phylum Chordata; class Mammalia; order Primates; family Hominidae; genus Pan; species Pan troglodytes. Next base: position 143,331,620 of record NC_072411.2, on the reverse strand, counting down.
ACTAAAAATAACCTGAATAGTTTGTCTTTAGCATCTCCCTGGAGAGAAGCAGCACCTGGTGCGTCCACAGAGGTCGGCACAGTGGGTGAGCCTCTGGAGGCAGGTGCAACAATCAGACACGAAAGCCATTTTTATACTGTAGGCTGCAATCTCCAGTTGGCCTTTTAATTCCTCTAACAAGTCACAGCTAGCAGTTAAACAACACAAAATAGAATAGAAAATAGTGAAAGGTCAGTTTTCTTTCTGATTCCCGTTACTTTCCCCTGTGTGCTGAGGGTTCTAGAGTAGGAGAGGAAGATGTTAAAAAAGTCAAGAGTCACCCAGGCTGGAAGAGGAGACTTGGGAACTTTGTCATCCCTCCTGGCATTTCACAGATGGAAACCAAGGCCCAGAGAGGGGAAGGGGTTGCTCAGCCTCACACAGCACCCTGGAGGCAGCATCCATCTTTTGCTTCCTATTTTTCCTGCAGTTGGTGGCTTAGGATCCAGGCTGAGCGGGAAGCGCTGGGGAGTGGGAAGGGGGCAGAGGCATCCTCCCACCCGAGAGACAGGTGTGAGGTGAGTCAGGTGGCGAGGCAGGAAGGGGAAAGTGGCTATGGGGGTGTTCACGGCACAAAGCCACCATCAGCCATGGTGGCCTGCAGGCACTTGGCCAGTTACCTGTCTCACAGCGAAGTCCCTTGAAGGGCTCGGCACACAAGCAGGTGTAATTCCCCACTAGGTCAACACAAGAGCCTCCATTCAGGCAGGGGTCAGGGCTGCAGTCGTCCACATCTGAGGGGCAGCAGAGGTGTGGGCTTGGCTTGAGCCAGGCCACAACCACCCTGTGCCCAGCACCTGGCCACGGGCAGGAGCCCCTCTCCAATCTGAAGCCAGGCCACTCACCCGTCTCGCAGGCTGCTCCGGTGTATCCGGCCTGGCACACACACACTGCAGAGCCGTTCTCCACCTGGCACTGGCCACCATGTTGACACTCTTTGGTGTCACAGGGGGATTGGGCTAGAGTGAGGAGGTGTAGACAGGACGATGGACTCCCAGCTATGGTTACCTGAGTGGACAGAAACCCCTGGGACGTACACTGAGCCCCATCCCCAACTCGCTTACATTGCAGGGGGGCCTGGCAGGCAGGTTTCTGAGCGGGCGACAGGCAAGAAAGAGGCCTGGCCAGGCAGTCCTGACTGGCCACCCGAAGCTCTGTCTGAACTGGGTCTAATTCAGCAAACCTGGGATGGAGGGATGGGTGTGTATGCTGGGCAGGGGCAAATGGGGGTGCATGGAAATCACTCCCACTCTTGGGGGACGGTCCCTTCCTAGGTGGCTCTTATTCCAAGTGGACTGTGACAAGAGCTGTGGTCAAGGATGCAGGCCGTGACTGAGCCTGGAAGGGTGTGCAGCACCCAGGGTGTAGGAGTGGCCCCTGGGGCGAGAGGCTGGGTGGGGCAGGCAGTGGCCTGTGCAGGAACGGCCAGGGCAAAGGGACTCTGGCCCCCAGTTACTGAGTGGGAGTGAGCTAAGGGAGCCCACCCTCTGCCCTGCCTCCTCACCGGATGCTGGCCCTCCTTGAGTCCAGAGCACCTGGCCCACACATCCCAGGTCTCTCCTTTGCCCTGGCCAGCAGAGCCAGACGCAGAGGGGAACCACATCCCCTGTCTTACCGACAGCTCATACCCAGAACAAACTCAGAAACAAGAGTGATAGCCAAAGCGTGTGTCCCTCCCTGGAGTCATGGGGGAATGGCGGGGCCCTCTCCTTGGCATAGGAAGGAGACAGGAGGGCCTGACTACTCCCCCAGGAGGTGTGAAAGCCCTTTGGTGGCTGATGGGACATGGTGATCCCTGTCTCCCTGACCCCAACTCCACTAGGTGGAGGAGCACGCACACCCTAGCCTTTAGTTGCGGGCGCCCCTGCTGTTATGGGCTCTGGGGGCCAAGGTGGCTTCCAAGATCAGGGAGCCCCTGTGGGGGGTCGAGGGGGGAAGGCTTGTACCCAAGGCTTGTGCCACAGCTGCACTGAGAAAGCGAAGGCTCACGGTCCAAGGCCACACATACAACTGACATGCTGCAGACCCAAGACCTGAACCAGCCTCCTGGCACCAAGCCCCAAGCCCTCTTAGGGGACCTCACCAGGCTGTACATCACAGAGGGGCTCCTGGAGCCTGGGGCATAGCCAAGGAGCAGCCCATTCCTGGGAAGCTCTGCCCAGTCACCCTTGGGGACCCTCATCATAGGCCTGGGTCCTCCCGCAGCCAGGCACCTGGCCAGCACCGCACAGGGAGAGCACTGAGCAAGAGGAAGGAGATCCTGCCAGCCTCCCTGGCCTTTACCAAGGGACAGACGCCTGCAGGGCTGAGTCTGCCACGGCACCAATGCCACAGAAGCCCGACTCCCACCCGTCTCACGTTGAGAGCACGTGGGCAAGCAGGGCAGGAGTTTCTGGATGAAGAAAGGCTCCTATGAATGGAGCTTGCTCCGACACTGGCTGTGGGAAGACAGTGGCAGGGCTCGGGGAGCAAGGGATAACTGGGGTCACTGTGCTGTCACCTATGTGTGATCTGTAAACACACTGGCAAGCCCATCGCGCCAGGTGGGAACTGTGCTTCACTGCTTTGGACCTTGAAGTCACATTTCCATTGCATTCCTGCAGAACTTCATTCTAATGTACTTTCAGGTGCAAAAGTCCCTTACTGCCATTCAACTATAGCTCTCTCCAATACCAATATGTGTAAACACAGGAAGGAAGTACTTTAAGAAACCTCCCATGACCATAAATATCTGATAAGAATTGTTTTTTTCTAGATTGAGATACTGATATAGTCACTATTTGAACGCATTGATCTAAACAATCTATTACATGTTTTTGTAAGCGACTGTCACACAGGACACGCACACCTGGCTGAGCTGGGTGGGGAGCAGCAGGTCACGGTGCTTTGATTTTAGGGGCTCCCTTTGCAAAGCTCCCTGAGCAGAGCCCTATGGTGAGATGGAGAGTAGGAATGGGGGGGGGGTCCACCTTTCTTTACCAGGTGGGTGAAGGGCATGGGTGAGGGGCGTAAAGAGGTGCCGGGGGAAGGGCAGTAAGTAGAGGCCGACTCTGATGACAACTGCTTCGAAAGAGCTGGGCTCTGAACTGGGAGGGCAAGCGGAGGTTTGGTAGCAGCAGTGAGGATGGAGAGGGACTCCAGGCCCCACCTAGGCTGTGAGACCCCCTTTCCCTGAAGGCAGGGGCAGGAGAGAAACAGCGTAGAGGAGCAGCTGCAGGGAGCGGCAGGGAGCGGCAGGGACCGTGTGGCTGTGCCCTTCCTGCCCCACAGCCAGCCCATCTGACCCCAGAAGCACTTCACGTTCCCCTCAAGCTGGTCCTGGGCTGAGAGGGGGTCTGACGGCCCCACCACATCCCCAGCGGGCTCCCATCCGGGCTCTGGTGCCTGTCTGACCCTGATCCTGGCCTGGTTTGGGACCTGGGCACTGGCCTGTTCTGAGGCCCCATCCCTGGTCCGAATGCCATGGCCTAGGAAGCCTGTGTGACTGGTCATGGCTCCTGCGCCCTACCCAGATATGGGCCTTTCCCTGGGCATCTGGGCTCCTCCACTCCTCGAGGGTGGCTTCTCTGGGCTGTCCACCTTGCAGCATGCACAGCTGCTGGACCTCCTAGACCTCAGCCTTGTCCAGCTGTGTCTCCCGCTATCCTGCCCCCAGCAGGGCCCCGTGGGCCCCGGTGGGTTCCTCTTACCTGTCTCACAGGTGGGTCCCCCAAAGCCAGCTGGGCACTGGCAGCGGAAACTGTTGATGCCGTGAGTACAGGTCCCGCCATTCTGACAGGGCTGGGAGGCACATTCGTTCACGTCTGAAACATGGGGCAGGCTGAGGCCTCAGCGGCGGGAACCCGGATGAGGAGTTTCCTCCAAGGGCTCGGGTTGGGCCGGGGACGGAGGAGCAAGCCCGAGATTGGCTCAGAGAGGGCAGCAGCTGCACCCGCCCATGGTGCTCACCCCAGGGGGCCATGGCCTTTGGTCCCCAGTGGTCCCCTAAGCAAGTCACCCACACCCTGGGGACAGAGACTCCTGACCTGGGACCCTGGGTGCCCAGGGCCACTGGCGGAGCCTACAGTGCTCCTCCTGAGCCCAGTGCAGCCAGCGGGTGGTCCCGCCCTGGGCCAGTCACTCACCCAGGTGGCACCTCCGCCCCGTGAAGCCCGAGAGGCAGGAGCAGGTGTAGGAGGGGTTGCCCGTGACGCAGTCGTCGATGCACTTGCCGCCGTTGAGGCAGGGGCGCAGGGCCAGGCACACGGAGGCTGCAGACATAGGGAGGGGCTGGAGCCTCAGCCGCTGCCTCCGGACTCGGCAGGAGAGCCACTCCCATCCGCATCTCCCTTCCCTCCCCTGACCCAAAAGGTCGGCCTCTGGGTGCCCGGGTGACCGCAGCAAAGCAGCCAGGTTTCAGGTTTCACTTTAGGTCGGAGCAGGGGAGCAGGGGAGCAGGGGAGCAGGGGCGGTGCTCTTGGCGTGGCCTCTGGGGATGTGGCTTCGTGTGGGGCGGACTCCCTGGAGCGACTCACACCAGCACCCCGTCCCCTCCATCCCTCTCAGCGCTGCCGTGGACAGTTCTAAAAACTAGCACACTCCGCCTCCCCTCCAGGGTTCCTGGCGTGGAAAACCCGAGGCTGGCACTCAGCTGTCATGTCAGCGTTTCTGGGACAAGGCGGGCCATGCAGGGGGTGCGGCTGGGGGCTGCAGGAGGGCTGTGTCCCTCGGATGCTGGGCGGCCGCTCTGGGGCGGGGGGCGGCAGCTCCTGGGCTCCCCGCCCCTTGAGCCCGGACTCCCTAAGCTCAGATGCAAGCGGGGGCCTGTTCGTGCCCCAGTGTGTGGGTAGCTCGGGCTCCTCGGGTCTCCTTCGTCGCGGCACAACCTGCAGCCCTCAGATGGGTCTTCCCGCCCTGCGACTGCATCCTTCCTCTTCCCATGAGCGCGCGGTGCTCTCCCCACCCCGTGGCGCGCCTCTACTCCCCACCCCCCACCCCGTGATGCGCCTCCACCCCCTCAACCCCGTGGCAGGCCTCCAACCCCCCACCCCTCACCCTGTAACACGCCCCCACCCCGTGACGCACCTCCACCCCCCACCCACCCCCGTGACGCGCCTCTACCCTCCCACTCCCCACCCCGTGACGCACCTCCACCCCCCACCCCCCAACCCGTGACGCGCCTCTACTCCCTCACCCCCCACCCCGTGATGTGCCTCCACACCCCCACTCCCCTCCCCGTGACGTGCCTCCGCCCCCCACCCCTACTACGCCCCACCTCCAACCCCGTGGCACACCTGCACCCCCCACCCCTCCACCCCGTGGCACGCCTGCACCCCCCACCCCATGGCACGCCCCCACCTCCCACACCCTCTACCCCTCATCCCCCACCCCATGGCGCGCCTGCACCCCGCCTCCGCCCTGACAGTGGTGCGCGCGCATCTGCTACCCCTGTCGTGTTCTCTGGGGACTCAGTGTTGTGGAGAAGCGGCCCCTCTCCCCTCTCGTAGCCTAGATGCTCGCGGCTGGGAGGTGAGTCTGGGGCAGGTCCCGGTGCGAGCCTCACTGCGGCCCCAGGCTTGGCAGGGCTTGTGATGCGCCGCCCTCAGTGGAGCGGATCAGTCGCTTGCCCTCGCCCCAAGTGTAAGCAGTGATTTCTGAAGGCTCCTTGGCTCCCAAGGCCGCACAGCAGCAGGGCTAAGGCTACCATCCATGGCTCTGCTGCCGCCCTGGCTGTTCCCACAAACCACGTGCCCACCCCTGGGAGGGACACCCACCCCGTCCATTTGTGCACTCTGGGCTGGAAGGACCCCTGGAACTCCCCTGTAGACGTGATGCTTGGGTTTGTCAAGCAGACACCAAATCCCACCAAGCAGCAAGCCCGCTGGCAAAAATGAGGACCTGGGTGGTAAGAGGACCTGCCTCATGGGTGGCCCTGAGGGTCAGAGACCACATGCTGCTCCTCCCCCAGCCCAGGCAGGAGGCTGGGTGGGAATAAGGGGAGAGTAGGGACCACATGGTCCCAGGGAGAGGCGTCCCTGGGCTCCTCCTCCCCTGAGGACCCAGAACTCTTTACCCCCGAAACCCGCAGTCTCCAGAGGGTTCCCTCCAACCCAGAGCAGTGTGTGTGTGGGGTCTTCTCTAGGGGAAGCTGAGGCTGCAGGACCAGCCAGGCTTTCCTTAGTTTCACATGCCTGAGGTGGGCTGGGCTGGACACCCAAGTGCTCCTGCTCTCCCGGTCAGCATCCAGCCCCCTTCATCTCCACCTCTCCTTTGCCATCAACCCCCTTCCTCAGCCCGCTCCCACCCCAAGCTGCTCCTCTGTCCTCTTACTTGTATGGCCGCAGCCCCCCACGCGCACCTGGGCATCATCGATTCTGAACGCCCAGCGCCCGGGCACACCCACGTTGGTGGTGGTCTCCACCTCGGCCATGTCTGCTGTGCGCGAGCCGGGGATACTGAAGTAACGCTGCCCATCGCCTGCGTTGAAGCCAGCCTGGGGGTGGGGTGGGGGCAGAGTGAGGGAGGCCAGTTCCTTAGGTCTACAGAGGTGGGGGTTACCCTGCCCCCACCATGTTCCTGCCAGGGTCAGCAACCTCCCAGCCAGGTCCTGACCTCAGCCAACCGTTCCTGGGAGCCAAGGAGAGGGCTGGCCCTGGCTCCCCAGCCCAATCCTCCAGCAGCTCACCTCTGGGCTCTTGGGCCTCCCCTGGGGCCAGAGGCAAGTATGAACCCAAGAGAAAGCAGGTGGCCAGGAGGTGAGTGGGGGTGCGCACAGCCCAAAGGCACTCTCGGGCCTGGGGAGCACTGACCCTGTGGCCATTGTCCTGTTTCATTCCCTCCACACCTGGGGTTTCCTGCCGGCTGTGGTCCCTTGTGTCACTGGCTAGGCCAGACTGCAGAGCACAAGGAGCAGAGGACATTTCTGTTGCTGTTGCAGCTGTTAAAGGGGACTGCAGGGGCAGGGCGGGGCAGGTCAGGGGGACAAAGGTGCCTTTGGGCCTGAGGATGTTTCTGTTTTTGGGCAGTGAGAGGCCTCAGGGATGGTTGTGGATGTCTCTCGTTGGCCTCTGCACGGTACTGGGGGATCTGCCTATGGTGAGCCCCTGCCTACCTCATCAGCTCATGACAGTCCTGGCTGTGGGGTGCAGGGGTTCCGAACACAGAGCACCGACTGCACTCGCCTACCTGGGCTGCAATGCCCCCGAGGCCCGTGGCGTTGCCCCCGCTGCTGGCGTGCGTGCCTGTGGTCCACACGATGGACTCATAGTTGAAGATGGTGAAGGAGAGCTTGCCGTCTGTGATGAGCACAGTCTGGAACGTGTTGACCTGCCGGGGAGAGGGGGCTGAACAGGGCCCTGCACTCCCCTTGGCCCAGGGAAGCCCTGCCCTGTCCACCATCCTGGTGCACTGTCATTGTCCACTGGGCCCCTGGCTTGCTCAATGTCTGTGTCTTCCAGCTGGACGGGCAGCCGAGGCAGGACCTTGGTGGCCTCATCCTCTGCTGTCTCCCAGCGCCTGCCACTCAGCAGAGGCCGTCTGCAACCCACAACTGTTGCTGGGGTGAGTGAAACACCCGGGGCGGGTGCGGGGCCCACAGATGGGAGCAGACACTGTCCCCTGCCCTTAGCCAGATCCACAAAATCTCCTGTGTGAAATGAGCAAAATTGCAAAAAGGAAAAGAGGAAAGGTAAAAAGAAGCAAGGAAGAGCCGTGCTGCAGCGTTTAACAGTCAGGCCTTATGGTTTTCACAGAATTCTACTGCAAGGAAATATTGGCAGGCAGCGTACAGATGAGGTACGCCAGATGAGAATCAAGCAAAGGATCGGGACTGTTTAAGAAATGATCTTGGGACAAACAGGAAACCCCCTGAAAAAGAATCAGATCAGAGTCCTGCCTTTCACCACACACAAAAAGTAATCCCAAATCAAATAAGGTTTTAAAGTGAAAGAAAAGTCCTAGAAGAAAATACAGGCATATATGTATAACTCAGGAAAGGGAAAGGACTTTTAAGTGTGATGTTTGTTCACAGCAAAAACCAAAAGGGAGAATTAAACATTTGACTGCAAAGGGCTTCCGAATACTTTAAAAAATCCATAAGATCAAATTGAATGGCAAACAGCAATGTGAAAAACCTATTTATAACGCATACAGCAGATAAAACTATCGAGACCCTTAATTCAAGAACTACAGATCAATAAGAAAAAGACCAAAAGTATTACAGAAAAAATGTCAGAGGGTATGAATAGACACATCACCGTAGAATACAAGTAACCAATAATATTAGAACAAATTCAGCACCCCTAGAAATTAAAGATATGTAAGTTAAAAAGTAGCACTCATTGTTTTGTCTATTGAGTTGGCAAAGTTGGAAAATGACAGCTGGGGTGCAAGGAAACCAGCACTTCTTTTTTTATTATTTTTTATTTTTTATGATACTTTAAGTTCTAGGGTACATGTGCACAATGTGCAGGTTTGTTACATATGTATACATGTGCCATGTTGGTGTGCTGCACCCATTACCTAGTCATTTACATTAGGTGTGTCTCCTAATGCTATCCCTCCCCCCACCCCCCAACCCCACGACAGGCCCTGGTGTGTGATGTTCCCCTTCCTGTGTCCAAGCGTTCTCACTCACAGGTGGGAACTGAACAGTGGAAACTGGCACTTCTAAATGTGGCTCCGAGGATGAACGTGTAGATTTTTTTTTTTTTTTTTGAGATGGAATCTCCCTCTGTCACCCAGGCCGGAGTGCAGTGGCATGATCTCGGCTCACTGCAACCTCTGCCTCCCGGGTTCAAGCAATTCTCCTGCCTCAGCCTCCCGAGTAGCTGGGATTACAGGCACCTGCCATCACACCCGGCTGACTTCGGTATTTTTAGTAGAGGGGGGAGTTCGTCATGTTGGCCAGGCTGATCTCAAACTCCTGACCTCAGGTGATCCATCTGACTTGGCCTCCCAAAGTGCTGGAATTACAGGGTGAGCCACCGCACCCTGCCTGAATATGTAGATTTTTGAGAGGAAAACTGGAATTCTGCAGGTGGCAATCTCCCTTCTAAACATGTGTACCAGGACAGGATCATGCATAAGGCGACTTGGGCTATGCCGTGCCCGCCTCAGGCCCCTGGTATTGCAGCTGTCCAGTCATGGGGTGCAGGTGAAACAAATTCACGTGCCGCTTGGTGCTGGGCTAGTTTGTAGTCACTGAGAAAGATGGGTGATCATACAGTGTACATTCCACTTATGTAAAAGTCAACATTAGAGAAACTACGTGCTCTGCTTCAGGAAGGCGAACGTAAGTGCTAACACTCGGAAAACAAACAAAGACACGAGGGCCGTAGAATTGGGGTGGTGGCACCGTCTAGGGGACAGGGCAGACTAGAGCCAGTAAGGGCCCATGGTGGGGCTCTGGGAGCCGGAGAGGCACAATGAGGAGATGCATGAAGCTGAACTGTCCACTTTCTGTCAATGAACCTGCTCCTGGAAGTGCCCCTGGCTGGGTTATGCTTCTGAGCACTTCCTGATGCCTGGCTAGAGTGACCCCACGGGGCAGATGCGTCTTGTCTGCTTCGTCCAGAGCTGTCTGCCCAGTGCCTAGAACACTTGCCTGTCACTTGGAAGGTGCTCTTAAAAAGTGTTTATTAGGAGGCCGAGGCGGGCGGATCACCTGAGGTCAGGAGTTCGAGACCAGCCTGGCCAATGTGGGGAAACCCCCTCTCTACTAAAAATACAAAAATAAGCTGGGTGTGGTGATGCATGCCTGTAATCCTAGCTACTCAGGAGGCTGAGGCAGGAGAATGGCTTGAACCTGGGAGGTGGAGGTTGCAGTGAGCTGAGATCGTGCTATTGCACTCCAGCCTGGGCGACAGAGCAAGACGCCATCTCAAAAAAAAAAGTGTTTATTAAATGCATGAACAAACAGCTCTGAAAATGGCGCTTCTGCACCCAGCGCCTCTTTTCTAGGGAGTCGCTGTCTGTCTTGCACAGTCATGACCCAGGGCCCAGTGCAGGCCTGGCCACAGTAGGTGCTGAGTAAATACATCTGCCACCGGAGTGGGCAGGTGTCCTCGTTAGGGAGTGTCAGCCCACCATAACTCATCAAGCCTGCCAAGTGGCTGATTATTCTTGAGTCAATGTTTCTGTCATGTTTGGCATTATCAAGGAAGAGTGTAAAACAGAATAACCTTCCAGTCTAACCTTTTAAGTACTGGGCCATTCCAAATGGAAATCCTCCTAACACCTCTCTCTGACATGTGAGCTGCTGCTTTGGGGAATTTGGTGTTTCCTGGAGGCAAGTGGCTTCCAGGAGCATTGGGGAAGGTTGGGGACGTGTCTTCTGCTCTGGCTCTGTGGTTTTGACCACGTGTTCCCCTCTTGGGTATGGACCAGTGACTGCACCACACCCACATCAGCAAGAGGGAGCCCTGGTGTGGGGAGACCCCGGGCCCTAGCCACACACCCACCCTCCCCAGGACAAGTGCCTGGACTCACAGGGGATGAGGAACTGCCTCCAAAGAAGGTCACTCGGTACCAGGTGGCAACAAAAACCCAGGTGGCACTGAAGTCCAGGAGCTCGGGGAAGTAGCGCCTGACGTCCTCCGTGGCTCGGCGCAGCACGGCTGGGTCGGTGGCCTCCCGGTAGTACACGTCGCCTGCACGCCGGTTGTCCACATCTGCCCAGAAGGCTGCCACCACGCAGCGGTCCTTGGCAATGGGGAAGGCCACTGGAGTGAACTGAGAAACCTCCTTCAGGAAGGAGATGATCCCGTTGTTGTTCACCTGGGAGGCAGAAAGCCAGAGCGGGGATTGACTGGGGGCTGTGGGCAGGCGGGTGGGCCCAGCAGCCTCCCCAGCCCCTGCCACCAGGCACCCTCTGAGGGGAAGCCAGTCCTGGGCAGGGCATCCCCAGGGTAGCCTGACAGCTCCCCCATCCCTGAGATGGGCCCAGCATGGCCTGCTCCACCCCCTCCTGTCACGCCGTGTGCTCAGGGCACAGGCTCTGACCTGTGTGCAGTACCCGATGCCCTGTGGAGTGCCCAGTCCTGGTTGGCTGCTGTAGGGGGTAGGAAAGTCCCCCTTTGGGCCCTGGCCTCGGTCAGTGGGGCACTCGGGCCTGCCCAGCAGCTACTGCTCCTCAGCTCTGCTCCAGCTGGGGCCGCAGGAGGCGAGGCGGAGCCCCAGTATCTGAGCTAAGCCTGAAAGGGTGGGCAGGGGTCACACAAGGTGGGCTTAGGGGAGGGGTGCACCCACTAGAGCGGAGGTGGGGATGGCCAGGGGCCAGCATGGCCGGGGAGGCTGGAGGGGCTGCAGTGGCCAAGTAGGGGAGCCTGTGCTCGGCCTCCAGGCAGGGGGGAGCCCCATAACGTTTCTGAGCAGCACCTCTGCAGTGAGATACACATGCTTCCATCCTGGCCCCACACTCCATGCCACTGGCTGTGCATCCATCAGTGCCACAGTTCAGCTGCCGACCTCTCTGTGCTCTGGTTTTCTTACTTATAACAGGGGGCTATGGCTGGAATGTTTGTGTCCCCCCAAATTCCTATGTTGAGATCCGAACTCCCACAGAGATAGTGTTAGCAGGTGGGGCCTTTGGAAGGTGATTAGGCAATAAAGGTAGAGCCCTGGTGAATGGGATTACTGCCCTAAGAAAAGAAGCCCCAGAGAGCTGCCTTCTGCCATGGGAGGATACACAAGAAGATGCCATCTATGGCCCAGGAAGTGGGCCCTCACTAGTCACTGAGGCTGACTGACAGTGCCTTGATCTTGGACTTCCCAGCCTCAAGAGCTGTACAAAATATATTTCTGTTGCTTATGAGCCACTCAATCTAAGGCATTTTACTGCAGCAGCTCGAGCTGACCAGGGCACTGGCTCTGACCTGACAGGGTGCTGGGCCCAGGTGAACGAGTTGCTGGTCACAGTGGTCAGCTCTGCGCTGTCATTATTTGCTACTGGGAAGAATGTGACCAGAACCATGCTTTTAGAAAAGACCCTCTGGACTTCCCCTTTGGGTGAAGCCTGGAACGGGCACTAAGGGGGTCCCAGACTGGCAGCACCCCTGCCTTCTACACAGAGGCAAAGGAAAACCCTCTCTGGAGGAAGATGGCATCATCTTAGGCCTCAAGTTATTCCTGCAAATAATTTTACAAATACGCAGTCCAGGACACAGCCAAAGATAATCGGGCACCCAAGGAAGCATGATACCACCAAGAGGAATAGACAGAAATGAGAGAAACAGCAGATACTGGAATTATCAGACTCAGAACATAAAATAACTAGGTTCAAAGAGATCAATGCAAACTTTAGAATTTTATCAGAATAGTCAAAACAATCTTGGAAAGGAAGTACCATATTGGAGGACTTACACTTCCAGATTTCAAAACTTACTACAAATCTCCAGTAATCAGTGTGGTACTGGCATAAAGACAGATATACAGACTGATGGAATGAAACAGAACCCAGAAATAAGCCTTCGATACATAATCAAACGATTTTCACAAGGGTGTCAAGACCATTCAGTGAGGAAAGGACAGTCTTTTTAACAAATGGTGCTGGCAAAACTGGACATCCACATACAAAAGGATGAAGTTGGGCCCTTACCTAACACCATATACAAAAATTAACTCAATATAGAGCCAAAACCTAAACATAAGAGCTAAGACTGTAAAACTCTTAGAAGAAACAATAGGGCAAAAGCTTCATGACGCTGGATTTGGAAATGATTTCTTGGATATTACACTAAAGGCACAGGCAACAAAAGAAAAAACAGACAAATCGGACTTCATGAAAATTAAAAATTTTCGTGCATCAAAATACACTATTAACAGAGTAAAAAGGCAGCCTGAAAACAAAATAACAGAAAATATTTGCATATCATATATCTGATAAAGGATTAATATCCTGAATATAAAGAGAACTCCTAAAATTCAACAACAAAAAACCCTTGTTTCAAAAATGAGAAAGGACTTGAACAGACATTTCTCCAAAGAACCAATGAGCACCTGGAAACATGTTCAACATCACTGCTATTAAAAAAACAAACCTGGCCTGGCGCGGTGGCTCACGTCTGTAATCCCATCACTCTCGGAGGCCGAGGTGGGTGGATCACCAGGTCAGGAGATCAAGACCATCCTGGCTAACACGGTGAAACCCCGTCTCTACTAGAAATACAAAAAATTAGCCAGGTGTGGTGGTGGGCGCCTGTAGTCCCAGCTACTCAGGAGGCTGAGGCAGGAGAATCGTGTGAACCTGGGAGGCGGAGCTTGCAGTGAGCCGAGATCGCGCTACTGCACTCCTCCAGCCTGGGTGACAGTGTGAGACTCTACCTTAAAAAAAAAAAAAGAAAATAACAAGTGTTGGTGAAGATGTGGAGAAACTGGAACCCTTGTGCACTGTTCGTGAGAATGGAAAATGGTATAACTGCTGTGAAAAACAATATGGTGGTTCCTCAAAACTAAAAACAGAATTACCATATGACCCAGCAATTTCACTTCTGGGTCTATAACGAAAAGAATCAAAAGCAGGGTCTTGAAGAGATTTGTATTTGTACACACATGTTCATAGCATTATTATTCACAATAGCTAACAGCTGGCAGGAACCTGAGTGTCCACTGAGGATGAATGGGTAAACAAAATGTAGCACATCCATGCAATGGAATATTATTTAGCCTTAAAAAGTAAGGAAATCCTGGCCAGGCACAGTGGCTCATGCCTGTAATCCCAACACTTTTGGTGGCTGAGGCAGGTGGATCACCTGAGGTCAGGAGTTCAAGACCAGCCCAGCCAACATGGCAAAACTGTATCTCTACTAAAAATACAAACATTAGCTGGGCATGGTGGCACATACCTGTAATCCCAGCTACTCAGGAGGCTGAAGCACAAGGATCACTTGAACCTGGGAAGTGGAGGTTGCAGTGAGCCAAGATCATGCCACTGCACTCCAGACTGCGTGACAGAGTGAGACCCTGTCTTTAAAAAAAAAAAAAAAGTAAGGAAATCTGTCATAGGTTACAACATAGTTGAACCTTAAAGACACTATGCTAAGTAAAATAAGCCAGTCAGAAAGACAAATACTATATGATTCCACCTATGAGGTACCCAGAAGAGTCAAATTCATAGAGACAGAAAGTAGAAAGATGGTTTCCAGGTGTTGAAGGAAGAGGGGAATAGGGACTTATTATTTAACGGGATTAGAGTTTCAATTTTGAAAGACGAAAAGAATTCTGTGGGTGGATGGTGGTAATGATTACACAATAATGTGAATGTACTTTAATCATTGAACCATACATTTAAAAATGGCTATGATATTAAATTTTATGTTATGTGTTTTACCACAATGAAAAACTTGAGAGAAAAACACTAGATTAAAAAATTTTATCAGGAATGTAAATTATTTAATCAAAAGACATTTTAAAGAACCAAATGAATAGGATATAAGTAACTAAATAACAGAAATTAAGAACTAACTGGATAGATTGAAGAGTGGACTTGATACATTAAGAAAGAATTATGAACTGGAACTAAAAGGTCAGAAGAAACTATCTAGAATTTTAAAGGAGACAAAAAGATGGAGAATACAGAAGAAAGGATGAGACATAATGGAAAACAGTAAGATGACCAAACAAATGCACAACGTGGAGCACCAGAAGGAAAGGAGACACAAAGACAATGGTGAGAATTTTCCAGAACTGATGAAAGACATCAAGCCATATGCTCAACAATCCCAGTGATTCACTAGCTAGAAAAATAAAAACAGGCTGGGCGCAGTGGCTCACGCCTATAATCCCAGCACTCTGGGAGGCTGAGGTGGGTGGATCATGAGGTCAGGGGTTCGAGACAAGCCTGACCAACATGGTGAAACCCCATCTCTACTAAAAATACAAAAAACTTAGCTGGTCGTGGTGTTGGGCGCCTGTAATCCCAGCTACTCAGGAGGCTGAGGCAGGATAATTGCTTGAACCCAGGAGGCGGAGGTTGCAGTGAGCCAAGATTGCACCACTGCACTCCAGCCTGGGCGACAGAGCAAGACTCTGTCTCAAAAAAAAAAAAAAAAAAAAAAGGAAAAGAAAAACAAAGCCACATCAACAAATGTCAGAAATGCACAACATCAATGACAAGGAGACAATCTTCATCTTTTTTCTTTTTCTATTGCTGCTGCACAAATTATTCACAAGGAGACAATCTTAAAAAGAAAAAAACAGGTTACCATTAGGGGCACTGCAAGTAGACTGACAGCTGACTTCTCATATACAACAATGAAAGCCAGAAAACAGTGGAATCATATTTTCAACGTGCTAAAAGAAAACAACTGCCAACATGAAGTCTTACATCCAGATAAAATACCCTTTACTATGGAAGGCAAAATAAAGATAATTCAGGTAAATAAATAATAAACAGCAGACCCACACTAAAAGAGATGCTAACAGATCAACTTCAAGTCAGAGGGAAATGTAAGATTAGAGATGCAAGAAGGAAAGAAGGGCAAATGAAATATAAAGAAATAATATATATTGCCTTATGAAATGGTGTAAAAAATCTATAGAATTAAAACTCATGACAATAATATACATTGAAAGATGATAAATCATGTTGAAGTGTTCCAAGGTCATTGCATTTCCCAGGAGGAGGGTAAACGTATAAATGAACTTGGTAGTGAATATTAATAAGTTAAAAGTGTATATCGTATTGTCTAGGGCAGTGGTCCCCAACCTTTTTGGTAGCAGGGACCAGTTTCATAGAAGACAATTTTTCCATGGACTGGGGTGGGGGTGCGGGGATGGTTTGCAGATGAAACTGTTCCACCTCAGATCATCAGGTATTAGTCTCATAAGGAGCACACAACCTAGGTCCCTCGCATGCATAGTTCACAATAGGGTTTGTGCTCCTATTAGAATCAAATGCCACCACTGATCTTACAGGAGGCAGAGCTCAGGTGGTAATGCTCACTCTCCTGCTGCTTGCTGCCTGCTGTGAGGCCACAGACCAGTACTGGTCTGCAGCCCCAGGGACTGGGGACCCCTGGTCTAGGGTAATCACCAAAATAGAAACAGTGTCCATATTCTATACTGATCGAGGGGATAATATGGCATGATTGGCCGGGCATGGTGGCTCATGCCTGTAATCCCAACACTTTGGGAGGCCGAGGCATGTGGATCACCTGAGGTCAGGAGTTTGAGACCAGCCTGGCCAACATGGTGAAACCCAGTCTCTACTAAAAATACAAAAAAATTTAGCCAGGTGTGGTGGCAGGCACCAGTAATCCCAGCTACTTGGGAGGCTGAGGCAGGAGAATTGCTTGAACCCGGGAGGCAGAGTTTGCAGTAAGCCAAGATCACACCATTGCACTCCAGCCTGGGCAACAGAGCGAGACTCTGTCTCAAAAATAAATAAAATTAAAATAAAATAAAATAAAATAAGATAAAATAAAATAAGGCATGATTAAAATACTCAACATAAAACATGCCAAGAAAGGAGAGAGAGAAAAAATATAAAACAGTGGGAAATTTTGCACAAAAAAGGTAGTAGAGTGGCTGGGTGTGGTGGCTTACACCTGTAATCCCAGCATTTTGGAGGCCGAGGTGGGTGGATCACAAGGTCAGGAGTTCAAGACCAGCCTGGCCAACATACTGAAACCCTGTCTCTACTAAAAATACAAAAAAAATTAGCTGGGTGTAGTGGTGGGCACCTGTAGTCCCAGCTACTTGGGAGGCTGAGGCAGGAGAATTGCTTGAACCTGGGAGGTGGAGGTTGCAGTGAGCCAAGATAGCACCGCTGCACTCCAGTCTGGGTGACACAGCAAGACTCTGTCTAAAAAAAAAAAAAAAAAAAAAGTAGTGGAGTGAAATACAACTACACCAGACATGCATTGAATGAAAATGAATAAGGTTGGGCATGGTGGCTCCTGCCTGTAATCCCAGGACTTTGGGAGGCCCAGGCAGGCACTTGAGGTCAGGAGTTTGAGACCAGCCATGGCCAACATGGTGAAACCTCGTTTCTACTAAAAATACAAAAATTAGCTGGGTGTGGTGGCACATGCCTGTATTCTCAGCTACTTAGGAGGCTGAGGCAGGAGAATTGCTTGAACCTGGGGGGCGGAGGCTGCAGCAGAGATTCCGTCACTGCACTCCAGCCTGGGCCACAGAGCAAGTCTCCGTCTTTTTTCCTGATATCTAGGAAAAAAGATCTAGGAAAAAAAAAAAAAAAAAGGAAAAAAAAGAAAAAAAGAGAGAAAATAAATTAAATGTTCCAGTTTAAAGATATACTATCCAAACGCTAATCAAAAGCAAGAGCTGGTATAATCACATTATTATCAGATTAAAAAGGCCATAAGGCAAAAAGCATTGCTAGTGGTAAAGAGGATCAGTTCATCACGATAAAGATATAAGAGCTCTGCATTTGTGTATACCCTATAGCAAGGCCTCAGCATACATTAATGAAAAATTGACAAAAGGAAATAGTTCAACTCACAATCATGGTGGGATACTCAATGTATCTTCTCTAGTAAAAGACCAGGCACAGACAAAGATAATATGTCAGAATAAAGAAAATCTGAACAATGCAAATAATAAATGACCTAATAGATATCACAAATGGAACATTTTTTTTTTTTACCACATATTGGGCCATAAAGCAATTGCCAACAAATTTCAAATGACTGCAAACCTTACAGAGCTTGTTCTTTATCCACAATGTAATTATACTAGAAATAACAACTTAAAAAGTAGAGGTTAAGAAATATAAATTCTAATCACCAGGAAATGGAGGCAAAAAGAAAACAGAAATATAAATAACTGTATAAAGAAATATAACAAAAATGCTATTTAGCAAAAACTTGTGAGGATGTGAAGAAAGCAGAACTTCAATGGAAATTTATAGTATTGCATGCATATTTTAGTATCTATATATAGTAAATAAACACAAAATTTAGTAAACAAACTCATATATAGTAAGTAAATATACTAAACAAAGTTTAGTAAATAAAATCATGTATAATAAACTCCTATGTAAGAGAAGAAAAAAATAAAAATTAAGAGCAGAAGTTAATAAAATACAAAAATACTGAATAAAGTGAATCATCAACGAAGCCAAAACTTGTTTAAACTAATAAAATACATAAACCTCTGGTGAGAGTGATCAAGTAAGAAAGAGAAGGCACAAATTGCTTAGGACTGAAAAAGAGGCTACCATTTCAGCCCCTGATGTTATCAGAGAAGGTAATCAGAGAATTTTATAAACAGCTTTATAATAATACTTTCAAAAATTTTAGGTAAAATAGAAAATTTTCTGGAAAAATGCAACTTACCAAAACTGGCTTAAGAAGAAACAATGGAGCGGAGAATGTTAGCATGACAGAATAATGACTTTCTGGAAGAGGAAGGACAAAGGCCACCATAGCTCATATTAGGAGAAATGAGAAGTCTTCCAGGATCCCAGTGGAGAATGTTCTCCACAAGTGGTAAGTGTTTGCAGTGGTGTGGGGTGGGGAGAGTGAGGTTCCTCTATATCCTACCTGTTGATGAAGCTGAGTAGTGAGAGGTAGGCTGGAAACAAGGCCAACTGATTTGGGTGTTGTCATGACAAGGGTGCCAAGGTTATTCAGTGGGGAAAAGAACAGTATCTTCAACAAATGGTGCTGGTAAGACTGGATATACTTATGAAAAGTATAAAGCTAGACCCCTACCTCACACCATATACAAAAATTAACTCAAGATGGATCAAAGACCTAATGTAAGAGCTAAAATTATAAAACTCTTAGAATAAAACAGAAGTGTAAATCTTTGTGACCTTGGATTATCCCATGGTTTCTTGGATATGACACCAAAAGCACAGGCAACAAAAGAAAACATAGATGAACTGAATATTATCAGAATTAAAAACATTTGTGCTTCAAAGGACACCTTTAGGAAATGAAAAGACAACCCACAGGATGGGAGAATGTACCTGCAAATCATAATCGGATAAGGGATATATATCTAGAAGATATAAAGTACTATTACAACTCAATAATAAAAGCTTCAATAGGCATTACTCTAGAGCAGATTTAGAAGGAGCCAATAACATACAAAAAGATGCTTGACAGCATTAACCATTAGGGAGATGCAGATTGAAAACACAAGATACCACTTTTCACCTGGCAGGATGGCTGTAATGAAAAAAGTAGATAATAACCCGTGTTGATGAGAAATTGGAACCCTCATACATTGCTAGTGGAATATAAAATGGTACAGCTGCTTTGGAAATAGTCTGGCATTTCCTCAAATAATTAAACAAAGAATTAATATACACACCAGCAATTCCACTTATACTACCATATATACTCAAGAAAATGGAAACATGTCCACGCAAAAATGTTTATGTAAATATTCACAGCAGCTTTATTCATAATAGCCAAAAAAGTAGAACCAATCCCAGTGTCTATCAACTCATGAATGGATACATAAAAACAAATAAAATATTATTTGGCAATAAAAAGAAATGAAGTTCTGATCCATGCTACAACATGAATAAACTTTGAAAACACTATGTTAAATGAAAGAAGCCAGTCCCAAAAGACTATGACTCTATTTGTATGAAATGTCCAGAACAGACAAATCCAGGGGAGACAGAACATAGATTGTGACTGTCTGGAGCTGCAGTGGATGGGGGGCTGGGGTGTGAGGGCTAAAGGGCATGGAGTTTCTATTCAGGGTAAGGAAAAATGTTCCACAATGGATTGTGGTGATGGACATACAACGCTGTAAATATATGAAAAGCTACTAATTTGTATACTTTAAAAGAGTGAACTGCATGGTGTGTGAATAAACAGGGAGGGAAGGACAAAGGAAGGGAGGGGCCTCTGAGCCTGGACCCTCTCTGGATGTGGGAAGCGCAGTGGTGGGGAAGAGGAATGGGCACTGACAAGGAGCTAACAGCTGGAGGGGGCAAGTGGCCCAGCAGTTCTGCGACACTCTCTACTCCTGTGGTCCCGGACAGCTGTGCTGAGCCCCCAATTCCTATGCATACTAAACCCCTCAGAGGTGTTCCCATAGGGAAGAAGGCACTAGAATTAAAGCGAGGGGGTTGCAGTGGGGATGCTTAAGTGAGCTTGAGGATGGAACCTGGGTGTGCGCAGCTGTCACATCTGAAGGTGGAATTGCTGTTGACGTGGTGTTTCCTGCCTGCATGTTCCCGTCCTGTGGTGTCAGGGGACTTTCAGGGACTGTGGCATGCAGAGGTAAGAGGGGGACCGTAGATGGCCTCTTCCTGCTTCTTTGTCCCTTCTGCAGAAACAGTGTGGAGTCCCAGAGAAGGGAAGCCTGCTGGAGTCGAGAGGCCATTTCCCAGTCCAGCAGCAGCCCCTGCCCAGGGCAGTACCCCACTGTACCCCCTTTAAGGCGGGGTGGCTACTGGACTGCAGCGAGCACTTGTAGAAGCAGAGTGTGACCCTTGAGGGCTCTGTGACTCACTGACCTGACACCCCCATTTTGGGGGTTTTAAACTTGATCACATAAGGGCAACGCCCAACAGGTTCTGGTGGCCTAAAGGAAATGGTATGTTCAAGAGTACCAAAGCCAAGAGCCATCTTGGATTTACAAGAAAAATGGCAGCTACCCCTTGGGGAAGCTCACCTTCCGGTCCAGTGCCTGACGTGAGCCACTGGCTCTGCGGGGTGCTCGAGTCACGGGGCCCCCAATGCCTGGGCCTGGTTCAAGGATGGTCTGGCTAAGCTGGAGCCCAATGGAGTCCCCTGGGCAGTGGCTGTCCAGCCCCAGCGCCAACTCTGGGAGACAGCAGAAGACCAGTGAGTATTGGGGCTGGGCTGGAAGCTGCCACCCTGGCCTTAGGACTCTTAAGGACCAGAAACATTGAAGTTTTACTGAATTTTGGTTGTTGCAAATGGTGTGGTCTGCCCAAGGGCCAGCAGACTTTCTGGGAAGGTCCAGATCGCAAGTATTTCTGGCCCTGTGGACCACACGTGGTCTCTGTTGCATATTCTTTTTTGTTCTTTTTGTTTTTGCAGCCCTTTAAAAGTATTAAGAACATTCTTAGTTCACAGGTCATACACAAACAGGCCTTGGGTCAGATGTGGCCATCCATCCTTTGTGTATCCCAGCCTGGTTTCAGAAATAGGGTTTGTGGGAGCACGGCTGAGCACACTCACGTACTTACTGTCTACGGCTGCTTTTTCGTGACAACAGCAGAGACCCTATGGCCTGAAAAGCTGAAAATAGTCACTACCTGGCCCTCTACAGAAAAAGCCTGCTGCCCCAGTCTGCGGTCTGGTCTGCCACTTGGAAGACCACAGCCTGAGACACTAACACCCTCATATTTGGGGCCCACTGGTGTGCAAACAAATCCTGGTCACTGATTTGACAGCCTGGGCCGCTCGTGTAGGTGCCCACGGTAAGGGTGCTCTCTGATCGGACCGCGCTGCCTCTTGGATCCCTCTTGGGCCGGAAGTGGCCATGCAGCCATCATCGTGGACGAGGCGAAGACAGGGACCCTGTGCCGCCTGTGTGAGCTGGCGTGCATGAGTTGGCAAAAACAACTTCCACATACCAGGCTACAGTCTCCTGACAGAAGCTGGCCTCCCTGCCTCACTGTGGGGCACGCCTGCCCCTGCCCCCAGGACCACCAGTGGGGTCTCCGCTCTCCAGGTTATTGTGTTGCTGTTCCAGTCCAATTAGCCTGCCCTGGCTATACCGCTGAGCGCTTTTGACTTTCTGGACAATTTGCATCTGACAGTGATGCCCCCTTTGTCTCAGGTCACTCAGCCATGGGTCACTAATCACGTATTGATGGATATTCCAGGATCCCTCCCATCCACAGGCTCCTGGTATTTTCAAGCCCTAGATCAGCCTCCTCAAGAATCAACTCCGAAAGACTCCAGCCTCTGCCTCCCTGCCTGCTCCTGGTCCACACACCATGGGCGGGCAGTCTGGTCCTGAACATGGTCATCCCATCCTCCAAAAGGGTTCTTCTCCGCTTGGCCGCCCTTTGGGTAATGACAGGACAAAAGGTGGGGCTTCTGCGGGGTGACACAGACCTACCTGGAAGCCTTGAGGTTTGGCCCTGACCGTTTCTGGGCCTGATAAGGCTCTTTCCCTGACAGCTGCCCCAGCCCGCCTGGTTGGTTTGCTCTCCAGGTGGCAGCCAGGCCAAAAAGGGGCCTCAGGAATTCACTCAGCTCTGGTTCGGCCACCTGGGTTCTCCTGTGGGGCTGACACAGTCCCGAGTCATGAACATGTGGGTGGCTTGGTTGACGGCACTGCTAGCTGGGTTCATCTGCGGTGGTCTGTGGGTGCCAGCCTGGGAGCAGGGCATCTCTGTGGTTCTCACACGGGTGCTCCTGCTGGCCTTGTGCCTGCACCGCCCTGTGACAGGTCTGGGTGTGAGTTGGGGACAAACTGGGGAAAGGTGAGTGAAAGTTCCTGGGATGTGCATTCTGGCTTCCTGGTTGAAGAGAGAGAACGCCAGTCCCGGCTCCCGACCAGGGACCACCTTAGACCCCGGGACGTGCAGGGGGCTGAGTGAACAACGAATGTTCTTTGCCCCTTAAATCCAGCACCTGGCAAGGTGCCTCATGGCCTGCCTGAGTCAGGCTGCTGCTGAGCTGGCAACCTGACCTGCGCTGGGTTCCCCATCTCTGTCCTGTGGATCCAGGTGGTATCTGCACCCAAACGTGCCCCCATGTAAGTGCATGTGTGGGCACAACCTTGCTTCCATCTTGCTGACTTGAATTCACAGCTTCCCTGTCATCTGAGCGCCTGTGGGTTACGTCGTGTATGGTGACCAAAGCTGCAAATGCGCGGTGACATGGCAAAAAGACTTAACCAAATCAGCACAGCAGGGACCACGGCAAGGCAAATGGCGATTCTCAGACAGAGCTACTCGGGTTGCATGTTACCTGAGAGGGAGTGAGCCTTGGAATGCCTCTCCAGTCGGGAAAGGGATCAAGGTACCCACCACCTTGGTTTGCCTGGAACTGAGGGGGTCCCCGGGACATGAGACTTTCAATTCCGGATAAACCAGGACGAGTTGGTCATCGTAGCGGGAGCTGCTTTTTTGGCTCATTCATTGCCTCTGTAATTATTGACGGTGGCGTCAACAGGGCAGTCAAACTCCTTGCATGGGCCACAGGGATAACAGCCAGGCCTTAGGCTGCATCCTGACTCTCTCAAATTAGACCTACGGGGCTCTGCAGGACTCTTCACAGCTGGCTGTGCCTGGGTCCCTGAGGGTCATGGTTGAGGTCCCGCTGTGGGATTCCTGTGGACGGCAGCCTTCACCCACTTGCCGTGGGAGGAGATCAGAAGGATTTGGTTCTGGCTGCTGGCATGGTGTATACTGGTATGAACATTTGAGTTTGGCCAAGAATGTGTGGGGCTGAGGAGGTGGCTTGGTAAGAGAGGCACTCTGCTGTGACTCTGCGCTTTTTTGCCAACTACAAGAGAATACAAGGCCCTGTCCACTCTTTGCCTGGGTCATTTCTTAGGGTTGTGTTTGCAGAGATCCACCTTGAGGGATGAACCGTCGCCTTGGGGGCAAAAAGCAGGCTTGCTATGGAACAGCTGCACTCCCCAGGCTCCATGTTTCTTGGCTGTGATGTAAACCCACTGTGTACGGCGTCTCCTTGGTCCCCTCCACGCCATGCTGGCAGGACTTAGACAGCAACAGAACCCAACACAAACCACTCTTGCTACTTGCTGTGCCATGAGGCTCTAACATGAGAGTCTCATGCTTTCTGCCGGCACCCATGAACCAGTAACAGGGCAACTTGTTAGTTTGTAAGAAGGGTACAATCCTGACATTTTCTATAAAATGAAAAATTTTCTAGAAAAATGCAACTTGGCTGGGTGTGGTGGCTCACGCCTGGAATCCCAGCACTTTGGGAGGCCAAGGTGGGTGGATCACCTGAGGTCGGGAGTTCGAGACCAGCCTGACCAACATGGAGAAACCCCGTCTCTACTAAAAATACAAATTAGCCAGGCATGGAGGTGCATGCCTGTAATCCCAGCTACTCGGGAGGCTGAGGCAGGAGAATTGCTTGAACCCGGGAGGCAGAGGTTGCAGTGAGCCAAGATTGTGCCATTGAACTCCAGCCTGGGCAACAAGAGCAAAACCTCCATCTCAAAAAAAAAAAAAAGAAAGAAAGAAAGAAAGAAAAATGCAACTTATCAAATGTAAGTGGAAATAGAAAATGCAACTTTTTATATAATCATTAAATTGAATGAATATTCAAAATTTTCCCAGCAAGAAACTCTAGGTCCATATAGCATCACCAGTGAGTTACACCAAACATTCAAGAAATAATTCCAGAGACACATAGACTCTTCTAGATAGAAAAATCCATTTTATGAGGCTACCATAACCTGGATACTAAAATTTAACAAAGACAGTACATGAATGGACAACTCCAGGCCAATTTCACATTAAGTTGCTAAAACCTTAAATGAATTATTAGCAAACTGATTCAGCAATATACAAAGAGGATAAATAATCCACCATGGGCCGCGCGGTGGCTCACGCCTGTAATCCCAGCACTTTGGGAGGCCGAGGCGGGAGGATCATGAGGTCAGATCGTGACCATCCTGGCTAACATGGTGAAACCCCATCTCTACTAAAAAAATACAAAAAGAATTAGCCGGGCGAGGTGGTGGGCGCCTGTGGTCCCAGCTACTCGGGAGGCTAAGGCAGGAGAATAGCGTGAACCCCGGGAGGTGGAGCTTGCAGTGAGCCAAGATCATGCCACTGCACTCCAGCCTGGGCGACACAGCAAGACTCCATCTCAAAAAAAAAAAAAAAAAAAAATCCCACCATGACAGAGTGGGCTTTTGTTAGGAACACAGCTATGCTTTACATCAGAAAACCAATTAATTTAATTTGCCATTAAATTAACTTTCTTAATTTAATTTGCCATTAAATTAACTTTCTTAATTTAATTTGCCATTAAATTAACTTTCTTAATTTAATTTGCCATTAAATTAACTTTCTTAATTTAATTTGCCATTAAATTAACTTTCTTAATTTAATTTGCCATTAAATTAACTTTCTTAATTTAATTTGCCATTAAATTAACTTTCTTAATTTAATTTGCCATTAAATTAACTTTCTTAATTTAATTTGCCATTAAATTAACTTTCTTAATTTAATTTGCCATTAAATTAACTTTCTTAATTTAATTTGCCATTAAATTAACTTTCTTAATTTAATTTGCCATTAAATTAACTTTCTTAATTTAATTTGCCATTAAATTAACTTTCTTAATTTAATTTGCCATTAAATTAACTTTCTTAATTTAATTTGCCATTAAATTAACTTTCTTAATTTAATTTGCCATTAAATTAACTTTCTTAATTTAATTTGCCATTAAATTAACTTTCTTAATTTAATTTGCCATTAAATTAACTTTCTTAATTTAATTTGCCATTAAATTAACTTTCTTAATTTAATTTGCCATTAAATTAACTTTCTTAATTTAATTTGCCATTAAATTAACTTTCTTAATTTAATTTGCCATTAATTTGATTAATTTAAATGACCAATTTAACAGATTAAAGGAGAAAATCATATTATCATCTGAAGAGGTATAGAGAAGGCATGGAATAAAAGTCAACGTCCATTTGTGATTAAAAACGCTGGGAATACGAGGAGAAGGCAGCCGGCAATCCGAAGAAGGCTTCAGACACACAAGCGCACACATCGTATTCAATGCTGAACCCGGAACACTCGCTTTTTGAGACTAGGAACAAGTCAAGGGTTCCACCAACACCACCGCTATGAGACGATTCACGGGAGGCCTCGGCCAGCACAGGCACCAACACCACCGCTATGAGACGATTCACTGGAGGCCTCGGCCAGCGCAGGAAGACACAAAAATGTGTCACAAAGTAAAATGAGTAGAAAGGAGCCCCACTGCTGCTGTGACTGAATGTGGATGTAGAAACCCCATGGACTCTGCACAGAGATGATTTATCAAGATTCATATGGGATTTTGTCAGGCAGTTGGATATAAAGTTAGAAAATGTAAAAAATCAATTATAGTTCTATGTGCTAGCAATAAGCAGAAAATGAGATTAAAGACACTATTTACGATAGTGTGAAAAAAAACCAAGTACCTAAGAGTAACTCTAACAAAAGATGTGCAAAACTTCTCTGCACTCGATTCTGAAACCTTACTGAAAATGTTAAAGTCAACCTAAGTAAATCCAGAAATATGCCAGGTTCCTAGATTGCACGACTCAATATGGTAAAGGTATCAGTTTTCCTCACATTGATCTGTATAGTCAATGCAATCCCAATAAATATCACAACTGGTGTGTGTATACGTGTGTGTAACTTGATAAGCCAATTCTACATTTTACGTGAAAATGCAAAGTCCAAAATAACCAAGACTGTCTTGTGAAAAGCAAGGTGGAAGGGCTTGTTCTAGGAGACACCAGCCTTTCTCGTCAGGCCACAGTTAGCCCAACGCTCCTGGCTCAGGGACAGAGAAGCAGGAGGGAGAGCCCGGGAACAGCCACAACGGCGCTGGGGGTGTGTGGGGAGAGGCGGCTTTTCAACAAGGGTGCTGGCTCTGCTTTCATTTCCTCCAAAATGGAACCTGCGTGACTCTACCTCGGGCCCCAAGAGAAGATCACCTCCAGGTGTATTAGAGACCTGCGTGTGAAGGACAAAATGAAACAGCTGCAAGACTGTTGGAAAGCAATATGGAGAATTTACTACAGTAAAATTAACACCTTTTATCCACCCAAGGACGCCATTAAAGAGGATGAAACAAGTGCAGAATGAGAAAAGATATTTGCAACACCTATGACCTGGTGTTACCAAGAACCCCCACGAATCGGCGAGAAAGAAGATAACTCCGTAGAAAAGAGGGAAAACACTTGAACAGTCACTCCACAAAAGATGAAATCCAATGGTAAGTGAACATATGAGACTGGCTCAGCCTCATTCATAGAAAAGAAAAGGAGACCATGGTGACCTCCCACCACGTAGCTGCTCCATTTGCAGAAGCGTTGGCCGGGGTGTGGCCCTGGGCAGCATCCACACACAGCACATCCCACGGCTCAGAAATCCCACTCCTGGGTGTGGACTTGACACAAATGTGGACTTGTGTGCACTGGGACATGCCTTCAAGAGTTTTCACAAACAGCAT
This sequence comes from Pan troglodytes, assembly GCF_028858775.2. Lineage (NCBI taxonomy): Eukaryota > Metazoa > Chordata > Mammalia > Primates > Hominidae > Pan > Pan troglodytes. The sequence goes on along the minus strand of NC_072411.2, from coordinate 143,304,471 downwards.
TGTTAAGAGTAGTCTAGGCCTGGCATGGTGGCTCACACCTTTGAGAGGCTGAGGCGGGCAGATCACCTGAGGCCGGTAGTTTGAGACCAGCCTGGCCAACATGGTGAAACCCTGTCTCTCCTAAAAATACAAAACTTAGCCAGGCGTGGTGGCACGCACTTGTAATCCTAGCTACTTGGGAGGCTGAGGCACAAGAATCACTTGAACCTGGGAGGCAGAGGTTGCAGTGAGCTGAGATCGCACCACTGCACTCCAGCCTGGACAAGACAGCGAGACTCCATCTTAAAAAAAGAAAAGAAAAGAAAAAAGAGTAGTCTAAAGCTAGGAACAGCCCCACCTAAAAAATTAAAAATAGAACTGACATATGGCCTAGCAATCCCACTTCTGAGTATATACCCAATGAAATGAAACCAGTATCTCATAGAATAGCTGCACTCCCATAAGCAAGATATAGACTCAACCTAAGTGTTTGCTGACGGATGAATGGATAAACAAAATGTGGTGTATATATACAGACATATGTACACACAAGGGAATATTATTCAGCCATGACAAAGAGAGGGATCCTGCCATTTGCAACAACATGGATGAAACTGAAGGACATTATGCTCAGTGAAATAAACCAGGCGCAGAAAGACACTTATATGTGGAATCTAAAATAGCTGAACTCAGCCAGGTGTGGTGGTTCACGCCTATAACCCCCAGCACTTTGGGAGGCTGAGGCAGGAGGATCTCTTGAGGCCAGGAGTTCAAGACCAGCCTGGACAACATAGCAAGACCCTGTCTCTACAAAAAAAGAAAAATAAAAAAATATAGCTGGAGGTGGTGGTGCATGCCTATCCCAGCTACTAGGGCCAGCGGGGTGGGGCGGAGTGGGGTGTGGCTGAAGTGGGAGGATCACTGGAGCCCATGAGTTCGAGGTTACAGTGAGCTAGGCTCAGGCCACTGCACTCCAGCCTGGTGACAGAGTGAGACCCTGTCTCTCAAATAAAATAAGTAAAATGAAAATTAAGTTGAGTTCATAGAAGCAGAGAGTAGAAGGATGGTTACCAGGGGCTGAGGTGGGAAATGGGGAAATGTTGATTGGAGGGTGCAAACCTTCAGTCAGACAGGATGAGTAAGTTCTGGAGTCTCCATGTAATGCATGGCAACCGTAGTTAACAGTACTGCTCGTGGCCGGGCGCGGTGGCTCACGCCTGTAATCCCATCACTTTGGGAGGCTGAGACAGGCGGATCACGAGGTCAGGAGATCGAGACCATCCTGGCTAACATGGTGAAACCCTGTCTCTACTGAAAATACAAAAAATCAGCAGGCGTGGTGGTGGGCACCTGTAGTCCCAGCTACTCGGGAGGCTGAGGCAGGAGGATGGCGTGAACCCAGGAGGTGGAGCTTGCAGTGAGCCGAGATCGCGCCACTGCACTCCAGCCTGGGCGACAGGGAGAGACTCCATCTCAAAAACAACAAAAAAAAGAAAAAAAAAGAAAAAAAGAAAACACAGTACTGCCTCGTTTAATTGAAATTTGCTAAGAGAGTAATCTTAAGTGTTCTTGTCACACACATGCACACACATGGTAACTGGGTGGTGATGGATGTATAGATTCATGCGATTCTGGTCGTCATTTCACAATGTGTAGGTATATTAAATCACACAATTTTGTCTGTCAATTTTGTCTCAATAAGGCTGGAAAAATTCAATTAAAATAACAACAATAGCAGCCCCAAATGTGTACCACTGTAAAACAAATAGCCTGTGGTCTATTCATACAATGATACAGAGGTGATGATGAAGTAACAGCACCACCAGAGATGTGGATGAGCCACCCTAAAAACACCAGGGAGGGAAAAAGGCGGGTGTGAGAAGGCGCTTTCACAGGCCGGAGGGGCTGCCCTGGGGTGGCGACGCAGGGTGGGGCGGTGGCAGCGTCTGCTCTCGGCCTGGCGGTGGGCCCACCAGGGTTTGCGTTACGTTTGCTCTTTTTTTGCACGTTTATGTTTTGTACCCTTTTTGGCATGTGTTTTGGAAAAAAGAGCTAAGGGTTAGAAGTGACAAGTGGTACCTCTGGGTTGGGGGAGAAGCATCTGGGGGCAGGAGGCCGCTGTGGCCGAGGTCCGTGGGGCTGGGCCACCTGCCTGGTGTGGGGGAACCTCCCTGCTCTGCCCCTCACCGCACCCCCCATGCTCTTCCTTAGCTGGCCCCACTCCCTGCTTGGCTCCTGAGCCGCTGCCCTGAGTTTTCTGTCGGCCTTTGAAGTGGGAGCCTAGCTTGCAGGTGTGTGGTGTGCAGAGGCCTCGGGCCCACCCGCCGCCTGCCCCGCTCCAGCTTTCCTCTCTCCCCACCCCAGACAGCTGCTGCCCTCCCCGCTGGGGGCTGAGCCAGGGAGGAGGCAGAACAAGCCGGCCCTGTCCCCTGCCAGGACAGGGCAGCCAGGACAGGGCAGCGCCAGCACCGCAGTGCAGGGCAGAGGCCCGCGGGACTTCCTTTCTCCAGATGTGGACGTCCCAACGTCTGGTGGAAGGGGGCTAGTGGGCAAGGCCCAGGCCAGAGGGCCCAGGAGCTAGAAGCAGGGCAGGGAGCCATGTGGCAACCCCTCTCTCCCCAGCACTGGGGTCCCTCTCCTTCTTCAGGGCTGGGAAAACGCTACTTTCCAAAAAGTGACAATTTTATTATTGTTATTTGCCTACTTGCTATAGCACCTTATAAAACATGTCATAGAGACGTGGAAAACAAGGAGAAAGGATTAGCCTGTCTCCCAGCCGACGCCCCCGTTCATGGCTAGGTGTGGACCTGAGCACTCGTAGAGGAACAGTGCGGGTTTAGTCCCTCGTCCTGACTTCGGGGGCGGGAATGCCAGCAGGCTGCCCAGCGCTGGCATCTCAGACACCTGCTGAGGGCCAGTGTTTGTCTGCTGGGGTCTGGGGCCTGAGGCCAGCCTGGCAGGCCTGCCCAGCGCCACTGGGACAGTTGCAGAAATGTAACCACTCCATGTGCAAGGAGACCCAGGAGACCTGCCACCCCCAGGAGACCCAGGAGACCTGCCACCCCCAGGAGACCCAGGAGACCTGCCACCCCCAGGCAGGGAGGGAGGGCAGTGTGCTTGTCCTGGGTCTGCAGGGTACAGATGCTGCGGCAGGCCCTGGCTGCATCCCCCAGGACTCCAGTCTCTCCCTGTGGATCCCATCGTCCAGGGCCTCCCCGTGGCCACCCTCTGGTCTCCTTTGGGGTTCCGGCTCTGCCTGCAGCCTGAAGCCCAGGCCCTGGATCAGTGCTGGCATCGCTCTCCTCCCAGCCAAGCACCGGCTGCTGAGAAAAACAAGATTGCCACCTGGACGTCACAATCCCAGGTAGGTGACAAAGGTCCTGGGAGGGGCTCACACACAGGCCGCCTGGAAAAAGCTCTGCGTTGGACACAGCTGAGCACCTTAGGCACCCCGGTGAGTGCCCCACGCCCCGCCCTCACCCTCCTCCCTCAGGCTGTGGTCAAGGCCAGCCAGCCTCACAGTGGCCTTGCCATGGAGGGGATGCTCTGACCCCTCTGAGCAGGCTGAGATTCTTGGGCTGCTAACCGGGGAGGCCCCAGGCCACAGGGAACCTGGAGCTGCAGTGACCTGGGGACTTGCAGGAGGCTCCTCGCCCTCCTCCACTGGGGGCGGGGCTGGCCACTGGCACTCAGGGCTCTCCTGCCCTCGGGCACCCATGCCTTTCCTGCAGGACGGGGCTGACCCTCGGGCACCCATGCCTTTCCTGCAGGACGGGGCTGACCCTCTGCTGGCTCAGGAGGAAGCACAGAGATGTGCTCCAGTGGCATTTCCGACTTGGATGAAAGCAGGAAAGAGCTGAAGCGTCTGGGGAGCCTCCAGGAGGTGACCTCGGGCTGAAAGTGCCGATATGCAACAGCCTGCTCCCCCGGACCTGAGCCAAGGGGCTGCTCTGAGCAGGGCAGGGTGGGCCTGGAGGGGAGCCAGGGACCCAAGAGACTTCCGAGGGCCCCAGGAGCCAGGAAGCAGCACCCTGGCTCTGCAAACGTTAGATCACAAAGGGCGGCGCTGCGGTTCCCTGCTTTGACTCCTCTGCCAAGAGTGAAACAGCACAGCCTCGAGGTGTTTTAGAAGCTTGTTTTGAAAAATGTAGGCATGTCTTTTATTTCCTGGCAGCTTTCTGGGCAATTAGGATTCCTCCCACAGGCACAGTGGGGGCTGGCGTCCTGGGCCGGGGGATGGGCAGGGCCTCTGGGGCTGAAGGGGATGGTCTCCTGCTGAGCGGCCTCACGCCAGCCCTGAAGGGAAGGAGGCTGGCCCCTGGCCCAGCCACCGAGGGCAATACTGGGCTAGGCCTCCAGGGAAACACACATGGGACGCCTCCGGGGAAACACACATGGGACAGAAGCAGTCACCCAAGGGGGTGTTCCAGTGGAAGGGAAGAGAGCTACCACCAGGGAGAGCCAGGGTGACTTCCTGGAGGAGGGGACATCTGAGCTGCATTCAGCGCCCGGACAGGGGAGGGGTAAGGGAGGGGCTCCCAGGAGAGTGTTGATGCCATGTCCTCTCTCTCCTGCAGACTGAGGTGCTGGGTCTCCCTGTGGCTTCCCTGTCCCCATGGGGCCATGCCCCCAGCCCCCGTGCCCCTTCTCATGCCCTGTCCCTCTTGCTGCCCTCACAGCCTCTCCCTCTCCACCAGCCCCTCTGCTTCCTTGTGTTGACAGCAGCTCCTGCCGCCTGCTCCTTGCCTCACTTGCTTCCCACTTTGGCCAGGTGCTCCACCAGTCCCTATGGTCAGCAGGGCCACAGCCCAATCCCCCAGAGGCCCCAGGGTGTGCCTGGCCTGGAGGCAGTGGCCCCACACTGTCTGGGTGTCCACACCTGCCCTTTCCATCCATCTCCAGCCTGGGCTGCTGCCTCCTGGGCTCTTGAGATTTTGCTGCCTTCAGCCTGTCCACACCTCAGAGGGAGGGGCCTCCTCGCAGTCACCCTGCATCTCTGCAGTGGCCACTGGGCCACTGTCACCTCCAGCCACCACCATCAGAGATGCAATCTTGAGATGCAAACCTGGTCTGTCCCCCACTCCCCACATACCTGAGAGTCTTACTCATGGGGACCCCCGTCACTCCTCCAGAACCCAAGCCCCATCCCCACGTCCTGCCCCCAGTGAGCCTCCAAGGCTGCATTGCCTGCTCCACTTTGCCGCCTCCAACCCACTCCAGAGCTGATGGCAGGAAATGTTTGCTGAAAGATGGGTTCGAGGGCCCAAGAGGCCGTGCCTGACCCTTGACAAGCTCCTGAACAAGCTCAGAGGACAGTGTGATCCTGGGCTGCCCTCCTGTGCGGAGGCATTGGGGTCAGGGGCCTGGGCTGGCCACAGTCCTGCTCCCACTTGGTGCTCCCTGACTGGCCCGCAGAGCCCAGAGGCGACTTCAGCATGTGCTGAGCCCCGGGCACCACGGGAGCAGGGCAGGGGCTGCACACAGCGGTGTCTAATAACTGACACCTGCTGGCTGAATGAATGACTTGCCCTGCTTTGCAAAGAACCAGAGAACGGATGCCAAGGCACCTAGGTGTTGAGGCTGGTCCCCGTAGATGATGTATGGGGTGTCCCACCTGCCTGGTCGCAGACAGACGGCAGTGTGACCAGGCCCCGACCCTTCCAGCCTGTCCTGCCCTTGGATCAGCCCAGAGCCCCCACCCCCACCACCAGTCAGAACACCAGGACACCCTGTCTGGCCTAGAAGCCCACGGACAGAAGGAGTGCAAGGAGAGCTATCAGGTGGGACCCTGTGGGGGCAGCTTGTCCCGGCCACCCCTTCGTGGTAAATAGGAGGCAGGAGGAGACTGGAGCCTGCAGAGTAGGTTAGGTTAGGAGTGCCCCGGGTCACCATGAGCAGCCCTCGGAGGGAGGGGCTGTGCTTCCCAGGTGGGGCTCTGAGCCAGCCCCGGGAGCCCCTGGTCATGGCACTGACTCTGTTCCCCCACTTGGGATCTGCCCTGGGTGGTCTGCATTCCTGCCACACCCCCAGGTGGCCCTGGAGCAGCACAGAAGCCTGCTTTGGAGACACACATGGTCCGGACCTGTCAGAGCTGGGGAGCTGCCACCTCTGGGCTGTGCTCAGTGAGTCAGGTGGTACGGCCGCCTTCACCCACGGCAGGGTGTAACTGCGAATGCCCTTCTGGGCAGTGGCAGACAGAAGGAAGGTGCCCTGAAAAGCTCCCTGCCTTGGATCCAGTGAGCCCACGTGGGGCAGTTTATTGCAAGGGAGGGAAAGAGAGGGAGGCCTGCACGAAGGCCCGTGTAGGACAGACACACATCAATTCAGGAGACTGAAACACTACAGAGCCAATAACCAGCGACTGGTTAAACAAATCACAGTGTAGCCATAGAATGGAATCTTGTATTGTCATGAAAAAGCATGTTTTCACAGAAAAGTTAGGGCATGGGTAAATGCTCATGGCGTAACATTGAAAGAAATATGCAACATAGAGACCCATATGAGATGGTAACCCGAAGTCTGTTTTGTAAAACCCTACCCTTGAAAACAGATAGGGAAGAACTTCACCAAAATGTTAACAGCACTTATTTTTGGATGATGGAATTACGGATGTATCATCCCAATGGTCACAAGATGAACAATAGTTATTTACTGAGCGGCTTCTAGGAGTAGCACTGTTCTGGAAGCCTGACAGCACAGCGAACAAAATAGACAAAAATAAATACATTTAATACTAAAAAAAGACGCATTGCTGCTCTTCCATCTCCTTAAATCAGAGCAAGGGCACAATCAAGGTTTTGGACTGAAGGAACGAACAAATGAAGTAGTGAGTAAGTCAACAGTGAATGAATGCACCAAGTTTCTGTGGGGAGCTGCCTGGGAGAACGCGGTTTGGCCGGCTGGCCACTTCTCTGACAAGAAGCTCTAGCTTCACCTTATCACCAAAAACTCAGGAGGATATGAGAATAAGCTGTAGACTTCATGACCCTCTGCACCCTAAACATTTTAGTATTTCCCATCAACAAGGATATTCTCTCATGTAAGCATACACAGTCACCCACAGCAGGAAATTTAACATTGATGCAAAGCTATCAATACTGTTTTCCCCCTCATTTATATGTTTCATCATTTATTTACTTACATCAGTGTGAAGCCACGGATTTCTCCTTTAATAGATTAGAATCTGTACCTATCATTATTTGTTTTAATGCTCCAACTGTCCCAAACACTGCCAGTGGGAGCCCCTTCTGGAGGGCCTCTGTGTCCTTTTGATCCATCTCCATCCTTCTCCTAGTGCTTCCTTACTTTATGGCACAACAAGATGTTCCAGGCTCATCTTGCACTTCTCTTGCCACGACCCTAGGATCTCCAAGGCACCCTGGTTCTTTTTAGTGGAGACTAGTGTTTAGCAGCCAAGATCTGAGCATGGAAGTGCCCTTTGCTATTGAGGTATTATTGCTTCCATTTCTCTCAGTGGACAGAGCTAGGAACTGTGGATGTAGGTAGACACACAGATGTATATACCCATGTCTACACCCATCTGTCATAATACACACACGGAAATATGTGCTATGAAGTTATACTGATATGCTGAAGTCAAATCTAACACAAAGCCACAGGTTTCATTTGATGTTTCCTCCTTTCCATATCTGCAACTCGTATCTTCAAGAGAAGCTCATACCATTCTCAATCTATTTACTCACTGGCTCAACAGCCTCAACATTTCCAACCCATACCACTGTGGAAAACAATGCTACACTTGGAGTTTCATAATTGTTCACCATTCTTTTCACTTTTGTTCACAGATACATAGTCAAAGTATTGTATTAAAAAGTATATGCTGAAATTAGTAGACAGTAATTTTAAAGCAATTATTATAAAGATGAAAAATATGCTAGGATAGAAAAGGAAACGTCAACATAATGAGGGAAGAAATGAAAAATGCAGAAAAGATCCAAATACAACTTATAGGAGTAAAAAGTGAAATAGATGAAACAAACATACTCTGAATGGGATGAATAGGTTAGACTGTGTAGAAAAAAAAATCAGTGAATTTGAAAACATAACAATAGAAATATTCAAAATGAAGGACAGACAAAAAAGACTTTAAAATAACAAAGCCTCATTCTCATTCTCAATGAGCTCTAGGACAATAGTAAGAAGTTTAATGTACATACAATTTGAGTCTTCAAAAGAGAGGAGAGAAAGGACAGAAAAAATATGTGAAGATGGCTGAGATTTTTTTCAAGTTTCATGGAAACTATACACTCACAAATCATGAGTCTTAATGAAACCAAGCAGAAGAAATATTTTTAAAGCCCTACAACAATACACCTAATAACCAAATTGCTGAAAAGCAGTGATAAAAAGAATATCTTAAAAGGAATCAGAGAAAAAAGATGCATATGCGGAGGGACAAAGATGGGAATGAGAGCAGACTTCTCATTACAAACTATGCCAATCAGAAGACAACAGAGCAGCATCTTCAAAAAATTTAAAACACAAACAAAATCCAAAGTCAGTTTGGAATTCTACACCCACCCAGCAGAGCTATCTTTCAAAAAATGAAGATAAAGAGATTTTCAGATTTTAAAAAAACAGTGATAATTTATGCCAGCAGGTCTACACTATAAGAAATATTAGAGGAAGTCCTTCAAGCAGAAGGAAAGTGATATAAAAATGGAAATCTGGGCCAGGCATGGTGGCTAAGGTCTGTAATCCTAGCACTTTGGGAGGCTGAGGCAGGCAGGTCACTTGAGGCCAGGAATTCCAGATCAGCCTAACCAACATGGTGAAACCTCATCTCTACTAAAAATACAAAAATTAGCTGGGGGTGATGGTGGGCACCTGTAGTCCCAGGTACTCAGGAGGCTGAGGCAGGAGAATCATTTGCACCCGGGAGGCAGAGGTTGCAGTGAGCTGAGATCATGCCACTGCACTGTAGCCTGGACGACAGAGTAAGTAAGAATCCGTCTCAAAACAAAAACAAAAACAAAAACAGAAACTAAACTAAACTAAAATTTAAAAAATAAAAAAATTTTTTAAAAAAGAAATCTGGACCTACACAAAGAAATGAAGAAGACTGGAAATAGTAAATATGTGGGTAAATATAAAAGACTTTCTAATTTTAATCTCTTTAAATGATAATTGACTGTTTTAAAGAAAAAAAACATTGGCCAGGCATGGTGGCCTACATCTGTAATCCCAGCACTTTGTGAGGCTGAGGTGGGTGGATCACGAGATCAGGAGTTCAAGACCAGCCTGGCCAAGATGGTGAAACCTCGTCTCTACTAAAAATAAAAAAAACTAGCTAGGTGTGGTGGTGGGCGCCTATAATCCCAGCTAGGGCTGAGGCACAGAATTGCTTGAACCTGGGAGGCAGAGGTTGCAGTGAGCCGAGATTATGCCACTGCACTCCAACCTGGCGACAGAGTGAGACTCCATCTCAAAAAAACAAACAAACATTATTGGGTTTATAACATGTGCATTATTGGGTTTATAACATGTGTAAAGTAATATATATGACAACAATAGCATGAGGGCCAGAAGGAAAATGAATGTATGCTGTTATAAGATTATTATATCATATTTGAAAGAGTATAATATTATTTGAAGGTAAACTATGTTAAAAATGTGTTTTAAATCTAGAATAATCACAAAAAATAAAATCAGAGGTGTAGGTAATAAGCCAATAGTATAGATAATATGAAATTATTTTTAAAAATCCAAAAGAAGAAACTATAGAGAACAGATGTAACAAATAGGAAGATGATAGGTTAAAATTCAACCATATTGATAATTACATTAAATGTAAATGGTCTAAAACACTCTAATTAAAAGGAAGAGATTTGTCAGGCTGGATTAAAAAAAATCAATACTACACTTCTTTTTTTCAGCATTTACAAGAAAGACAATCAAGGCCACAGTCATTAAGGTGTGGTAAGGGTTTTGCTGAAGATTTCACAGGAAGCCAGAACAAGAAGCCACAACAAATGCTCAGACTGCAGTTTTATCAGTGTTGTGCCCACTACCTATACACATCTCCTTTCTTCATGGCCCCCCTGGTGGGATGTGGGGATCATTTTGTGCCTCAAGCAGAGGCCAGCCTCACCCCCAGGCTCATCCCCACTCCAGGATCTTCCCCTCCATACATGCATCAGCCTCTCTCCTTCCTCACATAGGACAGCCTGGCCCTGTCCAGCCCAGGGGCTTCCAGCCCTATTCCAGCTCACTCAGCCAAGAAAGGGCTCATCAGAAACCAGAGATGTTAGAAGGCAGAGGGCAGTATAAATGATAACCAACATTTTTTTGGTCACCTTTACAAATTGCTGCTCCTGTGTGCAGCCTTATGGCTTCTCGTGGCCCATCACACACAGAAGTGTCACAGATAACACTTCATGTCAGTATCACACAAACTGACCTGTCTTCCCTGTGAGCCTCTTCTCTAAGCAGGTCACCTGCAGAGGTGGGTGGGGCAGTGCAGACAGAGACTTTCCTTATGGGGCCCAGCATGCAGCCAGGACCCCCTACCACACTACCATGTTCCAACAGCTATGCCTGTGCCATGGGTCAGGCCAGTCCTGGGAGGGAGCCGGCTGTGGGCTGAGGCTGAAGTGTGCAGGTCCTGCATCTCTGTGTGGAAAAGCTGACTCCCAGGCTAAGGCTCACCCTGTCAGGGAAGGTGGGACTGCTTCTGCTTTGGGGAACACACGGTGCAGAAATGTGCTGGTGGCCAAGACCATGAGCCCACCATGTGGATGTGGCACAGGAGGACTTACTGCTCAGGGTGCAGGCATCTTGCTGCATGCATCCTCTGGCCTCAGCAGGGGTGGAAGAGAGAGTCCTTCACCAGGGCACCACCACCACTGCAGCCCCAGGCTGTCATCTGAGGCCTATTCTGAGCCCAACACCAGAATGGTGGCATGAGGATGGATGTGGTCCCTGCCTTCATGGGGTGCACATCCCAACACCTCCCAAACAAGAAAACTAAGGAGCAACCCAGCTGAGGTCAGAACCAACAAGCTGCAGTGAGCACAGAGGGTGGGACTGGGGGAGTGCCTGAGCGGGGGGCCCGGGGGAGGGCGGAGGGGGGCTGGGAAGTGTAGCGGGGATTCTGGCGAGGAGAGACAGGATCCCACTGGTGTTTTGTATGGCTCCCTTGGTCACTCTGCACAGAGGAGGGCAGGCTGGAGGGAAAGGCCAAGAGCTGGAGGTCAGCAAGGGGGTGCTGCAGGTGTCCAGGCAAGTGGGGATGGACAGCTGGGAAGCGGTCCAAGTAGAGATGCAGGCGGAGCTGCTGCTGACGTGGAGGGTGAGGGAGAGGAGGGAGGCATTGGGGAGGCTCTCAGGGGTTTATTCATGGAGATGGGTTGGGGCCAGGGAGGAAGCAGGACTTCTGTTTGGGTCCCACTGAGTTTGGGGTGGCACAGTAAGAGGCAGCTGGACGCAGGAGTCTGAAGGCCCCTGAATCTGCATTCTGAGCCTCGGTTTCCTCATCTGCACTGGGCATGACTGTCCTGCTCCATCCTCTCAGGGGCTGCCTGTGAGGTCCAGGCAGATCACAGCTGTCCTGGGCTCATGGCCTTGACCTGGAGTCATCAGGCTCTCTCACTCCAGCATCCTCCTCAACTCCAGCCCCATTCCACTTCCCCAGGATCCCCTTCCATCTGCTTCCGCCACACCCAGGCAGCAGCAAGAAGGGCATGCTGATGAGGGGCAGGACTACCTTGGCCAAGCCCATAGCAGGGGGTGGGCCAGCCCTGGAACCTCAGTGAATAGGGCAGCCAAGGGGAAGCCCAGGACCCTCCTCCCAGCCAAGGGGCTCCTGCATTTGCTGGGGTGTTCCATGAGCTCAGAAGAGAGCAGAGATGGCAGTGATTTCTCCCCACATGTCTGCTCCCAGATCCACTCATGCGCAGGCCTCGGTCCCACTGAGACAGTCCCTGTGGGTCAGGGTGGATTTTCCAGATGGCTTGGAGCTGGCGACCACACAACCGTGACAGTGATGGGGTGTGTCACAGGTATGACCTGATGGGGGAGCTTCACCACACAGATGGGGAGACAGAGGCTCAGGGAGGAAATGACCAGGCAAAGGTCACAGGCTGCATGTGAACTCCCACACCAGAGCAGCTGCCCTGGGCTCCGTGTTCTGGGAGGGGTAGGGCCGGGACTGTGCCTGGATGGTAATGTTGTGCAGAGCCAGAGCCAGCAGATTTGGGGTGTGGCACTAAGCCTCAGGGCACAGAGTTGGGGTTTGGCCAGCACCAGCGAGGGTCAGTCTGACTGTCCACATTCCTCCTTCTTGCCTGCGGGCTCTGCAGGGCACCACCCACTCTTGACCCTCAAATCCTCCCTGCCTCTGCTCAGGGCTCTGTGAGGGGTCCTGATGCCAAAGAAACTGAGATCCTCCCATGGCCCAAAGACCATGCTGTGGATAGGGGCAGTGCTTGGAGCCAGGAGCTTCAGTGTAGGGGGCACCAGGAAGATTTCGTCTCTTATTCCCTGCACCTGCCCCTAGGAAACCACTCCACCTGCACAGGCCCCACAGACCGCGGCAAGCTCCATCTTAATGCAGACACTGGCAGTTCCTGCATGGCAGGATAGCGGCAGCGTGCCACACTCCTCAGCGCGCCACACTCCACAGCGCGCCACACTCCTCGGCTGCATTATCTTTGTCTGTGTGTAGAACCTTAGCAATAAAGTGCACTTTCAACACTTTTCAGAGCCTTACGACTTACCACACACATACAGCTACTATGACATGAGAAAGAAGCAAAACAATGGGTCCCTTCTGGAAAGGGGGCCACTCCATGTGTGGCAGAGCTGTCTTGCTAGGGCCGTAATCCATGTGCTATTTCTGATGAAGACAGAAGCACCCATCTCATGCAAGAGCACTTCTAATTTCTACCTGTGACTTGCGGGCAGTGTCAGAGGGAGGCACATTCATTCATTCAGACAACAAGCCTACTCTTGGTCAAGCGACAGGCTGGGGGCGGAGGAGCGCAGAGGTCACTGCAGTGGGATGGGGGCTGGAGGGTCCTGGCGGGGCCTGACATGGGAGTCTGAGTCCAGGGCCAGCAGACACGAGGCCCCTATAGACTGGAGCTGGACAAGGGCCAGAGCCAGGGGCCTCAGAAGAGGGTCCGCTCGGCCTGGGTGGGTGTGGGAGGCCCCAGGCAGGTCCACTTCCTTCAGAACAAATGCCTCCCTTCTTTCCACCTGGCTTCAGCCCTAACCTGCTGCCAAGCACCCCTTTCTCTCTCCCTGCTTGACCACAGAGCCCGCACAGTTACTTCAGGCAAGGTGTCCTGGGCAACGCACCCTCAAGCCTCCTGCTGAGCAAACAGAAAGGTGAAGTGCACTGCAGGCACTGTGTCCACATCGGCAAATGCTTTTCAAATAATATCTTTGTTTCAGGAAAAAGCTCCGATGGAGATAAATGTTTTGTTAGCAGCCAGAAGGTTCATTTCTGACGAAACCCTTGTTTTCCTAGCGGATCTTCCCACATTAGAGCTGTTTTCCCCCAGTTGCTCTGGCAAGGGCAGATGTTTTTGGTGAGGCTGTTAAGTGGGTTAACCATTTTAACAATATTTTCACCTGTGACTGTGAGTGGGAAAGCTGAGCCTGGCCCAAATGCTTAAGGAGCCTCTCGAGTTCTGTTCGGATGGTGCCAATGTGAATGTCCCATACCTCAAGTGGACAGGCCTCCTCCAGCTCGGGCCAACGCTGAGCACCATTCTGTCCTACCCACTTCGTACTTCCAGGAGTCAGTCCCATTCCTCTGTCCAAGTCCTGGTCCAGAGGGACTTTCAGGGGGTAGCACCGACAGCATGGCTGCCCCTCCCACACAGTCAGGTCACCCAGTGCTGCCACCGAGGTGGGGAGGCCTTCCTGAGCAGGTGGGGAAAACGCAGTGGGCGCTGTGGATGGTGTTGGCAGTTGTGGGGTGGGAGGCGCACTAGAGGGCACGTGGTGGAGGAGACCCTGTGGATGGAGGTGGGGAGGGATGACAACCATGCAGAGGATGTGGATGGTGACGACGGGAAGCTGGGGACCATGGGGAAGGTGGTGGTGGAGGCAGTGCTGCTGGTGGTGGGGTTGAAGGAGGTGGTGTTGACGGAGGAGTTGGCAGTACAGGTGGTGTTACTCCGGGCAGCACAGATGGCAGAGGCGATGTGGCTGGCAGTGGGTTGAGGCTGGAGGTGGGCGAGGGTGTGAGAGGGCTGATGGTGGAGGTGGCCGTGGTGACGGAGCTGGAGGGGACTCTACTTGAGGCTGGCCCAGCAGTTTTCTAGATATGATCTGGGGTGTTTCAGGGAACCACCAGGTACCAGTGCACCGTGGCCTACTCAGGGCGAGTGCTCCATGCAGTTACCAGGTGCATTTCATTCCCTGGGCTGCCATAAGGGCTTGGCCTGGGGTCACACTCTGGGAGCCATGGAGACAGAACCGGCACTCGGGCCTGTTCCTTCAGCTGAGCTGAGCCTGCTGTCATGAGTCCCTGGCCCCAGGAGTCCCACTGGGAGTCCTGTTTGGAGAGTCTGAGCCTGAGCGGCCAGCCCCCAGACTGCGGAGAGGACGGCAGGGAGGGGCAAGCCTGTTGCTAGCCTGCCTAGGAGGGTCTGCGAAGAAGCAGGCCCTGCCCTGAGCGCCTGGGCAAAGGGGTCCAGCCTCCTGGCTCTGGGCCGCACTGGCGTCCACGGGGGGCGGGGCTGAAATGGCCCAAGGAGGGGCTGCAACCTTCGCAGGCCAGGCGCCCCACTTGGGAAACTGAGGCCCGGGAAGCCCGTGCCCACGGCCACATTGCCATGTGTGAAAACCAGGGCAGTACCAGGACCCCTGCTCTCCCCTGGGAATCAGGCGCCGGGAAGACGCGCTCGGCAGGTCTAGCAGGAGCCGGGGCGCCGCGCTCCACTCGCCCCCGCCTCGGTGCCCGGCGGCTGCCGCCCCCGCCCCGCCCGCGCGCCTCTCCCGCGGGCCGCTGTCCGGCCTTGGCCGCCGAGGAGGAAGCGCTGTCCTCATTCCACCTCGGGCCGCCCCGGTGCCAAGTGGCTGGCGGCGGCGGCGGGAGTCCGGGCCCGGCGGGCAGCGGCCGGGGCGCAGCGCCCTCCCCTCCCGGGTGCCCCGCGAGCCCGGGGGTTACTCACGTAGAGTCCGGAGTGCTCGGCACCGAAGAACGGGAAGGGCACCGAGAGCGGCCGCAGCCCCGAGCCGCCGTCGTCCTGCTTGGGGGTGACGGCGTCGCCGCGCTCGGCGCCGAACGGGTAGAAGTCGGCAAGGGCCACCGCGCCGCGCACCCCGCGCGCCCCAAGCCCCAGGGCCGCGGCCACCAGCAGCGCCCAGGCGACGCCGTGCCGCATCGCGGGGGTGTGCGGGCGGGACGGGGCGCTGGCGGAGCAGGGCGCTGGGGGACTAGGCTGCGCGCGGGGGTGGCCGGCAGGGCCAGGCGGGGTGCGGGGAGCGCGGGCGCGCCCGCTGGTCGCGCCGTCGGGGGCTCCGCGTCCCGCGCCCGTTCGGCCGGGCCGCGCTCTCGCCGCAGCTCCGCAGAGGAAAGCGCCGGGCGGGACCGCGTTCGAGGCCAGCCCCGCCTCTGGGGCCACGATTTAAATATCCAGCCCGGCGGTCACTCGGGGGGGCGGGGCCATGCAAATCGGGCGTCTCTTAAAGCGCCAGGCCCCGTGGGAGGGCGCGGGCGCGCGGGGAGCTCAGTTCCCTGGCGTGGGCACAGGCAAGGTGAGGGCTCTGCGGGCGCGCGCCCTGTGGTGGGGCCATGCTCCGCCCCGGGTCCCTACCCTGGTGGAGGCGCCTGGGCCCTCAGTGCCGTCCTGGGACAGACCTGTGTCCCTAAGGCCTGAGACGCTGGGCCCGCCCTGAAGGCGTGTCATCACGCGGGGGGCGGGAGGGGCACCCTGGCCAGGCAGTGCCTGAATGAACCCGTTCCGTGCTGCCCCCTTCCCAGCCCTGAGCATGGGGACGCCAGGCTTCCAGCCACAGGGGCAGACTAACCCCGGAGCCCACTCCCTGCCTGGGTCTGTGTGAGGAAGAGCCCGGGCCGGAGACTAGGAGGCATGGAACAAAGTGTTTGCATCTGCGTGGCCGCATCAGGAGAAATTCCTGGGAGGCCCGGGACCTCGGGGCGACCCCTGGGTAAAGCAAACCCTCCGTGGGGAAGACTGACCCACTCAGGCCCTGGGGGCAAGTGCGTGCATGACACTGGCCTTGGCAGGTGGGGGCAGGACTCTGAGTCCCAGTATTTGAATTCAGGGTCCCCACCCTGTGGCCTGCCAGCCCTGCCCCCTGTCTCTTGGGCTGCTGGCCTGGGCATTACTCTGTGCCTGTCTGTCCTTCCTCAGGGGCTCAGCCGGGACCACCTCTCTGTCCCCAGGCCCATGGCAGGGTCTGATTCCTGGAACTCACCCGGCCCACCGTGGTCTCTTCTCTTAGATCCTGGTGTTGGGTGATGTTGGCTGCGTGCCACACTGGGGCCCCCAAAGATAAGAGTGCAGCCCTCGAAGACAAGCAGGAAAGGCCGGGCTGATGGTAACTGCATCTACCACTGAGGTGCTGGGTGGTTTTTTGTTTGTCTTTGCGTTTGTATCTTCTGAAATATCTCAAGTGAGCACGTGTTGTTTTTCAGTGAGAGCCAGGCACAGTCAATGTTATTTTTAAGAAGCAGCAGAGGGTTCTCTGCGTGTGACTGGGTGTTGCCGGTTCTCACAGATCCTGCACTTGGTGTTTTCACTCAGAGGTTCACGACCCTTTAGACTTGGTGTCAGGGCCAGGTGCAGAATTGTTAAGGAGGAGCTGACCCTGCACTGGCACCTCCTGAAAGCTTGCCCCTGGCGCCTCTCCCACCCTGCATGGGGTGGCAATTCTGTTTGCAGAGAGGCAAACTGGGCCTGGGAGGGGAAGGGCTCTGTCCCGCAGTTATCCCTTAGGTCACGGTCCCAGCCTTCAGAGCTCCAGGACAGCAGCACAGCCATGGTTCCAGGGCCAGAAAGGTCAAGGCCTCCTGTCTTTGGAGGGAGGCACCAGAGAGGGCGTGGAACTGTAGAATCCCTACTTGAGGCCAGCTCTCGGTGAGAGCCTGGCAAGGAGAGACATGTCTCCACGCACATGCACACACGTCCACGCACACATGCATACTTATTCACATGCACGGAGGCAGCATATGCACATACGTGGGGCCTCAAGAACATGCTTTAACCCCTTCCTCAGCCCAGCCCTGGCCTCCCTGGTCAGGGAGGGCTGCTCCCACCTCTGGCTGGCACAGGCCGTGGAGTCAGGACAAGGCCCCATGTAGCAGCGTTGGGAACAGAGCTGCCAGGCGTCACTGTGGCGGGAATCAGGGAGAACGCTTTTCTATTTGTCTTTTTTCTAGAAAAACCTGGCAGCCCTCTACCCTCTTTTCAGCGCATTTGGGGCCTGGCTGGAAGGCCCCTCCCGTGAGTTTGCGAAGGTGGGAGGCAGCAGTGCCAACCCCAGGGCAGGATTTCTCCGCTGAAGAGGTGTTGTCATGGGGACGTGAGGCTTTGACCCCCACTAGGGCTGGCCCACCTCCTGCCCTGTCCCTACTACCCATCCACTTCCCACCACATGCTCCTGCTCTGCTCTCAGAGCCCAGCCCGGGGTGCTGCCTCCCAGCCAGCTGCCCAGGCCAGGCGCCCTTCTCCCCACTGCTGACCTTCTCTTGAGCACACAAGACAGGGACCTGGGTAACAACCCATTTCTGGGCTGGGTTTGGGTCAACTTGGGGGCAGGGCCGCCCAGGGCACCTTGGGGCACACAGTGGCACTCAGTGGCTACACCGAGTGGAGGCCTGTTTCTTCAGGCGGGTGGGCTGGTGGGCCTCACGGGGGTCACTGAGCAGTGCTGGAAACGCTCAGGCCCGTCCTCATCCCAGAGAGTCAGAGCTCATGGGCCTGGGGAGCGGCTGGCAGTGAGCCAGACCCTGCTCATGGCCCAGAGAGGCCACACTTCCTCGGGCCTGTACCCTGCTGACCAGCCTCGGCCTGCGCCCTGTGCAGATTTTCAGCCGGGCCCGGGGAGCTGGGGGTTAACAAAAGGCCCCGCTGCTGCTGGGCATTACATTTCATTAAAAAAAAAAACACACACAAAAAAAACAACACAACTCTGCAGGCAAAAAAGAGAAAAAAAAAAAATGTTTTTTTCAGGTGCTAAAAATATTATCAGGAAATACTTTTCAGCAATGTGCTGTTTTAGGCTCCCCTCTGGACTCAAGGGCGCCTTTGTCTCTGCCACAGAAAATCCACATTTATCAAAACCAAAATTGTTTTATCAAGCAGGCTCATGTTCTGTGGCCAGGAAACCCGAGCCTCCCCAACCGGCCCGTGACATTTTAATTTAGGGCCTGAGCGTGTGTGCAATTTAGATGGGGTGCCCCGGGAGCTGCCCTCAGGATGCCCCAGGACTCGGGGCTCCACGCAGGCCAAGGTGGGGGTGCCCTCCCCAACCTGCACCTGGTCGGCTGGGCCTGTTTGGTCTTCACAGGGTGGAAGATCCTGGGGGTTCAGGCCTGAGCTGCCAGGGGCAGGGGCTGGCTGGCTGTAGCCCACCCTAACTTTCTCTCCTTCTCTCCCAGAAGTGGCAGGTGGAGTGCAGGTCCCCTGCCCCAGAAGCGCTGATCCCAAGTAAACCTCCACATGCTCCGGAATGAGGCCAGGAGGTCACAGGGACCAAGGGCCGCTCCACCTGCTCACCTGGTCACTGTCCTGTGTGGCTGGTTGGGGTCTTGGTGCAGTTGGCCCCTGAGGGAGTGTGGGGGCCATGCAGCCTGCCCTGTACCTCCTCTTCTCATGCACACGGAGCCGCACACACATTGACTCCCATGACGGGACATCTGTGGTTGATCTTAGGGAAATGATGGGACTGGGGTTCAACACTTCCTTCCCAGGATGTTCACTGCTGCGTGGGCTCAGGCATCGGCTCTCCCTGTCCTGGGGATGACGAGACCCTGCCTCCCGTTGAGAGCCTTGTCCATCTCCTGAGTGCCCAAGACAGGACAGAGCCCCATTCTCTGTGGGCTCCAGGATGGCAGGGACAGCCAGCAGTGGAGGGACACTCAGGCCCAGGGTCCTCCAATGCCCCGGAGCTTCCGCAGCAAAAAAACCATGCTCTGAGACGTTTTTAGTGATTCGGGAAAACTCTAACGGTATTGTGTCAAGCAAAAGTTTTAAAAAATAGTACTCTGAGTAGCATCCACGCTATGGCCTCAACCATCCTAAGCACACGTGTGCTAGAAAAAGGGAGAGTTGGGTGTCACCTCGGGGCTCTGCAGGTCACAGATTATGGTGGTGGTTACATTCTCCTTTCTATGTTTCCCTGCTAACATTTTTTGCAATTAATTTGAAAAGTATGAATGTTTTGGAAGCCCAGATAAACAATGCCCTTGGTTCCAGCTGGCCGGCTTCCTGCCCCGGCTTCAGCCAACCAAAGCTTGTGCTTCCCTCAACCTGGGGTGCTTCAGAGGGCTGGCCTGTCCTTGGGTGCCGCCGTCTGTGTTCAACATGGCCCCTCCTCCAGTGCCCCCTCCCCAGGGGGCCTTCCTCTCCCATTTGTCCCCTCCCTGTGTTGGTCTGCAACCCCTGGATGCCTGCAAAGGGTGCTGCCCCCAGACCCAGGCACCTGAGGGCCTGTTAGAGCATCGGAGCTTCCTGGCCAGAGGCTGGATGGGACCCTCCAACAGCCCCTGCGTGCCCCACATTCCTCAGCGAGCCTGAAGGGTGGCAGGAATCCGAAGGGATTTTGTGTTCTGTCTCAGACAGGAGCTGGGCCCCTGCCTGCATCCCTGCCTTGTGTGGGGGAGGGTCTCCTGGCTTTCAGAAACCCCAGGCACATTTATCGCCTCTGCCCACCGGAGAGGGCAGGCAGAGGAAGAGCCAGACCACGGAGGCCTCCAAGGTCGCAAGCGTATGTGTGGCTCCAGCTCCATGAGGTGGTTCTGGGGGTCCATCCCCTGCAGGGACAGGCCTGAGGGCCACCTCTGAGTTTTCACTGACACCCAGACTCTCTGTGGGTTCTAGAGGCAGACCCTGAGAGTACCCTCCCCTTGGGAACATCACGGATCTGCACCGCTTCCACCAGGCTGGCCTCAGGGGCTGCTCCCTCGAGTACCCTGGCCCTGCTGGACCGTGGCTGGGGATGGCAGCAAGGAGATGGACATGGCACTCCCAGAGCCGTGGCTGCTGCAGGTGACAGTGCCTCCACCGTTAGCTGAGTGCTTCTGGCCTCAGCCTGGGCGATACTTCACGTAGGACACACCATGGCCCTCTGGGGCTGGGGTCACCCCACTTTATAGACAGGGAAACCAAAACCTAAAGAATCTGTCCAGGGTTGGGTTGCACAGCTGGTGGGGGCACAGCTGGGACCCCCGTGCAGGCAGGCCTGGGCTGGAGGCCACGCATGGTCTTTTCCCCTTGACTCTGGGGAGTGTGTGGGAAGGGGTCCAGCCCCTTCTTCCCTTGGCCTTGCCTCCATGAAGGGGCAGGGGGACCCCAGCATCTGGGGCATGTCCTCTGGTTAACACGGCTCTGCCTGCCCCCTCACTGGGCAGATGGGTCTGGGGCGAGGCCGGTGGAGGGGGAGCCCTGGCCTTGGCTGTCGGGTCCCTGGGCCTGACCCCTCCTGTCGACCTGGTGCAGACTTGTCCCAAAGCAAGGCTTCCTCCTCATCTGCAAACCAGGTGCTCAAAGGGCTGCTGTGAGAACAGAGGGAGAGCTCTCCAAACCCCAGCACGGTTCTCAGTCATCATGAGACCGGAACACAGAGGCCCACGCACGACCGCTGGACATGTTTAAGAAAATGCCAATGTATTTCCACTAGAAAAATCCTCTTTTCCTAAATACATGTCTTTATGTTGAATAAGTTAAAATAGCATCTCCTATGCTGATTCAACTATTTATTAAAATTCAAAATTCGGAGGCCCCCACATGCATTTCAAATGTTCCCCATGAGCAGCCAGGGCAAGGAGGGTCCTGAAGCTGCCGAGAGCGAGCTGTCTCATCACGGGTGCCTTTCACTGTGATGCTGAGAAATCAGCTGGGCCCCTCCCACCTGCGGTGCGTTCCCTTCCTCTGCAGCCACGCTGGGCGCCTCCCCTGTGCTGGGAGCTTCAGTCCCTTTGGGCGCTGCAGGGATGCAAAGAGGGAGGCTTGGACACCGCATTCCCGGGGACACATGGGGGCTCCTGCTGCCCGGGGCTGGAGGGACCGATGCTGAGTCTCCTGCCCACAACTGGGAACCTTGAACTTCTGTTCCTCCCTCCCGCCCTGGCCATCCCTCAGGCCCTTCTGCTGGGCTGCAGAGCGGGAGGCCCCCTCTATGAGGAGACTGCGGATGGGGAAGGAAGGCAGGGAAGGGACGTGCCTACTAAGTGCCAGGCCCTGAGCACCACACGCTGCCTCTCAGTGACCCCCTCCACCCGCCATCTGGCAGAGCGCTCTCCAGCAGTGGGGGCAGGCCTGCCTGCTGTCCTCCACCCCTGACTGGCCATGGCAGGGGGTGGCTATCGGGGCACCTGTGCCACCACTGACTCCTCCTTTGCCCAGAGTAACATCCACTCATGGGTCACCAAGCTCTTCCCCTCAGAGCCCAGGCTGAGCCTCAGAATCCTTCTCAACACAGCCACCAACAATCAGGCAGAGGTAACAGACAGGAAGGAGCCTATATGCCCACCTCTCTTGAGTTATTGATTTTGCACGATTTACAGCATATGGTAACTCCATTACTAAATCCACCAGAAAACCAGGTGTGCCAGGACAGACTATTTTAAGTCCCAGAGTGATCTTGAAATAGACACTGTTGCACATTCAGCCAAGGCTCACAGTAACTGTGATGGGGTGGGGGCCGGGAGCCTCTGGCCTTGCACCCTTAGGCCAGAGTCCTTGCGACCGGGACGGGAGGCCCCTGTGGCACATGCAGGGATTCACTGGGCTGGCTGGTGCCCCACAGATATCACAAATGACCACCTATAAAGCATGCGGCCCTTTGGAGAGGAGAACAAGTCACTCTGAGCAACGGTGATGGAGACGAGGAGTGCAGATGGACACAGGTGGCCCACGCCACAGGCCCAAGATGGCCGCCTGGGTCTCCATAGCAACCCAGCCGGAGTCCCGCAGGACCGTTCCCAGCATTTCCAGGCCGGGAACATGGGATGCTCTGTAACAGCTTTAAGTGTTACACTCCCCTTCTCCTGGCGGCCAGTGAGTCACGGGGACTTGAATCTGAGTCACTTCCAGCCACCTGCCACCGTGACGGCCGCAGTTCCTGGATGCGGAGGCTTGCAGCCGCTGGGCGTGGGGATGTGGTGGCTGGCCTTGCAGGACATTATGTTTTTGGCTCCGGTTGGTGGAAATGTTTCCCACGTGTTTTCCCGTGTTTACAGAGCTGAGGGCACGGAATGAAGCCGGGGAAGCCAGGCTGACAGGGCCTGGCCCCGGGGGTCTGGTCAGAGCAGCTCCTCCAAAGCGGAAACGGAGTGCCAGGCGGGGGCAGGCTGGGAGGATGCCAGGCGGGGGCAGGCTGTGAGGGTGCCAGGCGGGGGCAGGCTGTGAGGATGCCCAAGCCCCCGCTCTCTGCCGGAGGGGAAGGGGCTGTCAGAGATGAGTGACCCGCAGCATGGTCCAGCACCAGCTGCAGGCCGAGTCTCCAGGGGCGGGAGGAGCTCTGCGGTCAGCAGGCTCAGAGTGTGCCACTGCCTGAGGACCCTGAAGAGTGAGTGGTGGCCCGGGCGGTGGCTGCCTGCACCCTGTGCTTTCTGCTGTCATCGTGCCCACCCCATTTGAGCTTTGTCCCTCTTGTGCAGAGCACAAGGCACTGGTTTTCCCAACAGTGGTTCCCCCAGCAGCCTAGGGCCTCCAGCACCTTCCCCAGGGCTGCCTGCCCCTGGCCAGTCAGGGCTGAAGGCAGCTAGGCTGCTGGGTGGTATGCAGCAGGGCTCACTGTCCTGTCTGGAAGGCCTGGCCGAGGTGGGCCTGTTGCCGCCACTGCACTTCCTGGTCCAGTTGCTCCTTTAGGCTGGCCACCTGGGGACAGGACAGTGGCTCAGGTCAGGTGGGCAGGCTGCACGGCCAGTGCCCCAGGGCATAGAGGCATGGACAGGAAGGGCTGGAGGCCATGGTCCACAGCTCCCAAGGAGAGGTGGCATGCATGGGACAGAAACATCAGGCAGACGTCAGACTGACTCCTTTGCTGCCAGAGAGGGATGCGCAGTTCCACCTCTCACCACGGATCCCCACCCTGCCCACCTGTGGAGGCCTCAGGAGTATGGCCACCGCGCACCCTTCGTGGATGGGCCTGCTTCTATTCAGGCACTCAGAATGAGGCTGGGTGCAGTGGCTCACGCCTGTAATCCCAGCACTTTGGGTGGCCGAGGTGGGCCTTGGGCATCAGGATCACCTGAGGTCAGGAGTTTGAGACCAGCCTGGCCAACATGGTGAAACCCCGTCTCTACTAACAATACAAAAAATTAGCCAGGCATGGTGGTGGGTGCCTGCAATCCCAGCTACTCTGGAGGCTGAGGCAGGAGAATCACTTGAACCCAGCAGGTGGAGGTTGCAGTGAGCCGAGATCGCGCCACTGCACACCAACCCAGGCGACAGAGTGAGAATCCATTTCAAACAAAACAAAACAAAACAAAACACTCAGAATGATAAGGAAATAAATAAATGTCCTTTTGCTAATAAATTTAGCAAAAGTGCCTTGGTGGTCGGGGACCCTAACTTGGGGATGACACTGGGCAGTCAGGTCACCTCCTGGGCCTCAGTTTCCTCATCTGTAAAATGAACAGACAGCTCTAAGGTCCTGATAGCTCTGAGCTCTAAGGCTCAGTGGTTCAGCCCAGCAGGTCTGTCACGTGTACATATGCATGTGTGGGTGTGCAGTGCACACACACGCCCAAGGCTTGGCTATGCTTCCTTATCCACCTCACTGTGCCCACCTCATCCCCACAGGTGCCACATGTGCCATTGTTTTCCCTTTGTGACTCTGAAGGACAGGTGCAGGGGCCGCCTCTGCTACAACTGTGCATGCTGGGTGCTGTCTAAGCACCTCACACATAATGAGACAGCTCAGTCGCCCAGTGACCCCTGACAGGAGCTGTCCTCACTACCCCACTTTAGAGACAGGGCAATGGAGGCTCAGAGAGGGTGGTGACCTGCCCCAGAATCCACACTTCACCTCCCAGTGGGATAAACCTCGTGCCGTCGAGAGCAAAGAAGTGCAGGCAGTGCCTGGAGCAGGTCTGGAGCCCACTGGGTGGCAGTGGAGAGCCCCTGTTGCTAGAGGACTTCAAGAAGTCAACCCTACTGGGTGACTGTGGGGATGCCAGTCCTCTGTCCCTGCCTCTTCCCTCACCCAGGGGGCTGGGGTCCCGACCTTACCTGCTCTTCCAGCACCTTCACCCGCTGCTGGTGGGTCCATTCTTGGGACTCCAGGGCCTGTGTGGCCTGCGGCCGGGCCCCATGGAGACGCTCTGCCTCTGTGGCCAGGTCCCGCTGGTGCTGAGCTGTCAGGTCCTGGAGCCGCTGGGTGTGGGCCTGCTCCATCTCTGTCATCTGGGCCTGGAGCGAGAACTTGGGCATCTCACTGCTGTCTCTCACTGAGGGCCGCACAGAATCCCAGGGCAGGAGTGCCACAGGGTGTTTCACCTGTCCTTGTGGGCCCCACTACGCTCTGTCGGTGTTGACCTGGCCAGGACTGCCTAGCAGACCTGGGGTTAGGTGCACATGTTCAGCCCGTGGGCCTTGGGTTTGGTTTGGCTGGGCTGGAGACTAAGCCACAGCCTCAGGGTGGGCCTAAAATCTGTTTTCATGGCACCCCAGGTTCCTTTTGGCTGGGCTGGGTGTCCGGAGGGCATCGAAGTTTGATTCTTGCCCATCCTGCCCCCATCCCCTGCTGGTTTCTGAGGATGGGGGTATGTCCAATGTGGACAGGATGAATGAAGCCTCTGAGGCCCCTTCTGTGGGTGTCAGGCCCCTAGGCCTCAGGGGATTCCCTCGCCCCAACACAAGCAGGTAGCAGCCTCTGGCCATGCCCCACAGGCCTCTCTGACCTCCCTTGCCTGGCCCTTGTGCTGCTCTACAGAGCCCGGGCCTGGCTCCCACGGGGACTTCAATGTCTCAGGAAGGGCAGGAGCCTTGGGTCCTGGTTCCAGCTCTGCCTGGGGCCTTGGTCTGAGTCTGTATCCATCACATGCAGAAGCTGGTCCAGCCACCCTCCCCATGTGTGCACGTGTGAGATGGAGGTACACCAGCCACCCCTCTGGAACTGACACCCTCCTGGATCCCACCCCAGGTCTGCCCCCAAGCCTGGGGTTCGCAGAGCTCCACTGGCCCAGTTGACCTGCAGCTGCTGATTTTGCCTCAGGGCTCCGTCCACCTCCTGGTGCAGGCTGTTCAGAGACTGGTCCAGCTGCTCCTTCTCAGCCCCCAGCCTCGCCACATCCTCCTCCCTCTTCAGTGTCTCTTGCTCCATCTGCAGAGATCCCAGGAGGCAGAACCTGTGGCCTCCTGGCAGGGAGTGAGGTCAGGCCAGCCCTCCTCTGGGAGCACAGGGATGCCTCTGGGAAGGACTCTGAATTCCCCTAAGAGCTGGCAGCGTCAGGAAGGGCACTGCCCTGGGACAGGACCCCTGGCCTCACCCAGGTCTATCCAATATCTGCAGCCAGAGTGACAGCTTAAGGAGGAGCATAGGGCCAAGTCCCCACCCAGCTACAGAGCAGCAGATGGCCCCATCAACATCCTCAATGGGGGACTCCCTACATCTTTTAAGGTGACATCCCAGGAGCTACCCCGCAAACCCCTTCTCAGTGTTCCTCCAGGTCCCATGAGCCATGATCGCCTGCACTCTCTGGCACCTGCCTTCTGCTGTTGGCACTCAGGATCTGCTGAGCTCGTACAGGCACAGGCCCTGAGAGCTGGGTACACTTGCTGTCTCAATCCCAACAAACCTGTGGCGTTGGCATCACTATCCCCACCGTCTGTCCTCCTTGTAGGCTGCAGGCTGCCCCAGTGTGCTCCCTCCTTAGTCACCCACTCCCTACCCCATGGGTATAGGTCAGGAGGAATAAGCTGCAGGTTAAAAATCAGGGAAGGTTACCCAGGAAACAGACATTTTCTATGGGAAAGTTGGCAGGGACCTTTTGTTCCCTTGCGAATGGGCCCTCTGGAGGAAAGGATTGAATCTAAGAGTTCTCTCTTACAGAGAGCAGCACTGGGAGAGGAACACTGTCCACCAGCCCCAGACAGCCCGCTTCCAGCGCCCCCAGATGGCCTGGGGCATGCCTCATGGGGGGTTGGTGTGGAAGGGATCCCATGATGTCACAGGCTCATTGGGCCAGGCAGGCGCTGAAGCAGGCCTGGAACCCAGGCCCTGCTCTCCCAACCAGGCTGCCTCCAGGCTCTGCCGTGCCCAGCCCCGAGGGTCCTGCCTGCTGGGGCTGTGTCCACAGGGGTGACAGCCTTGGGCTGGAGTGCCAGGTCAGTCCTCTGTTGGCCCCAATGCCCTCTGTCGGGTGCTGGCCCTGGCCCAGGATTGGGCAGCAGACCTGGGGCTCAGTGCACACACTTGGCACACCACAAACCTGCCCTCTTAGCTTCAGGGCTGGAGCAGGCCTGGTTTCGGACCCTAAGATAGAGGGGATAACTTGCATGGGTAAAGTTTGTTACAGGGTCAGTGGTTGGAACTTTACAAAAAATAAGGGTTCCTTTCTTCTTCAGGACTGAGAAAAACAGAGAGTCCCCTGCACTGAAAAAGGAAGTCCTGTTTCTTTAAAAATCCAGTTACACTCCTGGAAGTGCATGTTATAAAGAGAAGAGAAAAGTGAAATCCAAAATAAATAAACGGCCACATCCGGGTTTCCCCTCCTGAGACACCAATAAAGGGTTTATGGGTTTGTGGGCCCCTCACAGCTGACCTCCTGGAACTCATTAGCTGTTCCTTCCCTCCCCCTCCTCAGGCTCCAGGGACTCGCGGCGGGCACTGTGCCCACAGCTGGCTCTGCGTCCCTGGGCAGTGCTGTTGCAACCAGGGCTGATGCAAGCCCCCTGCTCCTCCACCCCCAGCAGCGTCCACGGGAGGCCCCAACACCCTGGCTCCATGGCGCTGGGCCCCCTTCAGTAATAGCAGCAGGGGCTGGTGACTGGACCCCATTGGCTGGCCCTACTCTGGAGGGCAGGTGGTCCTTTGTGGACAAGCTGGCTGGTGGCTTTCGTGACTGTCCTGACCTGCTGGCCCCTGTCCCCTGGGCAGGCTGGGCTGTGGGGCCTTCTGCAGGTGGCAGTGAGTCCTTGGGAAGGGCCACCCTGCTCTGGGGTTCACCCCTGAGGCCTCAGCACCTGCCTTCCCCACTTCACAGATGGGGGCACTGACCCTGCAGGGGCCAGCTCAGCAGATGCCATCCTCCCCTCCCCCATCCCGAGTGCCCGTCATCCTTCCAGCTGCCTCCTCTGGAGCCCCGTCCCACTCTGGGGCCCCCTGCCTACTCCCAGAAGGGGGCTGTGAGGGCATCAGAACCCTGGGCCCACAGCTGGTGCAGCCCGCTCTGCAGGGCCAGCCTGGGTGGCTGTGTGGGCACCTTCCCTGTTCCTGCAGGGCCTCAGCAGCACACAGCAGAGGGACAAGGGGCTGTCCCCCAGGTTCCACGGATGGAAGTCCAAAGACACCTGCCCTTCCCACCCCTCCCCCTGTGCCATCCAGCCTGGGATGGTGAACAAACTTCCCAAGGAGAACAAGCTCGAGCCCCCCAGGACGCTGGAGGTGGGAGCTTGTGGATGGGTTGTGGAGCCGGCAACACCGGCTTGGCTTTCCAGGCCTGTCCCTACAGCTGGGTGACCCACAGGTTACCTTGACCTCTGGCTCTCCTTGATCTCGGCGGCCACTCTGAGGCTGCATGAGCAAGGGTGGCAGGAGAGTAGCTGGGAGGGGGTGGGTGTGGGGCTCTGGGGTCAAGGGGCCATGAGGAGGCCTGGGTAGTGGGCAACAGGGCCCAGGGATGCCGAGCTGGAGGCAGCCCCTCCAAAAGCGTCGGGTCCAGAGGGAGGTGGGCACAGCTTCCGCGGGGACTCTGGCCTCAGGCCACCAGGACTACCCCACCCTGCACCTTGGACCCACAGGGTGGGTGGGAGCTGTGCCCATGTGCCCATGTGATGCACCACCCTCTCCACTCAGCCCCGTTTGTGAGCCAGTCGCCGTGCAGGACACTGACGGTGCCCTGGAGTCATTTAAACAACCCATGCTGTAGAAAGGGCAGTGTCCAGCCCTGAAGCCCTGGAGAGCCACCATGTCCCCATCAGGGAGGAGCCCAACTGTGCAGACAGCTTGAGAGGCCGGCATCAAGGAGAGGAGGATGAACAGAAAGAGGGATGTGAGGCCACCCCGTGGGCTGGGACCATGTGCCCACTCTGCCCTCACCTGCCAGGTGGGGGCCCTGCATGCACCCAGACCCTGCTGTGGGGGGCAGCGAGACCCCCAGTGTGAGTGCCTGGGTGTGTGTGGAGTGAGTGCCTGGGTGTGTGTGCTGGGTGTGTGGAGTGAGTGCCTGGGTGTGTGTGGAGTGCCTGGGTGTGTGTGGAGTGCCTGGGTGGGTGTGTGGAGTGAGTGCCTGGGTGTGTGTGGAGTGAGTGCCTGGGTGTGTGTGGAGTGAGCGCCTGGGTGTGTGTGGAGTGAGTGCCTGGGTGTGTGTGGAGTGAGTGCCTGGGTGTGTGTGCTGGGTGTGTGGAGTGAGTGCCTGGGTGTGTGTGGAGTGCCTGGGTGTGTGTGGAGTGAGTGCCTGGGTGTGTGTGTGGAGTGAGTGCCTGGGTGTGTGTGTGTGGAGTGAGTGCCTGGGTGTGTGTGGAGTGAGTGCCTGGGTGTGTGTGGAGTGAGTGCCTGGGTGTGTGTGGAGTGGGTGCCTGGGTGTGTGTGTGGAGTGAGTGCCTGGGTGTGTGTGGAGTGAGTGCCTGGGTGTGTGTGGAGTGGGTGCCTGGGTGTGTGTGGAGTGAGTGCCTGGGTGTGTGTGGAGTGGGTGCCTGGGTGTGTGTGGAGTGAGTGCCTGGGTGTGTGTGGAGTGAGTGCCTGGGTGTGTGTGGAGTGGCTGCCTGGGTGTGTGTGGAGTGCCTGGGTGTGTGTGGAGTGAGTGCCTGGGTGTGTGTGTGTGGAGTGAGTGCCTGGGTGTGTGTGGAGTGCCTGGGTGTGTGTGTGTGGAGTGAGTGCCTGGGTGTGTGTGTGTGGAGTGAGTGCCTGGGTGTGTGTGTGGAGTGAGTGCCTGGGTGTGTGTGTGTGTGTGGAGTGAGTGCCTGGGTGTGTGTGTGGAGTGAGTGCCTGGGTGTGTGTGCTGGGTGTGTGGAGTGAGTGCCTGGGTGTGTGTGTGGAGTGAGTGCCTGGGTGTGTGTGGAGTGAGTGCCTGGGTGTGTGTGTGTGGAGTGAGTGCCTGGGTGTGTGTGTGTGGAGTGAGTGCCTGCGTGTGTGTGTGGAGTGAGTGCCTGGGTGTGTGTGTGTGGAGTGAGTGCCTGGGTGTGTGTGTGTGGAGTGCCTGGGTATGTGTGTGTAGAGTGCCTCGGTGTGTGTGTGGAGTGAGTGCCTGTGTGTGTGTGTGGAGTGACTGCCTGGGTGTGTGTGGAGTGGCTGCCTGGGTGTGTGTGGAGTGCCTGGGTGTGTGTGGAGTGAGTGCCTGGGTGTGTGTGTGGAGTGGCTGCCTGGGTGTGTGTGGAGTGCCTGGGTGTGTGAGGAGTGAGTGCCTGGGTGTGTGTGTGTGGAGTGAGTGCCTGGGTGTGTGTGTGTGGAGTGAGTGCCTGGGTGTGTGTGCTGGGTGTGTGTGGCGTGAGTGCCTGGGTGTGTGTGGAGTGAGTGCCTGGGTGTGTGTGTGGAGTGAGTGCCTGGGTGTGTGTGCTGGGTGTGTGGAGTGAGTGCCTGGGTGTGTGTGCTGGGTGTGTGGAGTGAGTGCCTGGGTGTGTGTGTGGAGTGAGTGCCTGGGTGTGTGTGGAGTGCCTGGGTGTGTGTGGAGTGAGTGCCTGGGTGTGTGTGTGGAGTGAGTGCCTGGGTGTGTGTGTGGAGTGAGTGCCTGGGTATGTGTGTGTGGAGTGCCTGGGTGTGTGTGTGGAGTGAGTGCCTGTGTGTGTGTGTGTGGAGTGACTGCCTGGGTGTGTGTGGAGTGGCTGCCTGGGTGTGTGTGGAGTGCCTGGGTGTGTGTGGAGTGAGTGCCTGGGTGTGTGTGTGTGGAGTGAGTGCCTGGGTGTGTGTGTGTGGAGTGAGTGCCTGGGTGTGTGTGGAGTGCCTGGGTGTGTGTGTGTGGAGTGCCTGGGTGTGTGTGTGTGGAGTGAGTGCCTGGGTGTGTGTGTGGAGTGCCTGGGTGTGTGTGTGGAGTGAGTGCCTGGGTGTGTGTGTGTGGAGTGAGTGCCTGGGTGTGTGTATGGAGTGAGTGCCTGGGTGTGTGTGCTGGGTGTGTGGAGTGAGTGCCTGGGTGTGTGTGTGGAGTGAGTGCCTGGGTGTGAGTGGAGTGAGTGCCTGGGTGTGTGTGTGTGGAGTGAGTGCCTGGGTGTGTGTGTGGAGTGAGTGCCTGGGTGTGTGTGTGTGGAGTGAGTGCCTGGGTGTGTGTGTGGAGTGAGTGCCTGGGTGTGTGTGTCTGGAGTGAGTGCCTGGGTGTGTGTGTGGAGTGCCTGGGTGTGTGTGTGTGGAGTGCCTGGGTGTGTGTGGAGTGAGTGCCTGCGTGTGTGTGTGTGGAGTGAGTGCCTGGGTGTGTGTGTGTGGAGTGAGTGCCTGGGTGTGTGGAGTGAGTGCCTGGGTGTGTGTGGAGTGAGTGCCTGGGTGTGTGTGTGGAGTGGCTGCCTGGGTGTGTGTGGAGTGCCTGGGTGTGTGTGGAGTGAGTGCCTGGGTGTGTGTGTGTGGAGTGCCTGGGTGTGTGTGTGTGGAGTGAGTGCCTGGGTGTGTGTGCTGGGTGTGTGTGGAGTGAGTGCCTGGGTGTGTGTGGAGTGAGTGCCTGGGTGTGTGTGCTGGGTGTGTGGAGTGAGTGCCTGGGTGTGTGTGTGGAGTGAGTGCCTGGGTGTGTGTGGAGTGAGTGCCTGGGTGTGTGTGTGTGGAGTGAGTGCCTGGGTGTGTGTGTGGAGTGAGTGCCTGGGTGTGTGTGTGTGGAGTGAGTGCCTGGGTGTGTGTGTGGAGTGAGTGCCTGGGTGTGTGTGTGGAGTGAGTGCCTGGGTATGTGTGTGTGGAGTGCCTGGGTGTGTGTGTGGAGTGAGTGCCTGTGTGTGTGTGTGTGGAGTGAGTGCCTGGGTGTGTGTGGAGTGGCTGCCTGGGTGTGTGTGGAGTGCCTGGGTGTGTGTGGAGTGAGTGCCTGGGTGTGTGTGGAGTGCCTGGGTGTGTGTGGAGTGAGTGCCTGGGTGTGTGTGTGTGGAGTGAGTGCCTGGGTGTGTGTGGAGTGCCTGGGTGTGTGTGTGGAGTGAGTGCCTGGGTGTGTGTGGAGTGCCTGGGTGTGTGTGGAGTGAGTGCCTGGGTGTGTGTGTGTGGAGTGAGTGCCTGGGTGTGTGTGGAGTGCCTGGGTGTGTGTGTGGAGTGAGTGCCTGGGTGTGTGTGTGTGGAGTGAGTGCCTGGGTGTGTGTGTGGAGTGCCTGGGTGTGTGTGTGGAGTGAGTTCCTGGGTGTGTGTGTGTGTGTGGAGTGCCTGGGTGTGTGTGTGGAGTGAGTGCCTGGGTGTGTGTGCTGGGTGTGTGGAGTGAGTGCCTGGGTGTGTGTGTGGAGTGAGTGCCTGGGTGTGTGTGGAGTGAGTGCCTGGGTGTGTGTGTGTGGAGTGAGTGCCTGGGTGTGTGTGTGGAGTGAGTGCCTGGGTGTGTGTGTGTGGAGTGAGTGCCTGGGTGTGTGTGTGGAGTGAGTGCCTGGGTGTGTGTGTGTGGAGTGAGTGCCTGGGTGTGTGTGTGGAGTGAGTGCCTGGGTGTGTGTGTGTGGAGTGAGTGCCTGGGTGTGTGTGTGTGGAGTGCCTGGGTGTGTGTGTGGAGTGCCTGGGTGTGTGTGGAGTGAGTGCCTGGGTGTGTGTGTGTGGAGTGAGTGCCTGGGTGTGTGTGTGGAGTGAGTGCCTGGGTGTGTGTGTGGAGTGAGTGCCTGGGTATGTGTGTGTGGAGTGCCTGGGTGTGTGTGTGGAGTGAGTGCCTGTGTGTGTGTGTGTGGAGTGACTGCCTGGGTGTGTGTGGAGTGGCTGCCTGGGTGTGTGTGGAGTGAGTGCCTGGGTGTGTGTGTGTGGAGTGAGTGCCTGGGTGTGTGTGCTGGGTGTGTGTGGAGTGAGTGCCTGGGTGTGTGTGGAGTGAGTGCCTGTGTGTGTGTGTGGAGTGAGTGCCTGGGTGTGTGTGCTGGGTGTGTGGAGTGAGTGCCTGGGTGTGTGTGCTGGGTGTGTGGAGTGAGTGCCTGGGTGTGTGTGCTGGGTGTGTGGAGTGAGTGCCTGGGTGTGTGTGTGTGGAGTGAGTGCCTTGGTGTTTGTGGAGTGAGTGCCTGGGTGTGTGTGTGTGGAGTGAGTGCCTGGGTGTGTGTGTGGAGTGAGTGCCTGGGTGTGTGTGTGTGGAGTGAGTGCCTGGGTGTTTGTGTGGAGTGAGTGCCTGGGTGTGTGTGTGGAGTGAGTGCCTGGGTGTGTGTGTGTGGAGTGAGTGCCTGGGTGTGTGTGTGGAGTGAGTGCCTGGGTGTGTGTGTGGAGTGAGTGCCTGGGTGTGTGTGTGTGGAGTGAGTGCCTGGGTGTGTGTGTGTGGAGTGAGTGCCTGGGTGTGTGTGGAGTGAGTGCCTGGGTGTGTGTGTGTGGAGTGAGTGCCTGGGTGTGTGTGGAGTGAGTGCCTGGGTGTGTGTGGAGTGAGTGCCTGGGTGTGTGTGGAGTGGGTGCCTGGGTGTGTGTGGAGTGAGTGCCTGGGTGTGTGTGGAGTGGCTGCCTGGGTGTGTGTGGAGTGCCTGGGTGTGTGTGGAGTGAGTGCCTGGGTGTGTGTGTGTGGAGTGAGTGCTTGGATGTGTGTGGAGTGCCTGGGTGTGTGTGTGTGGAGTGAGTGCCTGGGTGTGTGTGTGTGGAGTGAGTGCCTGGGTGTGTGTGTGGAGTGAGTGCCTGGGTGTGTGTGTGTGTGTGGAGTGAGTGCCTGGGTGTGTGTGTGGAGTGAGTGCCTGGGTGTGTGTGCTGGGTGTGTGGAGTGAGTGCCTGGGTGTGTGTGTGGAGTGAGTGCCTGGGTGTGTGTGGAGTGAGTGCCTGGGTGTGTGTGTGTGGAGTGAGTGCCTGGGTGTGTGTGTGGAGTGAGTGCCTGGGTGTATGTGTGTGGAGTAAGTGCCTGGGTGTGTGTGTGTGGAGTGCCTGGGTGTGTGTGTGTGGAGTGCCTGGGTGTGTGTGGAGTGAGTGCCTGGGTATGTGTGTGTGGAGTGAGTGCCTGGGTGTGTGTGTGTGGAGTGAGTGCCTGGGTGTTTGTGGAGTGGGTGCCTGGGTGTGTGTGGAGTCAGTGCCTGGGTGTGTGTGGAGTGGCTGCCTGGGTGTGTGTGGAGTGCCTGGGTGTGTGTGGAGTGAGTGCCTGGGTGTGTGTGTGTGGAGTGCCTGGGCGTGTGTGGAGTGCCTGGGTGTGTGTGTGTGGAGTGAGTGCCTGGGTGTGTGTGTGTGGAGTGAGTGCCTGGGTGTGTGTGTGGAGTGAGTGCCTGGGTGTGTGTGTGTGTGTGGAGTGAGTGCCTGGGTGTGTGTGTGGAGTGAGTGCCTGGGTGTGTGTGCTGGGTATGTGGAGTGAGTGCCTGGGTGTGTGTGTGGAGTGAGTGCCTGGGTGTGTGTGGAGTGAGTGCCTGGGTGTGTGTGTGTGGAGTGAGTGCCTGGGTGTGTGTGTGGAGTGAGTGCCTGGGTGTGTGTGTGTGGAGTGAGTGCCTGGGTGTGTGTGGAGTGAGTGCCTGGGTGTGTGTGTGTGGAGTGAGTGCCTGGGTGTGTGTGTGTGGAGTGAGTGCCTGGGTGTGTGTGTGGAGTGAGTGCCTGGGTGTGTGTGGAGTGAGTGTGCCTGGGTGTGTGTGTGGAGTGAGTGCCTGGGTGTGTGTGTGTGCAGTGAGTGCCTGGGTGTGTGTGTGGAGTGAGTGCCTGGGTGTGTGTGTGTGGAGTGAGTGCCTGGGTGTGTGTGTGTGGAGTGCCTGGGTGTGTGTGGAGTGAGTGCTTGGGTGTATGTGGAATGCTCACAGAGGACAAGAGAGCTGCCTCTCAGGTGATGGGGAGGGGGTGCTGTACATAGCAGGCTCCTCCTCGGTGGGCCCAGAGTGACGGCTGGGGTGCAGGCTCCCAGAAGCTCTGCCTGCTTCCTGGAATGCCATTTCCTCTTTATTGGGCTGTTTCCCTATCAGTCGACCTGGCGGCTGTGCGCCCCTCATCTCCCCGCGAATGGTTCTGCTCCGTCTGGTTTCATGCGTGGGAGCCAGGTCTACCTGCGTCCAGGGGCCGAGCTCAGTGGCCAGGACCACCGGATCACCCACCCGACAGCAGGGTGCCTCCACCTGGCCTCACCTCTGCGGCCCACCCCTGGACACAGTGGTCTACGTTTGTCTGACCTTTGGGCTTGGAAACCCTGTCTTGCACCGGGGAGGCCGGGGGATGACAGGAGTGGGTGATGACCGTCACTTCACCCCTTGACCACTGAGCTCTTCCTGGTCTCTCACCCTGTCTGCCCAGGCCCTACCGGGAGCTCAGGGGCCACTATCCTTGTGAGCGTTGAGAGGGGAGGTTGTGGGGCACCTGCACAGGCTGGCCCACCTGTTGCTCCAGCAGCAGGGCACACCCCTGGGGAGGGGCTATCTCCACCATGAGCAGGGGCCTCTGGGGCTCTGGGGTGTGTGATGTGTCAGGCCACTCGGTTTCCAGCAAAGCTGGGCTCAGACACCGGAGACAAAGCCGGGGATTTGCCCCTACCCATGGTGCCTCGCCAGGGAGAGCCAAGGCAGGGTGCACACGACACCACTGGCAGGGCTGTGGCCACCTGCGGGCGTCCTGACCCTGAGCTTAGTGCCACCCCGCCGGCAGGTGAGGACACAGAAGCATGCGTGGGCCAGCGCCTCGCCCAGCCGCGCCCCTGCGGACCCCAGCCAGGAGCTCCTCCTTCCTCTCTAAGGACCACCGCTGCCGCCTACCTGTGCGAGCTGAGCGCGCAGCGCCGCGAGCTCCCCCTGCAGACGCGCCCGCTCGGTGCGCAGCGCCGCCGTCTGCTCCTGCAGGACGCGCCTCTCCGCATGCGCCTCGGCCGCCTCCTGCCCGCCGCTGAGCCTCTGCGGCCTGCAGAGCACCTGGGCCGAAGACTCTGGGCGTGGGCCAGGGATTGGGAGGGCCCGAGTTTCTGAGAGCGGGGTCGTTCCATCTAAGGCTGGCTCTGGCCTCAACTTATTTTCTCCTAAACGGCGTGTCCACAGCTGACTCCTCTGTTGTAGGGGTGCTTACCGTACGGCAAGAAATCCAGCCCCCTCACTCCCTGTGGGCCCCTCCAGCCTCAGTTTCCCCATCTGTCAGCGGGGGACTGGATGGTGCCTGGGTCTCTGCAGGCCTGCTCACCTGCTTCCAGCATCTCTCTAGGCCTCCCTTCATGTTGAGGGACTGATTCTGCAAAGGACCACAGGGCCTCTTCCCTGTAGGCCTGTTCACCACCTCCTGGTGACAGCGTACCCTGCCCTCCTGGTCACCCTCACCTGTCGCAGGGGCTCCAGCGATCCCTCAGCCTTCTGGCACCTGTGCTCCAAGTTGGTGAGCTGTTCTTCCAGCAGCTTCCCCTGCTTGGCCAGGCCTTGGCTGTGCCTCCTGCTCTCTTCAAGAGCCTGGCGCAGCGTTTCCAGTTGCTCCTGGGGGTAAGGAGACACAGGGCCCACCTGGAGACACTGGGGGTGGGAGGCCCTGCAGGGAAACCCTGGCCTCAGGGCATCTGCCTAGACCGTCTGGCAGGACCGTATCGCTGGGATGAAAACAGCAAGAATGTGGTTAAGGACAACCTGAACTGCGTTGATCAGGTGGTTGTGTTTGCAATGTAACCTCAAAGGTGTGGACCCCCAGGAAGCCTGAGACGAAAATCCTGGGGGTCTGGTCTAGCGTGGGCAAAGGCTTGGGCTTGGCAGGTTCTCTGCTGCAGCCAGTGGTCTCAGAGGGCACATCAGTGGCATCCCTGCCCTGCCTCCAGCCTTGGTGGCTCCTACTGCCCTTGGGATAAAGCCTGAGGTGACCCTCCCCAAGGCTCCTGGAGCCTGTTCGGCTCAGGCCCTGCTTGCCCCTTCTGCCATCACACTGCATGTTCTTCTGCTTCAGCTCCCACCTGGGGACATGGCTAGTCCCAAACTGAGCTCAGGAGCTCCAGAGTCCGTGAAGCTGGGATGGCCCATGATCCCCGCTGTGTCCCTCACCCCTGCGCCCTCTTCTCAGCCCCTCTGCCTTCAGCCTGTCCAAACCACCATCATCCACTTGGGACCAGTGACAGCCCTTCAGTTTCCTCACTGTCCCCAGGTGCCACCCCATGATGGATGAGGGTGCATTTCACTTGACTATCATCGGCCATGCCACTGCCTTGCTCTGGGCCTGTGGTGCTCCCAGCTGCCCCCAGGACACTGCCCGGGGAACTCGCCATCCCTTCGGTCACATGCACCTGCTGCCCTCTGTGCACAGCCTCCCCGCTGGCACCCCCACCCTACGCTGCTGCCTCCTCCTCCTGCTTGCAGGAATCCTGCCCCCCTGTCATCCCAGGAGGGAGGATGGCACCCGAGGTGTCCCCTGAGCCCCAGAACTGGCAGCTGTTGGGCCTTGAGAGGACCCCAGACGTGTGAAGGAGACTGCAAGGCGCCCGTCATTGGAAGCTTGTTGACTGAAAGTTGGCCTGGTCAGGTCTTGATGAGCCCCCAGCCCTTGCACCTTCCTGAGGGTTTTGTGGGAGAAATGGCCAGCTCCTTCTGGGGTGGCCGGATTCTGAAAACACTTTTTTTTTTGGTCCGACACTTTGTTACTTTAAAAAAGGAAAAGAAGGAAGACAATGCTTGTACCTCAGACTGTGATGCTTCACCCTTTGTGCAATTTTGAAAATTATAATTTTCTATATAATTTTCCAGTAGAAAAGCAGAAGTTTTCTGCAAATATGGCTTAAATATTTCATGGCAGTTTTAAGAGGTCCCAAACCTCTTGTAATGACTCAGCTTTTATGGAATTTGAATGAACCGTAATAATTGAGTGGTTCTCCTTTAATCACAGCCCCACTGGCCCCAGTTAGTTGCTCTCATCTCTTGTGTCCCTTTGGCTCTAAATCCTGATGCTGTGTGAGAGGGAGGCTGGCAAAACAAACCTTGAAAATGTGGATTCTGAGGGCTTAAGTAGCTACAGGAAAGAACCCCAGCCCTTCTCCCCCAGAGCTGAGTGCTCAGGGATGAGCCTGGGCTCCAGAGGCTCCTACCCGAGAGCCTGAGCAGGGATGAGCCTGGGCTCCAGAGGCTCCTACCCCAGAGACTGAGCAGGGATGAGCCTGGGCTCCAGAGGCTCCTATCCCAGAGACTGAGCAGGGATGAGCCTGGGCTCCAGAGGCTCCTACCCCAGAGCCTGAGCAGGGATGAGCCTGGGCTCCTGAGGCCCCTACCCCAGAGACTGAGCAGGGATGAGCCTGGGCTCCAGAGGCTCCTACCCCAGAGACTGAGCAGGGATGAGCCTGGGCTCTAGAGGCTCCTATCCCAGAGACTGAGCAGGGATGAGCCTGGGCTCTAGAGGCTCCTATCCCAGAGACTGAGCAGGGATGAGCCTGGGCTCCAGAGGCTCCTACCCCAGAGCCTGAGCAGGGATGAGCCTGGGCTCCAGGGGCTCTTACCCCAGAGCCTGAACAGGGATGAGCCTGGGCTCCAGAGGCTCCTACCCCAGAGACTGAGCAGGGATGAGCCTGGGCTCCAGGGGCTCCTACCCCAGAGCCTGAGCAGGGATGAGCCTGGGCTCTAGAGGCTCCTACCCCAGAGACTGAGCAGGGATGAGCCTGGGCTCCAGAGGCTCCTACCCCAGAGACTGAGCAGGGATGAGCCTGGGCTCCTGAGGCTCCTACCCCAGAGCCTGAGCAGGGATGAGCCTGGGCTCCAGAGGCTCCTACCCCAGAGCCTGAGCAGGGATGAGCCTGGGCTCCAGAGGCTCCTACCCCAGAGCCTGAGCAGGGATGAGCCTGGGCTCTAGAGGCTCCTATCCCAGAGCCTGAGCAGGGATGAGCCTGGGCTCCAGAGGCTCCTACCCCAGAGACTGAGCAGGGATGAGCCTGGGCTCCAGAGGCTCCTACCCCTGAGCCTGAGCAGGGATGAGCCTGGGCTCCAGAGGCTCCTACCCCAGAGACTGAGCAGGGATGAGCCTGGGCTCCAGGGGCTCTTACCCCAGAGCCTGAACAGGGATGAGCCTGGGCTCCAGAGGCTCCTACCCCAGAGACTGAGCAGGGATGAGCCTGGGCTCCAGGGGCTCCTACCCCAGAGCCTGAGCAGGGATGAGCCTGGGCTCTAGAGGCTCCTACCCCAGAGACTGAGCAGGGATGAGCCTGGGCTCTAGAGGCTCCTATCCCAGAGACTGAGCAGGGATGAGCCTGGGCTCCTGAGGCTCCTACCCCAGAGACTGAGCAGGGATGAGCCTGGGCTCTAGAGGCTCCTACCCCAGAGACTGAGCAGGGATGAGCCTGGGCTCCAGAGGCTCCTACCCCAGAGCCTGAGCAGGGATGAGCCTGGGCTCTAGAGGCTCCTATCCCAGAGACTGAGCAGGGATGAGCCTGGGCTCCAGAGGCTCCTACCCCAGAGACTGAGCAGGGATGAGCCTGGGCTCCAGGGGCTCTTACCCCAGAGCCTGAACAGGGATGAGCCTGGGCTCCAGAGGCTCCTACCCCAGAGACTGAGCAGGGATGAGCCTGGGCTCCAGAGGCTCCTACCCCAGAGACTGAGCAGGGATGAGCCTGGGCTCTAGAGGCTCCTATCCCAGAGACTGAGCAGGGATGAGCCTGGGCTCCAGAGGCTCCTACCCCAGAGACTGAGCAGGGATGAGCCTGGGCTCCTGAGGCTCCTACCCCAGAGCTGAGTGCTCAGGGATGAGCCTGGGCTCCAGAGGCTCCTACCCCAGAGCCTGAGCAGGGATGAGCCTGGGCTCCAGAGGCTCCTACCCCAGAGCCTGAGCAGGGATGAGCTTGGGCTCCAGAGGCTCCTACCCCAGAGACTGAGCAGGGGAGAGCCTGGGCTCCAGAGGCTCCTACCCCAGAGACTGAGCAGGGATGAGCCTGGGCTCCTGAGGCTCCTACCCCAGAGCCTGAACAGGGATGAGCCTGGGCTCCAGAGGCTCCTACCCCAGAGC
Organism: Pan troglodytes; assembly: GCF_028858775.2. Taxonomy (NCBI): domain Eukaryota; kingdom Metazoa; phylum Chordata; class Mammalia; order Primates; family Hominidae; genus Pan; species Pan troglodytes. Next base: position 143,265,219 of record NC_072411.2, on the reverse strand, counting down.
CTGAGCAGGGATAAGCCTGGGCTCCAGAGGCTCCTACCCCAGAGACTGAGCAGGGGAGAGCCTGGGCTCCAGAGGCTCCTACCCCAGAGCCTGAGCAGGGATGAGCCTGGGCTCCTGAGGCTCCTACCCCAGAGCCTGAGCAGGGATGAGCCTGGGCTCCAGAGGCTCCTATCCCAGAGACTGAGCAGGGGAGAGCCTGGGCTCCAGAGGCTCCTACCCCAGAGCCTGAGCAGGGATGAGCCTGGGCTCCTGAGGCTCCTACCCCTGAGCCTGAGCAGGGATGAGCCTGGGCTCCAGAGGCTCCTACCCCAGAGACTGAGCAGGGGAGAGCCTGGGCTCCAGAGGCTCCTACCCCAGAGCCTGAGCAGGGATGAGCCTGGGCTCCTGAGGCTCCTACCCCAGAGCCTGAGCAGGGATGAGCCTGGGCTTGGAGCCAGCATGTGTGGCTCCAGTGTCAGTCTCCCCATCTGGGGCATGGGTATGATGCAGTCTCACAGGGGTCTCGTTGAGACCAAAAGAAGGCTGGGGCCAGGCGCTGTGGCTCATTCCTAATCCCAGCACTTTGGGAGGCTGAGATGGGCAGATTTTCTGAGGTCAGGAGTTCGAGACCAGCCTGGACAACACGATGAAGCCCCATTCCTACTAAAAATACAAAAAATTAGCCGGGTGTGGTCGTGGGCGCCTGTAATCTCAGCTACTTGGGAGGCTGAGGCAGGAGAATCACTTGAACCTGGGAGGCAGAGGTTGCAATGAACCAAGACCGCGCCACTGCACTCCAGCCTGGGCAACGAGAGCAAAACTCTGTCTCAAAAAAAAAAAAAAAAAGCAGGCTGGTCGGATGCTGGATTCTGAGATGCCCCCAGGGAAGCTGTTACAAATGAAGGGCTTGCATGGAAGGCTGGGAGTGAAGGCTGGGAAATATTTGAACAGGAGCAGAAGGGACAAAGGCCTCGTTAAGCGTCCTGCCGGCTGCACAGAGAAGGACAGGACAGGTCACAAACACTCGCCAAATCCATCCTTTGGGTTCTGGAATTCGGGTCCTCAGCCTCATACCCATTTATCCACTGGGCGACAATAGGCCAATTCGATTGCCCACTGGCAGGTATCCCCTGGTCTCCCTGCACTGGCGAGCTGCCCCATCCTGCCCTCAGACCAGTCACAGGACAGAGTTAGCTCTGGACAGTCCTCAGATACAAGGGGATCGGAGCCCTTCACTCCACACAGTGGGACACTGGGGCCAGACAGAGGGCAGGGTCTGGTGCCAGTTCATGGTGGCAGGGCCTCCTCTGGACTCTGGCCTGCCCTGCTGCCTCTGCATCTATTCTACCAGCCTCTCCTGCTTTGACCATACTAGCATTATAGCCTATTGTACTATTCACTTTCAAAATTTTCTTGGAAAATCTCAAACATCTATTCTTTCCTGTAAACTTTGTAATCAGTTTGTCCAGTATTCTCTAAACACATCACAAACAAATAGACAAAACCAAACCAAAAAAGCAAACGACCAATAAACAACTGACAAAGCAGGAGCATAAACAAAGATGCACCCAGACGCTGATCAAAAGAAAACTGTCATCCCTGCCCAAAGCCACAGCCTCTCCAGGAAGATGACGTAAGCAACAAAAAGTGGCACAAACATGCACTCATGCTTTCAAATAACCCCCAAATTTAAGAAGAAATAAAAATGGAAACTTCTAGAAAACTGGTAAAAAGGAAAAGAACTCACATCAAAAACTGATGGGACACGTACCAAACCACAATTAGGGAAAATGGGATCACATTAAATGCTCTTACTATTAAAGAGAAAGCCCAAGCATAAACAAATTACTTATTCCTTTCAAGAAATAAGAAAAATTACAACAAAAAGAGGGTGTTGGCTGGATGTGGTGGCTCATGCCTGTAATCCCAGCACTTTGAGAGGCTGAGGTGGGTGGATCACTTGAGCTCAGGAGTTTGAGACTAGCCTAGGCAACACGGTTTAACACCATCTCTACAAAAAAAAAAAAAAAAAGAAAAGGAAAGAAAAAAAATACAAAAGTTAGCCAGGTGTAGTGGCATGTGCCTGTAGTCCCAGCTACTCAAGAGGCTGAAGTGGGAGGATCGCTTGAGCCCAGGAGGTAGAGACTGCAGTGAGCCGAAATCATACCACTGCACTCTAGCCTGGGTGACAGAGCAAGACCCTCAAAAAAAAAAAAAAAGTAAACTAAAAATAAAAATAGAGTGTTCCTAGAAATAAAAGCTGAAATCAATAAACTAAACAAAAATAAAAGAAGAGATACATTGATTCTTTGAAAAGAGGAATAAAACATGAACCGTTGGCAAATCAGATTAAGGGAAAGAAACAAATCTCCAACACGAAGGACAGAAACAGATATAACTCCACATGTAAATAAGGTACAACTACGCATATAAAGCAGGTGTAACTGCTGACAAGACCATGTATATAACGAAGATGATGCTAAGCAGATGTATGTGCAGGTCTTTGGCAATGTATTGAATGTGTAAGATGAGTTACACTCCCACAGGGCAAAACTGACCCGAGAAGAAATGGAAAACGAAAGCAGACCCTTGACAGAAAAGAGATTGGAAAGGGAATTAAAGTGTATTCTTTATGATGACAGCTGCGGAATATGTACAGGGGAGTTCAATGAACCTCTCAAGAAAAGTTATTTTGAGTGTTCCAGGTGATGGAAAAAGTGGAAAGCCCACCAACTCATTTTATAAAATAATACAATTTTCTTCACACAAATAAATCTGAAAACTATGTCACCATAAAGGAATTACAGATGCAAAAATTCTTGACAAAACACTGAAAGTAATCAAGTCTGACTGTGGCTCAGTGTCCACCTTGTGGGCCATGCCGGCCCTAAGCTGCTCTGCTAGCTGTGGGCATATGTGGACCCTGGAAACTTTTAGAACCTGTGACTGACGCTGAGTTGAGCCCCCACAGGCGGGTGACCTGCAAGGCTGGCACTGGGGATGTGGGGAGCTGGGGGGGTGGGTGTGGCACGTGGGCACAGCGGGGGAAGGAAGCCTGGGCAAGAGTCCAAGAACGCCGTGAGCTTCCCTGAGCCACGGAGGCTGTGACTGGGCGCCAGTCCAAGGGTGGCATGGGGGGCCTTTCTGAGCGGGCATGAGGCTGTGGGTGATGCTGAGTGAGTGCCAGGCCTCCCGCCTGCTCAGAGACCTGGCCAGCTACTTGGGCACTGCTGCTGCGTTCCGTGCATGTCCTGACACCACGGGCTGGTCCTGCACGGCTGTTCTATTGAATTCCCAGGGTAGCCTTGGAAACGGGGAGGGATTTGCTCTCAAACAAGAATCTTACTGTTTGCATAGCACAGCCTACCATTTAATTAGAAAAATATGTTTTTAATTAACTTTCTCTTGACAAACACATCGGCTTATGTGAAACAGGGGAAAAACCAACCCATGAAAGCAAAAGAAGTTGTGTCAAAGGCAGAGCTGGCTCTAGACTGTGCCGGGAGCTTGGCAGAGCCAGGAGAGGCACCAGGCCTGCCCTACTGGACCCTAGCACCCCCCTGCTCAGCAAGGGGCATGGGGCAGCAGGGAGCATGGCTATGTTCCCAGCCTCCTGGCTGGCTAGAAAATTTCAACCCTGAGCTCTCTGCCTGGGTTTGCTGTGTGTCAAAAGCGGGGGCCTCTGGTGACTTAGGTGTGTCTGAATCCAGAAACCTATCACAATGACTAATAGATTACAAAAAGTTGGGAAAAACTTTCCTCAGAGCTGGAGACCAGGGACTTGGAGGACTCCCGAGGGCAGATGAAACCAACTTGGCCTAAAAATGGGTGAAATAGTAATTGCCAGAATTGTAAGAAAACATTGACACCATAATGATAGATTTTAGCACATTTCACTAAAAAAGTTGAGCAAATTCTAGACCAAGCAGAAAAATGCATACAGACAAAGGTCTGATCAATGTCAGAGATGTCCTCTGCACTCATGTGTGGAGACCCAAAGTTGGACCCCCATGCCCCCATACCCTGACTCAGAAGGGCGAGGGCTGGAGGGAGCTGCAGGGGTGTTGGGGAGGCAACTCTGTACTACCAGGACCTCAGGGAAGAGGGTTGCTGTGGCTGGGGGACCCGGGGAGCCCTCCATCCCTGTGAGGCAAGCAGCTGGGGAGGTGAAGGACCGCACCGTGACCGTGCACCGGAGAGCGCTGCTCCCACCCCGCCCACTTCAGGAACAGAACAGCTCCGGGAGGGCCAGAACTCCACTGCTGGCTCCCCACATTCCCCACGGCTCCCTGTGGCTGCGGGATCTTGGAACCCTTCTCTCTGCCTTTCTTTTGAGCCTGAAATATTTGGATGGGGACACATAAAGTCCCTGATGGGTTCCTCTCCACTCCCAACTTCAAACGAGGCCAGAACTCCTTTCTTTAAAGACACGCAAAGGAAAAAAAATCACAAAACTAGTATCCACTGGGGTTTGAGAAAATAAAGTCGATCTGAGGAATCAGATCTGAGAGTCTCTAATTAAACAGAGAAGTGAGCTACTGACACACACCAGAAGATGGTAACTAGTGTTCTCAAGGTGAGGACAGGGCAGGGGTCTTGAGGTGGACAATCCAAAATGAAAACTCAGGCCGAACGAGGCCACCGTGGGGACAGGAGCAGCAGACGAGATGCGGCAGATCCTGAGATTAGCTGAGTGGGAGTACGACCTGAAATTCTCCTGGGACCTTGGGGAAAACCGAGATGACAAGGAGAAATTCAAGACTGAAGCCAGGAGGACAGGTCCAGGGGATCAGTATTGGGATGCTGAGAATTCCAGGACAAAAGAACAGAGAAGAGGGAGAAGGAGAAGAGATGTTTTTTTACCGTGGAAGGAACCTCTATAACCAGAAGGTAGATTTGATTCTGCAAGTAGGGAGGGTTTGCCGGGGTAGGTAAAAATAATGAAAGGGGCCGACATGCCCACATTTTGGTGACATTTTTGAATTTCAAAAACAAGGAGGCCTCTGGCTGCCACTCTGGAAAAAGCACTGACAAGAAAAACACAAAGAACCCAGAGAATCCGCACATTTCTTGAACCCATCTGAACTCAAGGTCAGAGGCAAACAAGGAGCCTGGAATCGAATGAAAACCAGGCCCCTCCAGGAGAGATGCCATGAGCGGCCCCACCCATCAAACCAGCGGCATGGATTCACCAAAGCTGGTAACACGTTGCTCGGACCCATGTGGCAGGCAGAGCCCTCAGAGGGCCCTGTGAGCTCTGGCCCTGACGTTATCCTGTGATTACATTGGATTCATGGCGAGGGGACTTTGTGGATGTGAAGAGTTGACTCTGAGTTAAGCAAAGGGTGACCACCCAGGTGGGTCTCACCCACTCACGCACACCCTCGGGTGTCGGCAGAAGGGAGCCATGAGGTGTGAGGCACGTGGAGATGGGGGGCGTGGGGTGCAGGCACTGCTGCCACACTGTGGCACAGCCAAGGAAGCCCCTGGCTAGGAGTGGGGAGCCCTTGGCCGACCACCCAGAAATGAGGCTCAGCCCGACAACGCAAAGAGCTGGACTCGCCATGCTGGGATGAGCCCAGATGCCCCCAGAAGCACCTGGATGAGCCCAGAGGAGAACTCTTCCCCATGGCCTCGGGTGGCCCAGCCTACCCCATGACTGTGAGACCCAGAGGGGAGACGCCAGTCACACCATGCCAAGCTTCTCACCTATGGGACTGGGGGCTCAAAAGTGGGGTTAAGTCATCAGTAATTGGTTGCAAAAAGTAGTGCACCAGGTGTGGGCTGCTGTGGGTAGAGAGCCCTGGGGTCCACAGACACCAAGAGAAGTTCAACCTACAGGCAGGAGAGCCCAGAGCCCCCCTGGGGAGCAGGTTTGGAAGAGGGGATTTCCAGAGCAGGAAATTCTAAGGAACAAAAGTCTTAGCTCCTAGGGCGCAGGTGGAAGCAGTGCAGCTGGGAAGGGAAGGGACAAGACCCTCGGCCCCTGGAGGCAGGGCGCTGTCCTGGCCCAGCCATAAGATGCCCTGGATGCAAATGCTAAGGGAAAAGAGGATGAATAAATCATCCCTGCCACGCAAGACAGGATAGGCAGGAAAGACACACAGAAAGGAGAAAGTGTCCTATGAACAACCTAAGGAAAAACAGAGCATGGGTTACCACAAAACTTCTACATGGGACAAATTCCCCCAGAAAAGGCAGAGACTCTAAGGTGAGATTGAAACCAGAGCCAGGCTGATGAAATGAAGGCTGAAACCACAAACACCAAAAAAGCAGAGGCCAAGAGGAAGACAAACAGCAGTCACAGGACATGCAGGCCACTCAGGAAAAGTTAACCGAGAAACTTCAAATTCGAAGAGTCAAGAAATCTAGAAGTCAAATACCCTTGGAAATAAAAGGAGACATTGACAAAAAGAATTGTAGTGGGAAAATTCAACACATCATCCTTAGTTTTGATAAATTCAGGAACTGGATCAAATGTGGCCTATTTGAATAATGCATTTGTAAAGGTTGATTTAAAAGGTGTATTTCAGAACTGGGCACGGTGGCTCACACCTGTAATCCCAGCACTTTGGGAAGCCGAGGCAGGCAGATCATTTAAGGTCAGGAGTTCAAGACCAGCCTGGCCAACATGGTGTGAAACCTGTCTCTACTAAAAATACAAAAAAATTAGGTGTATTGGCGGGTGCCTGTAATCCCGACTACTTGGGAAGCTGAGGCAGGAGAATCACTTGAACCTGGGAGGCGGAGGTAGCTGTGAGCCAAGATGGTGCCACTGCACTCCAGCCTGGGTGACAGAATGAGACTCCATCTCAAAAAATAAAATAAAATAGAAGGTCTATTTCAAAATGTGTAACCTGTGAGCAGAGCATGTTATTTCTGCATGCATGTGGGAGACATACATGTGACTATACATATAAAATGAAACTTGGCCCAGCTCAGCCCGCTCCAGGTCCCCTGACTTCTCAGGTGCCCCCATCTCCTGGGCATCTCACAAGTCCTGACCCCATCCCTGGCCAGGCCGCCTGGGTCTTTCCACAGGCGTCTCTAGTCTTACTGCCCCAGCAGCTGTCACCAGAAGGGTCTTTCCAAAACAGAAATTTCCAAACTGCTGGCTAATGAGGACCTTGCTCTCTCTGCAGCCTGGCCTCTGCTCTCTGCCCCCTCCCCTCTCTCCTGCAGAAGCCACCTCCTCAGAGGCTCAGGGCCTACTGGGGACTCAGAGCCTGCCTGCTAGTCTGAGTGCTGACAGCCCTCTGGTGGCCTCTGAGGGCCACCAGGCTCCGGGGCTGAGCCCCGCGTGGAACAGCACAGGCCTGGCCGGCTGCCCTTGGGGCCTTTCTGCCAACCTGCAAGGCCGTCCCTCCTGATGGCTCACCCAGGCCTCCCTCATTGGAGGGACACTTGGAGAGGAGTGGCTCCCCGGTCTCTCTGCTCTGTCTCCTCTGCACTGTGCTGGCCCCCTCTTTCCAGAATGGGTTGAGGGACGCCTGGGGGCAGTTGCCCTGGGGAGCCTCAGCCAGGCACGCTGTTCTCTGGCCCCTGGGGCCTGCAAGGGAGCTCTCTGGAGCGGAACAGTTGTCCCCTGGCCCAGTCCTGACAAGAGGATCTCAGGACACCCCGGGGGCTGCTTGGACCTGTGGGGCTGGGCTGGGCCTGGGGCTCCCCACCAGCGCTGAGGACCAAGGCCTGGGCCAGGCCTCCATCCACCACTGCCTGGCCGTTCCATTTCCAGGCCCAGGCTCCTCACCTGAAAACCTCAGACCCAGCGGGCACCTCCCCAGCACAAAGCCTGGCATGTAGGGACACTGACTTCAGCCCTTCCTGAGAGGCCCCTTCTGTGTCTGAGCCACATGGAATGAAAAGTGGTCTTGGAGCAGGACAGTGTGACCATATAAAGAGCCCCAAGGCTGGGCCAGGGCCGCCCCATGCCTGCCACTGTGGCCTCAGCAAGAAGAAAGGGCCTAGACTTGGGGCTTTGCCCCCCACTCGCTGTGCCCCCAGGGCCAAGTCCTCAGTTTCCCCAATCTGTAAAACAAGGGCTAGAACCACCGTAAGGACAGCTCTGCTAAGGACAACCCCAGTCCCGACGACCCCAAAGCCGCCTGCCACAGCCCAGCCTGCACCTCTGCCCCAGGGCCCCACCGGGCTGGCTCCAGCCCTGAACACCCACAGAAGCCCTTGCAGACCCCTCTCTCCCACCTCCCGGCCCTGTGGCCTCCCTGCAGGGTGTGAGGGTGACCGAGAGGCCTTGTTCTTGTGCCCCACCTGGGACCCACCCTGCCGCCTGCCCCACCTGCAGCCGCCGCTTCTCCTGGCCTGCCGCACGCACGCTCGCCAGGTGCTCCAACTCCAGCCTGCGGAGCGCCTCCTTCTGCAGGGCACGTGCTGCCCGGGCGCTGCTCAGCGCGCCCTCCACCCGGCGCTGGCCTGTGGGGCAAGCAGGGTGGCTTGAGGGGCCCCCATGCCCCTCCCAGGTCACAGGCAGGCAATGCAGGGCTCTGTGGACTTGAGTGACTGGCTCCCACGTGGAGGTGGGGGTCCATCCTTGCAGCTCAAGGGTCCTGGGGCTGCCCCAGGGTCCCGGCTTCCCACCCATCCTTCCCTCCTGCCTCTTTCCTTTAATTGAGGGGCAATAAGCAGAGAAACTCGTGAGTGTGAGGCAGTCGGGGGCACAAGGAAGGGGCCTCTCTGAGGGGGTGACGAGGGGCAGGGCCTGCCCGGGGAGAGCCGTGTGGCTGTCTGGGGGAGAGGGTGCCAGGCAGAGGGCACAGCCAGGGCAAAGGCCCCTAGTGGGAACTGCAGGAGGCCAGGGTGGGGCAGGGGGGCAGAGGATGCTGGGGGCCGGATCGGGAGGGCCCTGATGGGCCTGTGGACGTCACTCCTCTGTGCTGGGGAAGTCGCTGCTGAGAACTCCGATGCCAAGCGCTGACCCAGCCTCGCCAGGCCTGGTGGTTTGGGTGTTGCCCCCAGGCTCCCTTCCCACCGAGCTGCCCCAGGGACTGAAAGCTTATAGCTGGCAGCAGTAGGGACATGGTGGTGCCACTCTCACAGCCACTCCCAGGGTGGGCGGGGCAGGGCAAGGGAGGTCACCTTCTTCCGCCTCAGCCAGGGCTTTCTGCAGCTGCCCCACGCGGCTCTGGGCCCGGGCACACCTGCACTCTGCCTCGCTCAGCCGGCTGCTCAGGGTCGCCATCTGGATGCGGGAGTCATCCTGGGCAGAAGGACTGAGGTCAGCGGGGGCAGTCCAGCGGGCGGATGGAGGGCCAAGGTGTCTGCTAGAGGGTCGGGGCCAGCTGGGGCCGCTCACGGTCTGGCCTGCGGGTGTGCAGGGCAGGGCAGTGGGTGGCGTGGGCCGTGGGCTCGGGGAAGGTGTGGGGAAGGTGCAGGGAAGGTGGTCACACTGGGAAGCTGTGCTGACCTGCAGGCCTGGGGAGGTGGAGGCGCCCAGTGAGACTCGGCCTAAAGGGTCCAGGTTTCAAGCACAGGTGTGGTGTGGGAGAGCTGGCAGGTGGCGGCCCACAGCCTGTGGTCAGGGGGACCGGTAGGGGCTGCCCCTGGCGGGACTTGGGGCTGAGTGCAGACGGGACCCTGCCCCCCGGGGCTGGCAGTGGTGGGAGGGTGGGCCCGAAGGGAAGGAGTGTGCACAGAGGATCCCGGCCAGGGCTCAGGGCCTGCCTCTGTCTTTCCCACAGTCCTGCCCACTGGAGTCACCCAGCGAGGTGGGAGGGGGCCGCTCACGGGTGGTTCTGTGGGAGCCCTGAAGCCAGGAGCAGCCACTGGGGAGCTTGGCCCCACCGGAGGGGTCTTTGGGAGCATTGAGGGGAGCTTGCTGGCTCTGTCCTGCAGTTGCCCAGCCCCGGCAGCTCTTCAGGGGTGGCATGAGTTGCAGAATGCCCTACCCTGGGCCCTGGTGGGTGTCACAGCAGGGCCTGGCTCCCGGGGCTTTTCAGCCTGGTACAAGGAAGGGGGCGGCCTCCAGCCACCCAAGGCACTTGGGCTTGGGGGCCATGGTGGTGCTGGTGTTTATCACAACAAACAGGACGGCCTGGACGCTGACCCTCAGACCCAGGGACGCGCGGATGGATGGACAGCAGGTGTTCTTCCCAGAGACCCCCGGGGGGTGCTGCCGTGGGCGGGAGGACCCCAGCCCCCATTACCCGCTCCCGCTGGGCTTCCCGGAGCTTCTGCACAAAGTCCTGCAGGACGTCCTGCACGGTGGCCACATCCATGAGCTCTGAGCTGCGGCCTCCGGGTGTGGGCGAGGGCCATCGGAGGGGCGAGTGGGGCCTGGCCGGGGGGCTGGTACCCTGTTGCCCAGGGAGAGCCTGGGAGCTGTCGGAGCCTGCGGGAGGTGACAGCGGAGGGGTCGTGGACAGGAACACAGTGACAGATACACGCCCTTCCCCTTTCCTCTCTGCTGCCCCAGCCATGGGAGGTTGGGGAGACGGCCACAGGCTCCTACAATTGCCCGTCCGAGTCCCTCACTGTGCGAGCTGTGAGGCCTGAAAGAGAGGTGCCAGGCCAGGGCCTGAGCTGGGAGAGGGGCCCGCCTGCCTCCACTGAGGACTCTGACCTTTGGTGGGGGAACCAGGCTGCTCCGGGGAGGCCCACGGGCTCTGTCTCTGGAGCCCCAGGCCACGGCGGAGTGTGGAGCACAGCCGGCCCAGCTGGGCCTCCGCATCCTGCCTTGCACCCTCAGCCTGGGCCAGCTCCTGCTCCAGGCTGTGGATTCGGTGACAGGCCTGGTCCAGGCGAGCCTGGAGAGCATCAGCCACACCACTGGCTTCCTGCAGCTTCCTGGTGACACTGTGCAGCTCTGCTCGGAGGGTCTGCTCAGCCCCCCGGCTCTCACGGAGGTGCTCCTGGAGCCGCTGTCCATGGGCCTCCCCTGCGGCCTCCACCTCTGCCAACTTCCTCTGCAATCCCAGGACCTGTAGGAGGGATGTTGGGGTGCGCCCGTGGGAGACAGTGAGGAAGTGGGGTGGGCCTCCTCCCTCTGCTCCCCGACGCCCAGCTCCTTCCCTTCTGAGCACAGGCAGCCGTCCCACCTCCTTCCGGGCACCCTCGTGCTTGGCCTCTGCCTCGGCTGCCTGCCTCCGCAGCTCCAGCACCTCCTGCGAGCACTGCGCCTGCAGCTCATGGGCCTCTCCGCTCCTCCTCTGGTTCTCGGCCTTCAGTGTCCTCACCTGGGAGCGTGGGGCCGCACGGACAGGGTCACTGGTCTCTGTGCTGGAACCCAGGCAGCCTCCCTGCCTCCTGCCTCCGCTCACACGTCCCTTGAGAGCAGCTGGCCACACTTAGGGAGGCTTGGGCTAAGGGGCCCCAAAGGACCTTGCCCTGGGAGTTGTCACCCTCAGCCACTCTGTAGACACCTACCTGGGACCTCCTCGGAACCTCCTTGGAGGACCTGGGACAAGGAGGAGGCTCAGGTGGGGCGGGGTGGGCACTGATTAGGGAGTGTGGGCAGTGGCTGGGGTGCACTGGAGCCAACTGCCCTGAGGCCGCCATGATAGGAGGGAGCCAGGCCTTGGGGGGACCCGGCTTGCCAGCACCCTGCCCTGCAGAGGCCAAGCCTCCCCTCTAGCCTGCCTGAGTTCCCGAGCCCCACCGGAAGGTGTTGCATGTAGGATACTTCCGTGTGCTGCTGTGCATGGTTCCCTTCCTCCTCGCTAAAGCATTCCTGGTTTTGCCCTCTCCAGGCTTGTCATCTGTGCCCCATGGGGACAGACCCAACCAGGGACCCTGTGAGCCTGAGCAGGGCATGGCCCAAAGTCTGGGGACAGAGCGGTTCAAAGGCGGCAGCAAGGCCAGGGCTGGGGGCTCCCCTGGGAGGAGCCGGGACCCACCAGGCGGGAGGGTGCCTGGATGGATGTTGACCCCTCCCTGCCGCCCTACCTGTCTGTGGAGTTCCCGGAGCTCCTGACGGGCGTCCCCCCGCGCCTGCTCCAGCTCCCACAGGTGGGCCCGCAGTGCACTGGCCTCCTGCTGCAACGCCGCCTGGGCCTCCTCCAGGATGAGCAGCTTCTGCTCCTTCTCCTCCTTGGACCGCTTAAAACTGACGAGGGTGCCACAGGCTGGGGCCCCCTCACCTCCTGGTGGGGCCAGCACAGCTGCCCAGCAGGTCTCTGCCTCCCCTAGTGAGGCACTGGCCCCAGTCTTGACTCTGCACAGTGTCCTCAAACTCAGCCTCTGCAGGGTTCCCTGTCACCTTACAGACATATGTCCACCCAGGTCCCAGTGCCGGCCGCATGGCCCCTGTCCACTATCCACCTCTTCAGCCCCTCCTCACCTCATCCCTCCCTGTCTCCCCCTCTCTGTCACACTCCCGGACGCTCAACGTCCAGCCTAGCCTGGTACCTCTGCCACCTGCTGTGAGGGCTGTGCCGTCCAGCCCAGCTGCCCCACAGAGGCCTTTCTAGAGCCCCAGCCAGGCCCTTGGCCTCCCTCTGCTCCCCAGCTCTGCACCACCTCCTGGAGGACACCTGTGACCTATCTTGCCTGCTGGATGGGAACTCCCTGTGGGCAGGGACAGGTGTGTCCGTGTCCTCAGCCATCCCTCGCACTGGCCAGCATTGCAGACCTCTTGGACTGGGCAGCGGGAGGCCTGCTTGGCATGTCTACCCCACCATCAGTGGGGCCCAAGTCAACAGGACGCCCCTGCCTAGCCCCCTTGCCCCGTCCTCCCTACAGCCTGGGTGGGCAGCAGGCTGCAGGGCACCCCCAGCTGCTCCTGGGTGGCCGCCATACCTGGCCTTCTCCTGTTCGGCCCTGCAGATGGTGGCCCGCAGCTCGCTGTTGAAAAGCAACAGTACGTCCTTCTCGCGGGCCTCGTCACTCAGCGCCCGGCGGGCCTCCTGGGCCTCCCTGTGCAGCCCCTCCCGGCTCTCCTCGACGCCCTGCAGCTCCTGGCGCAGTGCGGCCAGTCCCTCCTGGGCCACGGTCAGCTGTGCCCGCAGCCTCTCAGCCTGGGGAGGACCATTCAGCTCTAGAGGCCCGCTGGGGACCGCTGCTCCAGGGATAGCCACAGGGGCCTGTGGCCTCTGACATGGTGTGGCAGGCACAGGTGCCCTGCCCAACTTGGTCCCCATGTGCTTTGCTCACCCCATGGAGCCACCAATCCCTAGTGCTGCGGAGGCTGCAGGGTGGCTTCCACGGGCTGAGGCAGGGCCAGCCTAAGAGCCCAGAAGACCCCACCTTGAGCCCCTGGGCCCGGCCCCACCCTGCGGCCTCTCTGGACCCCCAGGACGCTGACCACTGGTAAGCAAGGCCTACCTGGGATGTGGCTCAGCACACATGTCTGCACTGTCACTGCCCGGGGCCCTTCCCACCTCCTGCCCCCGGCGTCTAGTCCTCTCCTTAGGTGACAGTGTGGTGCCCAGGCCGCTGCCTGTCCTAGTGTGGGCAGCAGCCTCAGCAGGCAGGCTGGGCCTGACCCTGGCACAGTGACCCTGGCCCAGTGACCCCGGCACAGTGACTCTGCCACAGTGGGGGCTCACCCACTCCCTTGGCCCTCCTTCCCCCGTTGGCTTGGGAGGCAGTGGGAGGAGGATCTCTGGCGATGGGGGGGGCAGTGGGAGGAGGGTCTTGGTTTCCCGCTCCGGACACCAGGCATCTCACAGTGCCCAGGAGAACCCAGGGGTGGGGTCCGGAGGACAGTTGCAGCCTGGCAGGAAGGCCCTCCCCAGCACCTACGCTCTGGGGGTGGGGACTTGCTGGGGCTCGGCCCTGGCGCCCAGTCTCCTGCCTCCCAGGTCTGAGCTCTGGGCCTGACCAGAAACCCTGGAGAAGGCTCCATTCTGGCTCTTGTGTGTCCCAGAGGAAGAGGCAGAGGTAGCCAGCGGGGCATGCCCAGAGATGGAAGCCACAAAGACTCCGCGATGTCAAGTCGCTGGCTTGACAAAAGCAAACCCCTCTTTCTGGCTGTTTTCACGGGATATTGTCCAGGCCCCCGACCGGCCTGGCTCCCGAGGCTGCCGCTGTTATTGTTGTTCTGTTTTTGGGAAGGGCCAGAGCCTCCCCTCCGCTCCCCTCCACCCCCACACGTGGGAGCCATGACCGTGCTGAGCATTTTCCGCCGAGCTCAGCAGAAACCCGCCCAGAAGGTCAAGGACCAGCAAAAGGGCCCATGCATCATAAAAGAAACTGTTTTCATTTCCCAGCGCAGAGGAGATGAAAACAAGCAAAACAAATGCAGGGGAGGGCCTGCCCCCACTCCCGCCCCCACCCCACCCGCTCCCTCTGCCTCATGAGAACAGCCATCCCTTTTACAGGAATTTTACGGCCAAATCACTTAATGTGATTATAATAATTATTTCTTTGCTAGAAATTGTATAAACAGCCTCTTTTAAAAATCTCCTGCAGGGAGGCAGCTCCAGAGCTCTGCAGGGAGGAGGGGCTGTGGAGGGAAAGCAGGGGAGGGTGAGAGTGTGTGTGTGTGTGGGAGTGCGTGTGTGTGAGTGTGAGTGTATGTGTGTGTGCATGTGTGTGTGTGAGTGTGGGTGATGAGTGTGTGTGTGGGCCGGTGCAAGTGTCCACTCTGTACGTGGTGTGCATACGTGTGTGTGCATGCATGTGTGTGCACGTCCGTATGCCTGTGCATGCACTACGTGTGTGTGTACGTGTGTGATGAGCATGTGTGATGAGTGTGCGTGTGTGTGTCATGTGTATGTGTGCATGCGTGTGTGAGTGTATGTGTGAGTGCGTGTGTGTGTGATAAGTGTGTGTGTGAGAGCCAGTGCAGGCGTCCACTCTGTATGTGGTGTGCATACATGTGTGTGCATGTATGTGTGTGCATGTCTATATGCCTGTGCATGCACTACGTGTGGGTGTACGTGTGTGATGAGCGTGTGTGATGAGTGTGAGTGCGTGTGTGTCATGAGTGTGTGTGAGTGTGTGTGTGAGTGTGTGAGTGTATGTGTGAGTGCGTGTGTGATGAGTGTGTGTGAGAGCCAGCGCAGGTGTCCACTCTGTACGTGGTGTGCATACGTGTGTGTGCATGTATGTGTGTGCATGTCTGTATGCCTGTGCATGCACTACGTATGTGCATGTGTGCGCACACATGCGTGTGCACTGTGTGGTGCACGTTTCTGTGCACGCCTGTGTGCACTGTGTGGTGTCCATATGTGATTCCAGCGTGAGTGTGTGTGAGTGCGTGAGGCTTGTGTGTCTGCATTCAGCATGCACACACCACTCTGAGTGTCGAGTGTACACCGGTGTGTGTGGTCTCACTGCGTGGATGATGTGTATGCATGTGTGTGCACACGTGTGGACCTCAGGCAGGGTCTGAGAGACTGGAAGTTCCTCCAGTTTAAAGGTTGTGAAAAACGTTATGGTTTCCATGGTGACCCTGGGCCAGCCTGGCGCCTGGACGGGCTCTGCTTGCTTTTCTCTGTGATTGTTCCTCTTGTCCCCCTCAACCGTCCTCACCTTTTAGCCCCCACTCCCTTTCTGGGCACCCTGCTCTGCTCTGCTCCTCTGAGAGCCTGAACTTCCCATGAGGCCTGCGCTCCCTTCCTTGAGGCACCCCCACCCTCTCCACACCTCCCCTCCCCCTCCCCCGCTGCCCCCAGTTTTGCAATCTCGTTTTGCTTCCCCGTTGGTCGCTGACCGGGCCTGACTTTGAAATCTGTTGAAAGGAGACCTTTCTCCTTGGGGCCAATGTAAACAGCCGGTCATGTTAACTCATGTTCTCTTCCTCTCTCAGCCTGCCTCCCGGGGGTGCTTGGGGAGGGCTGAGCCCCTCTCCTCACGCTCCCCTGCCGGCCGGCCCGGCCCCTGGGGCGTGGTGTGCGCCAGCCGCTCGCTCCAGCACCAGGTCAGCTGCGCAGCCCCCAGCCTTGGCAAGCAGCCCAGGGAGTGTGCGAGGCCGCCCCGTCCCCGTGGGCCCCGCTGGGGCTCCAGCTGACCCTCTCCTCCTCTAGCCCAGATCCGCGTGCCCTCCTGCCCTTGCCACACACAGGCGTCCCCCCGTCCTGCCAACCCCCCTCAGAAATGCCTCTCCGATCTGCCTGCCTGCTGAGCCCAGGTGAGCCTAGCCCTGGCCACTCTTGCCCCCTGCCCAAGACTGTCCCCCACCCCACGTCGTCACCATCATGTGGCTCCTGGGGGCCTCCATATCAATCTCGGGCCCTTGGCCAGGCCCAGGCCCACCCCGAAATCTCCACTAACCCACTTATTTTCTTGCCTGCTGCCCCAAATCCAACCTCCCCCCACCTTAGTGTCCAGCCCAGTGAAGTCCGCGCCTCCTGCTATGTGGGCAGAGCCCAGCTTGTCTAGGGCCTCCCCGTGCCTCAGTGGATGGCTCAATGGGTCTCTTGGCCAAGGGTCCGAATTCCCCTTCGCCCCAGGTCATGCCTGTCTCTCGGGAAGGCTTTGGGAGGCGACAGCTGCCCCAGTGCCTCCAGAGTCAGGCCCTTCCTGACTCCACTTTCTTAACTGTGTGTGGAACGAGGGGGCCGGCTGGACTCCCGGAGCCTTCGGCTGCGTGGCTCTGGCCACCCTTTCACATGCTGGCCCTCACAGTGGCAGGTGTGCCCCGCCAGTGCCCTGGGAGCTGGCAGGTGTGCTGTGCACCTTCGCAGGACAAGCAGGGCAGCAGGAGCCGCGTCGGGACCCACGGCAGCCTCCAGGGAGCTCCCTTCCCACTCAGCTGGCACCCTGACTCAGCCAAGTCCAGCTGACTCAGCCAAGCCCACTTTCACCCTGAAGTCAAACTCACCCCTTCAGGAGGCTTAGAAATGATGCCTTCTTTTCCCTGAAAACTGGTGTCAGCTTCCCTTAGCCAATGGCCTGGGCCAGGCACCATTTCATCTGCTCTGAGAGCCTGGGCTTGGCTTAGTGTGTGGTTGAGGGCCCCTTGCCCCACACCCCTATGGCTGTTTGCCTCTTCCTAGTCCCAGGGACTACTCTTCCCTTCTCCGTGGTACAGCCTCTGTTTCCTCCTGGCACCCCCACTCTCTCCTCTCTTGGTATCTGCCCTGCTTTCTCCTGTCCTCTGGCATCCCCAGGAGTCCCCCAGCCCTGCCCCTCACCTCTCTCTCCACATCGCCCCGCTCGGCCGCTAGGTCCCGGAGGCTCTCGCGTAGGGCCGTGGTCTCCCTCTGATGGGCTGTGATGGCATCCTCAAACTGGGCCTGGAGGGCCTTCAGCTCCTCAGTCGTGGCACTGATGGTGGCCTGCGGGGAGAAGGGAGCCCACGGTGGCACCAGGGAGCTGGGCCCAGCAGTGGAGGGTGAGGTAAGGCCAGGACCCTGGAGAGAGAGGTGTTGCAGTGGCCTGGGAGGGGGAGCTGGGTCCTGCTGATCGTGCAAGCCCCGGGGTAACTGGCCCTTGGTTTCCTAAACTGTCAAACAGGCTGCTGGGATGAGGAGACGTCCACGGCCCCTGACAGCTGTGATGTGTGAGTGCCCACGGACACAGCAGGAGGCAGCCCCTCAGCTCAGCCTGCGCCCTGGGGCAGAGCCCATCCCTACAGGGACCACCACACACTGGGCAGCTCTACCCTCCATTTGGGACTGAGCTCAGCTGGAGTCGGCTCCCTGTCGCACACACCACCCGAGGTGTCCTCTCGGGCCTTGGGGCAGTGTGGCCAGCAGGGAACCTCGGGCCAGGAGGCCCCAGGCTCGGCCCATGGCCCCTTGTTCATGGACAAATACCACCTTCTTCACCCCAAGCCCCAGGCCCCTCGGGACACCGCCCCGCTTCCTCTCAAGGCCCTCCCCACTGCACCCCTGCCCAGGTTGCGGCAGCAGGGCAGATGGGGCTCAGGGGGTCTCAGCTTCCTGGGCCTCAGTGTCCTCAACATGAAGGGTCCGAGCCCTGCCCTACTCAGGCTCTGCACCCCTGGGTTCAGGGGACCGGACCAAGCCTCCAGGCAGCAGCAGGCGGCTGGCGGGGGGCGGCTGGTGGGGGATGGCTCCCTCCAGAGCTGGCTTTGTGTTCCTGGGAGCACAGGTGCCCACATGGCTGCCCCTGTGCCAGATCTCTGGAGCCCCTCCTGTCCACCTGGATTCTGCTAGGGTGGGGGTTCCTGCAGCCTGTGCCCCCTGCTCTTGGGAAAGGAGCCATGCTGCTGCCTCCTGTCGTCATTCTCTACAAACCCCTCTGGTCTCTCTGGACTGACAAGGGCCATCTTGGGTGACTAGGCCATGGCTCTGTGCCTCAGCATGCCCCAGCACTGCCAGTGATGGGTGCCCCTGAGGCCTGGCTGCAGGATACCCCTGTGAGGGCCTCGGGGACAGGGCATCGGCTGGGAGCCCGATGGCAGTGGTGACTCAGCCTAGGGGCGCACGCTGTCCTGTCATCTGGCGCCTGGTGCTCCTTGGCCGGCATTCCTCTCCTCCCGCTCCTCTCAACAGTTTTAATTTCCATTTTCTGAGCCGAGGTGGCAAAGGAACCCTTAACGAGCTCCCCAGGGAGGCCGGCTGGCTGGCAGGCCTGGTACCGAGTCCGGGGGAGACTCAGGGCCAGCTCAAGAGAAGGCTCCAGAAGCCAGCACTGGCTCCAGAGAAGGCCCCTCTGTGAGCCAGAGGCGTCAGCTCCCAGGGCCCCAGGAGGGCTTTCCTGGGTCCCTGCCCACGGGGTGGAGCCGAGAGAGCTGCTGGGCCAGTGGTCGGGAGGAGGGAGGGGCACAGTCACAGGCCCGATGCCAAGCTTGGTCCTCCTGGGCCCCGTGGAACCCTCCAGGCCTCAGGGGCAGGAACAGAGCAGGGTGGGGCTTCATGGAGTGAGGGGCGAGTCTCCCCTGGGCTGCCAGGAGCTCCTCTGGGCAGCCCTGCTTGGAGGGACTAGGAGTCCGGGTTGTGGCATCAGGCAGGAGGAGGTGAAGCGACACTCCAGCAGCCGCCTCCTCATTGCAGCGCCCTCTCCTGCTGCGCAGTGCCCTGGGGATGGGGCACAAGCCCTCCATCCCGGCTCCGAGTCACCGAGCGTCCCCCAAGGCCCCGCTGCCTGGACGCCCCGGCCCCCCAGCAGGCGGCCTGCGCGTGCCTCTGTGCAGTCAGTGAGAAGGGCTCCCGTTCAGAATGGGCAGAGAAGGGGGCTGCCTCCCACACCTGGCACCATGGCCTGTGTTCTGTTCACTGCACACTGAACCATACATTCAACGCCAGTCAGGTAGGTGTCCAACCCTGCGTCCTTGCCAGGGACAGGGAGGAAAGGCTCGCCTGAATTTAAAATAAGCCAACAAGTACGGGAATGAACGGCCTCGTCACTGAACATGCTGGGAGCTGGAAGGACAGAGGCAGGAGGCAGGTGTGGGCCCAGCTAATGGGGTGTGTGTGGCCAGGGAGGGCAGAGAGCTGGGGGTTGGCGATCAGCCTCGCCCTCAATCCTACCTGTTCCTGGCAAGGAGAGGAGTGGCGTCCGGTGCCTTGAGCCCATTCCCTCCCTGCCCAGGGCACCCTCGCACCTGTGTCTGTTCAGGGCCAGCCCCTGCCACCCAGGACAGCAGCCCCGACCTCAACACAAACAGCCCCTCCTCAGGCCGCCTGGGCCCTTGGAGATCCTGCTGTAACTCCTGCATCTATGTCCTATCACTGGGCTCTGGCCACCCTCGCTGTGAGCCCTGCCCAGTCTCTTCATCTCCCATGCGGGACCTGGTGCCACGTCACAGATGGGCTGAAGCCTTGGAGTTCTGCAAGCAGTAACAGTGGGTGTCCAGCCTTGCCCACGAGCTGGAGGCACAGGCCTCAGAGTCCTCCTCCCCTGCTCCCCAGAGCCCTCCTCTCCAGAGCACTCCTCCCTATAGCCCTCCTGCCCAGTGCCATATTTGCTGCTGCCTGTCCAGCCCCCTGGACTTGGGCTCCAGGGGAGGACCCAGGGGTCCCAGGTGACCCCCGCTGGCAGCCTGCAGCAGCCTTTGTGCATGGGAGGGCCTCTGTTCACTGGCTGAGGGTGGGCGGCTGCTTGCTGGGGGGCTGTCCTAGCCCCTCCGCGGACGCTTCTCTCCTGGCTCCGCTCAGGACTCAATGTGGGTGTCCTTTCCTGCCGAGAGTTTCCTCAGGTGCAGGGCCAGCCGCCTCGGGTTGTTTCTCCTTTGGAAGGATCCCTCTGGTGAGTGAGTTCCACAAGGCTGGTGCTCATGTCCCCAGCTGTGCTTTTCTATGAGCAGCTCCAGTGCACATATGGGCTCAGCCACTTGCTGCTGTTGGCTCATGGGAGGCCCCCAGCTGGGCCAGGCCCCCTCTCTCTGGCCCCTGCCAGCCCCAAAGCTAAGGGAGAACTGAGCCAGGTAAAGTCCTGGTACCCACTGCTTTGGTTCACTCGGATCTTTCCTGCCCATTGAGTGCCCCTCCCACCAGGAGCCCTGGAGGCACCTGAGGGAAACTGAGGCTCAGGAAGGGAGGGGATGGAGAGGGTCATGCCACTGGGACCAGGCAGGAGGGGTGGCCCCCTGGGGTCTGCCAGCACCTGCTTGGCTGTGCACGTGGCCTGGCTGCATGGGGCTCACCTGCGCTTGCTCCTGCTGGCTCTGTGCCTCCTGCTGTACCCGCTCCAGCGTCCTCCTGGCCCTGGAGAGCTCCTCGCTCAGAAGGCTCCGCTCTGTTTCTTTCAGGGACAGGGCCTGAACAGGACGGGGTATGCTTGTGAGAAAGTTGGGGAGTCTCGGGGGAGGGAAGGGGCCCCCCTCTAAGGAGAGGCTGTGGCAGAGTGCTGAGTGCAGAGGCTCCCCTGGACACAGCACGCTCATGTTCCTGTCTGCACATCCCTGCCACTGGGGAGGAGGGGCAGCTCCTACAGAGGCGGCCCTGGGCCCTGGGCCCTTTCACCCTCTGAGTGCCTGCCCTCTGTCCGACATCGTCCCGCCTCTGTGTCTGCACTTGGGCACGTCCCTGGGGTATCCTCCCCTTCCTCTGCCTGTCTAAAATCCTGCCCTTTCCCATGCAGTTTGGGGGCCTTCATGAGCCACCCCCATCCCTCTAGGCAACACTTGCTGCAGTGCAGAGAAGAAAGCTTAAAAGCCCGAAAATGCTCCATCTCCCTGATGGTGTGGGAGACGCGTGTAAGCGAGACACCCTCAGCTCCAAGGGTGGCACGCTGCTCCGTGGACCAGGCTGTGGAAGCAATGCCTGTCAAATCCACACATGTATATTCTCTCTATGCCCAGGCCCATCTGGGGGGAGGGCAGCCCAGAGACACGTGTGCACCTGTGTGGGCTGACCTATGCACAGTGTCACCAATGTCTGTGACATTGCTGTAACGGCAACAAAGCTGGAGGCAACCCAGACGCCCGTGGAAGGAAGAACAGCCACAGGAAGACCCAGTCCTGGCAGCTCAGCATGCAGCCCAGAAACAGAAGAACAAAGCTGCAGATACACAGCTGGGAAAGGCCACCGAGATGCTTTGATAAGTGAGAAGAGGAAAGCCCAGGAGCTGGCATGGACTTTTCATTCCTTTTGTATTAAAAATGCAGCGTTGGGGAGGTAACGCTGTATATTTCTGTTTGCAAGCAATCTTTGGAGGGTGTTGCATAACAGAAGATGTATCAGGTCTTTGTCCTGGGTCCTTGGAGGAAGCTTCTAAACCCTGGGGGTTTCTCAAAAGTGTGGAGTGTCTGCATTATTCCTGGCGGGCCCCTGGGACCACACCTGAGTTTATGCTAATGAGGTGACTCGGGGTGGGCTCCTACTGAATTTCAGGATGGGGACTGTGTGCTGAAAGACCCATTATTAGAGGGTTGGGGCTTTGAGCCACGGGATGTCAGCCCAACCTCCCAGCAGTCAGAGAAGTGGGCTTCAATCACATAACCAATCACTCCACCGATCACGTTACACAGTGAAACCCCAATAAAACTCTGGACACCAAAATGCAGTGGAGCCTCCTGGCTGCTGAGCACACTGGGGTGCAGGAGGGTGCTGGGCTGGTTCCACGGGGAGGGTGCAGCAGCCCCTGTCTGTGACGTGCCCACACCTTGTCTCCTCTTCTGGCTGGTCTTGAATTCCATGTTTGATAATGAATCTCTAAGAGTAACAAGAGGCTTTCCTGAGTTCTGTGAGTCATTCTAGTGAATGGCTGAACCTGAGAGAATCATGGGAACCCCCACACTTGTAGTCAGGTGGTCAGAAGTGTGGGTGGCCTGGAGACCCCCGGACTTGTGGATGGTGTCTGAGAGAGGGCGTCCTGTTGGGAACCATGCCCTGTGGGGTCTGTGCTCTCTGGGTCAGAATTGCATGGGCATATTACAGAGGAATCAAAGAGAAAGGACAACTGTTCCCTGAGTGGCCTAGTGAAGGGGAGGGGCAGGAGTGGGGGATTTTTCATTGAATGGCTTTCTATATTCTAAACAATTTTAAAAATCAGTGCTCCCCTTCCTCCCTCCCTTGAGGCCCTGCTTGTTTTGCTCGGCTGGAGGTCGGTTGGCTGTTTATGAATCTGCCCTTACTGGATTATAAGGTCTGCAAGGGTGGGGGCCCTGCCTCTCCCTCCTGTACCCCTCATTACTGGACACAGCAAGGGAGTATTTATTAGAATTTTAGGCAAAACTTCATCAAATATAGAAGCGTGTCGTTCTCTCGGGTGAGGGCTTCACTTTGCAAACAGGTGTGGGCAAGCCGCCATTCAGACACAGCGGGTCGGAGAATGGAGACAGCCCCTCCTGGGCCAGCGGCTCCAGGTCTTTGGCTCTTGCTCCACATATAATTCCTCTTCTTCATTACAGAAATAAGATCCCCAAAGACTGTTTTGTGACTGGGTCATCACAGGTTCCTCAGGGAAGTGTGGGGAAGTTTCCTGCTAGACCCTGCAGCCCCACTTCTCCACTCAATTTCTCTACACAGGCCGCCGAGAATAAAGGGCAGCTGGCCAAGCAGAGGTCCCGGGAAAACTCACTTGCTGCACCGGCAAGGGCTCCCCACAGGCCAGCCCGTCTGTGCTGTGCCCCTGGGGTGCCCCTTATTGTGGTTCTGCTGCGGGTCCAGGGGAGGGAGGGCACTAGCACATGGTGTCTGTCTGCCCTCTGAGCCTGTGCTCCTGTTTTTTTTTTTTTGAGACGGAGTCTCGCTCTGTCACCCAGGCTGGAATGCAGTGGCGTGATCTCTGCTCACTGCAATCTCAGTGAGAATCTCCTGGGTTCAAGCGATTCTCCTGCCTCAGCCTCCTGAGTAGCGGGGATTACAGGCACCCATCACCACACCCAGCTAATTTTTGTATTTTTTTTTAGTAGAGATGGGGCTTCACCATGTTGGCCACGCTGGTCTTGAACTCCTGACCTCAGATGATCTGCTGGCTTCGGCCTCCCAAAGTGCTGGGATCATAGGCATGAGCCACCAAGCCTGCACTCCTGTTTGACTGAGGTCCCCTCTCTTGGGGGCTGTGTGTGCCACTGGGAAGCTGGGATTAAATAATCACATGAGAACAGGCCACGTTGCCCAGTGGTTGGTCTCGGATGGGAATGAGGGGCTGCGTGGGGGCCTTGACGGGCCACCCACTCCCCAGATGTGTTGCTTCCCCTGGAGCCTCTTTTCTCATATATCCAATGGGAATAATATCACCACCTCCCAAGGGGCTTTGAACTTACCTTTCTCCTCCTTTGCCTGGCTCTCAGCCCCTCTTGCATGGACCCTGCCTCAGCCTCTCCCCAGTCTCCTGGCCCCAGACTCGTTTCCGCCCAACTCCTATCATATCACCCCTGCTCAAGAACATCCACTGGCTCCCTATCACCTGATGCTGGCGCCCAAGGCCCGTCCTGGCTCCACTGCACACCTCTGTCACTGCTTCCACTCACGTGCAGCCTGGCAGCTGTGCAGAACTTCATGCCATGCCCAGACATCCTGCCAATGTCCATGTCCTCTCCACTCAACACTACCATTCCTCCTGTAAGGCCTTCCCTTCCTCTATCTAAGGATGTGAGTAGTGGGGCAGTTAAGAGCACAGACCTCGGTGCCCAGCAGGTGCACTGCACAACCCTGTGCAAGGCATTCAACATTTGTGGACCTTAGTTTTCTCACCAGTAATATAGGGATAATTAGAGCATGTGCCTCAGAGTGTTGCAAGAATCAAATATTAAATGCAGAGAGTTTGACAATAAATCTTGGCTATTTCGGCTACTGTAACTCCTCCTGCAGTTTGTCATTTTTTTTTTTTTTTTTTTTTTTTTTTTTGAGAAGGAGTCTCTGGATCTCGGCTCACTGCAAGCTTGCCTCCTGGGTTCCAGTTATTCTCTTGCCTCAGCCTCCCGAGTAGCTGGGATTACAGGTCCCCACCACCATGCCCAGCTAATTTTTTGTAGTTTTAGTAGAGACTGGGTTTCACTATGTTGGCCAGGCTAGTTTTGAACTCCTGACCTCAAGCGATCCACCTGCCTCGGTCTCCCAAAGTGCTGCGATTACAGGTGTGAGCCACAGCACCCGGCCTGTAATTTGTACCAACATTTTATAGTCCTTATCACCCCATGGGACACAATGTGGACGTGTTCATGTGTCCATTCCTTTCACTCAACAGTGAATTCTTCGGGGTAGCATGATATACTGGAACAGCCTAGACTCAGGGTAGCTTTTATAGGGCTAGTGGCTGAGTCTCAACTGCTGGTGGGATGGAAGGATGGCCAGATGTGTGGCTGGTAGTTGTGTGCTTGGCTTGGTGTTTGAGTTGGATACACTGATGGATGATTGGATGACCGGCTGGTTGGTGGATCCAGGTGGATGGATGGATAGACACATGGATGGATGGTTGGATATGTGACTTGACAGCTGAGTTTGTGGACAGATGAAAGGATGTTAAGTGGATGGATGGATGGATGGTCAGATGGGTTGTGGATAGCTGTGTGGATGGAAGGTTGGGTGCATGGATAGTTGGATGGATAGTCAAATGAACTGATGAATGATTGCATGGATGGTGAGGTGTGTGGATGGACAGCTACGAATGTGGATGCATGGCCATATATCTGGGTGGATAGCTAAATGTGTGGAAAGAAGAAAGGATATTCAAGTGAGTGGGTGGATGATGACAAGTGCATGGAGGGTCATTCAAGTGCATGGATGGATGGGTGGATAGATAGATGATGGACAGATGGATGAATGGATGGATAGGTGGGTGGATGAGTGTATGGATGGATGGATGGGCAGGTGGATGGGAGGATGGAAGGATGAACAGGTGGATGGGTGGATGGATGGATGGATAAATGGATGGATGGGTGAATGGATGGACAGACGGATGGATGAATGAATGGATGGACAGATGGATGGATGAATGGGTAGGTGTGTGGATGAGTGTATGGATGGATGGATGAATGGGTAGGTGTGTGGATGAGTGTATGGATGGATGGATGAACAGGTGGATGGGAGGATGGATGGATGAACAGGTGGATGGGTGGATGGATGGATGAGGAGGTGAATGGGTGGGTAGATGGATGAGCAGGTGGATGGGTGGATGGATGGATGAGGAGGTGAATGGGTAGATGGATGGATGAGCAGGTAAATGGGTGGACGGATGGGTGGATGGATGGATGGATAAATGGATGGATGGGTGGATGGATGGATGGATAAATGGATGGATGGGTGAATGAATGGACAGATGGATGGGTGAATGGGTGGGTGGTTGGATGGGTGGATGGATGGGTAGGTGGGTGGATGAATGGACAGATGGAGAGATGGATGGATGGATGGGTAGCTGGGTGGAAGGATGGATGGATGGGCAAGTGGATGGGCGGATGGATGGGTGAATGGGTAGGTGTGTGGATGAGTGTATGGATGGATGGATAGGCAGGTGGATGGGAGGATGGATGGATGAACAGGTGGATGGGTGGATGGATGGATGAGGAGGTGAATGGGTGGGTAGATGGATGAGCAGGTGGATGGGTGGATGGATGGATGAGGAGGTGAATGGGTGGATGGATGGATGAGTAGGTGGATGGGTGGATGGATGGATGAGGAGGTGAATGGGTAGATGGATGGATGAGCAGGTGAATGGGTGGATGGATGGGTGGATGGATGGATGGATAAATGGATGGATGGGTGAATGAATGGACAGATGGATGGGTGAATGGGTGGGTGGGTGGATGGGTGGATGGATGGGTAGGTGGGTGGATGAATGGACAGATGGAGGGATGGATGGAGAGATGGATGGATGGATGGGTAGCTGGGTGGAAGGATGGATGGATGGGCAAGTGGATGGGTGGATGGATGGGTGAATGAATGGACAGATGGCTGGATGAACAGATAGGTGGGTGGGTGAGTGGATGGATGGTTGAATGGATGGATGGATGGATGGATGGGTGGGTAGGCGATTGGACCGCCTAAGGTGTGGCCACATGCAGCCCTTGTGCTGGGCCAGAGGTGACAGGTGCAGTGGGTGTGAGCAATCCCGCTGCCCCCCAGCCCCACCATCACCTGTTGCATCTTGTGCTCCAGTTGGAGAAGGCTCTCGTCCCGCTCCTGCTTCAGGCTCTGAATTTCCCCCTTCAGAGCCTCCCTCTCAGCTGCACTTTTTGTCACCAGCTCCTTCTCCTGCTCCAGCTGGCATCTGGCTACCTCCTTCTCCTCTGCCAGGGTCAGGCTCAGGGTCTCCTGGGCCAAGGTAAAGGGATGGGCTGTGAGGTCCGGCAGGTGAGGCCAGCAGTTGTCTGTGGTCCTGAGTGAGACCTGGCCCGTGGGATGCCAGGGCTGATGGACCCCAGGGGCTGTCCAGACCAGCCAGCTGCACACCCGCCATGTCTTCCCCTCAGGGTCAGCAGAGCAGGGAGGGCCTCTCTGGGTCTCAGCACCTGTCATCCCATATTCATCTATCAGGTTGTAAACCATTCCTGAGTCTCTGCAGTGCACCTGCCACGGAGGGGTGTAAAGACATGTCAAACCAGGCCTCCAGAAGCCTGTGACCTGTGGGACGGCACGGCTCTAATGGGTGTGGGGCCCCCTCCAGCCCTCATCCTTCAGACTGCACCAGACCAGCCAGCAGCCCTTCCAGCCTCTTCCATGAGGGAGGCCCGCCCCAAATACAAACCCAAGCCCAATGTGAGGGCTCCACGGGGAAGGCCCTGGATGCCCATGTGAACTATAAAGAGTGAGCCAGTCCTTGCCCAGCCCTGGCCAGGCGCCTATGTCTCTGAGCTCTGTCTCCCAGGGCCCCCTCCTCCCAAGGGCCTGCCATTCCCCGGGACCTGGTAGCCTTCTAGGAAGCTACTGGTGGGCTCCTGGGAAGCAGACCTTCTCCTTTTGGAGCTGTGCCAGGGCCTCTCGGTGGGCCGACGCCTGGCTCTCCAGGGCCCGCTGTGCCTCCCGCTCCTGCTGTGCCACCTGTCGCTGGAGCCGCACCGTGTCCTGCCGCAGCTTCATCTCCTGGACCTCCCAGTCACTTTGTAGCTGCTCCATTTCCACTGTGGGGTGATGGGTAAGATGCACCAGGGCCTGGCATGTGGACCCCTGAACCCTTTGGGACTTCCTAGGGAGTGACAGTCTTGGGGGCAAGCACTGTACACTCCAGGCTCCGGGAGTGGGTGGCCAGCACATGGCAGGGTGGGCTGAGCAGGGTCAAGGGTACAGGGCTGCAGCTGGAGGCTACATGCTGACCCTGTGGCCAGAGCCCAGTTCTAAGCCTCAGGCCGGCACCAGGTGCAGCCTGGGCAGGGTGTTGCTGCTCCTCATGGGCGAGGGTGGCCCAAGTCGCTCAGTCGCATGAGCTCCAAGCTCATGTTCGTGCCCCTGTGGGCTCCGGAGAGGGGGTGCAGCACGTGTGGGCACTGAGCTCCATTCCAGGGGCCCCTCCATGGCTGACTTTCGGGGAAGGAGCTGAGGGAGCGCCCTTGGAGCACCTTGCAAGGCCTGCCGCGCGAGTCCTGCGCTCCGGGCTTCCTCCTCCAGCTGCTCCTGCAGCTTCGTGGCCAGCTGTTGGGCCTCAAGGAGGCTGCTCTCCAGGGAGTCCCTCTCCACCCTGCAAAAATGCAGCAAACAATGGGCAAGTCATCCCCAAGATCCTGCGTGTAAAATGCTCTCTGTAGCTTTACACAGGTGTTAATGAGACTCAGCTGAAATGCAAATAAATGGAAGAATGTTTTAGAAATTATGGTGCATCTCTGGAGCACCATGTGCTGTTAACAAGGATGAGGAAACTATTTTCTATTCTCATGTCATGAAAAGAGTCCCCCCAAAAAGCCACGCACCCAACTGGACCCCCACATGCGGCGTGATTCCATCATGTGAAAAGCCTGCTTGGTGCATTTGTGCATGGAGATGCCACTGTTCAGAAGACACCTGGAGCACACACCAACACACAGCAGTGCCCATTCCTGGGAGGGAGGGCTGATAAAAGACCTCACATTTCTAACAGTTAATTCATCAATGATCCAACCATCAACGGCAAGTTTCATTGTTGCTGTTCGCTGCCCTGTGCTGGGTGTTTATCCGTGAACAAAGCAAGGCATTAAACAACATGTACAAACACATCACAAAGACTCAAACACAGACACCCATATAAACACACAAATGGTAGGTGCACAACCCCAAACAGATGAGGTCAGGGTGGGCCATGGGCCACGGGGACCCTGGCAGCTCCTGATCAGGCCCTGCCTCCATTTCTCTTCCATCTTTCTGGCCACCGCCACCCCCTTCATCGGGGTAGAGCACATCCCAGCCTTCTGCGGCTCGCCAGGGCTCGCAGAGGGAAGTCCTCTGGGCTCAGATCAGAACCCCCAGAGACCTCACTCTGCTGCACGCTACTCTGCTCCCTCTCCAGTCCCTCCTCCCGTAAGTGTTCCTCATGGCCCCCATCCCAACACTCCCAGGCTTGAGTGCTCTCTTCACCTGGCAGCTCTTCCCCCTTCTGCATGTAGGAAACCTTTGCTTCAAGTCAGCCTGGAAACCCCTCCTCCTAGAGGCCCGCCTGGTCTCCTGTAAGGGATGTGCTGCTCAGACATCAGATGTCTTTGCCTGAAGCTTGGGGACCTGAGCGTGTGCCCAGCCTCTCTCTCCTTGGGGGCCCAGGAGAAACTCCAGGGGCTCTGCCATTGAGCCCCTGGACTGGAGGCCTGGCCCACCACGAGGTGCTCCGAGCAGGGCAGGGCTGCTTGGGGTGTGGGCTGGCGGGGACCTTGGTCCATCTTGCTGGCTGACAAGCGGGCCAGGACTCCATGAAGGGAGGGAGCAGGTCCCCACTGCTGAAGCCTTGTCAGGGCCTGAGGATCTGAGAGTGGAACCCTTCATAAAGCAGACCCGTGGGGAGGCCTCATCAGAAGCAAGGAGCTGCAGCAGGGTTTCCCACACTTAATGGTCCTGAATGTTACCTGCGAGCTCATCAATGGCAGCGCCCACGCTCTCTGGCCCCACTGGGCCAGTCAGATAAACACACAGAGTGTGTCCGGGCAGACGTGGCTTCAGGTCAAGCCCCTCTGTCACCAGAGGCTCAGTGGGCCATCAGGATGCCCTGTTCAGTGGCCTGTGATGCTGGGGCCTGCAGGGCTGCTATGTGCAGGGACCTCGGGTCAGTGGCAGGGCTGAGGTAGGGGCAGCTGTCAGGGCAGCACCCAGGCTGCTGAGGGCTCTGGCTAGGGCCTGTGTTCTGGGCAGCAGACCCTGCCAGCAGGAAAGGGACCTCCACCCCGGTCCTTGGAGCCCCCAGGGCCCAGGAGGGAGCATGGACAGGAGCCCAACCCGCAGCAGCCTCCCTCAGGTTTTCCTTGCTGCGCAAGCTTTCATTTGGAGAAGAGGTTTGTCTGCGAAGCTCGAGGATCCCAGACTCCAAGGTTTCTCATGCCTCCCAGATTCTAGAATTCCAGGAGGGAATCTTTTCAACAAAAATACTTAGCAGTGCCTGAGCAGGGCCCTAAGCAGGGCCTATAAGGCACAGAAGCCATCAGCTGTTGGGTTTCCACAGAGGCTGCAGGACCCATTCAGATCACCAGGCAACAGCCTACACACATCCTGTTCTTGCCTGCGATTGCCCGTCCCAACTTCTGGGAGTTGCCCTGAGGGCCTTTGGGCTCACCCGCCCACACTCTCCACCTCACGTGTCCCTGGGCTGACCCTGCTTCTGGCTCCAGGGATGGGTGTGCAGCCCAAGCCTGGGATCAGGCCCTGTGACTCCCGGCTCCTAGGATTGGTACAGGGATGTCACACAGCTCAAGACGGCCCATGGCAGCCGCTCTCAGGCCTTGCAGGGAGAAGGGTGCTCTGCATCTGCTGGAAGGGGGACCCTGGGGTGGCTGCTGGCCATCTTGCCACCTCTCAGAGTGAGCCTGCCTGGGAAAAAGGTCTCAGAGTCAAGCTGTGCTGAGGGAGAGAGAAGCAGGATTCTGAGGGCACTGTGGGAGTGCCTGAATCCAGCCATACCTGAAGCTGGATTCACCCTGAACTCCTCAGCTCCATGAGCAAGACATTCCACATCTGCCTTCCACTGGTCTGAGCTGTGTTTCTGCACTTGCCACCACCTCTTTCAGGAAGGTGACCCCAGCGCTTTCACTGGGTTGACCTCTTCCATATGCCCTCCCCCAACCCAAAGGCTCTGTGCTCGCCTCCACTCACAGCCCATTTCATGTGCACACACTCCCTCCCAGTCCTATGTCATGGTGCGAGTGTCCCCATACCCTGCCACACTGCAGACTCTCTGCAGGCAAGGACACGTGGGACATGCCCTGACTGGCAGGCCCTTGCATACCTGAGATCAGCTGCCTCTTCAGCTGCAAGCCGGCCCTGCCTCTCCAAGGCCTCCTGCTTGGCCAGCAGCTGGGCCCGCTCCTCAGACAGAGCATCCTTTCCTTGCAGGGCTTGCTGCAGAGTGCCCATCTGGGCCTCCTGGTCCTGCAGGCTCTGAGCCAGCTGCTCCTCTAGGGCCTGTTTCTGGCATGTGACCTAGGGGAGGTGGGGAGGGGACAGTCAGCAGAGAAAGAGAGTAAGTGGGTGGGTGAGCATGGGCCTCTTGAGGGGAAGAAAGGACTTCAGAAGAAGTGATTTTATGCAGAATGGCATGGAGGTGAAAGTGGAAGAAGTGGGTGGATCTCAGAAACACATGTATGTTTTTACAATAGAGGGGGCATCCACTCAGGTACCCTGAGTGGATGGAGATGGTATTGAACTGGGCACTCCTAGGTAGGAGCCAACTGTCAATCTAAATGGTACCATTTGTTTGTCCTCCAGTGTCCAGGGTTCAGGGAATGCTGCATAGAAATGGCAATAGAAGGTAACGGAAAACTAGATTGCTGCAGACCAACACTTCCACCAAGAACATCATAAAAATCTAGAAAGAATATATCACAAGAATATGCAAGACACCTCAGACACCTGAACAGACAGCTGGGACCGAAGGAGTGAAGATCTTGGAGAGAAGGGAGGCACAGAGGAATGAGCCCAGCATTTAGTGTCTCCTCTTCCTCAAGGCATTTGCTCATTTAAGAGTTTGGGCTGAAAAATTGAGATGCCAAGAAGAACTTCTGGCAGTACCATGGCCTGAGGGGGACAAAAATTAGGGTTCAGAGCCACCAAAACAGAGAGGCTCTGATAAATATCACAAGACATCAAGTTGTATTCACAGCAGGGCTTGACCCTAGTACTAGTGGTGAATCAGAAATAGACCATCCTTCACAGACACTGAAGCTCACATGCGAATCATCCCAGTCACGGATTGGGTTACAGTGACCTTCTACGTTCACTGCCTGCCAGGGTCAAAAGTAAATTCTGGCCAGCTGAGGCGGCTCACGCCTATAATCCCAGCACTTTGGGAAGCCAAGGCAGGCAGATCACTTGAGGTCAGGAGTTCAAGACCAGCCTGGCAACATGGTGAAACCCCGTCTCTACTAAAAATACAAAAATTAGCCAGGCACGATGGCACACACCTGTAATCCCAGCTATTCAGGAGGCCGAGGCAGGAGAATCGCTTGAACCCAGGAGGCAGAGGTTATGGTGAGCCAAGATCATGCCACTGCACTCCAGCCTGGGTGACAGAGTGAGACCCTCTCTCAAAAACAAACAAACAAACAACAACAAGAACAAAAATAAACACTTTCTGGAAGAAGAATCGCATCATCAAGATCCTCAAATTATTTCTATAATTTATTATATATAAGATTGACTATTTAATCAAGATCTGGCCTATCAGGAGACAGGACCACATGACAAAAAAAACACTAATAAGAACAGAAAATAGATATAGATCCTCCTACCCTGGTTATCTAGATATTGGAGTTATCAGACACAAACTTTAAAATAGCTGATTCATGTGTTCAAGAAGATGGATAGCAAGACGTAAAGTTTAACAATAGAACTGGATACTAAATATAAAAAAGACAATTTAAAATATAATAACCAAAAGTAAAAAAAAATTAATAGACAATGGCAGATTAGACAGAATAAAAGAAAGGACTAATAACCTGGAAGAGAGACAAAGAATGTGTTCAGACTGAATCATAAAGAGATAGAAGGATGGATAGAAAATACACAAAAGAATGTTATAGACATATAGGACAAGCTAAAAATGCCCATCATATGTGTAATTACAGCCTCAGAAGGAGATGAGAGGGCACAGTTGAACAGACACAGGCCAAGAATTTTCCAAATCTAATAAAATACATCTAGCCACAGACTTAAAATGAGCTGTAACCCCCAAAAGGATAAATTAAAAGAAAATGTCACATATATACAACTTAGTAAAGTTTCTGAATACCAAAGATAAAGAAAAATGTTTTTTAAAAAACAAAGGGAAAAAGACACATAGCTGTGAAATGAACAAGACTGACATTTGCTTTCTACGCAACAATGAAGGCCAGAAGACAATGGAATGACTTCATTAAATTTCTGAAAGAAAATAATGGCTATTTTAGTATTCTAAACCCAGTGAAAACATTCTTCAAAAGCAAAAACCAGGACTTTCTGCTTCTGATAATGGTGAGGTGGGTTGTTGAAGACCAACCCTCCCATCTAAAGCAACTAGAAAAGCAATACAACGTACAATCCAATAATCTGTTTAAAAGCATTAGAGAGATACTAAGGCAGTCAGGTCCCAGGTGTTCAGGCTACAGAGAGAAATATATTAAAGTGAGTCTGAAATTCTATGAATACAACAGATTTCCCCTTTGAGGTATCTGCCAAGTCCTAAATGACAGGGGGTGTAGAGCCTCAGTATCCAAGAATAAAGCTTTAGGCCGGGCTTGGTGGCTTATGCCTGTAATCCCAGCACTTAGGGAGGCCGAGGTGGGCAGATCACCTGAGCTCGGGAGTTCAAGACCAGCCTGGCCAACATGGCGAAACCCCATCTCTACTAAAAATACAAAAATTAGCCGGGCATGTGCCTGTAATCCCAGCTACTCAGGAGGCTGAGGCAGGAGAATTGCTTGAACCCAGGAGGCGGAGGTTGCAGTGAGCCGAGATCACCCCATTGCACTCCATCCTGGGCGACAGAGCAAGACTCTGCTTAAAAATTAAAAAAAAAAAAAAAAAGCTTTAGCTAAAAGACTGGGAACATGGCCTAAGATTTCAGCAGGCTTATGAGATTGAAGAGATATAACTTAGAGTTCAGATATACCAAAGCAGCCGGGGAACGAAAAGAAGAGCGGATATCAGAGAGCGAGGAAATGCCTTGAGGTAAGCCTGAGATTGTATATTGAGATTTTAAAAAATGGTACTGCTGGCTGAGCGCAAAATCCCAGCACTTTGGGAGGCTGAGGCAGGTGGATCACTTGAACCCAGGAGTTTGAGACCAGCCTGGGCAACATGGCAAAACCCCATTTCTACAAAAAACACAAAAATTAGCTGGGCGTGGTCATGTGTGCCTGTAGTCCCAGCTACTCGGGAGGCTGATGTAGGAGGATCGCTTGAGCCCAGAAGGTCGAGGCTGCAGTGAACCATGGTGATGCCACTGCACTCCAGCCTGGGCGACAAAGACCCTGTCTCAGAAAATAAAATAAACGGTACTGCTTTGAAAAGGTATGTATTTTTTATAACTCAGAAGTAGTAAAGGACCAGGAGACTACGAATCTGAACAAAAAAATAACAGCTGACAGTCTGAGAAGTCAGATAGCACTTTTGAAAGTCCAATCTGAAATAAAGATAATAAAAAAAGACAATAAATAAAAAGAAAATAAAACCTGGAGTTTAGGGCTAACTAAAGAGTAGGAACCCTGGTAAACACCTGAGATTTCCAATTAGGAACATAGGAGAGTTATATTATACCCTGGGATAAGCCAGAAATAGACGACTCCTCACAAAAGACTGAAGTACAGTTACAAAGCAGCTAAATCCTGGACTGGATAAAGGCAATTTATCCCTATTCTGATTTCCCAAAGTCAAAAGCAAATTCCCTCTAGAAGAAGCTTATATCATTCAAAGCCTTAAATTATCTCTATGAATTATATCTACAAAAACACAAAGTCTGTCATTCAATCAAAAATTATTAAGCATAATAAAAAAAGAAAACAAACAATATTAAGCATACTAGGAGACAAGGCCAAACTACTGAAAATAAATAAATAAAGGACAATAGAAATAGCTCATTAGGGGATCCAGATGTTAGAGTTATCAGACAAAGACCCAAAAAGTATTGTAATTAATATGTTTAAAAACATACTCAAGAAGGAAAAGAATGTTACCAAATAACTGAAATGTTTGTGAAAAGATGAGTGTGTGTGTGTGAATGGTTAAAAATAATCATTTAAAAGTAAAAAGATTAATAAAGTAATGTACGGTTTATAACAACATACACAGAAATAAAATATAGAACAACAAGAGCAAAAAGGATGGAAGAGATGTCTTAGTAAATTTGTGCTGCTATAACAAAGTACCTGAGACTGGGTAATTTATAAAGAACAGAAATTTATTAATTTATCTTCTCACAGTTCTAGAGACTGGGAAGTCCAAAATCAAGGTGCTGGCAGGTTCAGCTGTCTATCAAGGACTACTCTCTGCTTCCAAGGCTGTGCCTTGATGCTGCATTTTCCGGATGAGAAGAATGCTGCATCTTCACATGGTGGAAGGCATAAGGGAAAGTGAGACACAAATGATGCCGCAAGCCCGTTTCATAAAGGCTTTAATCTCGCTGATGAGGGTGGAACCCTTATGGCCTAAATCACCTCTTAAAGGTCCCATCTCTTAATACTATCAGAATTAGTAAGTTTCAACACCTACATTTTGGAGGGGACACATTTGAAACATAGCAAGGGATAAATGGAATATATTGCTGGAAGGGTCTTACATTGTTTGTGAAGTAATATAATATTTGGATATAGACTGTGCATATCATAATTTTAGGGTAATCACTAAAACTAACAAAAAGAAACACAGTTTCATTCTTCTACATGTGGCTTGACAATTATCCCAGCACCATTTGTTGAATAGAGTGTCCTTTCCTTACTTTATGTTTTTGATTGTTTTGTCGAACATCAGTTGACTGTAAGTATTTGGGTTTATTTCTGGGTTCTCTATTCTGTTTCATTGGTCTATGTGCCTATTTTTATACCAGTACCATGCTGTTTTGGTAACTGTTACCTTATAGTATAGTTTGAAGTTGGGTAATGTGATGCCTCCAGATTTGCTTTTTGCGTGTTCTTGCTTTGGCTCTGCGGGTTCTTTTTTGGTTCCATATGAAATTTAGGATTTTTTTCTAGTTCTGTGAAGAATGGTGATGATATTTTGATGGGAATTGCATTGAATTTGTGTATTGATTTTGGCAGTATGGCCATTTCCACAATATTGATTCTACCCGTCCATGAGCATAGGATGTGTTTCCATTTGTTTGTGTCGTCTATGATTTCTTTCAGCAGTGTTTTGTAGTTTTCCTTGTAGAAGTCTTTCACGTCCTTGGTTAGGCATATTCCTAAGTATTTTTTTTGCATCTATTGTGAAAGGGGTTGAATTCTTGATTTGATTCTCAGCTTAGTCCCTGTTGGTGTACAGCAGAGCTACTGATTTGTGTACACTAATTTTGTATCCCGAAACTTTGCTGAATTCATTTGCCAGATCTAGGAGCTTTTGGGAGGAGTCTTTAGGGTTTTTTAGGTATATGATTATATCATCGGAAAACAGTGAGAGTTTGACTTCCTCTTTACTGATTTGGATGCCTTTTATTTCTTTCTCTTGTCTGATTGCTCCGGCTAAGAATTCCAGTTCTGTGTTGAATAGAAGTGGTGAGAGTGGGCATCCTTGTCTTGTTCCAGTTCTCAGGGTGAATGCTTTCAACTTTTCCCCATTCACTGTAATGTTGGCTATGGGTTTGTCATAGATGGCTTTTATTACCTTAAGGTATGTCCCTTCAATGCCGACTTTCCTGAGGGTTTTAATCATAAAGGGATGCTGGATTTTGTCAAACGCTTTTTCTGCGTCTATTGAGATGATCATGTGATTTTTGTTTTTAATTCTGTTTATGTGGTATATCATATTGATTGACTTATGTATGTTAAACCATCCCTGCATCCCTGGTATGAAACCCACTTGATCATGGTGACACACACTTTAAATAAGCAGACATAGACAAGTTGAAGGTAAATATATGAAAAGGATATACCACGGAAACACTAAGCATAAGAAAATGGAAGTGGCTATATCAGTATCAAAAAAGTAGATATCAAAAAAGAGTATTGCTAGAGATAAGAGGAGATGTTTTATAATGATAAAATACCAATTCCTCATGAAGAAATAAAATACTAAATATATATACACCTAATAATAGAAATTCAAAACACATGAAGCAAAAATTGGCTGTGGAAGAAACTAAGGGGAGATCTAGGGGAAGAAACAGACAATTCCATTATCACAGCTAGAGATTGTAATGCCCTTCTGTCACTGACTGATGCAGCAAGTAGACAAAAACAACCAATCAAAGAAATAAATCAACACACAAAAAAACCCCAGTAAGGACTTAGAAGATTTAAACAGCACTACTAAGCAACTTGATTTAATTTATATTTATAGAACAATGCACTCAGCAATAGCATAATACACATTCTTTCGATATGTTCAAGATAGACAACAGACTGGGACATAATACATTTAAATCCATTCAAATAATACGGAGTATGTCCTCTGATCGTGATGGAATTATGTTAGAAATTGATAACAATCAGACATTTAGAAAACCCTATTTGGAAGTTAGGCCATATAT
The DNA here is from genome assembly GCF_028858775.2 of Pan troglodytes. Lineage (NCBI taxonomy): Eukaryota > Metazoa > Chordata > Mammalia > Primates > Hominidae > Pan > Pan troglodytes. The sequence goes on along the minus strand of NC_072411.2, from coordinate 143,228,229 downwards.
GTCCAAATAATCCACAGGGCAAAGAATAAATCACATGGGGAAAGAGAAAATAGTTTGAATTGACTAATAATAAAAACACAACATGCAAAATTATTAGGATGCAGATGAAGAAACAGACATAAAAACAAATAAGAAATTGTAATAGATTATATATCTGTTAAAGAAATTGAATTCATTATCAAATGCTTTCTCACAAAGAAAACCCCAAACTCACATTATTTCATTAGTGAATTCTGCCAAACATTTAAGAAATAAGTAATAACAATTTTACACACACACTTTCAGGAAACAGAGGAAGAGAGACTACTTTCCAGTGTATTTTAGGAGGCCAGCACAACTCTGATTCCAAATCTGATGATTCCAAGGAAAGAAAATTACAGAAATATTACTCACAAATATAGACGCAAAAATCTTTAACAAAATATTTATAAGTTGAATAAAAAATATATAAAATGGATACTAACTCATGACAAAGTAGGGCTTATTATGTATGCAAGTTTAACATCTAAAAAATTAATCAATGTAATTCACTACATTAACACAAGGAGAACAATGACATGATCACCTTAATAGTTCCAGAAAAAGAATTTAGCAGAATCCAGTACCCATTTCTAATTTTTTAAAAATGTCAGCATACTAGGAATGAAGGGAACTTCCTTACTCTGATAAAGGGCATCTATGAAAAGCCTACAGATAACATCATATTTAATGGTGAAACATCAAATTATTTCCCCATGATTGCCTTGGGTGGAAGTATGGCCACTCTCACCACTTATACTCAACTTTGTTCTGCAGGTCTTAGTGCAATAAGATAAGAAGAAGAAATAAAAGGTATTCAGATCAGAAAAAAAGTAAAACTATTGTTACAGATGAATAATTATATAAACATACAACCTTAGTACTTATAAGTGAATTTGTCAAGGTCACATGACTCAAAATAAACATATGAAATTATATTTCGTATGAAATTATATTTCTATAATAATGAACAATAAGAAAATGACATTAAAACTGTAATATAATTCATGATATAAAAATCTAGAATTAACCTAATCAAAGATGTGCAAGAAAACTCTACATTGAAAACTACAAACATGGCTGAGAGAAAGAAAGTAAAGACATGGAGAGATATACCATATTCATGGATGTAATATTCAGTATATTTAAGATGTCCATTTCCTCAAGTTGATCTATAAATTCTAAACAATTTTAATCAAACTCCTAGCAGGCTATTTTGCAGGGGAGGGAAGAAGAAATTGACAAGATGATTCTAAAATGTATATGCATATGCAAAGGATTTAGAACAGCCAAAACGATCTTGAAAAAGAACAAGGTGGATGTATGTACACTACTCAATTTCAAGACTTACTAAAAAGCTATCATAATCAAGACAGTGTGGTTTTGGTGAAAGAATGAATAGATTGACTTGCACAGATCAACAAATCCCACATATATGATCCATTTATTTTCAACAAGTTGCCAAATTTAATCAAGGACAAAAGGAGAGACTTGAAAAAAATGGTGCTGGAAAAACTGGGTATTAGTATGAAAAATAATGGACCTTAGTTCTTACATCATACCATACACATGTGGTCCTCACACGTTAGTGTGCAGCAGAATCCCAAGGAGGGCTAATTAAAATCCAGATTTCTGGGCCCCACCCACAGAGTTTCTGATTCAGTAAGTCTTGTGTGAGGCATGAGCATTTGCATTTTTAACAAGTCCCCAGGTGTATCAGTCTGTTCTCACCCTGCTGTAAAGAACTACCTGAGACTGGGTAATTTATGAAGAAAGAGATTTAACAGACTCACAGTTCACAGGCTTAATAGAAAGCATGACTGGGAGACCTCAGGAAACTTACAATCACGGCGGAAGGTGAAGGGAGAAGCAAGCACCTTCTTCACATGGCGACAGGAGAGAGGGAGTGAAGGGACAAGTGCCACACACTTTTAAACCATCAGATCTTGTGTGAACTCACTCAACATCAAGAGAACAGCAAGGGAGAAATCTGGCCCCATGAACAAATCACCTCCCACCAGGCCCCTCCTCCAATTTGACATGAGATTTAGGTGGGGAGACAGATTCAAACCATATCACCTGGTGATGTTTATGCTGCTAGTCTGGGAAGCACACGTGGAGAACCCCTGCTGTCCATAAAAATAAACTTGAAATGGATCATAGATCCAAACGTGAAAGCCAGATGAAAATGTAGGAGGATATCTTCTTGTCCTTGGGGTAGGCAAAAATTTTTCAGACAGAACCTAGAAAATACTAATTGTAAAACTAAAAAAAGAAATAGATAAATTGGAGTTTGCCAAAGTTAAAATTTTATGTCCATCCATAAAAAATATCATTGAGAAAATGTACAGGCAGCCACAACCTTGGGGAAAATAGTCATAGGACATGTATCTGACAAGGTACTTGTATCCATGATATATAAATTCCTGTATATTCATAACCAAAATGCAAAACCCCAGTTTAAAAAATAGGAAAAAGATTTGAACAATTGATAAAATAAAGCATACGAATATCCAATAAGTGCATGAAAATGTGTTCAATATCTTCAGTTATGAGGGAAATGCAAATGAAATCCTCAGTGATGTATCACTTCACACATACAGAATAGCTAAAAAAACAAAAAGCAAAACCCAAAAAAACAGACAATACCAAATGTCGAGAAGGCAGAGGAGCAACTGGAACTCTTCTACACTGCTGGCTGCAGCAAAGTGATTGAACCACTTTTGGAAAGCTGCCTGCTTTTTCTGAAAGCTGCTTGGTTGTTCCCAATAAAAGTTCAACACACACCTATACAGCGAGTGCACAGTTTTGGTCCTAAGTATTTAGTTAGGAAAAATAAAAATATATGTATGCGACTTGTACAAGAAGGTTTATAGCAGCCTTGTGCATCACAGTCCCAAATCAGTCGCCTCCCAGCAGGCCCCTCCTCCAATTTGACATGAGATTTGGGTGGGGACACAAATCTAAACCATATCACCAAGTGTGTGTCACACAATGCAACATAAGTGCAGGGCCAAGGCAGTAGAAGGGAGTCACATCACTTACATAATGGACCTAGACATAAGCCACAATGCTCTTTGTAGGCAGGGTTCAGGCAGAGAATTCACATCACCTGGGTGCTGGTCCCAGTGATATGTAAAATTGCCCTTTGTAGGCAGGGCCAAGGAAGGACCTTGTAGGCAGGACCAGTATTGGAAACATTGTTGCTGGACAATCCAAAGGTCCAGCAACAGGTGGATGAGTAAGCAAATGTGGTTTACTCATCCCAAGGAATATAACTATGCAGTTAAAAAGAAAGGGCTTAGTGGAACACTGAACAACATGTATGGATCTCCAAGACATGATGCTGAGAGAGAGAAGCTGGACACAAAAGCGTCCGTACTGCATGGCTCCATTTATAAGGAATTCTGAAACAGGTGCATCCAGTCCGTGGTGCTGCACATCGGCCGGGGGCTTTTGGGCAATGGCTGAAGGCACGTAGGGGAACCTGCTGGGTTGACAAAAATGTTCTATGTCTTGATTCTGGTGGCGGCTACCCGGGTTTGTACAATTGTCAAAATTCACTGATACTGTACACTGACTTATTAAATGTCAATAGAAAAAGAGGAAAAAGGTGACCCCAGAAAAGGACAAGGCAGAATCTGAAAACGGAAGGAGGGTTGAGCTGTCCTGAATGTGACGGGGGCTGCGGAATCTGAGCCACAGGGGCTTGAAACTCAGCGTGGACAGGGTTTCCGCACGGATGACTGAGGCAGGATTGGAAAAAACCAAGACTGTTTTTGTCTCCAGTGAGTTGAGCTTCCTCAACAAATGATGGGGAAATTGGGAATAAATGAGTGAGGCACCAGTGAATGTGCAGTCGCAGAGTTCAGCTGTGTGGATGTGGACCAGGGAGAAACAAGACAGAGGAGGAAACAGCAAAGCTCACTAAGAGCCCAGTGTGCAGAAGTCACTGGCCTGAGGCCCGGGCTCCCCTGCCAAGTGGCGGGATGGATATGGAGGCCAGGCCTGATGGGAATCTTCTTCTCTGCATACCTTCCCCCTGCCCCCACCCCCACGGGGAGGCCAGCACTGGGCCTGATCCGTTACCAAGACAGAAAGAGCTGATGTGGGCATCCTGAGCCTGCCCGACTCCCAGAAGTACCTTAGGCAAGACCTGCTACCCAGCCGCATCCCAGACGGCGGCAGCCTGCCCTGCAGTCCTCACCTGGCCCACCCGCTCCTGGAGCCGGGCCTTCTCTCGCCCCAGCAGGGCTGCCTGCCCCTCCAGCTGCTCCTGCTGCTGCTCCAGGCGTCCGCAGGCCTGCTGCAGCCCCCTGCGCTCTGCCCGCTCCAGCGCCAGCTGCTGCTCCGCCTGTGCCAGCTGCTCCCCGGCCCGGGCCCGTTCCTGCTCCAGAGTCTTCCGCTGTTCCCGCAGCTGGTCCCGCTCCTGCTCCAGCTGCCACCAGGTGTCGGGGGCTCTGCATCCACTCCCCCGACCCTCAGTCCCTATAGGCCAGCCATCCCCAAGGCCTGCCCCGGGGCACTGTCTTCCCTCCCTCAGGCCTGGCCCAGGGGCACTCTCTTCCCTCCCTCAGACCTGGCCAGGTCTAGTCAGGCTCCCTTGTCCCCAAAACCTCAAACCAGGAGAGGAAGTGATCTGGGAGGATGGAAGGAAGGCCTAGGGCTGGGAGACCCACAGCCACCTGGGAAACAGGTTGCAGCAAGGCCCGCCCCACTGGCCCTTGTCTCACCTGGAGAGCCAGGTGGTTCAGAGCACTTTTGTCCTGAGCCAACCCCTCCATCAAGGCGGCCATTGCGGCCACGGAGTCCCTTTGCTCCACTCCCTCCGACTTCAGCCGCCTCACAAGAAGCTCCAGGTCCGCATTGCTGCACTCGGCCTGGGGCAGGGAGGGGGATGCCAGGGAGGGACCTTCAGCTTCCAGGGCAGGGCTGTTGCCGCTGGGAAAGGAGTGAGCCCTGAGCCACGGAGGTGTGCAAGCCAGAGCTCTTGGGCGGACATGGTGGGAAGGTTGCCACAGAGGGGATGTCTCAGGGCCAATGGTGGCTCCAGGCACTAAGGCTCCAGCCAGAGGAGGTGGCTGGTGGTCCAGGGAGAGGCCACAAAGAAGCAGGCGTGGCCAGCAGGGTTGAGAGCAGCTGGGCCAGGCTGGTGCCTACTGGTTGGGGACGGGAGAGAACTTTGGTGACTTTGGGATCTGTGGTGATGGGCTGAGGGGCCTGGTAGGCAGGAGAGAGGGAGTGGGAGGCCAGGTCAGTGAGGCCAGGGTGGGTGGGGGCAGACGGGAGAGGGGGCGGGGTTGGGGGGAGCAGAATGTACCCGCGCCAGGGCGCTGCGCAGTCCCTCCCTCTCACTCTCCACGACATCCCGCTGCAGCTGCGCTGTGCTCAGTGCCTCCCGGGCCGATGCCAGCTCCTCTCTGAGCCCGGAGACCTTCTCCTCCAGCTGCTGCAGGCGGCCTTGACTGAGGCCCCAGACCAGAGGGCGGGAGGTCGCTCAGGGTGAGCAGTGGCTGCCCCATGGGATTTCAGGCAGGCGACCGCCTGCAACTCCCTCCAAGCCCAGGGAGGCCCAGGAGGAGCATGGAGTCCCTGGAGGACCAGGAAGGCAGGGAGCCCTTCGCTTCCAGGCTTCATTTCCGGGGCAGGGGAGGCACAAGTGCCTCCGGGGGGACGGGAGGGGTGGGGCCCCACATCTGATGGGCCCACGGGGTGGTGGCCCAGGTGGGGCACTGGGCCAGAGGAAGTGAGGGTTGGGCTGGAGGATGGTGCAGCCTGGGGAGAAGCCTGGAGAGCCCCCGCCCCTGCCCTGTTAGGGCCACCACACCCTGAGATGAGACAGGTGAAGAAGCAGACCCGTGGCCCAAGGCCAAGTGGCTGATGGTGGCAGAGTGGGGTCTCTTCTGTGGGAGGGGCCCTGCCCACCCAGCCACGGCCGCGCACCTGGTCTCCAGTGCCCTGCAGCTCCGCTCCCTCCGCAGAGCCAGCTCCTCCCTCCGCTCTGCCTGCAGCAGGAGGCTTCTCTGCAGCTCCGCGGCCTCGGCCTCCAGCCCCTGCTTCTCCGCATCTGCAGCATCTGCCTTCCCTTTCAGCTCCTCCACCACCATCTCCAGAGCAGCCTTCTCCCTGGGGATGGTGGGGGCAGAGTTGGGGCGGCCCTGGACACATTCAAGGTGCACCGCGTGCCTTGGTGGGCATTGGGGGCTGGGTGGATGCCAGCCCCTGAGACTGCATGGGCAGAGGGAGCCCGAGAAGCAGACAGGGTCTCACTGGCGGGTGTGTCCCACCCTGGCCCACGCTCAACTGGTGCTCACGCAACTCTGCTAGAAGGAAAGGACCCCTCCCCGGCTGGCAACCCCTCCAGCTCTAGAGGTGCTTGTCCTGACAGCAGCCCTGGGCCCTCAGGATCCCATACACCCTGTGCAAGGCCGTGCAACCCCTTCACCCCATTACCTCCCCAGGAGCTTGCAGGACGCCCGGCACTGCTGCACCTCGAGCCTCTGGGCCTCCAGCTGGCCCCGAAGAGCCTCTTGTTCCCGTGCCTGCTCCCGAGCCCGCTCCTGCTGGAGCTTCTGTGCGGCCCACAGCTCCCGCCGGCTTTCGGACAGCTGCTCCCGGAGACTGGCCACCAGTGCCTGGGAGGACTTCAGCTGCAGGCACAGCTCCTGCTCGGGTGGGGTGCGGTGTGGGCCTCTCTGGCCTAGGCAGGCTTTGCCCACCAAGGCCCACCAGGGCTTGCGACTCCCCAGAAAGGACACCCCCGACACTGGGGCCCCTCCCTGGGGCCATGGGGCTCAGGGGCAGGCCCCATAACTACCCTTCAGCCTGAGGGGCTCATGTTTCTGCCCTCAGGGAGACAGGGAGTCCTGTGGGCTGCGGCTGCCCACCTGTTCCCGCCGCCACCGCCTCTCTATGGCTGCCCGCATGGCCTGCAGTGCAGGGTCCAGGGCGGCTGGGGAGCAGATGTGTGGTGGGGACGCCCCTTGATGGGGGGATGTGGCACGTTGGGGGCTCCTCAGTGGGCGCCGTGGCTCCCCCAATTCAGTGATGCTGCTACCTGCCAGCTCCAGGCACCGGGCGTCCTCCTGGGCCACCTTCAAGGTGCAGAGAGGAAGGGATAGAGGGGCCCAGAGCACAGGGCTGTGATTTGGTGGGGACCGCGCAGACAGTACTGAGGGTCCCTGCGGGCTACCTCCACCTTTGCCACTGGGAGGACAGGCGAGGGGCCACACCTTCCTGACGTGCCTCAAAGTGCACTGCAGGGACCCCACCTTGCCCTGCAGGCCGTCCACTGCCGCACCAGGCTTCCTGTGGCAGGGGAGACTCCTGAGCAAGGGTGACAGACCCCTGCCACACAGCCACCCCCGTCCCGCCCACCAACCAGGTTCTGCAGGTCGGTTCTGAGGGCAGCGACGGTCTTCGCCTTCTGCTCATTCTGCTCTGTAAGCTTCTCCACCAGCAGGGTTTGCTCCGAGAGTCTGGGAGGAGTCGGGGGGTGTGGGGGTGAAGGGCAGGGCCCAGAGGACGGGCACCCAAGCATGCCCTGGCTCTGCCCAGACTCCTTTGTGCGGTGGCCCCCCTGCTGGTGCTGGGTGATGCCTCTGGCTGAGTGGCCTCTGTCCCTGGTCTGAGCATGTGTCTCTCCTGCCACAGAGCCTTCAGTGGCTCCCAGTGTCTCAGGAGTCAAGGCCCACACCCTGACCAGCTCTCCAGCCTCAGATGCAGTGGCTGCCCGAGGCTCTGCCTTGTCCTTGTGGCACAACAGAGGGAGTGCCCACCACAGGCCTTTTCCTGGCCAGTCCTTCTGCCTGGAGCACCTGTCACCATTAGTCTAACAATAAGTGATTTTACTGTTCCTTCCTTCCCAGGATGCACCTTCTTCCTAAAGACCCCAGGTCCCCCTTCCTGTGGCTCAGGCCCTGGTGTGCTGCCCCTGCAGCTGTATGGCACCGTTGGGCCCACATGTCCTGTCTTGCTCATTTGGGGCTGGGTTGTGGTGTGTTTGACTCAGCTGGACCCCCTGAGGGTAGGGAGGGCTTCTGCCTGTCAGCCTGGCGGGGTGTTTGTGGACAAGTGGGCCCTGGACCCTGGGTTGTAAGGCACTGGCCCCACAGCCAGCAGGTTAGACCTCCACTGGGGAGCCGCCTCCCCACTTTCTGCTGAAGCTGCCCTCAAGAGACCTCTGAGCCCCCGATGTGGGTGGTGGGTCCAAAACCTTCCACAATCACGGCGGGGCTCATAGACCCCCAGAGAGGGCGTGGGTGTCCTTCATATCGGGCAGGAGGTGGCCTGGTCCCTCTTCCTGCCTCAGTTTTTAAACGATTTACCTAAGGTGAGCTCTTGCCCCTGGAAGAATGTTCCTGCTTTAAGCCTGAAAACTCCAGTTCTGGGTGCTGACCCCCAGGACGCAGTCCCAGTGAGTTCCCTGCCGTGCTCCCTGAAACCCTCACTGTAGGAGACCCCAGTGTCTGCCTCCTGGGCATTAGGGGGGTGCCCTGCAGCCACTGGGATGGTGACTCTGAAGAGTGTGCACCACCAGTGACGTCAGGGCCCCACCTGCCCTGGAACGGTGTGACCACATCTGGGATCCACAGCTGCTCGGCAGGCTGGATGGGCCTCGACCCCCCGGGCCCTCCCTGTGCAAGCTTGCTGGCCCTGGGCGCCCACCTGGCCTGGAGCGCCACCTTCTCTGCGTCCCAGCGGCCCTGCAGCTGCAGCATCTCCCCAACCTTGTCCCGAAGCTGCTGCCCCAGGGTGCTGGCCGTGCTGCTGGCCGACAGCCGCAGGTTGGAGTCGAGGTTCAGGCAGGCTGTGTGCAGGTGGCGGGCTGTCCTGGCCGTGTCTGCCTGCAGGTCAGCGAGGCCCCTGGGAGACAAGGGCAGCATCTGTGGCTGACTCAGGACCCATCTGCAGAGGGAGGGCCTGGTCCCATCAGCCCCACAGAGGACCCCCTCCTTGGCCATCCTCAGGAGAAGCCCCCACTGCATGGCATTGATTGTTCCCATGTGTCACCAAACACCAGGAAGGCAGCTGGGGAGGAGTGAGCAGGGGCAGGACCAGGTTGCACACTTCAGGCTTCAGCAGCCTTCACCGAGTCATCGACCCTCTGAGCCCCCGACTCCTCCTGCGCAAGGGGCTGCTACGTACCTAACGGCTAGCAGGGTGGTGCCAGGACTGACCTCCAGTGTGGTGCCCAGCAAGGGCTGGACAGACTCCAGAAGCTCCATCTGGGTAGGTGTCCCCCACCCCACAGTGTCCTCTTCACCCTCCTCTCATCTCTCCTTGGTGTCCCCAACCTACCTCCCTGGCCTGTTTGTCCTTCTCCCCCACTGCCCTCCTAGGCCGCCCTCATCGCTGCTCCCACTGGCCGGCCTGAGGCCCAGCCAGGGCTGGGTGAGAAGCCGGCAGGCCAGGGCTACTGCACCCACGGGAGAGCCCGCCCTGGGCACCGCTTTCCCCCTCCCCAAGGGGGCTTCAGCTCCCTGCAGCCTGGTGCCTGGCCCCAGGTGGGGCGGCTGGCACTCACCTCTCAGTGGCTACACGCAGCTCGGCCAGGTCTGTCCCCAGCACCACGGCCTGTCTCCACAGGAGGAGGAGGTCTCGGGGCTGCCCCAGGCCCCCTGGCCGGGTCTGAAAGCAAGAGGCCTCCTGTCTACTTCAGGCTGGGGCCCCTTTACCCTCCCTGAAGCCCACTCTTTTCCAGGTGCATGTCCCTCTCCATGAGGGCTGGAAGTGGACCCAGCATCCCAAAGCCCCCATATCTCACAGGCAAATGAGCCCTGGGCTCCCCCAACCCCACCCTGGGGCCATACTGTGCCCCTCCCCAGGAGATGATCTGGGGACGTGACCACATCCAGCCCTCCCAGGCCAGCCTGCGTGCATGGAGGTGGGAGGGTGGGGTGCGTGGGCCCCTGAAGAGAGAAGGTGCTGACTCAGTCGCGGCTCCCCAGCTACTCTCAGGAACTGCTCAGGCTTGGAACACCCCAGAACCAGGCCTGGCCCCTGCTGGGGCAGACATTTCTGCAGCACAGGGCTCCGGCCCTGCCACTCCGATGGAAGAGGATGGGCTGCCTTTCTCCAGTACAGTCTTTCTCCTTACTCTGGAGGGCTCCTGAAGATGTCCAGGTGTTGGTCTGGCACTTCGAAGGTGCCAGGGACACAGAAGCAAGTTAGAAGCCTCTAGCACTGGGGCTATGGTTCAGCAGGGAGGAGGGTGGGAAGCCACGACCGAGACAAGGCCAGTGATTAGGCTGTAACGGAGCGGAGTGGGAGGACTCTGTGTGGGGGCAGGAATGGGGGGAATTGTGTGTGCACAGTGGTTCCAGCCTTGCAGGGAGCTAAGATGAAAGCCAGAAGTCTCAGAGTCTCCACACCACCTTCTAGGCCCTGCACTCGCCTTCTCCTGCTCACTGACCTCTGGAACTCAGGGTGCTACTGTGTTTCTACCACCTCTCCCTGCCTGTGACAGCCCCACCCCTGCTCCTCCAGGTTGCCTTCAGGTAGAGCACTCACATCCTGCCCGTTCTCCAGAACCCCCACAGAGGACCATGACCAGAAACCAGCAGAAACAATAGAACGAGACCTTGAAGAACTTCAGGTATTAGATCATCTCACCTTCATGAAGCTTGCCTGACCCCTTCACCTGATCCCACACCTGAGGTTCCCCCCAGCTGAGCCCATAACACCTGGCCATACACCCTCCGGAGAACACGTCCCTCTGTGTCCATTCCACCTGGCTGTACACCCTCCAGAGGGTATGCCCCTCTGTGCCCATTACACCTGGCCATGCACCCGCTGGAGGGCACGACTCTCTGAACCCATACCTGGCCATACACCCTCCGAGGGCATGCTCCTCTGAGCCCATTACACCTGGTCATACACACTCTGGAGGGCATGACTCTGTGAATCCATACCTGGCCATACACCCTCCAGAGGGCATGCCCCTCTGTGTGCATTACACCTGTCTGTACACCCTCCGAGGGCATGCTCCTCTGAGCCCGTTACATCTGTCTGCACACCCTCCGAGGGCATGCTCCTCTGAGCCCGTTACACCTGTCTGCACGCCCTCCGAGGGCATGCTCCTCTGAGCCCGTTACACCTGTCTGCACGCCCTCCGAGGGCATGCTCCTCTGAGCCCGTTACACCTGTCTGCACGCCCTCCGAGGGCATGCTCCTCTGAGCCCGTTACACCTGTCTGCACGCCCTCCGAGGGCATGCTCCTCTGAGCCCGTTACACCTGTCTGCACGCCCTCCGAGGGCATGCTCCTCTGAGCCCGTTACACCTGTCTGCACGCCCTCCGAGGGCATGCTCCTCTGAGCCCGTTACACCTGTCTGTACACCCTCCGGAGGGCGTGCTTCTCTGAGCCCGTTACACATGTCTGTACACCCTCCGAGGGCATGCTCCTCTGAGCCCGTTACACCTGTCTGCACACCCTCCGAGGGCATGCTCCTCTGAGCTTGTTACACCTGTCTGTATGCCCTCCGAGGGCATGCCACCCCGTGCCTGCTATACAGGGGTGGACACTTGCTTCAGCCGCACTGCCTCCTGCACTCTGTGTTCATCACAAGAGCAGGCTGAGACACTTCCTGGCAACATGGAGGTGTGGCTGCCAGATTAACCTGCCGCTTAAACTCATGAGAGTCCAGATTCACAGCCTCTTCCTGAATGCAGGGCTGGGCTGGCCTGAACAGCTGGAACACTTAGGCCAGGAGTTGGTGAAGTCACAGACCATCGGGGAGTGTACGCAATTTCTTGCTACACACACACACACAAAACAGGCACACATGACCCTGCAAGAGATTATAAGGAAAACTGCCTGTCTAGAATGTCGGAGTTAAACAGAGAAAACAGTCTTCCTTGTGGATATGGAAGCACACTACATTACCAGGATAGTCTCAAGAAAACTGAAGCTGAAAATGTACTTCAATGTGGCCCCAAAGACTGTTAGAGCCCCTTGGCATCTATCAGAAACAAATAAAAACCCTTCCTAGAAAATACTATATTCACCTCAGGTTTCAAAAAACTTCACAGAGTTCCAAGGAAAATAAGCAGCTCTTAGTTAAAAAATAAAAAATCACCAAAGGCACAAGGAAACAAAGGACCATGATCAGAAACCAGCAGAAACAATAGAACCAGACCTTAAAGAATTTCAGATATTGGATAGTCAGACACAGGCTACAAAAAGACTGTTTTTAACATGGTTCAACAAATAAATAAAAGGCTTGAAAATGTGAGTTAAGAAGCCAGGCGAGGTGGCTCATGCCTGTAATCCCAGCATTTTGGGAGGCTGAGGCGGGCGGATCACCTGAGGTCAGGAGTTCGAGACCAGCCAGGTCAACATTGTGAAATGCCATCTCTACTAAAAATACAAAAATTATCCAGGCACGGTGGCACACGCCTGTAATCCCAACTACTCAGGAGGTTGAGGCGGGAGAATCGTTTGAACCCGGGAGGCGGAGGTTGCAGTGAGCTGAGATTGTGCCACTGCACTCCAGCCTGGGTGACAGAGCAAGATTCTGTCTCAAAAAGAAAAAAAGAAAATGTGAGTTAAGAGTAAGCTATTTAATATTTGGGAAAGAATCAAACACAGAACTCTTAATGAGGAAAAATACAATATTGGCAATTTAAGCTAAGTAGGCAAATTTAACAGAGATTAGACATCAGAAGAGAAAACTGATGGACAGGAAAGGAAATTTGAAGAAATTATCTAGAATATAGTCTAGGGTAATAAAAAGAACAAATCCGTGAACTGTGCCTGGGAGACAGCGTAAGAATGGCTAACACATGTCTAGCCAGAGCTCAGAGGAGGGGAGATGGATGATGAGCCCCGGCAATGTTTAAAGAATATTGACTTCCCCAAAATAACAAGCGACACAGAGGTTCCGCGAACCCTAAAGCGGGATAAACAAATAAATCTACACGCAGACACAACACAGGGACACGACACAACAACAAGTCGGAGCAGGGGTCTTAAGAGCAGCCGGTGAGAAGACACGTTACCTCGATAAGGAGCCAGTCAGAATCCAGGCAGCCTGGAAGCTGACTTCTCAACAGCAGCAGCGGAAGGAGAAAGAGAAAGCATATCTTTAAGGTACCGAGAGAAAGCAGCTGTCAACCAGTGAGAACAGTTCTCAAGGACAAAGGGAAAATAAAGACCTGGGTGATCGAATGCCAAACTGAGCTCAGGGACCCTCTCCTTCCGGCATTTGTTCTCACACAGCGGAATCGGCTCCCGGGGTCCTCAGGTGACCTGCCCAGCGGTCCGAGGACGGGGACCAGGCAGTGGGAACATGAGATCTGCCTCAAACGCCTCGAGCCAGAAGGCCTGGCATAGGCGATGACTCCTTGCTGATAGCACGGCTCCCGCTGACGCTATGCAGAGGCCGGCATTCCCTCTCGGGGTGTAAACCTCGGCTGGTTTGTCTGACACCCGCCTTTCAGGAGCAGCAGCTGTGGGGGGCTCGGGGCTGGGACCTGGCCCCCACGGGGGCAAGTGGCGGCCCCTCTGGGACAGGCTTGTCTGAGGGACGTCTGTGGAGGCAACCGGAGGCCAGAAACGCGGCTGCCCCTCCGGCTCCTGCCTCCACCTGGCGCAACACATCTTCCGGGGGGCCCGTCTTCCTGGGGAAATCCTTGCCCGTGGTGCCCGTAGCATGCAGGGGCTGGGCGTCCAGGCCCCCTTTGCTGGAGGGCTGTTGGGAACACCTTCAGGCCCTCAGGGACTGCCTGGCTGGAGAGCCACGGTACCCAAGGCCACAGCAGCTTCAGGGGGTCCCACGACCATGGAGAGATCCGAGCAGGGCATGAACACCTGGATGTCTCCCTCCCACAGGGGCTGGTGACTGGAGTCCTGTGCCCTGACCCCCTGCATGCCTCAGGGTCTCAGAAGTTGGAGTGGGTAAGGCTGCTGGGGGACCTGGGGGGCCACGGCCAGGTGCTGTGAGCAGCAGTGCAGCCCCAGGCTCCTTCCAAGGTCCCCCCTCCTGAAGTCTGGCCAGGAGTTCGGCCTACGGAGAACAACCTGCCTCTCCAAAGAGCGTGGTCCACACCAGAGCCGGGGTGCGGCCCCAGTGCCCCATTCTGAGAGCCCTGCCCTCCTTCTCCGGGTGGGGGGCAGTAGGGGTGGACCACGAAGTCCCTCACTCCACAGACTGCTGTGGCCAAGCCGGGTTGGGGACATGGTGTGGCAAGAAGCTGTGGCCTTGTCCCCAAGAGGGACAGCCGCTGAGCCAGCGCACCCTCACCATGTCCCTGCCTGCTACCCAGCCATAGGCACCCAGACAGGCGGCCGCCATGGGGTGAGCAAGGGTTGGGGGAGCACCTGTCTCTGGGCCCAGCGCCTCAGCTCCAGCTCGCCCTGCAGGCGCTGCACGCTGCCCGTCATCCCGGCCAGCTCCCGGCCCAGCGCGTCGTTGGCCTTCTTCATGTGTTCCAGCTGCTCCCGCAGGAGCGCGTTCACCTGGCAGAGGCCGGTGCTCCTGGACAGAGAACCCACAGGGCATGGTGGGGGTAGGAAGCCTCTCCTAAGAGAGGCGCTCAGAGTCCCCAAGTCAAGGGGCTTGAATGGAGCCCCAAACCCTCTGGGCCTAACTGACCCGGGCTCAGGTGCACAGCCGCTGCTCTGCCCCCACCTGCCATGGGCCCCACAAGGGACCCCTAAACTGAGTGCCAGCATCAAGGTGGCTCTCCCAGGTGCCAGCCCAGTGCCCTCCTGCCTTCCTGCGATATCTGCCCTCTGTCCTCCCCGAAGCCCCTGCCCTGAGCTCTCCTGGCTCTGGCTCTGCAACCTTGGCCCGTCCCTCAATGCCCGAGACAAGGTGCCAGGGGCTGGGAGGGAGGCGCCTTTCGCGGGGCGGGGTGACGCGGAGAGGGAGTCAGACATGCCCGTGGTGGGGGACGGCTTCTGCTGCACCCTGGGGACTTCCCCACCACGACTAGGTCCACACTTGCTGCAGTAGGGGTGCAAGTCCGCCAGGTGGGTGGACCTCGGGAGCCGGCACCCCCGCCAGGCCTAAGCCGTGGTTCACTCACTGCTCCTCTCTGCCCGTCAGGCCTAAGCCTCCTCTTGGGTTATTTTTCTTCCCCCTCAAAACTGGTTTTCAAAAGTTTCTCAGCCCTTTGATTCCTTTTCCAGATTCCTGGAGGATGAACCAAATGTGTCGATATTCTACAGACAACTTAACCTCCCCAGGTCTGGGAGACTGATGGGCCTTGGTTGCTCTGCAGGGCTGGGTTAATGTGGGGGCCGGGTTAGTGTGGGGGCCGGGTCAGTGTGGGGGCCGGGTCAGTGTGGGGGCCGGGTCAGTGTGGGGGCCGGGTCAGTGTGGGGGGCCGGGGTAGTGTGGGGGGCCGGGGTAGTGTGGGGGGCCGGGTTAGTGTGGGGGCTGGATTAGTGTGGGGGCCGGATTAGTGTGGGGGCCGGGTTAGTGTGGGGGGCCGGGTTAGTGTGGGGGCCGGGTTAGTGTGGGGGGCTGGGTTAGTGTGGGGGGCTGGGTTAGTGTGGGGGGCTGGGTTAGTGTGGGGGCCGGGTTAGTGTGGGGGCCGGGTTAGTGTGGGGGGTGGGTTAGTGTGGGGGGCTGGGTTAGTGTGGGGGCTGGATTAGTGTGGGGGCTGGGTTAGTGTGGGGGCTGGGTTAGTGTGGGGGCTGGGTTAGTGTGGGGGCTGGGTTAGTGTGGGGGGTGGGTTAGTGTAGGGGGCCGGGTTAGTGTGGGGGCTGGGTTAGTGTGGGGGGCTGGGGTAGTGTGGGGACTGGGTTAGTGTGGGGGCTGGGTTAGTGTAGGGGGCTGGGTTAGTGTGGGGGCTGGGTTAGTGTGGGGGGCTGGGGTAGTGTGGGGGCTGGGTTAGTGTGGGGGGTGGGTTAGTGTGGGGGGTGGGTTAGTGTGGGGGCCGGGTTAGTGTGGGGGGCTGGGGTAGTGTGGGGACTGGGTTAGTGTGGGGGCTGGGTTAGTGTGGGGGGCTGGGGTAGTGTGGGGGGCCGGGATAGTGTGGGGACTGGGTTAGTGTGGGGGCTGGATTAGTGTGGGGGGCTGGGGTAGTGTGGGGGGCCGGGTTAGTGTGGGGACTGGGTTAGTGTGGGGGCTGGGTTAGTGTAGGGGGCCGGGTTAGTGTGGGGGGCTGGGGTAGTGTGGGGACTGGGTTAGTGTAGGGGGCCGGGTTAGTGTGGGGGGCTGGGGTAGTGTGGGGACTGGGTTAGTGTGGGGGCCGGGTTAGTGTGGCAGCTTAGTTAGTGTGGGTGGGACTGGATAAATGTAGGGGGCTGGTTAGTGCGGGGCCTGGGTTAGTGGGGGGCTTGGTTGGTGTGGGAGCTCAGTTAGTGTGGGTGGGACTGGATAAGTGTAGGGGGCTGGTTAGTGCGGGGGCTAGGTTGGTGTGGGGGGCTGGGTTAGTGTTGGGGGGCTGGGTTAGTACAGGCAGGGTGGGGGCCGGGCAGAGGCCCCCTTGATAAGCCCAGGCAGGACATCGTCAGCTCCATCTCAGGGTGTGAGTGGGTGATCCACACACTGGACTCAGGTGTGGCTGGTGGCCAGGGTCTGTTGCCAGGGTCCTAATGTCAGTGCTCACTGACAGCGGTGGCGGGGGGGCTCTGTCCCTCTCTGCCACTCTCTCCCTGTCATTCATGAGGCTCTGTCTCTCTTTGCCGCTCCCTCCCTGTTATTCATGAGCCAGGTTGACCCGTGGCAGGGAGGATGGCAGAGCGTGGAGAGGCTGCCACGTGGAAGGCTGGCACCAGTCCCGTCCCCCATGGTGAGCAGCCCCTGCTCCTGGCGTGTGGAGCGGGGGAGGGGTCTGATAGCGATGGGTACAATCGTGATGCTGCTACTATAATAGGGATGCTGCTGAGCTGCTCTCAGAGGCTGGGACGGCGGTGCCTGGTTGCGTGAGAGGCCCACGCTAAGCCCAGGAGGCTGAGTGTTTCGCTGTTTCCACTCGGCCTGGGGTCTCCCCACAGCAAGAGGGAGCGCGCTGCAGGCCCCCACACTGCCCAGCCACTCAAGTCAGTCCCCCTTCCCAGCCGTGCCTTCTCCAGCCCCCTGCCCTGCCCTGCCAGGCCGTGGAGGCCTGGGTTGACTCCCACAGGGAAACTGAACTCACAGCTGCTTTGGGAAGAGCTGTCAGTAGCCCCAAGGCACAGAGGGTCCCACTGCCTCTCGGGGGGATGGCTGTGCTTCCTGCAACCCTGACTGCCCCGCGCCTGGCCTCACCTCTCCTCGGCAGCCTCCAGACGGCCAAGGGCCTCCTCCAGATCCATGCTGTGCTCCAGCTCTGACCTCCGCAGCTGAGCCTCGGTGGTCTCCAGCCGGGCCTGCAGCTGGGGAGGAGCAATAGCCCACCTGGTCTGGCTGCTCCTGAACCCGCCAGGCTGGGGCTGGGGCATCTTGGGCACAAAGCCGACCTTAGTGGGGAAGAGAGGGCTCCCTGGGGCCCCACAGCAGGGGCTGGGGTTGGGTCTGGTGAGGCCCAGGCCCTTCCACACAATGAACCCGACAGGCGGCCACCTGCCCTGTGCCAAGTGCCCACAGCTGGCAGAGGAGGGGAGGGGCAGGGGCATGCTGGGTTGCACTGATGTGCCAATCCCATCAGGCCTTGAGGACAGTGTGAGTATGGTGGCCCAGTGGGGGCATAGCTCTGGGGGCTGCTGGAGCATGCCCACATTTCATTCAGATGGGTAAACTGAGGCCCCACTGCCCCAGCTACCTGGGCAGCCCAGCCGTCAGGGTAGGGGGAGGGGCTTCAGGGCTCGGTTCAGGCACACAGGGGCAGGATGGAAGGTCACAGGGCTACCTCTGGGGCTGCCCTCTGGAGAGTGAGTGAGTGTGGTTCCCCTCCAACTGGGCCTCCTGCCTGAGTCCAGCACCTCACCTACAGGGAGCAGGACCACACCCACCATGATGTGGGCCCACTGCCCAGGGCCACTCTCACTGCCCAGGGCCACTCCCACTGCCCAGGGCCACTCTGCCACCACTGGGCCAAGACCGAACTTGGGCCCAGGAAATCAAGGGCCAAGGATGGCCTAGGTGGAGGGGTGGAGAGGAGGGCAGCAGGCCTGGGGCCTCAGCTGTGGCTGTGCCTGGGCCAAATGCATGGGAGAGCCAAGGGGCCCCTCCTCAGCCACAAGCTGGAAGAGAAGGTGGCGTTGGAAGACCCTGGAGGAGCCGGGCGGGGTCTGGGGGTGCCACCCCAGGATGGAGATGCCATGGTCAGGCACTCTGGCCACCCAGACCCCATTCCGCCTGTCTTGGGGGTAACTTGGAGTGAGACCCAGCCTCCTGGCACCCACACTTTGCCTGCTGAGCCGCCCGGGAGCTGGCGTGCACTGGGCTGCTGGCGAGTTTGGATCTGACTCACGCAGCTTACTAATCTGTCGGCAGCATTTCTGTGGCTTCTATTCCCACTGGTCTGTTCCCAACATCTCCCCACCCTGTGCTAGGAAGATGCCTCCCCCAAGGCCTCCCCACAGCTGTAGGGGCTCCCAGGAAGAGTAGGCTGGCTGGCAGCTCACGGATGTGCTGGGGCCCCCATCAGGTGGGGTGGACCCCAGCTCCTGCCCTCAGGGGCTCCCAGGGGTGCCAGCAACAATGGATGGAAACGTGTTTCCCGTGTGGGGGTCAGGGTGTGATAGAACTGGCGGGGGAGCAGAGAGCGGGCCCCTCAGAGAGCTGAGGGCACCCCTGTGGGGCTGGTGCTGCCGTGGTCCTGGGAAGGACCCTTCTAGAAGGTGGGGCCCCTGGGGACCCCTCAGGCATTCAATACTGGCCACTGGTCAGGTGACTAAGAAGGGGCCAGATCTGCTTCAGGGGTTCAGATCTCAGCCCCAGTAATGGTGGTGTGGCCTGGGTGATCACTGGCTGGCTCTGAGCCTCTACTCCTTATCTGGAAAGTGGGGTCATCTGACATGCCATGCAGAACCAGGGGGGTTCTGAAGATGGCATGGGTGCGGCAGGGGCCCTGAGTACCCCACAAGGTGGGCTGGACACCCCACTCCACGCACTGGCTCCTTGCCAAGTCCTGCCTCAGAAGCCAGCATGTCTTGGAGTGGCTGACATAGGAGAGAGGCTCTGGCCTAGCAGGTTTCTTCACCTTTCTGCCTCGGTTTCCCTGTCTACACAATGGGAGGCCCTCCCCAGCTCCACATTTTGTGACTAAATATGCCTCTTGCTCACCTCACAGGTCACCCTGGAAGGCACCACAGCCACCAGGGGACCAAAGATACAGCCCTGCCTCTGGCCCCTCTCCTCTGAGGTCCAAGCGGCCCCGGCCAGCCTCAGTTGTCAGGAAAGGGCCAGGGAACTGGGGTGGAGCCATTTCTCTGCGAGCTCCATCTGGGGTTGGGGTCGGTGCCTGCTGGCCTGCTTTCCTCTGCTGTGCAGGTGCCAGCTTTGTGCCAATGCTGGGCAGAGCACTGGTCCCCGTGAGTCAGGACTGGCCAGGCCACCCCACAGGGCTCCCGGGCAGGTGCGGGGACAAGTCAGTGCCTAAGCTGGGTTGCGAGACCTAGGGGACACGCTGGGCATCAGAAAGGCCTGGGCACGTGCTGCTTGGCCTCCCACCTCTGGCCTCAGTTATCTCATCTGTTGCCTCAGTTTCCCCATCTGTTGCCCAGGGTTTGAATGTCCCATGGCTGACACTCTGTCTTTCCCAGTCTTAGAAATTGCCGATGGTCCCAGGCTCTGACTGCCGTCCCGACAAGTGACCCCTCACGAAGGGCCAGGCTGCCACCTCCCGCCTGCCCTGAGTCTGCTGCACACACGCACCTGCTCGCTGACCACACGGCACCTGCTGGCCAGCTCATCTCGCTCGGCGCCGGCCTGGGCCAGCAGGTCCCCCAGCCGGGTCAGCTCTTCCTGCAGGAGCTCATTCTCCTCTTGCACTCGGGCCACGGTGGCTGTCGGCTCCTGTACCCCTGCTGCACGGTACCGGGGTCAGCCCGGGTGGCCAGACCAGGGCCCACCCACACTCAGCCTTGTGCCCTGTCTCCATGGTGGGACCCTGGGCTGGCCACCAGGCTCCAGCTGCTGGACCTGCCCCCATCTCCTGGGAGGGGTCCCAGCTCTGAGCCGGGGACCCTAACATAGGGAGGCAGACTTCATACTCTGAGCCCCACTTCCTCTCATGTTAACTGCAATCCTACCACCTCTGAGCACCTGGAACCCCAATGCAGACACAGGCCCAGGCCGAGCCCCAAACCAATGGCAGCAGAGTGTGTGGGCGGCCTGGACGCTGGGCACTCGCGCTGTCTATGAAGTTGTGAGCCCTGTTGCTTCTGGGGGAAGGGACCTGGTCCCCGAGTAATAAGGTGCTTTTGTAAATACACACACAGCCAGTTCCCCGGGCCTGCAGGAGGCTGGACAGACCCTGGGAGAGAGGGATCCCTGGGACCCATGCACGAGGGAGTCCTGGGCACACACAGGACAGGCGGCCTGGAGCTGTTTCCTCAGCTGCCAGGTGGACAATTGGAGGCAGCGCAGGGGCCTGGGGCGGGTGCAGGACAGGCAGAGCCCAGGGGGGTGGGCGTCTGTGCTCCCTGAGTGCCAGTGTCCAGCATTTCCACGCTGAGGAAGAAACCAATGAAGCGGAGATGCAGGTGTCCACAAGTGTGCCACACAGAGGCAGCCCTGCTCAGGCCCTGCTGAGTGCCCTGTGGGTATCGATATGATGCCCCTGAGGGTGGCCCTGTGGGGGGTAAGGCCAGCCCCAGGCCCAGGACTGTCCCCCACGCCGTCACCTTGGCCAGCCGCAGGCCCAGGACTGTCCCCCACGCCATCACCTTGGCCAGCCGTGGGCCCAGGACTGTCCCCCACGCCATCACCTTGCCCAGCCCCGGGCCCAGGACTGTCCCCCACGCCGTCACTTTGGCCAGCCGCGGGCCCAGGACTGTCCCCCACGCCGTCACCTTGGCCAGCCCCGGGCCCAGGACTGTCCCCCACGCCATCACCTTGCCCAGCCCCGGGCCCAGGACTGTCCCCCACGCCGTCACCTTGGCCAGCCCCGGGCCCAGGACTGTCCCCCACACCATCACCTTGGGGTGGCTCCTCACTCAGGCTGCTGGCCACGATCTCACGGATGCGGGTGGGCACGGAGGTGGGCGAGGCCTGCCGGCCTTCCCCACGCACGGTCAGTGCCCGGTCTTCCCTGCTGGCTGTGGGACTCAGGATGGTGTCCTCCAGTCTCTGAAAGACACCCCCAGAGATACCTGGAGATGGCAGCCCCCAACAGCTGCCAGGCACCCTCTACGATCCCACTGAATGGGAGCCGCCACAGGGCCACCCCAAGGCAGCAGAGTGCCCTGGAGAGGACAGGGTGAGGCTGGGCAGGTCACTCAGGCGCATGCCTTGGTTCTCCACCTGCGGAGTGGGGCTGCGCCTGTCCCCAGGTTCTGGAGAGGAGGACCACACCCAGCCGAGGTCAGCAGGAGCAGGTACTGCGCTTGGGGCTTTGCCCTGTCTTGGTGGGGGCTGGGCTGAGCGCTGGCTAAGCGGTTGCCAGTCCCCTAGGGGATGCTGACAGGCAGGTTCCTTTGCCTCTGCTCCACAAGAAATCCAACATCCTTGCCCACCTGGAGCAGGTGGTCTCACAGCTTGTTTGCATGGTGGGGCCAGAGGAGGGACCTAGATCCCACGCAGCAGTCACAGAGCCCAGTGTGTTTGTGTGTGTTTGTGGTGGGGGTGGGGGCTGAGGATGGGTCAGAGGGCTGAGGCTGAACCCATCCTTCTCTGCTCAGCTGCCCACTGCCCCTCCACAGGCTCGGTCCATCGGGAGGGTAGGCAGGCCCAGGGCTGCATGCTTGAGGCTCCGAGGATGAGCAGGGCCCGTGGAGCCCTCTCCTCCCACGGCTGTGAATTCTGGGTGGAGTCTGGGACTCCCATCCTCAGGCTGCCCTCAGAAGGCTGTGTGGGCCGGGGCAGTGAGGGCAGCGAGGACAGCCTTCCTTCCCAGGTGGGTCCTTCATGAAAGCCGACTGCCAGGGAAGAGGCTCCAATAGGCCCAGAAGTGGGCAGAAAGGCCCAGGACCTGGGCTCACACTCCGGAGGTGTTTGCTGAATGGCTGCCCTTCTGCCCCAGGAGCGCCTGGGTGTCCTGGGTACCCCAGCCTGGTTTTGAGGGTCTTGGGCTCTAATGGCATTTTGCCGGGCAGGGGCACAGCTTGGGGAGGGCCGGGACCCCAGGGCAGGGGACTCCTGCCAGGTGGAATAGATTACCGACTGTTGGCAGGACACACAGGCCGCTTGTGCCAAACCAGCAGAAGCCCAGGCAGGATCCCGCAGGAATACGCAAGGCCACAGCTGTCCCCGGCCTGCTGCCTTAAGGATATCTGAATTTCAGGCAGTGAATTAACTACTAAAGGGTGACTGGATGCTTGCCAGGGGAAGCTGGGAGGGGATGTCCACTCCTAGGGCTCTCCAGCATGGCACACCAGAGTCCACCCAAGTCCTCCTTGCCTGGCTCCCACGCCAGCACAGAGGACCCCTCTCCCTGGGGTCCACAGGGCAGCTCCCCCACCTTGTGCCTCCTGGATTTTCCTCCTGACCAGGGTCCACGTGGGTGACCACCTGGCTGCCTCCTGCCTCCCATCTCTTGGCCCTCCCTGAGACGCTGCTTGTGTCCCCGGACTCTGACCTCAGGCCTGGGCTGGTGGCTGTGCCCTCCTCCCCCACCCTCCTCCCAACCCCAGCCAGGCCTCCTGCACCTGGTGCATGCTGTCTGGCTATCCCGGATGCTCCCTGGACACAGGTCTCCTCCTCCATCTGCACCCCAAAGATCGCGGCCCCCCTCGCCAGGGTTGGAGAGTCACCGTAGACCCAGGCTCAGCATGGCGCCTGGAGAGGCCCTGTTCTGACTCTGCTGCCCTGCGAAGGGCAGCCACTCAGCAAACGCCTCCCCACTATCAGCTGAGGTCTGGGGCCAGCCCGCCCGTCCTCCCGACAGCCCGTGCACCAGGGTCTGTCTCTCAGTCCCCTGGGAGGTCTTGGGAGGCGCCTTCACTGCAGGTTCCCCCATTGCCTCTTCTTCTGGAGGGAGTAATGGGCCCCCCTTGGGAGCAGCAGCCTAGTGGGGGAGGGGGAGGGAAGTCCCTGCTCCTCCTCCTGGGCCCAGCTGGGACCCAGGTGCCAAGACCACCAACCAGGAGGAGAGCTGCTGGAAGGGGCTCAGCCATTCTGTTCTAAACCCCTTATTTTGCACAGCGGAGAACGGAGGCCCAGCAGGGTGGCAAGAGGCACCCCAGGCTCCTTGATCAGAGACCGTCAGGCTCCGCTCAACCCCCCAGACCGGGAAGGGCTCTGCCCCGCCCTCCCTCCGCCTGCTCAGCAGCTCCCGCCCTGCGCTCCCCCGGGCATCGGCGGCGCCACCCGCTAACGGGAAGGCTGCAGCGCGGAGTAAACTTGACTCATTCCTAACATTTACAGAGGGTCACTTATTAGCGGGACGTCCCGAGAGGCGCTGGGGCGTAATGGGTTCCATCTGTGGACGGGTGCCTGCAATAGGCCGCGGCCCAGCTGGAGCCGGAGGGGGGCGCGGGGAGCGCGGGGGGAGCGCAGGGGGCGCAGGGGGCGTTCAGGGGGACACGGGGGGTGCGGGGGCTGCAGGGGAAGCAGGGGGCGAGGAGGGGGCGCTGGGGGGAGCGGGGAGCGCAGGGGGCGCGGGGGCGCGGGGGCACAGGGGGAGCGCATGGGGGGGGCGGGGGACGCAGGGGTCGTGCAGGTGGGCGGGGGACGCAGAAGGGGGCGCCGGGGAAGGAGGGGGCGAGCAGGGGGGCGCAGGGGGACGCAGAGGGGGGCGCAGGGGGAGTAGAGTGGGCGTGACTTTGGAGTGTGAGGGCAGCGCCGCCCCCATGGAACCACCCGGAGGAGAGAAGGGCTGAGGGAAGGAGCAAGCAGGGGAGAGGCAGGGATGGGAGGGGAGGGGAAGGAAGGGAAGGTGGAGGTCGGCGTGTCCGGAGGCCTGTGCCGCCAACCTAAGCGCTTAGGACCCCGCCGATGCTGCTTCCTTCCCCACGGCTCCAGGGTGGTCCTGAGGGTCTGCACCGCCCACTCCCCAGGCCCCTCCCAGGGACTCTGCGCTGCCACCTGCGCCAGCGGGTACAGGCAGGGAGTCCCCTCCGCGACCTGTGGGTCCTTCTGGGCCTGCCCGTTTCCTGCCCGGGGCCTCTGCGGGGTGGGCCCAGGCTGTGGCCCAGCGTCCGCTGGAGGCTTGTATTCTAGAAGGCCTCGCAGTGGGAGGGAACACCAGGGCTGGAGGTCACTTTCCCCTAAGGCCCCAGACTCACAGCTGAGCCCGGCCCCTATCTCTTCCTCCTGCCCCCAGCACCTTCTTCAGCTCAACCTGCATTAAAGACCCCAGGGAGGTCACAGCCCCTGCGTGGAGCTACGCTAGGGGTAGCTGGCCCACTCAACCCGATCCTGGCCCTGAGGGGGGTGGCCCAGCAGGGAGAGCCAGCGGGTCCTCACTGCTGTGCCACCCCATTTGGTTGTGTGGAGAGGGACAGCCAAACCTTGGGGGAAATGTGGGCTCCCCATATCTCTGCCTCCGCAGGGTTAGAGCAGGGCTCCCCTCTAAAAGAGTTGGACTGGGGTCCTTGCTATGCCACCAATATACAGAGACCGTGGGTGTGTTACCCCCCACCTCATGTCCCCATCTGTGAAATGGGAGCGTTGGCCATCCAGGCCCTCCTGGATCCCAGGGCCAGGGGCTGGGGCTCTGTGAGGGTGCAGTGGATGGACCATGTGTGGCCTCAGCTGCCTGCCCCCAACTGGCCACCAGCCCCTGGGAAATGCAAGCTGCTGGAATGTTGCCTGGAGGCAAATGACCTCCCACCCTCTGATGGAATCAGAACCCTCCTGTGGATCCAGGGTTCCACCTGCACTTTGGCACTTGCTGGGGACCGGGGGTTTCAGGGCTGCTGCCAGGGCCTCTCCTCTTACACCCCTTCCCCATTCCAGGGTCTTGGCCAAGACCCTGGAATGGGGGGCTGGGAGGTCACCTTATCATCATGCTGCAGATGGGGAAACTGAGGCCAGGGACACGACCCCAGCTCTCCACTGGGGTGGGGTGGAGCCACAGCGCACCTGCCAGCCCATACTGCCTGCAAAAGGCTTCCGCCTGCAGGGAGGGCGCAGGGACTCTAGGTCTGCACCGAAAAACCCGAGTCTTGGCTTTATCTGGAGGCCACGCTCTTGCGCTGATTCCCATCCCTGCGCCTGGGGCATCACCTTGGAGATGCTGTCAGGGGTCAGAAGCCTTGGAGGGAAATCCCCCACACCCTCGTCAAAGCCATCTGAAGCAGGGACGGTCAGGGGCCTGCTGAAGCTCAGACCCAAGGGTCACTGGCCCCACCAGCCCTCAGCAGCCCCACCACCCCTGTCGTCCCATCCTGCTTGGACAGCTGCCTGAGCTGGGGGCAGGAGGGAGAGCATGTCCATCGGGACCCCTGCCCACCCACCAGCAGGCTCCTCGGTCAGCCTGGGTCACCCTCATTGAGGGGTGGACCCCCGAGTGAAGGGTGGGGTGGAGGGCGAACCTCCTGAGTGAGGGGTGGGATGGAGGCAGCTCCCAGCCAGAGGGTGGAGGGTGCCTTCCCTGAGCTCCAACAGTGCCCCCGTGTGGCCGCAAGGAGCGCTGCAGGGGGCTGCCAGGTCCTGCTCTTGTAGAACGGAGGCTGGGCTGGGGGTTTGGACGGCATCACGGACCAGTGCTCAGTGGAAAATGAAAGATGTGTGTCCACGAGAGTGAAGGCGCGCGCCAGCATTGGCCTGCAGGGTTCTCCACGCTCTCCACTTGCAAATGTTTTCACATCCATTGTCCTGGCCTGCATTGGAGGCTTCTGGCCTCCGCCTTAATGGGTGAGGAGGGTGAGGCTTGGCACCTCTGAGACTTGCTCAAGGGCACCTGCTCAGCAGCAGCGTTAGGACTGGGACCCCAGCCTTGGGCCCCCACTCGCGCACAAGGGTGGTCACTGATGAGCCTTCCCAGCGGTGGTGTCTGGACTTGGCTCCACTGCAGTTCTCCTCCCCTGTGTGCCCCCTTCCCAGCCTGAGCAAAGGGCAGGGAACCAAGCAGCTTCCGGGCCGGGGAGCAGCCCCTTTCCTCCTGTGTCTGAGCCCAGCCATGCTGCGGCTGCTGCCTTTCTCTCCCGGGCCCTCCATGGCCCTCCCAGCATCCCTGGGTGGGGAAGTCTGGCCTTGCCAGGAGCAGGCACAGCTTGAAGAACACATCTGAGGACAGGGCCTCCGGCCAAGTCCAGCCACCGGACGTCTGCTTGCCATCCTTCTGCAGCCCGGCCCGCCGCAGAGAGGGCCTTGGGCTGGGTGGCCTCCTGCCAGGCTCCATTTCCTTAGGAAAAAGAGCTTCTCTGTGCCTGGGATAACACCTGGCCTCCAAAATGCTGTATTTCAGCAATTGCTCAGTTTAAGTCTCTGTGTTTGTGGAGCACACTCTGGGCCTGGGCATCACCCAGGAGCGGGAACATGCCTCTGTGGGTGTCAGTTTGCTCCTCAGGTGTTGATAAATCTAGGCCACCCCTGTAGGCAGGACCCCGGCCGGCCAGGCACTGAGGCAGGGATTGTGGATGGGGAGAGACAACTTCTCACTCCCTTCTATGCCACCAACACAATGCTTGGCACACAGACAGGCTCGGACACAGCGCACTGCTCCCGCTCAGAAGACTGAGAGCTCAGCTGGAACTGCCTCAGGTCCGAATCACCAACAGCAAAATGACTCAGAACAAGGAACTCGAGGAGGGCAAGGACCTTGTCTTTCCTGTTTGTCCCTGTGTCCCTGGTGCCGACGCAGGCTTCCTGGGGGAGGTGGGATAGGAAAGAACCCACCAGCTAGAGAGCCCGGGCACTGTGTCCACGTGGAGGGAGCTGTGGAAGCATCTCCAGGGGTCTGTGCAGGGTCTGGGGGAGGGGCAGTGGGGATGGGGGTGAGTGGGGCAGAGCAGGAACCTGGCGCCAGACCGTGAGGGCCTCAAATGTTCTGTGGAGGATTGTGGGACACGATCCTTGGACCCCGGGGCTAGCGGGGGTTCCTGAGCGGGAGGATGGGCCCGTGTTGTTAGCACAGTGGCCCTGGCTGTGCCTGACAGGGCCTGGATGCAGCCTGGGAGATTGGGAGATGGGCTGAGCATCTGCCTCTGGCTTGCTTGTGACAGTGCGGAGCTCAGCGACGGGCACCATGGCCTGGCTGCTTGGAAACCATCCATCGCTCCTGTCCTGTGGTGGGGACCCTAGACTTGGTCCCTTGGGATCTCCTGAGTGATAAGCGTGTCTTTTGTTGGCCTATGAGATGACTGATGGCCAGGGCCCCTGGATAGCCGCAAAGTAGGGGCTGGTTACCAGAAAGACCACGGCACGATTAGAGCATTGGTGCTTTCAGCCCCACACCCTGACATCTGGGGAGGGGAGAGGAGCTGTCTCTGGAGCTGATCACCAACGGCCAATGATTTAATGAATTTTGCCTACTTAATGAAGGTTCCATAAAAACCCTAAACCACAGGGCTGGGCAGGCTGGGTTGCTGAATACAAGGCAGTGCTGTGGGTGGTTGGTGTGCCCAGGGGCCTGGAGGCTCCGTACCTGCCCTCTGTACCTTGACCTGGGCACCTCTCCTTCCGGTTAGTCCTGAGTTGTGTCCTTTATAATAAACCAGTAATCAAATGGGAAAGTCACTTCCAGAGTTCTGTGAGCTGTTCCAGCAAATTATCAAGTTGAGCAGGGAGTTGTAAGAACCCCTAATTCATAGCCAGTCAGACAGAACACGGGAGGCCCAGGACTTGTGATTGGCATCTGAGGTGGGGCAGCTTTATGGGACTGAGTCCTTAAACTGTGGGTCTGTGCCAGCTCTGGATGGTTAGGGTCCGAACTGGATTGAATTGCAGGACAGCTAGTTGGTGTCCAGGGAGGTGGGGAATTGGCTGGTGTCAGGAAAAACCCACACATTTGGTGTTAAAAGTGGTGTGAGTAACAACAGTACAGACAGATAAACCTTGCTTGGAGGGAAGTGTGTACGTCAGAGAGGAAAAGAAGCGGGAGGGTAAGACGGCGCGGTTACCACGGAAGACAGCATGACGGGTCTCCACAGAATTAAATGTAGACTCTCTGCGCGATCCAGCCATCCGCTTCTGGGCATCTGCCCGAAAGAATTGAAAGCAGAGGCTTGAAGAAATATTTGTACCCCGAGGTTCACAGCAGCATTTTCACAGCGGCCGGCAGGCAGAAGCTACCCAGGCGTCCATTCAGAGATGAATGAATAAACAGAGTGTGGTCCCTCTATG
Organism: Pan troglodytes; assembly: GCF_028858775.2. Lineage (NCBI taxonomy): Eukaryota > Metazoa > Chordata > Mammalia > Primates > Hominidae > Pan > Pan troglodytes. Next base: position 143,199,944 of record NC_072411.2, on the reverse strand, counting down.
AGTAGAATATTACTCAGCCTTAAAAAGCAAGGAAATGCTGGCGCCTGCTACAACATGGGTGGACCTTGAGGGTGTAATGCTCAGTGAAATAAGCCAGCCACGAAGGGACAAATACCATCTGATCCACTTAGACAAGGCTGCTAGAGTCACCAAGTTCACAGAGACAGAGAGTAGGATGGCGGGGGCTGGGAGAGGGGGGAATGGGGGGGAATGGGGCGTGAATGTTGAATGGGGGCAGAGTCTCAGTTTGGGAAGATGAAAGTTCTGGGGCCGGGTGTGGCGGCTTACACCTGTAATTCCAGCACTTTGGGAGGCTGAGGCGCGCACATCGCTTGAGGTCAGGAGTTCGAGACCCTCCTGGCCACCATGGCGAAACCTCGTCTCCACTGAAAATACAAAAAATAACTGGGCATGGTGGCGTGTGCCTGTAGTCCCAGTTACTGGGGAGGCTAAAGCACGAGAATTGCTTGAAGATGGGAGGGCGGAGGCTGCAGTGAGCTGAGATCGCACCACTGCACTCCAGCCTGGGCGACAGAGACCGACTCTGTCTAAAAAAAAAAAAAAAAAGTTGTGGATGTGGATGGTGGTGATGGTTGCTCAACGCTACGAATGTGCTTAGTGCCACAGAATTGTTCCTAAAAATGGTTAAAATGGTCAGTTTTATGTTATGTATATTTTCCCACAATTTAAAGAAAAATGAAAAAATTTTTTAAAAATTTATTTTATTTTTTTTGAGACAGGGTCTCGCTCTGTCTCCCAGGCTGGAGTACAGTGGCGCGATCTTGGCTCACTGTCACCTCCGCCTCCTGGGTTCAAGCGATTCTCCTGCCTCAGCCTCCCGAGTAGCTGAGATTACAGGCGCCTGCCATCACGCCCGGCTAATTTTTGTATTTTCAGTAGAGATGGGGTTTCACCATGTTGGCCAGGCTGGTCTCAAACTCCTGACCTCAAGCGATCTGCCCGCCTTAGCCTCCCAAAGTGCTGGGATTACAGGTGTGAGCCACTGCACCCGGCCAGAAAAAAAGAAATTTTTAAAAAGGCTGAACAATCAATGAGTCAAGCACATATTTCCAGAAGTGAGATGAAGAACAAACCCAGAGAAACTGAAAGCGAAGGAAGAATGCATATGTAGGTTAAAGGAAGAATGCATATGTAGGTTAATGAAACACAAGATAAGAATACTATGAGCCGGTACGCGGCTCGTATCAGAAACGAGAAAGGGGATGCCACTTCGGGGCAACCACTTCCTCCCCACTGTGCCCAGGACTGGGGTTCCGGACCCAAGACTGTCTGGAGTCCTGGGAAACCCCTGTCTCGAGCCCCCCAGCAAAGAGGGACAGCTGGTTACCCCACAGATCCTGCAGACATCCAAAAGACAGGAAGAAGATATTGTGAACAACTTTTGCCAATTTCAACAACTTGAAAATTTGGATGTAATGGACAGTTTCCTAGAAAAATAGCACAAATCAAAATTCAAGCCAAGGAACGGGAGTCTGAGGAGCCCCCAGCTCTGAGGGGACTGGGCTTTCTGTGCTGGGTTCCTCGTCTGGGACTCTGCGCCGCGCTTCTCCATCAGCTGCGGGTCTGGTTGCTGGAGATTCCGAGGAAGGGCACACCCCCACCCCTCGAGGCAGTCACAGATACCCCCCACTTCACGGGCAATTTCAGGGGGCTTTGCATTCCCCAAGTCCGACTTGCTCACCCCAGGGACAGAGGTTGAGAGTTTCCAAGCCTGCCCCTTTACATCCAATTCCAGCTCTGGGGTGGGGGCATTCTGGGGTGCTGTGCAGAGGTTGCTGGGGGGCTTCCAAAGGAGGGGAGAGCAGCTGTGGCCGGAGGAAGAGGGATGTCAGAGAGGCTCCTCCGGGCCTGGGAGCATGTTCGCCATCCGTCCAGAGCCACCACCCCTGGTCACGGGGGGCCTCCTGCATCCTCAAGCCACAGCCTTCCTCAGGCCCTGCGGTCTCCCAGGCTGTAGCTGGAGGGTGGAGGGTCCCTACGGTTCTGCTGCCCATCTGGACAGCTGATCTGGGCGTCTGGCACCCACCTGCTCCCTGCTCACTCTGGGGTAATGGCATCAAGATCTCAATCACTACAGCAAAAATAACAGGTGTCAGCAGGGCAGGCAGAGCAGTCTTCACTGGGGCCTGCGTAGCCTCCAGATGAGTTTCCTGGGGACAGTGGGAATTTGGGGGCAGGCAAAGCAAAGCATCTCTCAGCCACATTTGCACAGTGCTCATGCCCCTGCCTGATGTCAGCACCGGCCTGGGTTCCCCCTCAGACCAGCCGCTAACCACAGCAGCTCCCTCCAACCCTTACGCCTTGGCTTTCCTGACATCCGAAGGGTTGAGAATCCTCACAGGGCTGCAGTGTCCTGTAAACGTAGTGTGCTGGCTCTCCAGCCTCCATTCACCAGCCCTGCTCTCAGAACTCATGGAGCCAACACCCAGGCAGAGCTGGCCGAGCTCCAGGTGGAGGAGGTAGAGCTCACCCCAGGTGGAGGAGGTAGAGCTCACCCCACGGCACCTCTTTGTCTTGTTGCATCACCTGATTCAAATATCCTGCCCTTGAGTCCTCATGCAGCCCTGTGTGTGAGCAAACCCTGCATCTACCCTGTCACTCGGTCACCTGCACCAGCTGTGGCCATTTCTCTTTTCAGGTGATCTGTATTGTTTGGATAGGGCCATGTCAGCCTGCCGTGGCATAGTTTTGAGATGCTAAGAGCTGGGTTAACAAGCAACCATGAGTAAGCCAGTTCGTCAGGGGTTCCCTGGGGTCCCGAGGGGTCCGTTGGAGGTGGGGCCGCCTGGCTGTGGTGGTCAGCAGCAGGTGACGGCAGTGCAGGGAGGAGGGATATCCGAGGTGGGACCGCAGGCTGGGTCCTAGGTGGGCTCTGGGAAGTAGGGAGGCAAGGGGAGAGGGACATGGGACAATTCCCAGCCACTGTTGTCACACACCAGGTGCTACGAAGACAGAACCAGAACATCTGGAAGCCACAGAATAGACACTAGGGCTGAGCCACAGCCTCCCACAAATGTGCAGCGACGGGAACACTGCCCCCGAGAGGCCCTGCTGGCCCCACACTTGGCCATGGGAGGGCAGTGAACGAGGTCCCAGAATGTCAGCACCAAGGGCTGCTTGCCCGTCCCCACCCCAGTGCGCAACCTGCAAACCCGTGGCTGCCAGGGACGCCAGTCACCTGAACGTCCACAGCCAGCAGCGGCCCCGGGCTCTCTCTCCACCCTGCAAACCTGTGGCTGCCAGGGACGCCGGCCACCTGAACGTCCACAGCCAGCAGCGGCCCCGGGCTCTCTCTCCACCCTGCAAACCTGTGGCTGCAAGGGACGCCGGCCACCTGAATGTCTATAGCCAGCAGCGGCCCTGGGCCCTCTCTCCCCAGGCTCTCTCTCCTGGCTGAAGGCTGCCTGTGTGTGCGTGCAGGTGCACCTGCTTGCATCCGTGACTGGCTGCACGCTCAAGGCAAACACGTGAGCAAGTGGAAAGTGCCCCGGGAGCCAGGAAGGTGCCTCCTGGCCATCCCCTCTCTTTGCCGCGTCCCTTCCAAAGTGTCCTGGCAACCTGCTCTCAGGAGGGTGCAGGGAAGTGACCACCCCACTGACCTGGATCACGGTGTCCAGCCCCAGTAGGGGCTGTTGGGAGGCGTCCCCATTGCCAGGCTCACTGGAGGCAGAGCTCATTGCAGCCCAGAGCGCAGGACCCCAGAGAAGGCTGGGCTTTGCTACCTGGCAATTCTCCTCCAACTGGCCAGGGTCTTCCTTGGTCCACGGGCCCCACACCTGTGTGGCACCTGGCTCTGCAGTCTTGTGTCCCGAGCCTGGGCACCCAGTTGCTCTTGCCCTGTGGGTAAGACAGTATGGCCAGCTGAGCCCGTAGGCGTTGCTGTGGCAACCGGGACGCTGAGAGCTAGGTTTCCCTGGAAACAGGAGTGCAGGACCCTGTTGCTATGGGGACAAAGGAACGCTGTTGGCTGGAAGCAGTTTTGCCTGGAGACCTGGAGACGCCCTGGGTAAAACTGTCTACCTGAGCAACGGCACCTGGGAGGGGCTGGCCTTTCTCCCAGACACCCCCTCCCGCATTCGCTCCAGGGGGAGCTGTGTGCTTGCTGGACACACGGCAGGCAGAGGCAGCACGCAGATCACTGGTCTTCCTTGATCTGGACTCATAAACTATGACTTTTGAAAAACATTTGTCAAAGAACGTAGTGGTCGTCACAGGTGGTGGACTGAGGCCTGGAGAGGGACGCTGCCTGCCTGAGGGGCAAAGGAAGCTTGTCTTCCTGGCCTTGCACCTGTGAGTCCTTCTGGAGTCTGACTCCCGCTAGAGCCCTTCAGAGTCACCTGCCCATGGGTCCACCCTTGCCCTGGGAAGCTGCACTGTTTCCCACCCTCTGGAATCGGAAAGGACTGCCAGCCACCCTGTCCGAAGGGGAGAAGGCCCTGGTCAGCATGCATGGTGGAGGGTCTGCAGAACTTGCCCACGGCTTCCCACCCCAGGGGCTGCCAGGGGCTGTCTGGATGCCAGGGCAGGGCAGCTTCCCATAGGTGAGGCAATGGGAGAGGAGCAGGGCCATGCCTGCCACCTCCAGGCCGGCTGTCCCTACAGACGCTGAGCTCTGTGGCTCGGAGCCTGGGCCTCCCGGGGCCTCGGATGAAGTCAGGTGCCTGGCAGGCAGCCATGCCAGCGTTTCCGCCCCATTCCACTCCCTCTGGGGCTCCTCATTCTGAGCTGGGACCTCCTTGAGCTGATGCTGGCAGGAGTCCCTCTGGGGAAGGGACAGCCGCAGAGGTGGGCCCTGTAGCAGGAGTGGCTGCCCTCCCATGAAAGGCTGCCCTGTTCAGGGGCCTCTGGGGACGGGTACATCTCCGAGTCTCTCAGAGACCCAGGTTCTTGGAGCCAGCCCAGGAGACTGGGAGGCAGCCTGCCCAGCAAGGCCACAGGGGCCCGGGCAGTGGAGGTGGATGCCAACTTGGGGGACTGCATGTTTGTCCCTGGGGCTGCTGAGAGAGGGGCTGAGGGCCCAGGCCACCTCCTCAGAGGCGAAATTCAAGAAGCAGAGGCACCTGTACTCAAAAGGAGCCCTCCCAGAGAAACGCCTGTGCTCTGTTCACCCCCACTCCTGAGGACAACCTCCAGGGTGGTCCTGCAGGGACAGGCCAGGCTCTCTGGCCAGACATGGCCCCATGGACATCCAGGCTGGGCTTCACTGGACAGTCCCTGGGGTGCCAGGGGCCTAGTCAGTCCTTCCGAACCTCGTGCTTCTGGCCCAAGCATGACCTCTGGCTTCAGGTCCAGACTGAGGACACCCACTCCATGGGCTGGGCCCCTCCCTGAGCAGCCTCCAGATCCCCCAGGGATCCAAGACTGCCGGTCGCCTACCCTCAGAGTCCTGGGAGGCCCTGTGGCCATGGAGAGTCCTGCCCTCCATGCCTCAGCCTGAGTGGGGAGGGGCAGCGTTTCCTGCTGGGGCTCCGCTGAACTCCCCTGAGGTGGGTCAGGGCTTAGAGGGTGTGGCCCTGGCCTCTGGTGAGAGTTCCTGCTGGGGGCAGGGTGGGTGGAGTGAGGAAGGGGCATCCATGTGGACCTGTGGACGGCAGGGCGGGTAGAGTGAGGAAGGGGCATCCGTGTGGACCTGTGGACGGTGGGGAGTGGCTGGGAGGCTGGTGTGATCTCCCATGCGAGCCTCTTGGATAGGTGGAGATAAGACCTCATACGCCAGAAGCAAGTCCTGTGTCAGTCCTGACACAGATGCCCATGTTCAGGGGTGGCCCGGTGGCCTGAGTGGGGGTGTTGGAGAGACACCCTGACCTGAAGCCGTACATCCAGGCCAAAGGTGACGTGCACTGGGCCCAGCCAGGTGGAGACACCCCCTGTGGCCTCTGCAGGTGACGGCTCTCAGGAGGGCCGGTGGGCAGGGGCTCCCATCTGTGTTTAATTTTATTTTTATTTATTTATTTATTTTTGAGATGGAGTCTCGCTCTGTCTCCCAGACTGGAGTGCAGTGGCGCTATTTTGGCTCCCTGCAACTTCCGCCCCCCAGGTTCAAGTGATTCTCCTGCTTCAGCCTCCGGAGTAGCTGGGATTAGAGGCACTTGCCACCATGCCCAGCTTATTTTTGTATTTTTAGTAGAGACGGGGTTTCACCATGCTGACCAGGCTGCTCTTGAACTCCTGACCTCAAGCAATCCTCCCGCCTTGGCCTCTCAAAGTGCTGGATTACAGGCATGAGCCACTGCGCCCGGCCTGTTTGAGTTTTAGAAAGTTCCTTCTGGCTGTGGAGTTGCCCTGGATGAGACCAAATGTGAGGATGGGATTTTGTCGGTCTAGGCGGGCATCGCCTGGAGCCTCTGTGCCATCTGGGGTGGGCGTGGCCGCCTGCAGTTCAGCCTCCCCCGCCTGCGGCAGCTCCAAGTCCATGATTTTCCCAGATGTCCTCCCGTGCTCCTTTTCCTCAGTCACTGCAGGGTTTGCCCAGGGAGGAGGGATTTCCTGGGAGAGTCCTGGTGAACCATGAAGGTTGGTCCCTCCTCTTGGTGGGGCCCTGACCCGAGGCAGGCCCTCCTTGCCGCCCACCTCCTCTTAGCCTTGGGGTCCTGGCTGCTCCATTGGACGCATCCTCGTTTCTTTTCCACTTCTCCCCCTTTGCTGCTTCTCCCCCTTAACCCTGCCCCTCTGTGGCTGTACAGGAAAGCCCACGCCTGCCGGCAGTGGCCTGGATTCCCCCCAGGACGCCTTTCCAGGACACGAGGGCTGGCCCAGCCCCGTGCATGCCCCCCAAGGCCTCACTGCTGGGTGTCCATTATGGGGCTCCCAGACCAGGGCCATGGCTGGAGTAGAAGAAGAACCCACAGGGTAGGCCTTGGCCGGAGCCTGGCTGGGCCCCCCGGGAATGCCCTGGGACAGTGGAGGATGGGATAGAGGGTCCTCCCTGAGTGCAGGCGTTCTGTGGGGTGGGCTCTCGGGAGGGCGGGGCTCGGGGGGCCCTGCCCAGTCCTGACCCACAGCCTGATGGGGGTTGAGCTCTTGTTCTCTGGACCTCACGCCTCCCTCCCCGGGACCGGGGAAAGTACTCGGCACCCATGGCCATTCTAGATGCCGTCCTCCTCGTCCTGCCCGACCTGCCTGGCTTCGGAGGCTGAGGAAGAACCCTCCTGGGCTCAGAGGAACACCTGTCTGTAGATACGCCATCACCGGTTTTGTCACTGTTCCCTTGAAACAGGAAACCTTGCTTATCCTTATCAAGGATAACCTTGTATCTCCTTATCAAGGAGATAAGGAGTTACAGCCTTATCTCCTTGGGGACAGTCCCTAATCCTGGCTGTGCTGGGCCCACGTGGGGACACAGGAACAGATGATGAGCAGGCACAGACACTCTGGCCGCCAGGCACCCACACAGCCGGCCATGGGTGTCTTTTCCTGTCTAGCACCAGCAGGGGATGTGCCTCGGACAGAACCCAAAGAGGCTGTGACCCAGGTCAGCCCCGGGGAGCTATGGAGCCACTCCTCTTGAGCAGTCACTGGCTGTCCTCTCAGACAGTCTGCTCTGCCAGGTGTGGACTTGGCTCTGAGGAGGAGACGCTGGCCCTGGGGGGTGCAGAGTCACCGAATGAGCTGAGACAGTGATGGAAGGCAGGAAAGATCCCAGTGTGATTACGGCAGGACGGGCAGCCCTGGAGGCTATGAGGCTGGGACAGAGGGCGCCACATTCTGTCCACTGCCTACCCTCTCTGCAGAGCTGCCCTGCACATGAACTTTCTTCAGAGGGCATGGAAGTGCCACCCCATCCTGCACACAGCAGCCGAGTGGCACCGTCCCACCCCCATCTGTCGGGCGTGGACAGGAGGCCAGCTGAGGGCAGGGGTGGTGGCTGGTGAGGCAAGTGGTCTGATGCGGGAGAACAATGCATTTGGTGTGATTTTCAAGGTCTTTTCCACTCTCCTGAGAGGAGAGGCCAGCTGGATACATGTGCTGGGTTTTAGGGGGCATCCAGATGGTTGTGGGGGCAGGCAGGTCCTGAGAGGTTCTGTGGGGTGGGAGAGAAGACCTCGCTCTTCACCCACCCTGTGTTTATCCACGTGAGGGGTTGCCGGTGGATGCTGCCGTGGCAGGCCCTGGGGGACCTGGGTCCTGGGAGAGGCTGCAGGGCTGCCTGGGGACCCTGCTCTCTGGTGCTTTCTGTCAGTGTGGCAGAGGCTGAATACCACAGCACAGTGAAGAAAGGTGCCTGGGGAGGGACCTCCTGCCTGGGGACCAGAGGAGGCTTGGGGCTACTGGCCTGCCCAGGGATCCAAAGGTAAGAGCCCAAGCCATACAGAGCTTAGAAGAAAATGTAGGCAAAAGCTTCATGACACAGGATTTGGCAGTGATTTCTTGGATACGACATCAAATGCACAGACAATGAAAGAAAAAAATAGATAAATTGAACTGCATCAGAATTGAAAACTTGTGCATCAAAGGATGCTATGAAGAAAGTGAAAACCCACAGAATGGGAGAAAATATTTACCAATTTTATATCTGATAGGGGATTAGTATTGAGAATTTATAAAGAATTCTGGCCAAGCGTGGTGGCTCACACCTGTAATCCCAGCACGTTGGGAGGCCAAGGCAGGTGGGTCACCTGAGGTCAGGAGTTCGAGACCAGCCTGGCCAAACCCCGTCTCTACTAAAAAAATACAAAAAAATTAGCTGGACCTGGTGGCGTGCGCCCATCAACCCAGCTACGCAGGAGGCTGAGGCATGAGAATTGCTTGAACCTGGGAGGCAGAGGTTACAGTGAGCCGAGATGGCGCCACTGCACTCCAGCCTGAGTGAGAGGGAGACTCTGTCTAAAAAAAAAAAAAAAAAAAAAAAAAGAATTCCTACAACCCAACAACAAGAAAACAAACAACACAATTAAAAATGAGCGAAAGACCTGAACAGACGTTTCTCCAAAGAAGATACACACACGGCCAACAGGCATGTGAAAGACACTCAGAGTCGCCTCATCCGAGAAATGCAAATCAAAAACCACAGCACGTCAGCACTTCACAACCCCTGGGATGGCTCTTACCCAGAACGCAGAGGATGAGTGCTGGGGAGGACGTGGAGAAGCCAGGGCTCTCGTGCACTGCAGTGGGGATGGTGTGACAGATCCTCAGAAAATTAAACAGAGTTCCCATATGATCCAGGAACCCACTTCTGGGCATATACCCCAAGGAACTGAAAGCAGAGACTCAAAGAGATATTCATACCCCTGTGTTCATAGCAGCATTTGCACTGCAGCCGATGGTGGAAGGAGCCCAGGTGTCTGTTCACAGATGATGTGGTCTGTCCCCACCGTGGAACATTACTCCGCCTTTAAAAGGAAGGAAATTCTCACACATGCCACAATCTGGAAGAAACCTGAGGATATAACGCCAGGTGAAATAAGCGCGTGCTAAGGCTGACGCTTACCTGAGGTCCCAGGAGCGCTCCAAGCCCTAGAAATGGAAGGTAGTATGGTGAGAGCCAGGGGCTGGGGGAGGGGCAGGAGTCAGTGTGGAGCAGGCACAGAGTCTCAGCCTGGAAGATGAGACGGGCTCTGGAGACAGATGGTGACAATGGCCGCGCCGCAACATGAATGTTCTTCATGGTGCTGAGCCACACACTTAAAGGTGGTCAAGATGGTAAAAGTCATGTTTATTTACCAAAATGTAAAAAACTAAAACGCCAACCACCAAGCAAAACAAAACCCACTGTGGCCAGCACCTGGGGAGACCTAGAGGGTTCCCCCACCCAGCTGCACGTTCCAGGGGAGCTGCAGCCTGTGGTCTGGCCCTGAGCTGGCGACTGGAGCCCTGGACAGACGGAGCTGGTGTCCCCGTGTGCCCAGGTGAGCGGTCTCCATGCCACCACTGAGAGAACACCCCCTTCCCCTCTCTCACACCGCCCTCCACCCACCCCTGTGCCGTCGAGCTTCCTTCTCCCCAGGACCCCTGCCCACCCCCTGTCCTGGGCTGAGCCTGCCTCAGAAAAATGAGTCTGCTCCAATGTCTGCTCCCCACTGGATTTTCCAGGTGAGGGATCAGCCCACCCTCAGCCCCATGCGGCTCAGCTCCTCAGGGTGGTCCAAAGTAGCCCCCGGCCCACGACCCACAGATGCATCTCCCGACCCCACCCACCCCGCCACACACCTGACTGTTCCCCAGCCATCTCCGTCCACCTGGGGCGTAACTGCCCATCACCTCCTTCCTCCCCCAGCCCCTGCTTCTTTGCTTTGCTCCTCCCAGCGGGGGTTCACCCCTACCGCTCAGTGCTGCTCCGAAGGGGGCTGCCAGGCTTAGCAGTGGAAATACAGGGATCCCTGTTCTATTCCAACTCCAGATCAACAACAATAAATGTTTGTGTGCCATGCAAATTAGATTTGAACTTCAGATTAATCCTAACAGCTGGGTGTCCTCCATTTTATTCGCCACCCTGATGCAGAGTGAGGCCATGAAGGGGAGGCCGCAGGGGCCGGGCATGTGCTCTGGGAGTCAGGACGCGGGTTTGTCCCACGTGGTGAGCATTGCAGCTTTATCCTGAAGTCCAGACTGCTCATGTCAGCACGGAAGCTGCTTCCCTGCAGAGGCATCTGCGTAAAGGGCGTCTGGGCGCTGGGCGGCTGGATTCTGTCTGAGAGTCTGTCTCCTGTGGACTCCTCACTGTCTGTTGAGGACCTGGAGCCCAGGCGGGGCAGCAACTTGCTCAGGCCACACCATGGTGCCAAGCTCGTCTGCTCAAGTCTGACTTTTCTGCATCCGCACCTAAGCCTGAGCAGGCCTGGCAGGTACTCTGGGCACCTTGGCTGAATCGGACCACAGTGTCGTGGAGAGAAGGGCCCGATGCAGAAGAAGGGTCTCCTTCCCGGAGTACTGCAGGCATTGGTGGCTGGTGTAGACCTTGGCTGGAGACTCCTGTCTTGGTTGCTTTTGCATGCCTGAGGCTGCACAGAGCTGTGCCCACTGTTCCCGAACAGGTGGCTGGGCTAGTGGAGGGGCAGCAAGCACAGGGTCCCTGCAGGCAGCGTCCTGGCAGGGCTCCTGGCACGCGGTGGTGTGGGGGCTGCTGACCGTGGCTGGCTGAGGAACAGCCACCTCCTAGTCCCCAGAACCTGTGAACAGGACCTTATAAAGCACAGGAGAGAGTGTGGCCTTACACGGTAACAGACTGAACCGTGGGTGAATTGAGATCTTATGCGGTAACAGACTGAACTGTGGGAGGCCTATGGGATGAGGAGATCATCTGGGACGGCCTGGTGGCCCTAAATGGTCTCCCCAGTGTCCTTGTAAGAGAAGCAGAAAGAGATAGCACAGCTGCCCACAGGAGAGGGCCACGTGAGGACGGAGATGGAGAGACGTGGCCAAGGAACGTGGCTGCACCGGAGCTGGGAGAGGTGGGAGCTGCGCTTCCCTGGAGCCTCCGGAGGGAGCCCAGCCACACAACACCATGCTCTTGGACATCTGCCTCCAGAGCTGTGAGAATTCACTTCTGTCATTTTACCTCCGCCGTGGTCTGTCGCAGCCCTGGAAACATGCCCCCGCTGTGGGCTGCAGCTGCGTGGAGCCCCCACGGCTCAGGGTGTGCCCCTGGTGCTTCCCTAGGTTCAGCCCCGGGACTCTGTTCAGGCCGGAATGTCTGCTTCCCACCCCGCCTTTCCCAGCACATCCAGGACTTCCTGAAATACAGGATCCGTGCTCTGGCCCTGAGCTCTACTGAGAGACTGAATCAACACCCATCTGAGCATTTGCGGTTGCCACAGGTGCCAAGGAACCCCTTCTTGAGTTGCCAAGGCCCCAGGACACGTCTGGTTTCTCTGACCCTCCCCACCCTCACCACGCTACCCTCCTGGGGTCAGAGTTGGAGTCCTGGGTGCACTGTGGCTAGTGGCTGCCTGAAGGCCTCTGGAGCACTTGGCCCCTTTGTGGTCAAAGCTGCCCAGCCGTCCAGGGCGGGTGCCCGCATCCCCTCCGTCAGCAGCGGCTCTCCTCTCTCTCCCACAGGTCCAGCTTCCCGGGGACCTTTGCTTGTCCACACTTCCCTGGTGTACTCCACATGCTCCTGTGTGCCTGGCATCGTGCCCGGCTCTAGGGTACACTGAGGAGTGTGACACCGTTCCAGCCACAGGGAGCTCACCATGTCATTCACCACCTGCCAGAAGGGCCAAGGGGCAAGGATGGGGCCTGGCCCATCAGAGGCTCTGACCTCAGCTGGGGCACAGATGGAGAGAGCGGGGTCCCTTGGGGCAACCAGCTGGATTCAGCACAGGAACTGGTGGGAGCCAGGAGGCCAGAGCCAGCGAAGGACAGGACAGGGTGTCAGCCAGGTGGAGTCCCCTGCCAAGGAGAGGAGAGGGGGACGTGGTCTTGTGCTCTTGGTGTTGACAGCAGTGGAGAGGGGGCTTTAGGGGCGAAGGAGGATGCAAAGCCTGGGGGCCGCTCCCGAGGGAGAAGGGCCCTGCTCTGTGGCCACTGGAGGGAGCAGCTTGGGGGCTGAGGAGCCGAGCCCCTCCCATGGCTCAGAGCCCCTGGGCACTTTGGGTAGATTGGGGTGGGGTCGGGGGTCTCCTGGGCGAATTCAGAACACCGGGAGGTTCCTGGGAAGGAGGAGCTGGGACACTGAAGGTGTCATCAAATCACAGATGTTGAAGCCAAGGCCCAGAACAGGCAGATGAGCTCCCTGGGCCACTGCGGCCGAGGGTGAGGGGCAGGACCCCAGCTGCCCTGCAGCAGCGTCCACCTCCCCCAGGCCAGAGTCCTGTGGCACACGGCTGTGTGTGGGGACCTAGGCAGGCCGTGGGTGAGGGCCCAGGACAAATGGGGCCTTGAACCTGAATGGCTGCCCTCGGGGAGGGGGACACGTGCTCTAAGCAACTCCAGGGAACAGGAGTGGGCCAGCTTGGAGGAGGGATATCTGTCTCTCGCTTGACCGTGGGCTACCCTGTGAGGTGGTGAGCTCCCTGTCCTGGGAGGCATGGAAGCAGAGACCCGCTCACTGGGCTGCAGCCCCTCATAGGGGCTTCCAAGCACCAGGAAGTGAGTGGCTGTTGCCCCCTGCCCCACCCCTCCTGGGATCCTGGTTCTGCCCACAGCTCTGACTCAGATGCAGCTCCCCGGGGGGTGAGAGGCCCACGTGCGGCGGCTACAGGGGCAGCATCTCCATGACGCCCCTGTGGGGCCATCTCCATGTTCACTGTTTGCAGACACCCCTGTGGCTGAGCACCCGATGCACTCGGCCAGCTGGCAGGGCCAAGGGTCGATGGGGCGGCTCCCTGCTGGTTGGGACTTGCACGGCCCTGAGCAGGGAGGGGGGCGGGGCTGGCAGGGTGCCTGGTGCAGGTGCTGGAGGGGGATGGTGGGGCGAGTTTCTCCACCTGGGTGAGGTGGAGCCACAGAGACTGCTTTTCTCCAGAACCAGACGAGCTCCAGCTCCCAGGCTAGGTGGGTGCCAGCTCCTCTCAGGTTGGAGGCTGGGCAGGGTGGGGTGGGGTGGGGTGGGGTGGGGACTGGTAGCCCAGGGGTCCAGGGCCCGGATGGCTGGATGCACAGCTGGGGCAGAGGCAGGAGCCATGCCAGGACTGCAGCCTGTAAGCCGGGCACAGGTGTCTGAGGGGAACATTGCAGAGACGCAGCCTCCAGGTTCCCAGCTTTCCAGGCAGCCTTAGAGGGTCCGGGGCTCCCCCACAGCGGGGTCTGGGCAGCCACCGCCCTGCCTCCCCTTCCTCACTGAGCCACAGGGTGCCTTGTGTTCCCTCCAACCTGGCAGGGAGGCTGGGGCAGGGGGGCCTGATCCAGATACCCGGCCCCTGGGCTGTGGGGAGGAGGGTGGAAGGAGGCCCATCAGCAACACACAGAGGCTCCCATCCCAGGGACGGCACAGTCCAGCGGCAGTATTTCTCCAGGGACCCCAAGCCTGGCTGGGACAGGGGCCGTGCCTTGGGCCTAAGATGAGAGAGCTCTTCTGAAGGGAGGGAGGAGGGTGGTAACCAAACCCAGCCCCCGCCTGCCCTGCATGGCCCCTGTGACATTCCCAATTGCTGGGGACTGACTCACCCCCACTTCAAAGGCCTTAAATAGTTCAGCTATTTCACCTGCCACACTGTGCTGTCACTCTGGAATTCTGCTGTGCGGGAGCTGAGGCCCCACCTGCAGACCTGCTGCTCACCTGGGCAGGTGCCTCCTCACAGCCCATCTGCACAGCTGGCCTGCGGAGTCCTCCTCAGGGGCCCCTGGCCCTCACCTGCCACTGTTGAAGGGATGCCTGCCCCTGCTCTCCCCACCTCAGCCATGGCCGTGCAGGTGCCCCTGTGGCACCACTACCTGCAGGCCATCCGGTCCCGGGAGGCGCCGCGTGCCCAGGACTTCCAGCGCGCAGAGAACGTGCTGCTCACGGTGCTGGAGCGCGTGCATGCCCTGGACCCCCGCTTCATCGTGGACTACTCCCGTGGCCTGGAGGCCTTCCAGTTCGCCCTGCGCTCCTCTGAGGACCCAATGGACATGGAGGTGCCCCTGTGGGTGGATGCCGAGGCTCTACTGATTGAGGAACCAGAGGCCACCCAGCCGGAGGATGGCCTTGAATTATGCCACCTGGGTGTGCCCAGGGAAGGGGCTGGCCTGGAGCGGTGGACCACCGAGGATACCTTCACTGCCTCCTCGGAGGGTGACGCCAAGTGCCGTGGACACATTGTGCCCAGCAAGGTCCTGTGTGTCCTCAAGGACCTGCTGGTGGCAGCCATCGTACACTGCAAGCACCACAGTCTCATTGCACCAGGTACTGGCACAGCCCACTCTGCACGCGTATCTGCGTGTACCGAGGGGCTGCTGTGTGGGTGCTCACAGAGCTGTACCTGCCCACTGTGTGGGTGTCTGTGTGCAAGTGTGTGAGTGCACAAGTGTGTGATTGCCATGTACGTGCACACAGGGTGGCGACTGTCCTCTGTGTGTGCACACACAGGCATGTGTGCACGTGTGTGACACTGTGCAAGTGTGAACAGCGTGTTGGGGCACAGAAGTCGGGAGACCTCACTTAGGTCTTCCAGCTCCAAACGCCTGTAAGAAGACAGATGATGTGTTCCGTGTCGTGTGTGTTTGCACGGGGGTTCCACGGCTACCAGTCGTCCAGTGGCTGGAGTCTGGGGCAGCTGCTTCACTGGTGGCCTTGCAGGAGGGTCCCTCACACAGCTCTGGGCAGGCGGCTCTGTTGCCAGTCACAGCCTGTGAACTTGAGGCTCCCCGAGGCCATCCCATGCCCACTTCCAGTGTCTGATGATGTTGCACCAGGTGGGAGGGGTGTGTGTGTGCCTGCTTGCGTGCGCGTGAGTACAGGGGTGTGAATGCGTGTGCATGTGTGTGCCCGTGTCTTATCAGCTTAGGGCTGAGTTGTCTATTGGTGTCTTGAGCCCCAAGTGGGCTCTGAGGCTGGGCTTCTGCGTGGACCAGGGGCTGGCCTCAGTCTCTCCTCTGGGGCCTTTTGTTTGTTTGTTTGTGAGACTGAGTCTCACTCCGTCACCCAGGCTGGAGTGCAATGGCACGATCTTGGCTCACTCCGCCTCCTGGGTTCAAGTGATTCTCCTGCCTCAGCCTCCTGAGTAGCTGGGATTACAGGCATGGGCTACCACGCCTAGCTAATTTTTGTATTTTTAGTAGAGACAGGGTTTCACCATGTTGGCCAGGCTGGTCTCGAACTTCTGACCTCAGATGATCCGCCCACCTGGGCCTCTCAAAGTGCTGGGATTACAGGTGTGAGCCACAGCGCCTGGCCCACCTTTGGGGCCTTGTTGATATGGTCCAGGGTGAGTCTGAGCCCAGGGCTCCTTCAGCAGGGGCTGCCTGGACGGCGACGGTCGCTGGGAGGACAGGGCTCAGCCTGTGCAGGGGCCAGGATGATGGGGACCCTGAGTGGTACAGCCATCCTCCAGGGGGTCAGGTTGTCCTGGAAGGGAACTGGGGACTGGAACAGAATTTGTCACATGTGAGTCACCACAGTCCTCACAGGGCTTTGTTGCCTCGAGTCACCTCCCTAGTATTCATCTGACCCTCATGTCCTCCGTGAGGTCAGTGGGTGGGGTCAGCTCACCTTCGCGAGAGGCTTGGGGATGCCCGGCGCTGGGGCCTGCCTGGAGGCAGGGGCACCTCCTGTGGGTTCTGGGGAAGGGTGTGCTGCCACCGCCGCACATAGCCAGGCCTCCAGTCTGCATGCTGGGAGGCCAGGCGGGTGGATTCTAACAGAAGCCCTCCCCAGACCTGTCTAGTGCCCTGGGGTAAGTGACTGACCTGACCTCTGGGGTGTCAGCTTCTGGTGCTCCCAGCCAGCCCTCACCCTGCCCCCAGCCCCTCGGGCTTCCTGCTCCAGCATCTTCTGAACCTCTAATCATGCAGGTCATGGGGTGGGTATTTCTATCTTCTTCCCGACCTCACTTGGCCCTGTCCCCACCTGTGAGACAGGCCCACCCATTGGGGTGAGCAGGAGGCCGTGCCAGGCCCTGAGTCATTCAGATTTGGTCTAAGCCGCCAGACTCCTCACACCCCCAGAGTGCGTCCTGAGAAAGCAGACCCGATACTGCAGGCCGCGCCCACAGCCCCTGAAGCTGCGCTGGGCTGGGCATGCAGGGAGATTCCAGGCATCGTTTCCTGACACTCACCTTAAAGGGGAAGTGGCAGCCTAGGTGACAGGGGTCAGGCTGCCCCCACCCTGGGAACCGGTGAGACCAGCCTGGGGCTGTGGCCTGTGGCCGGGCTGGTGCAGTTGCGGCTGCCTTCCAAGCTGCCAGGTCACGGGCAGTGAGCGTGCGTGGCCCACGGCAGATGAGGTGTGTGGCCACTAGAGGCGGCTCTGAATGGCAGGCACCTCAAGTGCTGCATGGGGGGGCCCTCCTTCTCTTTCATTGATGGGAACTGAGGCCCCTGTGGGATGGGCCGCCCAGGCAGCAGGGCCAGGGTTGCCCTGAGGTGGGCCCCAGAGGCGTCCCCAGAACTGCCCCACGGGAGATTGTGGGGGCTGAGGGGTCCACACAGCCAGGACCAGGCTCCCTCCGGAAGGACCCTGGGGCGGTGGGATGGTTGGAAGGCAGGCCCCATGCTCGCTCATGATGGGGACCTTTCCCAAGGCACATGCCAGGATTCCCTCGGGGAAACACCAGCATGCTGCCTGGGCCCAGCTCCCTGTGACCTGGGCACCCTGGCTGGACAGTACTGGGGAGGGGAGGGGCGGCCTCTCCTCCGGTCCCTGGGCCAGTGTCGGGCGGGGGCCGTGTGGGTGTCTGCAGTCACCCTGAGTGACACCTCACCTCTTCATTCTCGGATATTAATTTGTTTTTGGGGGGGTAGGGCAACTGAGGCAGAGGCCAGAGGGCCCCTGGACTCACCAGAATGCCCCCAGCCCCAGCTCCAGCCCCATTACACCCTGGAACAGGCCCTCCAGGGACTCTGGGCTCTGTGTTAGTGAAGTGGGCACTGGGCTGGGTCCCGGGTGGGGTCCGAGGAGGGAAGGGAGTGGGAAACCTCTTGGTCAGAATGTGCCTCCTGTGGGGGACAGAGGCCGTGGGGCTCTCGGGCAAGGGCTCTCTGGGAAGTGTAGGATCCAGACCTGGTCAGGAATAGTGGCTGAGCTCCGTCACTGTGAGCCTGCTGGCCTGGGCAGCCCAGAAACGGGGGTGGCTGAGCTCCGTCACTGTGAGCCTGCTGCCCTGGGCAGCCCAGAAACGGCGGTGGCCGAGCTGGCTCTCCACTACTGGCAGCTGCCGCCGCCTCTTCTCTCCATGGGAACTGAGCCTCAGCCTGGGCCTGTCCCTCTCTCCCCAGCTGCCCCCATCATGTAGACTGGTCCCCTAGCTGGATCCAACATGGGCTTCCCATGCATGCAGTTGATTTGAGTGGCAGGGGGCTCTCAGGGAAGCTTCCAGGGGCAGGGGCAGGGGGCAGGGGGCAGGGGGGAGGAGGAGGTGAGTTCTGGGGAGGAAAGGCCTAGCTTCGCTCCACCCTCTCCAGCTCTGGAGTGGGAGCCCTGTGGCCCCAGCCTGGACTGCTGGTGCCTCCTCCCCTGCAGAGAAGGCAGCAGAGATGCCAGGGCCATCGTCAGGAGGTAGGGGGCTAGCTGAGGGCTGGGACTTTGGTCCCAGGGCTGGGGCAGAGTGAGCAGGCTCAGGAAGGCCTGGGAAGGCACAGCAGGCGTGGTCCTGGGGTGTGGGGTGAGGGTGGTGCCTGGCAAAGGAAAACCTCACGTAGGACGCTGCTGTCATCACTGGTGCTACAAGTCGCTGAGCTGACAGTTGTGCCGAGGACTGTCACCATTGGGCAGGCATGGTGGCCAGCTCCTCACTTGGCTGAGGTCCAGGGATGGACACAGGTGTCTGGGGTTGGGGAGCTGCAGCCTGCAGGTGGGGGCCAGCAGAGAGGGCTGCAGGTGAGAGGTGATGAGGGGCAGGGGCCAAGTTGGCAGCAGGAGGAGGGCTGTGGAGTGTCCTGGGCAGGTGAGGCAAGTCGAGGGGCTGGCGTGACTTGGGTCTTTGCAGGTTCGCTGAACGCGGCCAGCCTGAGGGAGGAGCAGCTCCACCTGTCCTTGCTGGTGTCCAGCGGCTGGAGAACAATCAGCTTCCACGTGGTGCCCGTGGTGAGAAGGAAGCTTGGGGCGCCTGCCCTGGAGGGGGTGCAGCAGATGCCCGGATTCCCTGAGGGCAGCTTGAGAAGGATCCTCAGCCAAGGGGTGGACCTGGTGCCGGCCAGCGCCCAGCTCTGGAGGTAGGCTCACCCTCCTGGTCACAAGGTTCCTGGGGAGGGGGCAGGAAGGGGCCACTGCCCCCATGCTCCCCTGGCCCCAGCCAGGAGGATCTGCAGGGTCCTCCGTCTGCCTCTGCCCCCATGGGCATGTGTGTTCCACTGAGATTACTGGGGTCTCTGGCTGTAGGGAGGGTGGAAATGTGTCCTCTCCCAAGTGGAAAGGGGCCTGGTGACATCTGACACTGGGTGATGAGAGACCTGGAATTGTGGACGGCTGCCCTAGACCAGACCTCTCACTACCCAGCTTTTGCTTGGGGCAGGAAAATAGCTGAGAGGTCAGGCAACCTCTCCAGGCAGGTGGGTTCCCAGAGAAGCTGAGAGGGTTCCCACACAGTGGGGGTGCGTCCACATTGATGTCTGTGAGAGGAAGGAGAGGGGCACTGGGCACAGGCTGAGCTCCCCTGGAGACCCCTAGCCAATGGCCAGGGACCGCACCCCATCCAGATCTGACACCACTGCAACAGCCCCTCAGGGTGGCTCACCCCGCCTCACTTTCTGGAAGGATGGTTGAATCCACGCTCATCAGTGGAGGGCTTTGCAAAGCTGGTTATGTCCCTCCTGTGGTTTTCCCCTGCAAGGAAAGGTTCAGCGGAGCGCCAGTCACCTGCCCTGCATTGCCGCTGACCCCTTCACGCGAGGCAGGGGCGGCGTCCAAGCTTGTGGAATAACTACCTGCCCGCCTGCCAAGGAAGGGGAAGGGCTGGGCTGGGCAGAATCATTTTTGCAAGTAAATGGGAAAATGACATTTTTGGTGCCCCACATCCTGTAGACTTGGGGGGGACACTGGGCGCGTTACTGGCCCCTGTTGTGGCTCCTTGAAGGGTGGGCCCATGAGGGTGCGGTGCCAAGACTCCACCACCTCAGCCCATCCAGCATGCACGCAGCAAGTCATCTGGTGTGAGCTGCTCTGAGCTGTGGGCATAGGCGGGGCTGGGGTGTGGAGCAGAGATTCTGAGCCCATCATGCAGCCACCCCTGGAGGCTGCCGCCCTGGGCTTCCTGAAGGGGCCATGAGTGGAGCTGTCACACTCCCGGGCTGAGTGGTTCCAACCTGGGCAGGTCTGAGAGGCACCTTCCTGTCTACACAAAGGGCCAGGCTGGCCTGGAGGCTCCTACATCCCTCCGTATTCAGGGCCAGGGAGTCTCCACGAAAAGCAGGCGTGCATACTGCACAGCCGATGACAGCAGCTCCCGAGAAGCCTGGGTTCCGGCTGGGTCCCACCAGCAGACGCAGCACAGCACGACCCTGGCCAGGGCCCGAACCTCCGGGGCTCAGAAGCTCCCCATGCTGGGGGCCAACAGCGGCGGGGGCTGACCCAGTGCATCTGTCTGGGCCCCAGGACCTCCACTGACTACCTGCTCACGAGGCTGCTGGGGGAGCTGGGCTCCCTGCAGGGTCATCGCCTGGACAGCCTCTCCATCCTCGACCGGGTCAACCACGAGAGCTGGCGTGACAGTGGCCGGACTGACGGCCTGACCTTTGGCCACCTGAAGGTACCCAGGGCGGGACTCAGCGGGTTGTCTGTCACCAGGGCCCAGGGGTAGGTGCACCCAGGCGTGTCCCTCCTGCCAGCCCTGACTGGCAGGCAGCTGCTATGAGTCCCAAGTCGGAGTTGGGGGGATTCTGAGGGCCTGCCCAGGTTCTGAGGAGGTGAAGCTGTGGCTCATGAGGGTCATGGGAATGTGGCCGCGGGTGCCGTGGTGCCGCAGGCTGGCCTTCGCCATCCCTAGGCGGTGACCTCGGAGGCCCTCCTGGCCCTGGGACACTGTTGGGTAGAATCTCAGGGTGGGGCCTCACAGAGCCCAGTGTTCCCGCCCAGCCAGCCTCCTCCCAGTGTCTGGGAATGTCACCTGGCTGGGACACCTCCCTCTGGGGGTTCCCAGGAGAGTCCAGGCACACCCTTCTCTCTGCTTCCTGGGCCACAGTGACATTCTGCAGAACCCTGTCCTTCTGGGGCTTTGTAACATCAAATGCTGAGAAGAACAAGGAACAGGCAGGGGCCAGGGATTCCAACCCACCCCAACCCCGAGGAAGCAGGTGGGGGCTGTGCTGTCTTGGGGTCTGCTCGGCTGGCCCCTCCCTGGAGTGTGTGGCCAGCCGGGCGCTGCTCCACAGATGGGGCTGGCCCCTCCGCCTGGCTCAGTGTTGAGGGAGAGGTGCCCCTCCTGGTGTCCGGAGTCCCTAGGTGACCTCTGGCCACGCCTTCTCAGGCCCCCACCTGACCTGGAGCTTCCAGCCCCCCTTGAGGTTGGATGCATGGTGGTTCCCAAGCCCCAAACTCAACTGCAGGGTGAGGGGCCATGGGAGAAGAGGGTTTGAAAAGCCGCTGTGAGACAGGGCCTGTGAGACAGGGCCTGGGGCAGCATGGAGTGGAGGGGTGTCTGGAGCGGCCGCAGGCAGCTCAGGTCTTGTGGTTCAGGCCAGGGCTCATGAGCACACAGGCTAGGACTGTGACAATGCCATGGGCCCGTTGGGTTGGGCTGCAGGGGGTGAGTAGGAGCTCAAAGGGGCGGAGGGAAGGAGAGAAAGGCCCAGAGGATGCTGGGAGCTGCAGAGGCCCCCCAAGGGAGGTCCTGGGGGGTGAAAGGAGGAGCTGGGGTGGGGCGCCAGGGCCAGAGCCAGGCAGGGGAGGAGAGAGAGGGGTTCATGCCTTCGGGAGCCAGCAGGCTGGGGGCAGCGGGTGGGAGGGGCCTGGGACTCCGACTGGGACGTGGAGGGGAGGGCACAGGGTAGGAAGAGGTGTGGGTAGGAGCAGGGAGGGGCAGCCAGGGTGAGGGTGGGAGCGCAGGGCGGGAGCACAGGGTGGGCCGGGTGGGCCAGGAGGCCAGGGCTGACCCTGCTGTCCTGCAGATGGTGCTGCTGTGGGCCTCTGTGCTCTTCCCGGCGCCCGAGGACTGGGCAGAGCTGCAGGGCGCCGTGTACCGCCTGCTGGTGGTGCTGCTCTGTTGCCTGGCCACGCGGAAGCTGCCCCACTTCCTCCACCCGCAGCGCAACCTGCTGCAGGGCAGCGGCCCGGACCTCGGCGCCATCTACCAGCGCGTGGAGGGCTTCGCCAGCCAGCCCGAGGCGGCCCTGCGCATCCACGCCACCCACCTGGGCCGCAGCCCCCCGCCGCGCATCGGCTCCGGGCTCAAGGCGCTCCTGCAGCTGCCAGCCAGTGACCCCACTTACTGGGCCACTGCCTACTTCGACGTCCTGCTGGACAAGGTGGGTGCTGGCCGCGGGGGCCTTGGGCAGGCCCGGGGGCATGGGAGGGTGGAATGGAGCCCTGGCCTGGCTCCCTGCCCATTCTCTCCCGGGTCAGCGGCCCCAGGAATGCCGAGGCCAGGTCAGGGCTCGGATGGAGAGCGTCTGTGGGGACATGTGATGTCTGGGGGTCACATGGGCCGTGGGGGTCCCCTCACTGGTGGCCTCACAGGGCCTGGGGCTTCTCCCTGGAACCAGGGCAGTGGGTCTGACCCTGCTTCTGTTTCCCACCAGAATTGCCCCCCAGCTCACACTTGGTAAATGCTCAGAGCCCCAGCTGCCCACCCTGGAGTTCCATTCCTCATGAAGGGATATGGCCTTACCTGGGCCCCAGAGGGACCATTTTTTTCTCCCTGGACTCAAGAATCCACAGCCGTGCTCCTTGGGACCCTGTGTCCCCTGGGCCACTTCTCATGGGTGCCTGGAGGCTCCACCAACTGCCCCTCCCTGTGCCCCAGGCTCTGGCACCTCTGCTGAGCCTGCCCAGAGTCCACCCTGCTCCTCGCCCAGGGCCCGGCCCTCACCCTCATACCAGGAGCAAACACAATCTCCTTCCAGGGCACAAACAGGGGTTTCTCAGCCACCCTCTCCTGTGTCCTAGTGGCAGTGAGGCCCCAGGGTAGCCACCCTCTGCTGGGCATCTCCTATCCTATTTTAGCAAACTTCCGCCTATTGAGATGCTGATGGCCTCCTGGGGTCTCCCCTCATGCCCAACACTTAAGAATTTTTACCCCAGAGCCTGCAGATTAGGGAGCAAAGGCCATGCTCTGTGCTCTCAGCAGACCTGTGTGGGCAGGGTGCGGTGAGGGTGGGGTGGTCACCGGAGGCAGCCTTCAAGCAGCACCCTGTGGGGCCTCCTCCTCAGTGTAGGCCCATGCCAGGGACGCCGTGTGTGAGGAGGGGCTCAGGGAGCAGCAGAGGCTGGGGCCGCTCCGCCTCTGGGATGCCTGTCCAGGCAGATACCTGGGGCAGGAAGGCCCGGCATGGCCCAGGGAGGGCCAGTTGTTCCACGCTGTGCTCTCGGCCCTGAGAGCTTATCATGGGCTCCAGGGGTCCCTGTAACCCTTCTCCCCTGCAACCCTGCCTGTAGTTCCAGGTCTTCAACATCCAGGATAAGGACCGGATCTCTGCCATGCAGAGCGTCTTCCAGAAGACCAGGACTCTGGGCGGCGAGGAGAGCTGAGCTGGGCCACCTGGTCTCAGCCACCTGTTCTTGGCTCCCCGACAGACTCTGCACTGCACCATGGGAGGCTCCTGGGATGTTTGGAAGAAGAAACGGGCTTCTCCTTGAGGCGGCAGTGGAGGGATTTTGTCCCCAGGAGTGGCCTCTGAGAGTCTTTCAGTGCCTGGTGGGGCAGGGCAGGCCTCTTGGAGCACCTCCTCCCTGGGTCAGGGCCTGGATGCAGGTGCCAAGCTCTCCGTGTGGTGCATGGTGACCCAGCCACGTGGTGTTGTCAAGCAAACAGCATCGGCAGGAGACCTGGAGCTGAGGACTTGGCCCTGCCTGCACTGTATGCCATTCCTTGGTGACGAAATGCTGTATATTTGGTTTTGAAAAAATGAATGTGCTGGGTATACACAGCAGAAAGGGTACTGTCCACTTTTTGTATATCAGTGTGGAAAATATTTCCCCTAGAAGTAGAAGAGGCTCATGTGCTGATGGATAATTTTGAGTCTTCTCCATTCTCTGTGAATGACCCCCTTCCCCAGGCATCCCCACCTCCTACCTCGTTCTTAGAGCAAACTAAAGCCAACTGAGGGTGCACACACAGCCATGAGCCCACCTGCCCAGGACTACTCCCATCTGCTTCTTCCCGTCCCCGTGGAAGTGGCCCCTGATATGGTTTGTATCTGTATCCCCACCCAAATCTCAGGTAGAATTGGATCTGTGTCCCCACCCAAGTCTCAGGTAGACTTGTAATCCCCAGTGTTGGAGGAGGGGCCCAGTGGGAGGTGATTGGATCATGGGGGTGGATTTCTCCCTTACTGTTCTCATGATAGTGAGTGAGTTCTCATGAGATCTGGTTTTTTGAGTGTGTGGCCCCTCCCCCTCTCCTTTTGCTCTCTTCCTCTTTCTCCGGCCATGTAAGATATGCCTCCTTCTCCTTCACCTTCCACCATGATTGTCAGTTTCCTGAGGCCTCCCAGCCATGCTTCCTGTATAGCCTGTGGGACCGTGAGTCAATTAAACCTCTTTATCCATTACCCAGTCTCAGGTAGTTGTTTACAGCAGTACAAGAACCTACTAAATATCCCCCCTCTCTGATGTAAGGTGTCCTCTCCTGGCATCTGATGCCACCCCCACTCTGTCCTTAACATTCTTTGTGCCCGCAACTCACATTCTCTCATCAGCCCAGCACTGCCTGCCTGTAGCCCATGACCTGCATGGGTCCTGCCCATTGGACATTTCCTATTCTCCATCTTTGGCCTCTCAGGGGCATTGACCCCTCAGTGCCTGAGCCACAGCTCACACCTTTGGCTCTTGGAGGGGACCTGCAATTCATGCAGCAGCAGCTCCCTGGAGCCTCCTTGAAAGGGACCTCTGGCCATCTGCCAGAGGAAGCACAGACTCATGACAGGAGATGCCCAGGACCCTTGAAGGCTGCAAGATCCAGGGCCTGAGCTGACACCCACACAAGGGGACACAAAATGCCATCACTTCTCCCCCATTAGAATGGGGGCTGGTGGAAGCAGAATCTTGGTTCACATCTGATTCATAATGGAACCGAAGGGCCAGGCCCACCCTGTGGCCATTCCCTTGGCATTTGATTGTGAAGCAGGGTGGCCGTACATAGCAGGAATAAGAGCTGGAATAGCAGGAAGGGCCAAGGGGAAGTTTATTTCAAAATCATCCCTATTCCCATGGCCAAGATAACCCAGCAAAACATACCACATCCTGGGTGTACTAACAGAATTTAGTTCTACTTTCAGAGACTTTACTTCACCAATATGGCTGCAGTAGAAGCCAGATGGATTATGGTGAATGGTAGTGGGTTACATAAACTTAACCAAGCTGTAACCCGTAGTCCAGGTGCTGTGCTAGACGTGGTATCCTTAGTACAACAGGACAGCAGGGCCTCTGGAACTTGTATGTGGTCACTGGCCTGGGAGAAAGGCATTCTTTCCAATCCCCATCAGAGGGGAGGCTCAGACACGGTTTGCATTCACTTGGAAGAGATAACATAAGTTCACTGTCTGGCCCAGACTGATGTTAACCCTCTCTTCTCTGTCACAATGTAGGCCTAATGGGCCTTCATCACCTGGATGGTCTATAGAATATTACGTTGGTTCACTGTATTGATGACATCATGCCAATTCGAACTGGAGAGGATTGACTGGAAAGTACTTTGGATGCCTTCTAAGACCATTCATTCCAGAGGGTGGGAGACAAACTTTACAGTCTCAGGGCCTGGCCCAGAGATTAAGACTTTAGAGGCTCAGTGGTCTGGGGCATGCTGAGACATTGCTTCCAAGGTAAAGGGGAAGTTTTTGTACCTTGCCCCACCTACTGTGAAGAACAGGCATGGTGCTGTGTGGGCCTCATTGGATTTTGGAGGCTGCATGCACCTCACTTGGAAATGTCCATTTGCTGGGGGACTCAGAAGGCTGTTGGTTCTGAGTGGGGCCAGGGCACAGGCAGGTTCTTGAGTAGATTCACGCTATGATACCACCATGGTGCCAATGGTATCTGCAGTAGAAAGGGGCACCATGTGGCATCTCTGGCAAACCCCAAAAGAGGAGGTGAAGTCCTGGAACGAGAGCAAATTGTCTGCAGCAGAGAAGTATTCACTGTTCAAAAGCAGCATTTGGTGTGATATTGGGCCCCTGGCCAGGGGACACCAAGTAACTATGTGACCTGAGCTGCCCACCATGAGCTGAATGTTATGGGGTCCTAAGTTTGGGGGTGGCATTGGTGGTGCAACAGCAATCCATTGTACATGGACATGGCCTCTTCAGGGCCAGGCCAAGCAGGGTGGGTGGAAACAAGTCAGTTAGATGAACAATGGCCTGGGTCACCCTATCATCACCTACGTGCACCTGTGCCTCTCCTTTAACCTCACACATAATGGCCTTGAGAGGGTTCCCTGGGACTAGATGACCGAGGAAGAAAATCTTGAGCCTGGTTCATGGATATGATGGCTTGGTCTTTTGGTGCGAACCAAAATGGACTTTCCCAACTCAGGGTTCCTAGAAGAGAGTGGTGAGGGAAAATCCTCCGCATGGGCAGAGTATCAAGAAATAGAAACTGGGCCAGGCGCAGTGGCTCACGTCTGTAATCCCAGCACTTTGGGAGGCCGAGGTGGGTGGATCACCTGAGGTCAGGAGTTCGAGACCAGCCTGGCCAACATGGTAAAACCCTGTCTCTACTAAAAATACAAAAAATTAGCCGGGCATGGTGGCAGGTGCCTGTAATCCCAGCTACTCGGGAGGCTGAGGCAGGAGGATTGCTTGAACCTGGGAGGTGGAGGTTGCGGTAAGCCGAGATCCCACCATTGCACTCCAGCCTGGGCAACAAGAGTGAAACTCCGTCTCAAAAAAAAAAAAAAAAAAAAAAAAAAAAGAAAAGAAAAGAAATAGAAATCGTTCATCTCTTTTGTTTGGAGAGACAAGTGGCCCAAGGAAAGAAAACACACAAACATTAAGACAAAGAGTATTACCAGAGGTAAGGGGCGATATTTCACAATGATAAAAATAGTCAGTTCATCAAGAAGGTGTAACAATCCTAACAACAGACCTTCAAAATCATGAGGATGAATGCATAGAGTTAAAGGGAGAAGGAGACAAGACCACATTCATGCTGGGAGAACTGAACACCCCACTCTCAGTACTTCATAGAAAAAGCAGGCAAAAAAACAAACCAAAACAAACAACAACAACAAAACCCCAGTGATACAAAGAAGACTTGAACAATGCTGTCATCCAGGCGGACCTGAGGAAGCTCACACCTGACAATGACGAAGACACGTTCATCTCGTGTCCATGGGATAGTCACCGAGACTGCTGCTAGTTTATAAAACAGACTCTCAGTACATGTTCAAAATACTGAAGTCCATATACAGTATGAGCTCTGACCACAACAGACATAAATTTGAAATAAAAAACAAAAATACATTTAGAATATCCACCAAATATCTGAACATTACACAGTATAAGTCTAAATAGTCTGTGGTTCAAAGAAGAAATCACAAGGAAATTATAAAATATTTTGATCTGAGTGATTCCAAAAACACCATTGATCAAAATTTGGTAGATGCAGTCAAGAAAGCGCTCAGAGGGAAATGTTTAGCTTTAAATGCTCATACTAGAAAACAAATAAATGTTTAAAATCAATTAAGCTTCTACCATAGGAAGCTAGAAAAAGAGGAGCAAATTAAAACCAAAGGAAGTAAAATAAAAGGAACAATAAGAGTGGAAATCAATACAAAGCAAACAATTGAGAAAATGATGGTAAATGTCGCTTTTTTGGAGAGACTAATAAAATCAGTAACCCCCTAGCAAGACTGATCAATGGGGGAAAAAAAAGGAGAAAATATAAATTACCAATACCAGGAATGAAACAGGGAAATCAATAGAGAGCCCGTAAGCATTAAAGGATAATAAAGGGATATTATGGATGATTTTATGCCAACACATTCAACAACTTGGAATCAAGCATGCTCTGGGTAACACAAATTACCAAAACGGGCACAAAGAGAGAGACAAAAATCTAAAGAACTCTAGTCTATGAAAACATTAGAAGTCATTAAAAAAATTCCTTCCCATAAAGAAAGCTCCGGTCCCATAAAGCTTCACTGGACAATTCTACCAAAATATAAGGAAAAAAAAAATAGTCCCTATTCTAGACAAATTTAATTGATAAATAAAGGAAAAGAAAATACTGTCCAAACCACTTTACAAGACCAATGTAACCTTGCTATCAAAACCTGACAAATATATTACGAGAAAATAAGAGGTCAGTCAACGAAACAGCACATCCGTAGAATATAGAAACATAACTTTATGATCATCTCACCATAGGCAGAAAAGGTATTTGACAAAATACAACAGCTGTTAGTGATAAATACCCTCTGCAAACTAGGACAGGTGAGGACTTCCTGCCTCTGAGAGCAGGGCAGCTGCAGAAACCCCACTGCCGCCGTCAGCCTGACGCTGAGACATTAAACACGTCTCCAAGGCGAGAAGGTGCACGCTCATCACTGAGATTCAGCAGTGTATTTGTGGCCTACACCGGTGCAATGAAGCAAGAAAAAGTACATAAAAGGCAGAAGATGTACAACTCTCATTAGTCACAGAGAGTTTGATTATCTACTTAGAAAATTCAAAGGAATCTACAAAGAAGCTACTAGGCCTTGTGAATTTAGGAAGGTCAGAAGATACAAAATTAATATAGAAAAAAATGAGATTATATATTAAAAAATAAACAACTGGAAATGAAAATTTTCAGATGCCATTTATAACAGCATCAACAAGGCCAAACACCTAGGAATAAATCTAACAAAAGATCTATGCCCAAGTGGGCTGTTTCCAGGAGGTCCTACTTGGAGGGAGAAGGGCCGCTGGGGGCCGGGGAGGCTGCCTGGTCCTGCCTCCTGGGCTGGATCCGTGGCTTTCCTGTTCCTGGGTTCCTGGCTTTCCTTAAATAACCACCTCCCGCTTTGCTGTATGTTGAAAACTAGAAACATTGCTGAAAGTAATTTGAAAATACTTACATTTCTGTTTATGAAACGGAATTTATACTTTATTTCCATTTTCCTTAACTTGATATATAGATTTGGTGCAGTTCCTACCAAAATTTCAGCAAGCTATTCTGAAGAAATAGACAACATGAATCTAAAACGTACACAGAAATTCAAAGGATGTAGAATACAAAAAACCTTTAAAAGGGAGAAAAACATTGGAGGACTTGTTCTGAATTTCCAGACTTATTGTAAAGCTACAATATTTGCAACAGCATGGGATTGACACGAGGATGCAATGAAGCAGAAGAGAGGCTGTAAATAGACCTATGACTGTGTAGACAACTGATTTTTAACAAAGTTGTCAAGTCAGTTCAATGGGGAAAGGAAAGTCTGTTTAACAAACGTTACTGGAACTGGGATATCAGTATGGATAAAAATGAACCTTGACCCCCTTTCTACACTGTGCACAAAATTAATATGAGGTGTATCATAGACCTAAATACAAAAGCTGACACTGTAAAGTTTCTAGAAGAAAACACAGGAAGATACCGTCCAGACCTCAAAGTAGGCAAAGGTTTCTTAGACAAGATACAAACAGCCCAGACCATAGAAAAAAACTCATTCATAAATACGACTTCACCAAAATTGAAAATACCTGCTCTTTGAAAGACACAATTAAGAAAATGAATAGGTAAGCTGGGTGTGGTGGCTCATGCCTGTAATCCCAGCACTTTGGGAGGCTGAGGTGGGTGGATCACTTGAGGTCAGGAATTTGAGACCAGCCTGGCCAACATGGCAAAACCCCGTCTCTACAAAAAAACACAAAAATTAGCCGGGTGTGGTGGTGCATGCCTGTAATCCCAGCTACTTGGGAGGCTGAGGCAGGAGAATCTCTTGAACCCGGGAGGTGGAGGTTGCAGTGAGCTGAGATCACACCACTGCTCTCCAGACTGGACGGAGTGAGATTCTTTCTCAAAAAAAAAAAAAAAAAAAAAAAAAAAGAAAGAAAGAAAAAAGAAAAGAAAATGAATAGTTAAGCCACAGAGTGGGAGAAAATATTCATGCCACACATATCTGATAATATCTAGAATATATTTTAAAATGATCACACATTGACAATAAGAAGATAAAAATCCAAATATGAACAAAATATTTGAACTGACACTTTTCAGAAGATCTACAAATGGCCGATAGCTTATGAGAAGTTGCTCAACATCAATAGGCATCAGGGAAATGCAAACTAAAACCAAATCAGACAGGATTTTACACCCCCTAGCAAAAAAAGACAACATGGAGTGTGGGTGAGGACGTGGAGCACCCTGGACGCTGTAGCTGCGGGAATGAAACATGGAAGAGCCACTTTGGAGAATTTCGTGGCAGTCTCGTATAAGGTTAAGCCTATTGTATGACCCTGCAATTCCACTCCTAGTTATTTATCCAAGAAAAATGAAAATATATGGCCACACGAAGGCTTGAGTAAGAATTTCACTACCTCCGTATTCATAACAGCCCCAAAATAGAAATAACCCAGATGCTCAACTATGGTGATGAACCAACAAATCATGAGGTGTCCATATGACAGGACGGCACTCAGCAACAAGACACACCGGCGCCCACGACGCACGTCCATATGACGGGACGGCACTCAGCAACAAGACACACCAGCGCCCACGACGCACGTCCATATGACGGGACGGCACTCAGCAACAAGACACACCAGCGCCCACGACGCACGTCCATATGACGGGACGGCACTCAGCAACAAGACACACCGGCGCCCACGACGCACGTCCATATGACGGGACGGCACTCAGCAACAAAGACACACCGGCGCCCACGACGCACGTCCATATGACGGGACGGCACTCAGCAACAAGACACACCAGCGCCCACGACGCACGTCCATATGACGGGACGGCACTCAGCAACAAGACACACCAGCGCCCACGACGGTACATGTGAGTGTCAAAAACAGTAAGTGAAAGAAGCTGGCACAGTGGAGGACCTGCTGTGTGTCCCACTGACCATGAAATTCAACTATGGCCGGGCACGGTGGCTCACGCTTGTAATCCCAGCACTTTGGGAGGCCGAGGCAGGTGGATCACTTGAGGTCAGGAGTTCGAGACCAGCCTGGCCAATATGGTGAAACCCCATCTGTACTAAAAATACAAAAATTAGCCGGGCATGGTGGTGCACACCTGTAGTCCCAGCTAATCCGGAGGCTGAGGCAGGAGAATCGCTTGAACCCGGGAGGCGGAGGTTGTAGTGAGCTGAGGTCGTGCCACTGCACTCCAGCCTGGGCAACAAGAGTGAAACTCCGTTTCAAAATAAATAAATAAATTCAAATATGCCAGACTGATCTATGGTCACAGAAGTCAGGCAGTTGAGGGGTGGGCACTGGCTGGATGGGAGCATAGGGGACCTTCCATTGGAGGCTTCCACGTGTCATGGGCTCAGGTCCTGGCTGTGCGCTCTCCAGCACGCAGGTACCCTTGTCCATGACAGGGGTCTCCAACCAGCCCTGTGGGCTGTGTGGGTTCACCTGGATGTGGTGCGTGAGGACGTTTGGGGGTGTGACATCTGGGGCTAGAGTGTGGTGACAGCACCTCCTCCAGGGGAGGATCTACCCTGTGGGCTCCAGGATGAGGAGTGTCCCCCTAAAGTCCACAATCAGGCAGCTCAGGGAGCAGAGATGCTCTCCTCTCACTCTTTCACAGAGCACCCCACACAGTGAGGAGAGGTGGCCAGGCCCTTTATTAAACATTCCCGGGAGGCTCATGGCCTGGGGACTGCAGCTCATTTGGAAGGCACTGGGTTCTGCGCCCAAGTGGACTGTTTCCAGGAGGTGCCACTGGAGGGAAAAGGGCTGCCTGGGGCCAGGGAGGCTGCCTGGTTCTGCCTCCCGGGCTGGGTCAGTGGCTTTTCTGTCCCCAGGCCTGGAGGACCTTGCAGGGTCTGTTTGCTCCTGATCCCTCAGGGTGGGCATGGGACAGGTGTGTGCCAGTGCCAGGTGTGTGCCAGCGCCAGCTGTGGGCCAGCGGGCAGGTCACAGCTTCTTCTTGGGGCAGTGCTGCAGGGCCGCCCTCAGGGCCTCCGTCACACGGTCCACATTCTCGCGGGTGGCATTGCAGCCCAGCAGGCCGATCCGCAGCACCTGGGGGGCACAGGCCGGGCTGACGTCAGCCTCCTGCCTGGGACCTGCCTGACCCTGACCGACGGCTGGCCAGAGCCAGGATGGGCTCACCTGAGTGAGGACCGCCACCCGGTGTCCACGAGGGGAGTTGACAGCCCTGTGCAGGTCACAGAGGGGGCCCTCGAACACCCAGGCCAGGGCAGGCTCTCCTCCCTCTGCACCCGCAGCCATACGGGAGGACAGGGTGGTGCAGTGAAGGTCCCTCCCCACTGCCACTCAGAGACACAGCCAGGCCCAGGCGTGGGGCTTCCGGCCTGGTTCCAGGGTCTGCTCAGAGGGAAGGAAGGATGTTCCGAGTGGAATCATAAAGGCTGCACCTGGTGACCTCAGTGGGCTGGGGTGGGAGCAGGGGCGACAGGATACGCTTTACTGGATACCCCTTGGAGAGTGGGCCCTTCTGGACGCTCCTGCAATCTGGGCTTTCGGATGACCCCGGCCTCCCCTGCACCTGGTGCACAGTCCTGCTCAAGTTGGGGTGGCGGGTTTGGTTTCTGCAAAAGGCCCTCGAGGCGCTCCCTCTCACCTTCCCCGTGGAGGGCCCAAGGCCACCCATGATCTCAATGTCGAAGTGGTCCATGACGTAGCTGACGATGTCTCTCCAGTCATAGCCAGCGGGTACAGCCACAGTAGTGACTGTGGGAAGCCGGAGCGCCTGCAGGAGGGGCTGGCTCAGTGCGTGGGTGAGAGGCCCTGCACGGGCCTTTGTGACAGCTCTTGGCCGGTGCCATCTGCCCCAGCTTCAGGTTCCAGAGGAGCCGGGGGAGAAAGGGCCGGGAGAGAGCAGGGACCCCACCCCTTAGGAGGCGGTGGATGGGCAACTTCCCACTGGAAGATCACAGGCCGTCCTGAGATCCCGTATCAGAGGCCGGGAGCTGTGACTTCATGGCTCCTGCCGAAACTAATCCCTGGCCCCGAGGCCACACCACCGGGCAGCCGCCCCCTCCTTCTCAGGAGCCA
The DNA here is from genome assembly GCF_028858775.2 of Pan troglodytes. Lineage (NCBI taxonomy): Eukaryota > Metazoa > Chordata > Mammalia > Primates > Hominidae > Pan > Pan troglodytes. The sequence goes on along the minus strand of NC_072411.2, from coordinate 143,167,079 downwards.
GTGTCCCTCTTGAGGGGGCTGGGCAAGAGCCCCTCATCCTTCCCCATGGGTGCAGGGCTGCCCACTGCCAGGGGCCTCCTTACCGGGTCCTTCACGAAGAGCTGCAGCCCCAGTGCCTGCAGGCGCCCATGCAGATACGCCGCGGCCTCGCGGTGCTGGCGCCAGCTGTTCTCCAGGCCCTGTGTGGGAGATGGCGCTGGTGGGCAGTGGCATGGGTGGGGTGGGCAGGAAGCCCCGCCCTCTGTGGTGCGGGAGGAAGAACCTGACTCTGCAGGCCTTGGTGCAGGGGAGCCCCTGGAGCCCCCAGTTTGACTTTGCCCGGGGGCAGGGCCTGGGTCTACCCCAGGGCAGGAGGAAACATCTGGGTCTGGGAGAGACAGAGGAGGGTTCAGAGAGACAGAGGGGAGGTCTGCCTGTGGCCCCTGGGGGAGAAGAGGGGAGAGTGCCTTGCAGGGGGAGGGGACTGGGCAAGGAGGGGAAGGGCTGTTGGGCTACACAGGGCTGGAGTGGATCAGGGCCAGGGCTCAGGGTGCTGGCTCCCAGGCCCCCTCTCCTCTCAGGGCCAGCTCCCCTGACCTGGCATCCTCCCCAGCACTGCTCCTGCCTCAGCTCTGGACAGGTGAGGGGTGGTCTCTCCAGCCCTGGGCCCCTCAGTGCCATCACCTCTGGTCACGGGTCCTCCCGGCCTCCAGTCACCAGCTCTCATGGCCACCCCAGGTGGGTCCCCGGAGCAGCAGCTGCTCTCTACTCTGGCCCTGGCCCGTCTTCTCTGTGCATGTGCCCCTGCAATCTGCACTCTGCCAGGTCCCTGTGCCTCTGCCCTTGACTGTGCCCTGCTGTCTGGTCCTGTTCTCTTCCTTCTCTGCCCAGCTTACACCCCCCACCCATCTTTACGACCCTAGAGCCTTTCCCTGTGTGAGCGCCTGACCCCTCGCCTTCCCCCGCGGGTGCGGGTGGCATTTAGCTTACAGGGGCACCCTGGCACTAACCCAGCCCTAGGCAGTGGCTTTATGAGTGGACCCAGGAGGACAAACGTGGCAGGCACGGCCTTGCAACCTCACGGGAAGCTGGCTGCAGCCCGGGGATCCTTCCTGGACTCTGGACTGGTGGCTGGCAATGGGCCCTGTGGGACACAGGACCCAGATGAAAGTACATGGGCCTTCCTGTCTCGTGGCCTGCAGAGCTGCTGGGCCTGAGGCCACTCTCAGCCGCCTGTGTCCTGAGAGTGTGGATGTTGCAGTGGCCAAATCAACCCCTGGTCACGCCCAAGTGCTCATGCTCAGCTCTTGCCCTGCCATAGGAGCTGGACAAGCCTGCAGGAACTGCCAACCCTCACTTTACATCCACGCCCACCTATCTGTGGGCACGTCTCTGGCCCCTTCGGCCTCCCCTTCTCCCAGCCCACCCACTCACCGGGCCTCACTTACTGCTTCACACAGCAATGGAAGGGTTGGGAGCATCCACACCTGCCCCATTGCTGCATCTGTCCCTGGGGCTGTGTCTCCCTGGCCCTGCCCACAGCCAGTGTACCCGGGGCCCTGTCCTCTCTCCCCCACCCCCACTGAGGGCCTGTCTCTGGCAGGCTCCCTTTTCTCTGTGCACCAGGGATGGTTCCTTCTCTGCAGGCCGCGCCCTCGACAATCCAGCCAGTGGCCCTGTCTCCTCCTGTGGAGTGCAGCCCATGCACCTGTTCCGCAATGAGGGCCAGGCTCTCTCTCAGGCTGTACAGGCTGATGACCGGGATTGTGTGATGGTACCTGGAAGACACGAGGGGGCTTGGTCCAGCACCATGGGCAGGGTCGGGGGCAGATGGGGCATTAGCTCTGTCTGCCCCAGCCCCAACAGCACAGGCTCTCTGACCACAGGCCGGTATCCTCCGCAGAGGAGTCCTGTCCGGGTTCAGAACTTTGGACCGGGAAGGCAGCTTCGTCTGCCAGGGAGAGCATGGCTCTGTGTAGGGCCCAGCCAGGATGCAGTGGGTGGCTGCAGGAGCAGAGACACGTGCCACCACCTCCCTGCGGAGCCCCTCAGTCCCAGCGTGCCTGCGAAGCTGGCACTGGCCCTCTGTGCCCACTGGGCTAGGGCACCATTCCTGGCGCCTTGTTCCTGTGTGTAACATAAGGGGCCTTGGGTTTATGGCCAAGGTCGTCTTTTCAGAAGGGGTAAGCTGAGGCCCAGGAGTGGGGAGATATGGCAGGGCCAGGTCCAAAGTGCCCGAGGGTGTGCTGGGACCTCTGGGGGGGACAGTGTTTGTGGAAGCGGCCGTGGGAGCCATGACCCTGCCCAGAGCCTCGGGCCAATCGAGGAAGGGGGGAACCCAGGGTGGGGCATTTGACTGCCTGATGCAGGCGGATTCTGGGGCTCTAGTTGGGGTTCTTGAGGCATGAAGGTGGAGGGCTTGGGGAATCCCTGAGTGCAGTGAGAGGCCAGCACCCCACCTGTCAGCCATGCCCAGCGCCCTCCACCTTCCCATCCCTGCCAGGCCTCACATCCTGGGCTGGTGGTCACAGCCCCAGAAGTTGGCCAGCCACTTGATGTCCAGGTAGAAGGAGAAGGGCTTCGTCCTGCGGGAGTACATCTTCTTTCTGGGGAGAGAGAAGCAGGCTGAGCACCAGCCCCTCAGCTTGGGCTGAAGGCCAGGGCGGTCTCGCTGGCTGTCCTGTTTCACAGGAGTGAAACGGGGTGGGGCCCCCAGGAGGGCCCGCCCCAGCTGCATTTGTGCTCAGGGGCCAGAGTGGGACTGGGTGGGTCGTGGGTCCCTCAGCTGTCCAGTCTCGCTGGCCCTTGGGCCCAGCTGTGTGACCCTGCCATGGGGGCACCAAGGCCAGCTCCCTCCACTCTGTGTGCCCCTTTCTCTCCCCCAGCCCCTCCTACAGGGTCAGCCTTCATTTCTCACATCACCCAGAGGTGACTGCTTTCGGGCCCCAGGGGACACTGGCCGGGCTTGAAACTTTAAATGTGTCCGTCTCTACAACTCCAGATTGAGGGGCCAGCCCCGGCCTCTCCCCAGGCTCCTGACTCACACCCAGCCGCTTCCTTCACCCTCCCTTGTGGTCCAGCTGGCATCTCAGACCTCCCACGTCCAACACCGAATTCCTGACTTCTCCCCGAAGTCCTCTCTGTTCTGGGGAACGGCACCTCCAGTTGCCAGGCTGCAGCTGGATGGGAACCGCCTGTGAGGTCTGGCCCCCTTCCCCCACCCCCTGCCCGGCCTGGCTCAGAATCTGGACACCAGGAGTGGGAGGTGAGATTGGGACTGCAGGGGGCACTGTGTGTGGCCCACGTTGTCCCTTGGGGCAGCCCCTGGAAGCTGAGCCAGGGCGGAGGCCGGTCAGGGCACTGGGCCTCAGGCCCTCAGTCCTTTCCTGGTCACTCCTTGCTGTGAAGCTGGGAACTTCCAGAGCAGTGGACTCTGCACCCTGCACACACCTGCAGCCCTCCCCTCGCCCGGCCTCCCCACTCGCTGTGAACGCAGTGCCTTTGGCCTCCCAGAGGGTGGGCAGGAGAGCGCCAGGTGCTGGAGGAGCATGGGGAGCCCTTCCTGCCTGGCTCCCGCCCCTCCCGCCTCGGGCCACCTGAGCTCCCTGCAAGCCCAGCCCTGCACAGAGGTGAGGGTCTGTGGGTCACTCACTTGGCCTTGTCACTGAAGGAGATGAGCGAGGTCCCTGGAGGGGCGTTCAGGGCCTTCTGGGAGCCCGAGTACAGGATGTCGATGCCTGTAGATGGGTGGTTTGCTCGGGACGGGTGAGCCCCACCTCAGGGCAGGCCAGTCCAGCGGGATGCCTGCCTAGCTAATGGGCTGGTAGGCTACGACCCTACCACGAATCCATACACGATAGGAGGGGAGATGTGGAAGGGAGTCCTGGGTTCAAATCTGGGCACTGCTGCGTGGCAGCCATGACCTCAGGCCTGAGCGTTTTAGCGCAGCTTCTCCCTCTGCTGTGCTGGTCCCCAGGGACAGCCCTGCCACCCCGGGCACCGTGTCCCTGGGGCCCTCCCCAGGTCCCTGCTTTCAGTAGTAGTTTGAGGATCAGCCCAGAAATCCCTCCCTTCCTGCCTGAGAACTCCCAAATCAGGAGGGGCTCTGCAGAAACAGACAGGCTCCCATGGAGTGGGTGGGCAGGCACCGCAGTGGATGCAATGTGCAGGCTCTCTCCCGTAAGCGGATGGGCACAGGAGGCTCCTTGGCCCCTCGGCCGGCCTGGTTGAGGTTCCCTGCAAGGTGACCCTGACAGTGGTGCTCACTGCTATGGGCAGCCTGGCAGGGCGCAGGGCAGATGTGAAACTGAGCCTCTGGGGGGTTGGGCAGAGGGATCCCCAATGCCTGATTGACTGGAGCCCTGGCCCTTCCTCTTCCCACTGCTTCTGCTACAGCTCTGGGGCATCTCAAATGTCCCCCACCAGAAGCTGTCCCTCCTGCCAGTCCCCATGCCTGGATCTGAAAGCTCAGTGGAAACACTGGGGTGCTGGGTAGTTCATGGAGCCGCTCTTGCCCCAGTAAGGAGTGAGTGTTTCCCTGGGCCTGGTGGAGATGGGGCCGAATCCGCAGCATCGGCTGCTGGACGCAAGCTTCCAGCAGGGCTTCCTGCACGCGGAGCCCCAAGGTTGCTTGGGCTGGGTAGGGCCCTCAGAGCACACCCTTACCTTGCTGGTCCATGTAAAGGGGGGTCCCGCCCAGGGATACCACCGAATCCACCAGGAGCAGGCACTTGTACCTGGAGAGGTGGGGGACAGAATGGAGGGCAGCAGGTGAGGCAGGGGGCCACTGGAGGGCTTGGGCCCCAGGCTGGATGGGGTTTCTGAGCCTCAGGCTGGCAAGGAAGGCGGGGCACCTCCCACCTCCACCCCAGGAGTTGGCCAGTTGCCTTCTCCTGCCTGTCAGGATCCATCAGGACCTGTGGCTCTTCCTTTCTCAGCCCTGAATATTGGAGCAGAGGGAGCTGGGGGAGTGAGGGAGCATCACGGCCCTGGTGAGACCCAGCTGCAGGGCCCGGCAGTGGTGCTGAAGAGGGTCAGCCGGGCAGTCTGTGGTTCCCAGGGACAGCGGGCGCCTGAGGGCCTGTGTGGACCCCAGGGACCAGGGTGGCACCAGGCTGGGCCTACCTCTGCCAACAGCTGCTCGGCCCAGCCACTGGCCAGAATCTAGGCCAGAGGGGACAGAGTCCCAGAACAGCCCAAGCAGCAGCGCCACAAACTCTCACCCTCCTCCGCCTCCATGTTCATGAACTCTCGCCCTCCTCCTGCATGTTCACGAACTCTCACCCTCCTCCACCTGCATGTTCATGAACTCTCACCCTCCTCCGCCTCCGTGTTCATGAACTCTCACCCTCCTGCATGTTCACGAACTCTCACCCTCCTCCTGCATGTTCACGAACTCTCACCCTCCTCCACCTGCATGTTCACGAACTCTCACCCTCCTCCTGCATGTTCACGAACTCTCACCCTCCTCCACCTGCATGTTCACGAACTCTCACCCTCCTCCGCCTCCATGTTCACGAACTCTCACCCTCCTCCGCCTACATGTTCACGAACTCTCACCCTCCTCCGCCTCCGTGTTCATGAACTCTCACCCTCCTGCATGTTCACCAACTCTCACCCTCCTCCACCTCCATGTTCACGAACTCTCACCCCCCTCCTCCTGCATGTTCACGAACTCTCACCCTCCTCCACCTGCATGTTCACGAACTCTCACCCTCCTCCGCCTCCATGTTCACGAACTCTCACCCTCCTCCGCCTCCATGTTCACGAACTCTCACCCTCCTCCGCCTACATGTTCACGAACTCTCACCCTCCTCCGCCTGCATGTTCACGAACTCTCACCCCCCTCCTCCTGCATGTTCACGAACTCTCACCCTCCTCCTGCATGTTCACCAACTCTCACCCTCCTCCACCTGCATGTTCACGAACTCTCACCCTCCTCCGCCTCCGTGTTCATGAACTCTCACCCCCCTCCTCCTGCATGTTCACGAACTCTCACCCTCCTCCACCTGCATGTTCACGAACTCTCACCCTCCTCCGCCTCCGTGTTCATGAACTCTCACCCTCCTGCATGTTCACGAACTCTCACCCTCCTCCACCTCCATGTTCACGAACTCTCACCCCCCTCCTCCTGCATGTTCACGAACTCTCACCCTCCTCCGCCTGCATGTTCACGAACTCTCACCCTCCTCTGCCTCCATGTTCACAAACTCTCACCCTCCTCCACCTCCATGTTTTCTTATAAAGAAAAAAAAGACACAGAAAGTATCTCGTGCTGGCCGCAGGTGGGGACGGCCTGGGTGTTGCTGAAGCCGGCCAGGTTATGTTTGTGAGCTTTATTCATGGCCACGGTCCATGCAGCAAGCTGTCTGGGCTGGGGGCCCTGTCAGAAGGACCCTCCCTGGCCGTGGAGTTTCTCTCCTCTGTCCTGTGCTCAGACCTGCAGACGGGACTGCTGGGTCCCAAGGGGCTCTGTCCGCATTTCTCAGGAATCCCATCTGACTCCATTCAAGGCCTTGCCCTGTGCACCCCCATGCGGGGATGAGGGAGGCTGGAGGAGGGGAGTGGAGGGCATCAGGCAGCTTTAGTGTCCTGGCAATCTCGGGGTGAGGTGGGGACAGGCCCTGGCAAGATATGGAAGTCTGCACCAAGCCCTCTTCAGCCCTGGGGACAGAGGTCAGTGGGCACTATGGGGGCGCTCGGCCAGGGAGCACCTGAGCCTGCCCTGGGACCTGGGGTTGTCTTTAGACTCAGCCCAGAGCAAAGAGGACCTGGGAGGTGCCTGCACCCCACACCATGTGACAGAGGCTGGGGTGGGGACCAGGGGCAGAAGGACCAGAGGGACCAGTGCCCACCCCTCCCCACAGCCTGGCTCTGAGCTGTGCTCCAGTCCACCACCCTGGGGCCAGGCTCACCTGTGGCAGAGTTCCCCGAAGCCATCAAGGGGCTGCAGCACGCCGGTGGACGACTCCCCGTGGGTTAAGAACAGCAGCACTGGCTTGTGCTGGGCCAGGCCCTGAGGAAGCAGGGACGGCTGTGGGTGGAGGTCAGAGGGGCAGGGGCCAGAACACCCCCACAAACCCCCCATGGGTGGCGCAGCTCCAGGTAGCAGGGGCTGGGCCTGCCTCTACTCCTCCCTGATGGTGTGCATGGGAGGAGAAGGCTGGGGCATCTCCGCTCCGGGACAAGGGCTTTTCCAAGAACAGGACTTTGGCGCAGAGATGGAGGAGGGTGGCCCCAGCCTGTTGCCTGGCCTGTGAGGGCTGTTGCTAGATGGACTGAGTCCCCACACTCTGGGTAGGCTGAGGTTGACTTCAGCCCACAGGGTGGGGTATCCTGAGTGTCAGGGACATGTTCTGCAGCCTAGACTCCAACTTGGCCTCCTGCCTCCAGCGTCTCTGGCCCTGCCTACAGGACCAGGCTCCTGACTCAGTTTCCCTGCCAGACAGAAGCCTCCTTACCAGTCTTCCCACCATTCCCAGGTAATGGAACCCTCCCCTGTGGCCGCTCACCAGATGCTAGGATGGGCTGAGGGTCAGCCACCAGCCTCCCGGCCATGATCCCACCCTGCTGGCTGGCCACTTCCAGGCGGCCCCTGAGCCAGCATGCCCCCTCCCACCTCCTCCTGGCCCTGACCCCCACCCCGGGTCCCCTACCTCCTCTACCTCCTGCAGTGTGTAGTGATCTCCAGGGTCCTTGGCCACTCCCGGCCCTGACCCCCACCCTGGGTCCCCTACCTCCTCTACCTCCTGCAGTGTGTAGTGATCTCCAGGGTCCTTGGCCACTCCCGGCCCTGACCCCCACCCTGGGTCCCCTACCTCCTCTACCTCCTGCAGTGTGTAGTGATCTCCAGGGTCCTTGGCCACTCCCAGCCCTGACCCCCACCCCATGTCCCCTACCTCCTCCACCTCCTGCAGTGTGTAGTGGCCTCCAGGGTCCTTGGTCATCGGGTGCACTCGGGCTCCTGGGTGCAGGACAGAGTGGGCCGTGAGTGTCCCGCACACACCGTAGAAGCCAGTGTTGGGCACCCGTGGCCCTGCTGAGCAGGGCCCTGTGAGGGCTGGACCCCACCCACTGTGGCACCCTGGCTGCCTGCCTGAAGAGGAGGGTGGACTCTGCCCAATGAGAGCCTCTCTGTGTGTAGAGCCAGGGCCATCTTGACCCCCCTGCTGTTGGAGCCAACGCTCCTGGGGCACTCTTGACAGAGCTCAGCTCAAATGCCCTTTCTCAGGCCACACTGACCAGTGCCTCCCCAAGCAGAGAGTGAGCTCCCGGGGGTCGGGGCTGCACCTGGCCCAGGGCTGGCACACCACAGGTGTGATGGATGACAGACTGAAGGACGAGGGGTGAGTGAGGCAGCAGCCTTGCCCTCTGTTGGAGCTGGGGACTCCAGGAATCAGGGCCTCATCCCCTCCCTCTCTCTGCCCTATCCTGTGTGCTGTTCAGGGCCAGGTTGTGGGAGGGGAAGAACCTGCGGCCGAGGGGACAGAATGGGGAAAAGGGAAGCCATATACCACAGGCATCTGAGCCTGCGTGCCCTGATGTCCACTTGGGGTCCTAGCCTCTGCCGACCCTGGGTCCCCTTGAAAAGTTTGTGGACTTGGGGTTGGGACCCTCTTGGCTGTTGCAGTTGCGTATTAACCAGCATGGCCATTGTGGAGCTGACCAAGCTGATGTCCCTCAATGCCACAATCAATCATTAAACCCAGGGCACACTCCTGCTCCTGTCTCTTTCCCAGAAAAGTGTACTCCGGAGGCGAATACTCTGCCCATACCTCCATATTTTGTGTATCACATCAAGATTCCAGAAGGAAGGCTGCTGAGATTTGAGGGGAGGCTTCAGCTTCTGAAACCCCACCCTGTCACAGAGCAGAGCTGGTGCCTGGGGCCCTGGACAGCGGCTGGGGCTCTCAAGAGCGTGTGCTGGGACCAGAGGCTTCTCTGTAGTTCCGTCCCGCACATGCTCCAGAAACAGCTCAAGGAGACTGGGGGGATTGGGGCGCCTGTGCTGCTCCCAGCCCTATCAGAGTCAGGCCTCATGAGTGCCCGACACCGCCTGGAGGAGGCAGTGGGCTGGCAGGAGGTTCGTGCGCACAGGGCCACGAGGTGGGTAAGCGCTCACCCAGGAATGGGGGCTGCCAGCTTCAGACAGAGGGAGGCCAGGGAGGCCTTGAAGGATGGATCCAGGGCCATCCCCACCTGGGCCTCTCCCTTACCTATGCGCTCCCCGATGTCCACGGCTCGCTGCCCCCAAATGCCATTGGCCCCAACCAGGAAGGAGTCCCCAGGCTCCAGCACATTGACCAGGGCGGCCTCCAGGGCACAGTGTCCCGAGCCAGAGATGACCAGTGTGAGTGGGTTCCTGGTCTGGAACACGTACTGGATGCCTTCCTTGATCTCGTCCATGATCTGCATGTGGGTGGTATAGGGTGAGACCCAGGCTCCCTGCCTCCCCAAGTGAGGAGGCAGTGACCCCCTTCCCTCGTCCACGATCTGTGGGTGGGTACAGGGGTGAGACCCAGGCCCCCCGAGTGAGGAAGCAGTGACCCCTCCCCTCTTCCGTGCTCTGTGGGTGGGAACATGGGTGAGACCCAGGCCCCCCGAGTGACCCCCACTCCTACCTGGTACATATCCTTGCTCATGGGCCCGATCATCTGCAGCCCCCCGGCTGCCATGATGCGAGGAGCCAGGTTGGAGGGACCAGGCCCCAGCAGGAGCCGGTTGGGGATGGAGAGGGGCTTGAGCAGGGCCTTGGGGGGGGTCACCAGCAGCTTGTGAGAGGCCATGGTCCGCACCCAACCTGCCGCTCGGGAACCTGGGGCTGCACTGGCCTTGGCCAAAGCCTGGAATATTTCCCAGCAGGGCGGACACAGAGGTGAGAGGTGAGGATTGGTGGATGGGCTTCCGTGGCAGCCCTGCCTTTTGCTTTTGTTCCCTGAGGCTTATCTGTGCTTGTGCTGCGGGTCACGGCCAGGCAGCAGGGGACGAAGCCCTCAGGCAGAGGGAGCCCCCAGGGCTGAGTGACAGAAAAACAGAGTGTGACAAAGCTGTCCTCACCCCAGCCCTCCTCGCTCCCACTCTGAGTCCTGCACGTCCAGCCCCTCTTATTCTGCTTAGCTCAGGGGTGAGAGAAGTGTTTCTTAAAGGGTCGGAGCACAGATAATTGAGGCTTGGCAGGCCCTGTGGTCTATGTTGCAACAACTCACCCCTGCTGCGTGCTTGCAAAGCAGCTGCCAGAGATGTGGGCGTGTTCCTATAAAACTTTATTTACAAAAAGCAGGTGGCAGGCCAGATTGGGCCCATGGACTGTGGTTTGCTGACCCTGGCGCAGCTGATGGGAAGGCTTGTAAACCAAAAATAAAATTCGAAGCCCCCCAGCAACCATCTGAATGGGGTTCCCTGTCCGCCAGGGTGCTCTAAACTTTAACCTGGAAGACGTTCAGGCCATGCCACATCATAGCCCCCAGCATTAACATCGACATAGACCTTAAGTCTGATAGGAAGCATTTACCATCTATTTTCTCTCTAAAGCCCTCTATCTGAAGGCATCATCTGCTCCCTGCAACCCCTATTTCATAACCCAGACACTCCTTTCTGCTGATAATAACTCTTCAGTCAGTTGCCAATCAAAATATGTTTAAATCTACCTATGACCTGGAAGCCCCCCAATTCAAGTTGTCCCACCCTTCCAGATGGAACCAATGTAAATCTCCCATGTATTGATTGATGCCTCATGTCTCCCTAAAGTGTATAAAAGCAAGCTGTGCCCCGACCACCTTGGGCCCTTGTGGTCAGGGGTGCACCCTTGAGCTTGGCAAGGATGTCCTCCCTCCTGAGGCTGTACCACGGGTGCATCCTTAGCCTTGGCAACAAAAACTTTCTAAATTAATTGAGACCTGTTTCAGGTACTTTTTGGTTTACAGGCTCAATTTAGCAAGCAAACCTGCATGGTATACAGACACACACAAGGCAGGGGTTGCACAGTGAGTTTCAGCATGCTGCATTCCAGAGATGTATAGAAATTCTAGTTATGTATAAGTTTTAGGTTGAAAAGAGGCCTGGAACCAGGTGCCAACTTTAGATAATAGGGAAGTCTAATTACTTCTACATTTCTCAAATAAAGAGGTTCCCCCCCACCCACCCCACCTGGGGCCTGCTTGATGGTCGCCAGGTGATCTTTGCTGTCCTCATTTTCCCTCTGACAAATATCTTGGTGAAATCTTTGACCCTTCCTTTTCTGCCATGCTCATGTCCACCTGCTTCCTGTTGGGGTCTCAAGAAAGGGGAAACGGCACAGTGAAGAGGGGTGTCCAGTGCGCCTGACTACTTGCTGCTGAAAGGGAGTTCAGGGGGATAGGTCACGTTTTTCCCTTTCTTGCTCTCAGTCATGAAGGGAATAAAGGGTCATGAAAACTTGTGCACGGAGGCACGTGATGGGATTCCATCAAGAAGCCCCATGTAAATGGGAGCTGCAGTTGCAGGCCGGTATTTCCATCAAGAAGCCCCATGTAAATCGAGCTGCAGTTGCAGGCCAGTGTTGGGAATGCATAGCCTTCTGCAGGTGGAATTGTTCTCATGTAGAACACAGAAACGCAATCAGAGCATTAAAAAGGCAGGGACCAAATATTAAAAGAAAAATGACAGAAGATAAAGGTCTAAGGAATGGGGGAAGCCAAGTGATTTTTTGAAAACCAATCAGTAAAAGTTTTGGCCCAGTCTTGGTTGCTTTGGGAAAGTGTGTGTAGCCATTTGGCTTGTTTGATGATTTCTTGGGCATCGGTTCCCACTTCTCCAGACACATTAATGTAGGTGCAACGGGTCCTGTTGATGACAGCACAGACCCCTCCCTGTTCAGCTAGGAGGTAATCCAGAACTCACCTGTTACCAGACACCAAAATCCTGCTTGTGAGTCTAATGACTTGTAGAGCTGATAGATGGGTGCCAGCTGTTGCTATTTCAAGGGAGGCGGTAGGTTCTCTTAGTTGTGATTTCCTGGTAAGTAAAACCTCCCCAAGGGGTAAGAGTTGTGATAGTTCCCACAACTCCGGCCACAGTAAGTCCCAGGGCCCTTTTCCTTCTAGAAGGGAATTCTGAATTAGAAGTGATGTTCCAGACAGTGATTTGGGTGGGAGCTATTGTTCCCAGGCTACAATCACCATAGTGAAGAGAATGATCAAGGTGGGATAGGGCCAAAGCTTGAAAAGGGTTTAAATAGCTTTTAGCGGGGCTGCTAAGCCATAAGAGCCCAGGAGGGGCAGGATGATTATTTTAATTAAAATGTTGGGAAAAAAGGAAATGGGCCTTTTGACAGTTTTTAAGAGGACTCATATGGGGGAAAGACTATGTTTATGTACTGATGGAGGAGGTTTAAAAGCAGGCGGGTGCCAGTGCATGGCACAGGATGTAAACCAGGTGGCACGGTGGTTATTTCCTGCACTGGTTGCATCATTGTAGTAACATACATGAAGGTATTAGGAGTGCAGGGGTGCTGTATACTGGGAGCCCCACTATACTGGTCCAGTTTAACGGCTTATAAATTGGCAGTGATGAGATAGAGTCAGAATTTTTTTTTTTTTTGAGATGGAGTCTCACTCAGTTGCCCAAGCTGGAGTGAAGTGGTGTGACCTTGGCTCACTGCAACCTCTGCTCCTGGGTTCAAGTGATTCTCCTGCCTCAGCCTCCTGAGTAGCTGGAATTACAGGCACCTGCCACCATGCCCTGCTAATTTTTGTTATTTTTAGTAGAGACAGGGTTTCACCATGTTGGTCCGACTGGTATCGAACTCCTGACCTCAGGTGATCCACCTACCTCTACCTCCCAAAGTGTTAGGATTACAGGTGTGAGCCACCGCACCTGGCCAGAGTCAGAGTTTTGACTGTAGGAGGCGAAGGCCTCACATGAGTCAAAGTTAGCTGCATGAGTGTCATTATAACAAGGTGTACATCCCAAAATAACATTACAAGTTAAGGAAGTTTCAGTGATATTGTAAGTGTGGATGGTGGGGGAAGTAATATGATAGCACGAAGAGGGAGGTGGTTTCCAATTTACCAGCACAGAAGGAAATGGTCGGGGTGGGAAGGAGTGGTGAGAAGAATAATGAAATCCCAACAGTACAGTTCGATTGGAGACAGGGTGTGCTCACGAAGAAGAATCTACATGGCTTGGAGTAGCGGGTTGTGGACGGCAAAGCCAGCCACACAAAGTATTTTCTCCTCTCACAGTAGCATATGAGATGCTGAAGATGATATTGTCAAACCAAGAGGATTGGGAAGTTTTTATATGAGAGATAAAGAGAAAAACATGAAAGAAAGAAAAAAGGAGTCTCATTGTTCTAATTCAAGGACTGTTACAAAAGTTGCTCCAAGTATAATTAGAAAAACCACCCTGCAAATAAAAATCTAGTGCAAGCTGAATAATTGCATGTGGGTCTTGAGAAATGGGGATTGGATAAAGAGACAGTAAATTGGCTGGGCGTGGTGGCTCATGCCTGTAATTCCAGCACTTTGGGAGGCTGAGACGGGCGGATCACCTGAGGTCAGGAGTTTGAGAACAGCCTGGCCAACATGGTGAAACCCTGTCTCTACTAAAAATACAAAAAAAAAAAAAAAAAAAAAAAAAAAAAGCCGGGCATGGTGGTGCATGCCTGTAATCCCAGCTACTCAGGAGGTTGAGGCGGGAGAATCACTTGAACCCAGGAGGTGGAGGTTGCAGTCAGCTGAGATCGCACCATTGCACTATAGCCTGGGTGACAAAAGCAAAACTCTGTCTCAAAAAAAAAAAAAAAAAAAAAAAAGTAAGTGAATTGAGGATAATCTCAGAAAATTGGAGGACCTAAAAACCCTTCTGGAGTACATAAGGAAATGACAAGGGAGGGGAAGGAAAGTGAATGATAAACACAGCAAAAGGCTTACGTGGTATCCTTTGCTTTTGAAGAGAGGTTAGTGTCACCTGGTTGTTTGCAAAACAAAAATCATAGATCTTCCAAGGGCTCAAAATGTAAGCAGGCCGGAGTTCTGGCGGCAGTGCAGACTTTATGTGGCAAAGGTGGACCCAAGGGGAGAATCCCTGCAGTTAACAGCTGTGGAAGAGGCTATGAGGACTTGAAAGGGTCCAGTCCAGAGGGCTGGAAGGGGTTTTCTGTCTTGAGGCAAAGTTTTTAAATATACCCAGTCCCCAGGTTAACAGGAGGTCTTAGTTCTGATGAGGAGGGGTCAGATTTTGGACAAAATTTGTCCTGGTATTCAGTAGTGGCCTGGAGAGTTTGCCCAGGGAGGCATCACATTGAGACAGATAATGAGCCTCTGGATCAAGTAATAAGTCCGTTTGTAAAAAGGGCATCCATAAATAATTTCAAAAGGGCTAAGGTGGGTTGAAGCCTTTGGGAATTACTCTAGATCTTAACAGGGCAATAGGAAGAAGAGTTATCCAAAACAGTTGAGTTTCTATAGAGAGCTTAGTGAGAAGGGTTTTCAAAGCTAGGTTGGCCCTTGGATGACTGTGGGTGGTAAGCAGCATGTAAGTGATATTTTATTTGGAGGGCCTCACTGATTCCTGGAGTAATAGAAGAAATAAAGGCCAGGCCATTGTCTGATTGGAGGGATTGAGGGACTCCAAATCGAGGAATAATGTGTTCTAAAAGAGCTGTAGTTACTTCTGATGCTCTTTCTGTTTGAGTGGGAAGGCTTTAGTCCAGCTTGTGAAAGTGTCTATAAAGACTAAAAGGTATCTGAATCCCTTATGAGAGGGCATGTGGGCAGAGTCAGCTTGCCAGTACTCCCCTGGGACAGGCCCTCTATGTTGAATAGGTTGGAGGAGGGCAGGGGGTTCATTGCACCCTCAGGATTTGATTGACAGCAAATTGGGAAGGATTGAGAAATGTCCCATAGAGTTGGGGCTAGGCTAGGTTAGGCCCTTGAAAAAGAGGATCTCTTAAGGCTTGTAAAGTTTCCACCCCCAGGTGGTTAGCCCGATGGAGATTTTAGAGGATTTTCCATTGTGGAACCTCAGGGAGGAGAAGTTTATTTTCAGAGTTTTGAAGCCATCCCTCAGGAATGAATGTGAAACCCTGTTTTAGTGCCTTTTGTAATTTTTGTGGGGTGTGCTGGGGTTTTGGTGGGGTTGGGTGAGGAAAGAGGGTGGCCAAGCAGTTGATTTAGTTTGTTTATCTGCATAATTATCCCCTCTGACAGGATTTGAGTTATCTTTTTGATGAGCCGGACAGTGAAGGATTTTGCTATTTCAATTGGGAGATGTATGTCTTCTAGCAAGGTTGAAATTTCAGGGACATGCTGAATGGGGGTGTTATGGGCTGTGAGAAGTGCATGGTTAGTGGGGGTGTTTTGGGCTGTGAGAGATCCTCTTTGCTTCCAGTGGCTTCATGGGCATGCGTTACGTGACACACAGACTGAGTCAGGATGTAAGTCACTTGAGCTTTATTCCAGTCCCCAGTTAGAGAGCTATGATAAGGGCTATTAGTTCAGCTTTTTGAGCCAAGGTGTTTCCTCTGGGTGGAGGACCTGATTCTACGACTTTAGTTAGGCTAACTATAGCACAGCCTGACACTCTCCTTCTAAAATGAACCTGCCACCATCAGTGCACCAGGTAGAATCAGGAATTTTATGCACAGTGTCCTTTAGATCAGCCCTAGCACTGCAATAGTTTCAATACAGGAATTCAATAGTTTCTACACAGGAATGTCCAAGAGCAGCCATAGGTTTTATAGATAGTTCAGGAGTTTGCAAAAAAAGTGATTGGTACTTATGAATTCTATTATCCAAAATCCAATAGAAGGCTTTAAAATTTAGAATATCCAAGACCTGATGCGGGGATAAAAATCATTAAGGTTTGTCCTAGAGTTATTTTTGAGGCTTCTTGGACTAACAGGGCCACCACTGCTAAGGCTTTTAAGCAGGGGTGCCATTCCTGGGATGCCAAGTAAAGGTTTTGAAAAATACACTACAGGGAACTTAGAGGGCCCCAGATCTTGGGCTAAAACTCCCAAAGTGATTCCCCTTCATTCATGTACATTCAAAAAGAAAGGCTTGGTCAGATCTGGTAAGGCTAAGGCCGGGTCTGAGATGAAAGCCTGTTTTAAAGTCTTTAGAGCATGCTTCATATTATTAGTCCATGTTAGAGGTTGTCCCTCAGCTCCTTTGAGGGTTTCATGTAAAGGTTTTGCTATTAATCCAAAGGGAGGAGTTCATATTCGTACCCTCTAAGGACCCAAGCTGTTGTTTAGTTCCTGGAGTTGTCACGTTTAAGATAAGATCTTATATTTTGTATTTTATTTTTTAATTTATTATTTATTTTATTTTATTTTGTTTATTTTTTAGACTGAGGTTTACTCTGTCACCCAGGCTAGAGTGCAGTGGCATGATCTTGGCTCATTGCAACCTCCACCTGCCAGGTTCAAACAATTCTTCTGCCTTAGCCTCCTGAGTAGCTGGGACTACAGGCACCTGTCACCACACCCAGCTCACTTTTTTTGTATTTTTAGTAGCGATGGGGTTTCACCTTGTTGGCCAGGCTGGTCTCGAACTCCTGACCTCAAGTGATCCATCTGCCTCAGCCTCCCAAAGTGCTGGGATTACAGGTGTGAACCACTGTGCCGGGCCTAAGATAAGATCTTTACAAGTGCTAGAGAGGCTCTTTGTGCTGGGAGTTAAGATAAGACCCCAAAATTGAACACCCTGTGTGGATATTTGTACCTCAGAAGGAGATACTTTGCACCTATAATCAGCACGTTTGTTTAGTACTAATACAGTATTTTGGTCTGGAACAGCTTTGCTAGGACTACAGATTATAGGTCATCCACATACTGGAGTAGATTGCTATCTGGGAGAAGCTGCAGTGTGGACAGATCTTTAACTAGGGCCTATCTAAAAAGGTGGGAGCTATCTCTGAATCCCTGGGGCAGAACTGTCCAAGTTAACTGTTGAGTTATTTGAGTATCTGGGCCTTGCCATTCAAAAGCAAACAAATATTGGCTATCTGAGCATACAGGAATGTAGAAAAACACATTCTTAAGATCAAGAACTGTAAAACAAGCTGTGGTGGAGGGAATCTGTCCAAAAAAGGTGTAAGGGTTTGGGACAATAGGATGAATAGGAATAACAGCTTCAGTAATAACTCTAAGGTCAGAGCCATTTGGTTTCTTTATAGCTAAAAGGGGGGTGTTACAAGGTGAGTTGCATGGGTACACTCATCCACGGGTTAAACATTTTTGTTATTAGAGGTTTTAGCCCTTTTCATGCTTCTGGTTTCAAGGGGTATTGGGGGGTTCTGGGGAACTTATTGGAATTTTTAAGCTGAATGATGACAGGAGTGGCTGATATTGAACGGCCAGGAATAGAAGTTTTCCAAACCTCAAATGGCACTTGTTTTAGAATGTGAGGTTCTACAGATTGTAGCAGCTCTTTTGGTGATGTGTGAGTTAAAACAGCTAGAAGGTGAAGCCTTAGCTATAAATTAGCTTGTAATTTTGTGAGTAAGTCATGCCCTAATAATGGAACAGGGCAGCTTGGCAGGACTAAAAAGAAGTGCGTAAAGGAATAGCCTTCCATTTCACAAGGGAGTGGTGGTGTGAAACAGCCTCGTTGGAGTTTTCCATTCACACCTGTGAGGAAAATGAGGGACTGGCACATTGGGCTACAGTAAATGTTTAAAGCTCAATAATTGGCCCTTGTATCCCTGAGGAACATTGTCTCTTGTTCAGCCTCAATCAGATTTCCTCAGGGCTCCTCCATAGAGATAGAGAAGTTAGGGGCCACACGGCCCTGTCAGTCATCTGGAGAATGACTTTCAGAGGTTTGGTCATCACCCAGGGAGAGAGTGAGAGGTGCCCGTCCTTGCCCTCATCCTTGTCCTTGTTCTGCAGGACCCCCTTGTTGGGTAGGTTGGCAAGGTTTTGGCTGTGATGGCACAGAAGGAAGAGGTGCCCCACGCCCTGTCATGGGGGAGAGAAGGAAAAGGCACTCTTCCAATGACCCTCTTGTTTGCAATGAGGACAGGGTCCCGGGGGCAGCTTATAACCCAGAGGTTTGGGATATTCTATACTCTAGTGTCCTGGATTCTTGAAATAATGACAGGCCCCTGTTCTGTTAGTGTTATAGGGACAAGCCTTGGGGTTAATAGCAAATGAAAAGAATGTGCCAATGCTGTCGCCATGTCAGTAGCTTGACCACACCATTTTTCCTCCTCCAACTGAGCCTTTCTTATTTTTAATGTTTCCTCCTGGTTACTGAAAACCTTAAAGGCTGCATTTAGTAAAGTAGGAAAGGGAGTTTGTGGGCCTTGCTCTAATTTTGGAGTTTTTGTCTGATGTCTTAGGGAAGGCTGACATAAAACGTGTGGCCAGAATGGATTGGCCCTCAGGGGTTCCGGGGTCTAACTTGGTATATTTATGCACAGCCTACACTAGTCTAGCTTGGAAAAGGGCAGCGGTTCTCAGATGGCTCCTGAGTGATTTCTCGTAATTTAGAAAAATTAACAGGGTTTATTAGAGCTTTTTTCATTCCTTCCAACAAGTAAGTTATAATCTCGTCTGCCCCTGCCTCTGTCTTGGCCACATTGGCAGCCTGGTATTGCCAGTGGGTTCTGTGTTGGGGACAGATTTTTCCCGGCTCTATTATCATTAGGATTATGAGCATGAGCTTTATGTGCCCCAGCTTGAGCTAAAGACCATAGGCTTGATTTTTCGTCATGGGAACAAGTAGTTAATACACGAATGTGTCTTCCCAGGTCAAATCAAAGGCAAGAATTAAAGCTCGAAATTCTTGA
This sequence comes from Pan troglodytes, assembly GCF_028858775.2. Classification (NCBI taxonomy): domain Eukaryota; kingdom Metazoa; phylum Chordata; class Mammalia; order Primates; family Hominidae; genus Pan; species Pan troglodytes. The sequence goes on along the minus strand of NC_072411.2, from coordinate 143,148,323 downwards.
ATGAACTTAGTGGGATCCTGGCTAAATGAACCCAGTGTGGATTCGAGAAAGATCAGACATTGGAAAAGGGACATGAACTTGAATTGTTCCCAAATCTCCATTTGCCACCTTGTGGAGAGGTAAAACCCTTGTGGGATCTTCTGAGGACTCTCTGCTAGTGGCATATGTGACTCCTGTGTGAGTATGTGAGGGGGATAGAGTATCTGGGTATTGGGGGCAGGAGATTGATTGGGGGATGGAGCAGACTGAAAGGGGGCAGGTGAAGTGGGAGCAGGCTGCAGAGGGTGTGATGGGCAAAAAGAAGGGCCATCTAAGACATCAGAATCAGGGAGGGAGGAAGCTCCTTAGAAGCATATGTGGCAATTTTTGTGTAATTTTGGGTTTTGGGATAAAGCCAAAAAGACTTGAACACGTGGGACCTCTGCATCCTTTCTGAGGTTCCAGCAAAATGAGTCTAGCTGTAAAATAATATTCCAATCCAGGGTCCCATTCAGAGGCCAATATAAATTACTGGGGAGCATATATTGAACCCCAGATATATTACAAAAGAAAACCATATGCTTCTTTTTCAGAGTTTGTGGGTCAAAATGAGACCAGTTTTGAAGAATGCCATCCAAGGGTGAGTCAGATGGAATTGAAGAATGAAACGGACCCATGTTGGGTTCAGATCAGGTACTACAAGATCCCTGAGGTGTCCCTGAGGGACTTGGACCTCACCTCTTCGGCTCACTCTATTCGGGGGCGTCTACCACAAATGGAGGGCCTGCCCTTGCCTGGACGACCACTCCAGGTGTGCCCGTGTTTGAAGGGTCAGCTCAGACCTAAGGTGAAGGAGAACTCACTCATAACTTGGGATGCGGTTCCCACTTGAAGTGGAATCCAAACGTGGGTCCGCAACCAGTGGAATATGTCTGCGCAGAGTGGGGATCACTGCTGCTCATTTCCAAGGCACGGTTTACAGGGCATCAAGTGAAAGTGGACTTGCCACCCCAAAGGGCAATAGTAAATTCCCTCTTTTGTCTTGGCCTTCGGGTAACACCAGGTAGTGCCCTTGGCCAGAAACCTTCAATTGCCAAAGAGTACTCAAGCTGGTTCCCTGGCGGTTCAAAAATGGAAAAGAACCCTGGCTAATTCCTCACCCCTAAGGGCAGTGATGGAAAGATATCTCTTCTCTAGGGCTTCAGGATCCCACTGAAGAGTGGTCTTGGACAGGGCCCTCAGTTTCCAAGTAAAGAACCAGACCATCAAGGGAAGCAGGGAGGGAAAAGAAGGGAGAAATCCCAGTAAAGTCCTGTACGCACAACCGAGGTGCCTGGCAAGGTGTCGGAGCCCCAGCCTCGGGAAGGGGCCGACTCGAGGGCTGGTAAGAACTTACCAATGACAGTATGGGTTTGGAAGAGGAAAGTTTTATTAGGAAGAAAGAACGCTGCAGAGAAGTGCAGTGGGTGCCTCTGCCGGAGGACTCAGCACCACCAGGGATTTTCCTTAGGAGCATTTCTGGACCCCACGGCGGGAGCTGAAGGGTGATTTGCACGACAAATGCTACATTTGTAGACATTCTGGTGCCTTAGTGATGGCAGGGGGTGCACATTGAGTTTAATCAGCCACGCATTCCGGAGATGTCTAGAAATTCTAGTTACTTATAAATGTTAGGTTGAAAGGAGGCCTGGAACCAGGTGCCAACTTTAGATGATGGGGAAGTTTAATTACTTCCAAATTCCTCAAATATGGAGCTTTGCCATGGATGGCCTGCCTGATGGTCACCAGGTGGTCTTAGCTGTCCTCAGCCAGCTCACGGGGCCTTCCCAGCTCTGCCTCCTGCCCACCCCCAAGCACACTCCCCTCTGCTCCAGTCAAACCCATGCGCCTGTGCCTTGGCATGTGCTGGCCTCTCTGCCAGCAGTGCTTGCTCCTGTCTTTACTCAGCTCCCCCTCACTCCCCAGGGAGTCATCCCAATTGTCCAATGTCCTCAGCTGCCACCAGGCCACTCACCCCATCTGTCGCATCATCTGTTGACTGCCTGTCCTCCCTGGGGCAGGACCCCCTTTATGCAGCTCTGTGTGCCTGGCATGGCATGTGCGAGGGCATAGAAGATCTGGACATAGAGTTGGCTGACTGGTCCCGGAGGGTGGGTGGGCAGCCCTTGGAAAGCCAAGGAGGTGTGTGTGCTTTGTTCCAGAATGGAAGGTGTTGTTTGCTCATCCTTTGTCAAGGTAACCAGGAGAAGCTGTTGCAACCACCAAGGGAAGGTGTTTCCTCAGGCTGAGAGCTTATTGGGAGCTTCGGAGCTACTAACCACAGCAAGCTGCAGGGCAGGCAACTGACCTTTGTCACCCAGGAGTCCAGGGGATAAGGGCCACCTGGCCAGGTGGCCAGGCCGTTCCAGCCAAGGCCAGCAGCAGCAGCGCCTGGGAGTGGCCTCTCGCAGCTGTGAAACGGGGGCTGAGGGCACCGCCTGCCCAGCTCACCCGCCTTTCTGGGCCCTGGGGTGGGCCTGGGCTGGCAGGATGGGGCATGAAGTCTGGGTCAGGACCCGGGACTGGCCTGCCTTGCCCTCCTGGGCAGGACTGACCTGGGGTTGTCTTAGTTCCCCAGAGGAAGTCATCAGCGGAACCAGCCAGCCTGCTACCTGACACACAAGGCCAAGAACGGAGTATCTTTTAAAAATTTAACTTGTTTTGTTATAATTGATATAAAATAATGCAAACAATTTCTTTGGGTCTGGTGCCTGTCTCACTAAGGCAGGCGAGCCTGTCGCCCTTAGGTGCTGTAGGGAGATGCTGTGCGGTCTGCCAGTCACGCGTCCCCACCATGCACCATTTTAATTGAACCCCGGCTAAACCAGCCTGTTGGGACATCCAGGCTGCAGGTGGCCATCAGGGCATTTGTCCTTCAACAGGCAGCAGCTGGGTCCCAAGAAAGGGGAGGATTGGTGTAAAACCCACTGCCTCAACTGGAGGGCGGGACCCCTGGGCCGTGGGGCCTGTGCATGTGTAATGCAGTGGTGCCTTGGGGGTGTCCGGCACAAGTTGCCCCCTCCAGGTCACGGCCTGAATGGCAGGAGTTGGTTCTGGCAGGTGAGGGTCCTGCAGAACGGATGCCACCCAGTGGCTCCTGATGATAAGCCGCGTCCTGGGGTCCCTGTTCTGGTGCCATGTCCTGGGGTACCTGTTCTGGTGCCGTGTCCTGGGGTACCTGTTCTGGTGCCGTGTCCTGGGGTACCTGTTCTGGTGCCGTGTCCTGGGGTACCTGTTCTGGTGCCGTGTCCTGGGGTACCTGTTTGGGTGCTGTACCCAGGTCTGGTGTGCCATGAGGGCTGCCACCCATGCCTATGCTGTGACCCCATCCCTGGAACAACCCCTCCCATGCTGAGCCTGCTGCTGCATCCCTGCTCGGCACAGGTACCTGTGCCCAGGACTGGGCGTAAAACCAAGTCCTGTGTGGACAGCCTGCCCGTGCAAAGCCAGGAGTCCAGCCAGGTGGAGGCAGGGCTGTCCCTGGACCTCTTATCTGTGAAGTGGAGGCAAGTTCTCCCCTGGAGTGACAGGGCAGAGGTCAGGGGCCACAGGTCATCACAGTAACGAGGGTTGTGGTGGAAAATTCCGGCTCCGCCTCTCCCACCTGGGCCAAGGCCGCCCTGACACACTCTCCCCTCCCCATGCGACCCCGGCCAGCCCCAGGGTCCTCCCCGACAGGAGTGGGGGGTATGTGGAGCACCTCCCTGGGAGTCGGCACAGCCTCCTAAATGCTGGAGGACTCAGGAGCCACGACATCAGGGATTTCCAGGCAGCCTCCAGGGCTCCTTTCCCCAGGCGCCTCTGGCTGTGGCAAGTTCTTGGCATTGGTGGGTGGGGTGGGGGCAAGAGGTGGGTATAGAATCCAGCACTGCCTTCCTGGCGTTCACTCTGGGTTCCCAGAGGAGAGGAAGCCTTGGCCCCTCAAGACCTTCCCAAGCCCATGCCACAGAGATGTGAGCAGAGACCCCGTGTGGGGTTGGACAGGACAGGCCTGGGCCCCTTTCTGGAGGTGGCTGCAGGGGGCAGGACAGGTAGGGCCACCTCAACCGTGTGGCCCTGGCAGCTGCTTGTCCCACTGGGACCCCACGTCCTCATCTGCACAGCAGGGACACGCACTCGGGCAGCGAGGGCCACGGTGACTTGTGGGGAGAGGGCCACGGTGACCTGTGGGGAGAGGGCAGCTGCCCATTGCCACGGTCTCTGGGCTTTGCTCCTGGGCCCCCAACCTGGCCCCCACCAAACTGGAGGGCCCCAGCACCCCAATTCCAGGAAAGCCCATCACCCTCTTCTCCCAAGTGACTGTAGAATCTGAACCGGAAAGTAGAACAGATGATGAAGAGGATGCCCGGGCAGGTGTGGCCTCAGGCTCTGCTGGGGCTGGCCCCATCTGCCGCCCCTGCCCTGCCTTCATGAGGCCAGCATTCTGGATACTGGGGAGTTCTGCTGGGGAAACAGCACCCTCCACACATCTCAGCGGCGATCAGTGGGTGCGGGGTGCATTGCAGCTCCCAGAATATGTGTGTCCTAGAACTAACCCCTGTGAAACTGACCTTGTACTAGGGTCTTTGCCAATGTGATCAGGTTAAGGGCATACTGGATGAGGGTGGGCGCTAGCCCAGATGAGGTAGGAGGCCAGCAGGAGTCGTACTCCGGACTGGACTGAAGACAGGCCAAAAGCAGCAAGCAGCATGGAGGACATCCTCTGGCCACCCTCACTGCCCATCAGCCAAAACACCCCACCAACACCAGGACAGTTTACAATGGCACGGCAATGCACGGAAGTCACGGCCCATTTCCGTGGCAACAACCAGAAGTTACCGCCCATTTTCTAGCAATTTCTGAATAACCTGCCCCTTCATTTGTGTGTCACTAAAAGTGGGTATAAATATGGCTGCCAATCACCCCCACACGTGGCTCACTGCTTATGGGTAAGCCTGCAGCACTGCCACTGCCTCCCCGAAGCTGCTTTCTTCCACTACCTGCTGGCTCTTGAATTCTTTCCTGAGCAAAGCCAAGAATCTCCCCTGCATCATAGTGACTGGTGTTCCATAGAGGCTGGCATGGATGCCATTGAGGAGAAGGGGGTCTGAGCGAGCTGGGTTCTCCTTTGTGCGTGGCCCGCACCCACTCACGAGCCTCTCCACCTGGAATTCTGCCCTGTGGAGGGGGGATGTCCACGCCCACCCTGGCCTGCATCTCAGGGATTTTATGAGCATCATCGGGCATAACGTCCCACAGTGAAACCTGCCCAATTGTCCCATAGAACGGATGTCGATGGTTTCTTTTGAATAAACACAGAAATTGGCCCTCCCAGTCTTAAAACTTGAGAAAGCTACATCTGTCTTATCTGAGTTCCTTTCTCAGGAAATTGGCCCTCAGTCCTCCCAGATAGTCTGAAGGAATGGAAACTCACCAGATCATGGCATCTAGACAAAAGGATGCCAGACCCTTCCCCCGTCATGGCTGCCTGTCTGGCCACCTGCTTCCTCCTGACCAACTCCTCTTCCTCACTCTCCCTAGTTCCTGTTTTCCTGCATATAGTTACATTTCTGCTCTGTAAACCTCTAATTTTAGTTGATCAGGGCAATGGATTTGAGATGCATCTCCCACCTCCTTGGCTGCAGCTCCCCATTAAAGCCTTCTTATTGGCTTTCTGTGTGGCAAGCAGCAGGACTGATACCAGACTCCTGGTGTTTTGGTAACAAGAGGACACTTGGGAAACTACAGCCACGAATCAGCTCAGCCCCAATGCTGATGAGAAGCTGGTGGCCTTGCCCTTCTCAAGGATTTTCTCAGGAAAATCAATTTGATGCCTACTTGAGATGCACTTTTTAAATTGATTTTTTTTACAATAAAAGTATTGTGTGCTCATTGTAAACACTTTTAAAACATCAAAATACATTGTTTAAAAAATTAAATGCCTTTATACCCTCTATTTAGATGAGCCCACTTTTATTTTTTTTTGAGATGGAGTCTGGCTCTGTTGCCCAGGCTGGAGTGCAGTGGTCCGATCTTGGTTCACTGCAACCTCCGCCTCCCAGGTTCCAGCTATTCTCCTGCCTCAACCTCCCAGGTAGCTGGGACTACAGATGTGCACCACCATGCCCGGCTAATTTTGTGTTTTTAGTAGAAACGGGGTTTCACCATGTTGGCCAGGCTTGTCTCGAACTCCTGAGCTCGTGATCCACCTGCCTCGGCCTCCCAATGTGCCGGGGTTACAGGCGTGAGCCACCACTCCCAGCCAAAGCCCACTTTTACAACGGTGGGGGTGTGTGTCACTTTCTTATGTTTATTTTGCCACGTTTTTGTCCATATAACTGAAATCATTCAATATACACTGATATTTGAATGGAGTAAACACCAGAACAATCTTGGGCCCCAGTGGAAGGTAACAGAAAGGACAGACTGGTGCTGTGCACAGTGTGATCTACCATCCCACAGAACTTTTGAAAGAAACGACTGAAGTCATCTGACAGCACTTAAAGAGGCAGCGTTGCTACCCGTATGCATCGGAGTGACTTGGCCACAGCTTAAATTGAACGTTTTACCAAGGCATTTCCAGGGTGAGTCTCCTTTCTTTGGATCTGCTGGATGCCAGGAGAGCGGTTTATCATTCTCGTGTAGGGAAGGGTGACAAGCAGGCCAGGGTGCTCCCTCGGCACTGGATCTCGGGGGTCCTCACCACCCTGGTGGATCAGAAAGGCCACTGCACCTAAGCTGTCTGTGCAGACAAGCGGTAACGCTGGGCACCTGCTTTCCTCCCAGGGATCTGGGATCTGCAGGCATGCCAGGCAGAGGGTGCAGCATGACCAGCCCCAGAACAGCCCTGGCACTGAGGCTCTGAAGGGCTTCCATGGTTGGGACATGTCACACGCGTCACCAAAACGTGGTGCTGGGGAATGGCGTGCGTCCCGTGGGCTGCACCTGGAGAGGACGCTAGAAGCTCGCGCTGGTTTCCTCCTTGCTCTGCCCTGTGCCCTGCCCTGTGCTGACTGTGTGTGTGACCTTTCCTTGTAAAAAAATCAAAGATCAGCAAGTCCTCCTGGAGAACTGTCAGCCTGGAGCCCTGGCAAACCTGCACAGCCACCTGTTTCCACCTCAGGCAGTGGTATGGTTTCCCTCCGCACAGTTGATTCTCGGTTAGAGCCACAGCCACTGTCCTTAATGCTGACAACCTTGTTTTCCCATCCTGGGTGAGTTCTGAGGTTTTGATTCATTAATTCATGTTTTTGTTTATTCACCATCATTTATTGATAATCTTCTCTGGATTAATCTTAAGAGAATAAATGATCATGAATAAAACAGTGAAAAAATGCACAGGCTCACTGCTCCAATGTGCCGGCCCAGAAGTGGGGACCTGGGCAACCGCATGGTAAGACCTCAGAGGAGAGGCGGCCGCGGCAGGGAGTGAGTAGGAGGGAAAGGAAGACTTTCTGGCGGAAGCCACATCTGAGCCAAGATCTGCCTGGGGAGAATGGTTAATCTGGGCATGAAGATGGGGCCCAGAGCAGCGAGGCCTGCTGGACAGCACCTGCAAGACCCCCGGTGGGAGGGGCGGGTGCAGCCAGGATCAGAGGAAGGACAGTGTGGCCAGGGGGAGGCTGCAGGGTGGCCAAAGGGTGTGTGGGGCCACAGGAAGGATTTGGGTTTATGCTGAGAGCCCCACGGAATCAGGGGAGGATGGACTCTACCTACAGCAATGGCAGATCACAGCAGAGAGCCTGGAGGGTCTGCTCGGGAAGGCAGGTGCCAGCTGGGGCTGGGAGGTGTTTCGAACTAAATTGTGCCATCCAAAATGTATGTGTTGAAGTCCTTGCCTCCAGTCCCTCAGGATGTGACCATATTTGGAGATAAGGTCTTTAAAGAGCTAATTAAGGTTAAATAAGGCTGTTAGGATGGACCCTAATCCAACCCCACTGTGTCTTAATAAGTAGAGGAGATTAGGACACAGACATGGGGGGCAGCCATGTGGAAACACAGGGAGAAGACGGCCATCTACAAGCCCAGGAGAAAGGCTTCTTTTGCTTAACCCCTTCACAACTCTGCCCCTGGTTCCCCAGCGTGTGTGCTCTAAATAGTCCAATCTCCACCGCTCCCGAAGCAGGTGGCCCTGCCACTCCCGGGCGAGGTCAGGATTACAGGGAACAGCAGGCAGAACGTGCGGGGCCTGCGGGTGTGCGAAACACTCAGCACACAAAGCTGTTCTCAGCATGAGAGTTAAGAGCTCTGGGCAGCGCCCGGAGTGCGGGCATCTTTTTGACCTGAGCATCCTCCCTGTGGGGTCCTGGCCAACGTCTGAGCCCCTGGGAGACCCCACGAGGCTCTGCCCAGATCAGTGGCCCCGACGCGGCAGCTCAGGCTTGACATACATATCAGCAGGAAGCCCAGGGGACGGAGCTCCCAGTGGAGCCAGGACCAGCTCAGGGGGGACGGGTCTGGGGTCAGAGGTCACCACCCTGCCCAAGGAGCTGCCAGCCAGGGACTGCAGAGAGAAGGCATAGGGACAATGTGCTGGTCTCTGAGGAAACAGTGACACCTAGCGGCCGACTGTGGCCCCACCACAGGGCACACAGGGTTCTTGTTCTTCCTGATGGTGCAAGTGACAGCTGGCATGTCCATGTGGGGCAGGAGGACCTGCAGAAAGGCCCAAAGAGGACCTGTGCCTCCCGCGCCGTCCCTGCCCGGAGCAAGCTCGGCCCGCGGTATGTAGGCACAGACTCCGCAGCCCGCCTGGGCCTGCAGCCTCAGGGAAGCCGCTGGACACTGACCTGCCTTGGGAATCCTGACGGGTGTGCTTGGCCTGGGTGACGTGACAGTGGCCTCCTGCAGCACAGTCCACGGGGCTGAGGATGGTGAGAGACAGTGACAGGTGACCTGGCTCTCGGGGAGGGACCCAGCCAGTGGGCCAGGGCTGGTGGGGGCTTCCTGATTTGCAGGAAACTCAGGGGACAGCGAGGGGAAGGCTGCCGAGTCACGGAGGCACCCCACCGGTCCCTGGCCTTCGAGGCTTCTGGGGTGGGAGCAGCCTGCACATGGGGTGGATGCAGTGGGGGACGGCAACAATGGGGGACGGCAGCAGGGGGCCCGGAGTTCAGGCGTGACCAGAGGATGGTCAGGAGGCAGTCGGTCAGGTTTAAGCAGGGAGGGACTTGTTTGTGGATTTGTTTTTCCACTTGAATGACTCAGAGGGTGCCCAGGTGGCTCTGACGGGGGTTCCAGTGGAAATGCCTGTGGGGTTCATGTGCCTCTTGCCTTCTGTAGCCCAGCCATCCTGCCTTCATCTCCCCGTCCAGCCTTGGTGCTCCCAGTGCCCTCTGACCCCCATCTGCCACCATTTGTCATCAACAAGCAGTGGGTGGGGCTTTCTCACGCAGGGCTCTGGCCGCTAGACCAGCCTGACCACCCTCCCTGGCTGGGCCTGCCCTGGGCAGCGCCCACCGCCCTTCACTGCCCTGGCTGGGCCTGCCCTGGGCAGCGCCCGCCGCCCTTCACTGCCCTGGCTGGGCCTGCCCTGGGCAGCGCCCGCCGCCCTTCACTGCCCTGGCTGGGCCTGCCCTGGGCAGCGCCCGCCGCCCTTCACTGCCCTGGCTGGGCCTGCCCTGGGCAGCGCCCGCCGCCCTTCACTGCCCTGGCTGGGCCTGCCCTGGGCAGCGCCCGCCGCCCTTCACTGCCCTGGCTGGGCCTGCCCTGGGCAGCGCCCGCCGCCCTTCACTGCCCTGGCTGGGCCTGCCCTGGGCAGCGCCCGCCGCCCTTCACTGCCCTGGCTGGGCCTGCCCTGGGCAGCGCCCACCGCCCTTCACTGCTCCTGCTCCTGCACTGTCTCTTCCCCGTAGTGAGTGGGCTGCTCTGAAGGCCCCTAGATTGGTCCTTCTGGCCGTCCTTAGGGGCTTCCACAGCCCGGTTCCTGATGGCACTTGGCGTAGCCATGGGCCGTGAACTTCGGGGCTGCTTCTCGGCCTTCTCGACAAGCTCAGTGCCTGGCTCTGCCTTCAACCTGCAGTGTGTCCTTGGGCAAACCCCATCCCTGGCCCAGCCTCCACTTCTCAGGACAGCTCTGTAAGGTCTGTGGGGTGAGCCCTCTTGTTCCTCCCTCAGCTTAGCCCTGGGGTAATGGGGAGAATCTTCTATGGGGCAGGAAGCCAAACCTCCTTGTGAGGGAGGAGGGAGCCTGCCACTGAAGCACACGTCACAGCTGTCCCATTTTAAAATACCTTCTAAGTAATGAGGATGTTCTCCAATGGCACAGACATGAGGACAGTGAAACTGTCGGCGCCAGCACCGGCCTCAACAGCCGGCAGCGTCCTGCCGTCCAGCTTCTTTTCTCAGGACCCCCTCTGTATTACTTGTTTAATTTTGCTGAAGATTTAAAGCAAACCCCGACAGTGTGTTCTTCCACCCAGATCTTCCAGTGCACACCTAAAAAGATGGACCTTTTTCACACAGCCTCAATGCCATTGTCACACTTAAAAAAACCAATAACAATTCCTTCCTATCACCTGGGAGCCTGACCACAGACATGTTTGCTCAGTCATCTAAAAGACATCTTTTTAAAGAATTGAGATGTAAACAAGTCCCAGTATCACATGCTATGGGGCCCAGGACTCAAGCTTTAGTGTCAGCGGTGCTCCTCACCCTCTGATGTGACTTGGTTGTGTCCCTGCCCAAATCCCATCTGGAATTGTAATCCCCTTAATCCCCGTTTTATATATATAGGGAGAGACCTGGTGGGAGGTGATTGGATCATGAGGGCAGTTTCCCCATGCTGTTCTCGTGATAGTGAGTGAGTTCTCACGAGATCTGATGGTTTTATAAGGGGCTCGTCCCCCTTTGTTCCTCACTCTTCTGTCTCCTGCCGCCTAGTGAAGAAGGACGAGTTTACTTCTCCTTCTGCCATGATTGTAAGTTTCCTGAGGCCTCCCCACATGCAGAACTGTGAGTCAATTAAACCTCTTTCCTTTGTAAGTTATCCAGTCTTGGGTATTCCTTAAGAGCAGGTGAGGATGACTAATACACCCTTTAAACTTCAATAGTGCTCCTCAGCCTCTAATGTACAACAGTGCTCTCCACCCTCTAACACACAGCGGTGCTCCCCACCCTCTAACACGCAGCAGTGCTCCCCACCCTCTAACGCACAGTGGTGCTCCCCACCCTCTAACACAACAGTGCTCCCCACCCTGTAACACACAGCAGTGCTCCCCACCCTCTAACACAACAGTGCTCCCCACCCTCTAACGCACAGCGGTGCTCCCCACCCTCTAACGTACAGCGGTGCTCCCCACCCTCTAACGCACAGCGGTGCTCCCCACCCTCTAATGTACAGCGGTGCTCCCCACCCTCTAACGCACAGCGGTGCTCCCCACCCTCTAATGCACAGCGGTGCTCCCCACCCTCTAATGCACAGCGGTGCTCCCCACCCTCTAACGCACTGCGGTGCTCCCCACCCTCTAACGCACAGCGGTGTTCCCCACCCTCTAACGCACAGCGGTGCTCCCCACCCTCTAACGCACAGCGGTGCTCCCCACCCTCTAACACAACAGTGCTCCCCACCCTCTAACACAACAGTGCTCCCCACCCTCTAACACAACAGTGCTCCCCACCCTTTAACGCACAGCGGTGCTCCCCACCCTCTAACACACAGCAGTGCTCCCCACCCTCTAACACAGCGGTGCTCCCCACCCTCTAACGCACAGCGGTGCTCCCCACCCTCTAACGCACAGCGGTGCTCCCCACCCTCTAACGCACAGCGGTGCTCCCCACCCTCTAACGCACAGCGGTGCTCCCCACCCTCTAACGCACAGCAGTGCTCTCCACCCTCTAACACAACAGTGCTCCCCACCCTCTAACACATAGCAGTGCTCCCCACCCTCTAACACAACAGTGCTCCCCACCCTCTAATGCACAGCGGTGCTCCTCACCCTCTAACACACAGCAGTGCTCCCCACCCTCTAATACACAGTGGTGCTCCCCACCCTCTAACACAACAGTGCTCCCCACCCTCTAACACACAGCAGTGCTCCCCACCCTCTAATGCACAGTGGTGCTCCCCACCCTCTAACACAACAGTGCTCCCCACCCTCTAATGCACAGAGGTGCTCCCCACCCTCTAACGCACAGTGGTGCTCCCCACCCTCTAACGCACAGTGGTGCTCCCCACCCTCTAATGTACAGCGGTGCTCCCCACCCTCTAATGTACGGCAGTGCTCCCCACCCTCTAACGCACGGCGGTGCTCCCCACCCTCTAACGCACGGCGGTGCTCCCCACCCTCTAACGTACAGCGGTGCTCCCCACCCTCTAACGCACAGCGGTGCTCCCCACCCTCTAATGTACAGCGGTGCTCCCCACCCTCTAACGCACAGCGGTGCTCCCCACCCTCTAATGCACAGCGGTGCTCCCCACCCTCTAATGCACAGCGGTGCTCCCCACCCTCTAACGCACTGCGGTGCTCCCCACCCTCTAACGCACAGCGGTGTTCCCCACCCTCTAACGCACAGCGGTGCTCCCCACCCTCTAACGCACAGCGGTGCTCCCCACCCTCTAACACAACAGTGCTCCCCACCCTCTAACACAACAGTGCTCCCCACCCTCTAACACAACAGTGCTCCCCACCCTTTAACGCACAGCGGTGCTCCCCACCCTCTAACACACAGCAGTGCTCCCCACCCTCTAACACACAGCGGTGCTCCCCACCCTCTAACGCACAGCGGTGCTCCCCACCCTCTAACGCACAGCGGTGCTCCCCACCCTCTAACGCACAGCGGTGCTCCCCACCCTCTAACGCACAGCGGTGCTCCCCACCCTCTAACGCACAGCAGTGCTCTCCACCCTCTAACACAACAGTGCTCCCCACCCTCTAACACATAGCAGTGCTCCCCACCCTCTAACACAACAGTGCTCCCCACCCTCTAATGCACAGTGGTGCTCCTCACCCTCTAACACAACAGTGCTCCCCACCCTCTAATGCACAGCGGTGCTCCTCACCCTCTAACACACAGCAGTGCTCCCCACCCTCTAATACACAGTGGTGCTCCCCACCCTCTAACACAACAGTGCTCCCCACCCTCTAACACACAGCAGTGCTCCCCACCCTCTAATGCACAGTGGTGCTCCCCACCCTCTAACACAACAGTGCTCCCCACCCTCTAATGCACAGAGGTGCTCCCCACCCTCTAACGCACAGTGGTGCTCCCCACCCTCTAACGCACAGTGGTGCTCCCCACCCTCTAATGTACAGCGGTGCTCCCCACCCTCTAATGTACGGCAGTGCTCCCCACCCTCTAACGCACGGCGGTGCTCCCCACCCTCTAATGCACAGTGGTGCTCCCCACCCTCTAACGCACAACGGTGCTCCTCACCGTCTAATGTACAGAGGTGCTCCCCACCCTCTAATGCACAGCCGTGCTCCCCACCCTCTAACGCACAGCGGTGCTCCCCACCCTCTAATGTACAGCGGTGCTCCCCACCCTCTAACGCACAGCGGTGCTCCTCACCCTCTAATGTACAGCGGTGCTCCTCACCCTCTAACGCACAACGGTGCTCCTCACCCTCTAATGTACAATGGTGCTTGTCACACTCTAGTGCACAACCATGCTCCTCACTCTCTAACGCCTAATGGTGCATCTCACCCTCTAAAGTACAGTGGTGCTCCTCTCCCTCTAATGCCCAACGGTGTTCCTTACCTCGAATGTACAACTGTAGTCCTTCTTCACATGGTGGCAGGAGAGAAGTGCAGAGTGAAGGGGGAAGAGCCTCTCATAAAATCATAGGATCTCATGATAACTCACTCACTATCATGAGAACAGGATAGGGGAAACTGTCCCCATGATTCAGTTACCTCCCACTGGGTTCTTCCCATGACATCCGGGAATTATGGGAACTACAATTCAAGATGAGATTTGGGTGGGGACACAGCCAAACCATATCACCTGTTAAGCTTCCCAAACCTTATCTATACAAGTAGCCCCCAGAACTTCGGAGCGCCAACTCCCACTCTGGATTCTGTGCTCCCAGGTGGCTGTCCTTATGCTCTGTGCTCAAGTTAACCGTCCATTTCATCCTGTTTTCTGAATCTCTTTATTTAGGGTTGACAGGGAAGGGATTGGCCATGGTGCCTGGCACACGGGCAGCTCCTGGCAGGAGGCCAGCTGTGCCACAGGTCCGGCCAGTGCTCTCTGCAGGGCTGTGTGGCTGCCCTGCCCCGGCTGCCTGGCCAGCCCACTCTCTCAGACTCTCTCACCAGGGTCCAGACTCCCTGTCCCAGGAGTTTCTGGGCAGCAGAGAGGGAGAGAAGGAGGCAGGCCTGGAGGCTCACCTTCCCCCAGGATCTGAGCTTCCACCAGGAAGGAAACCAAAATATATCCCCCACAAATAAACTTCTTTGACATATTTTGAGATGGCTGTTCAGGGGGCCTGAAAACAGAAGCAGCCCTGCAAAGCTTTCTTTTGTGGGGAAATTTGCATCTGTATAGAAAACCTGCATTGATGCAGCCAGGCTTTTGCTGAGGCCCTCATTTGTCTGTATTTAGGAAAGATAAGCTGAGAGTCTGTGTATTAGCCTGTTCTCACACTATCATAAAGAACTGCCTGAGACTGGGTAATTTTTTAAAGGAAGGAAGTTTAATTGACTCACAGTTATGCAGGGCTGGGGAGGCCTCAGGAAACTTACAATCATGGCAGAAGGGGAAGCAAAGACATCCTTCTTCACATGGAGGCAGGAAGGAGAAAGAGTGCCAAGCAAATGAGGAAGCCCCTTATAAAACCATCACATCTCATGAAAACTCACTCACTATCATGAGAAAAGCATGGCAGAAATTGCCCCCATGATTCAGTTACCTCCACCTGGTTCTGCCCTTGACACATGGGGATTATTACAATTCAAGGTGAGATTTGGGTGGGGACACAGAGCCAAACCATATCATTCCACCCCAGCCCCTCCCAAATCTCGTATCCTTACATTTCAAAACACAACATGCCCTCCCAATAGTCCCCCAAAGTCTTAGCTCATTTCAGCATTAACACAAAAGTCCAAGTCCAAAGTCTCATGTGAGACAAGGCAATTCCCTTCTGTCTATGAGCTTGTAAAATCAAAAGCTTGTTAGTTACTTCCTAGATACAATGAGGGTACAGGAATTGGGTAAATACACCCATTCCAAAAGGGAGAAATTGACCAAAACAAAGGGGCTACAGGCCCCATGCAAGTCTGAAATCCAACAGGGCAGTCATTAAACCTTAAAGTTCCAGAATGATCTCCTTTGACTACATGTTTCACATCCAGGTCATGCTTATGCAAGAGGTGGTCTCCCATGGCCTTGGGCAACTCTGCCCCTGTGGCTTTGCAGGGTACAGCACCTCCCCTCCCCCCACCTGGCTGCCCTCATGGGCTGGCTATGGAGTGTCTGCAGCTTTTCCAGATGTACAGTGCAAGGTGTCGGTGGATCTACCATTCTGGAGTTTGGAAGATGGTGGCCTTATTCTCACAGCTCCACTAGGCAGTGCCCCAGTGGGGACTCTGTGTGGGGGCTCTGACCCCACAGTCCCTTCTGTACTGCCCTAGTAGAGGTTCTCCATGAGGGCTCTGCCCTGCAGCAAACTTCTGTCTGGACATCCTGGAAATTCCATACATCCTCTGAAATCTAGGGATTGGGAGCTCCCCAAACCTCAATTCTTGACTTCTGGGCACCCACAAGCCCATTACCACATGGAAGCTGCCAAGGTTTAGGGCTTGCACCCTCTGAAGCAATGGCCTGAGCTGTATGTTGGCTCCTTTTAGCCATGGCTGGAGTGGCTGGGACGAAGGGCACTAAGTCCCAAGGCTGCACACAGCAGGGGGGTCCTGGACCCAACTCAGGAAACCCTTTTTCCCTCCTAGGCCTCTGGGCCCTTGATGGAAGGGGCTGCTGTGAAGGTCTCTGACATGCTCTGGAGACATTTTCCGCATTGTCTTGGTGATTAACACTCAGCTCTTCATTACTTATGCAAATTTCTGCAGCTGGCTTGAATTTCTCCCCAGAAATTGGGTTTTCTTTTCCATTGCATCATCAGGCTGCAAATTTTTCAAACTTTTATGCTCTGCTTCCTCTTGAACAGTTTGCCACTTAGAAATTTCTTCCACCAGATACCCTAAATCATCTCTGTCAAGTTCAGCTTTCCATAGATCTCTAGGGCAGGGTCAAAATGCCCCCAGTCTCTTTGCATAGCAAGAGTAACCTCTATTCCCATTCCCAAGAAGTTCCCCATCTCCATCTGAGATCACCTCAGCCTGGACTTCGTTGTCCATATCACTATCGGCATTTTGGTCAAAGCCATTCAATAATTCTCTAGGAAGTTCCAAACTTTCCCACATCTTTCTGTCTTCTGAACCCTCCAAGTCTCTAGGAAGTTCCAAACTTTCCCATATTTTCCTGTCTTCTTCTGAGCCCTCCAAACTGTTCCAACCTCTGCCTGTTACCCAGTTCCAAAGTTGTTTCCACATTTTTGGGTATCTTTACAGAAGCACCCCACTCTCTGTGGTAAGAGTTTACGATATTACTCCCTTCCCATGCTGCATTAAAGAACTGCCTGAGACTGGGTAATTTATAAAGGAAGGAGGTTTAATTGATTTACAGTTCCACAGGGCTGGGGAGGCCTCAGGAAACTTACAATCATGGTGGAAGGGGAAGCAAACATGTCCTTCTTCACATGATGGCAGGAAGGAGAAGGAATGCCAAGTGAAGCCCCTTATAAAATCATCAGATCTTGTGAGAACCCACTCACTATCAGGAGAACAGCATTGCAGAAACCACTCCTGTGATTCAATTATCTCCACTTGGTTCCACCCTTGACATGTGGTGGTTATTAAAATTCAAGGTAAGATTTGAGTGGGGACACAGAGCCAAACCATATCAGTCTGTCACCCTTAAAGGCTAAAAGCAGCATTTACCATTTGCTAGCTGTGAGGTCCCCTAACCTGGTGAGCCTGGCCTCCTCTTCTCCCCCTCCCATAACCTGCCATGCCACTGGGATCTGTTTTTGGCTGTGCTTGAGCCTCCATTCTTTCTGTAACCTGTTCAAAGAAAAACCAAACTCCATAAAATATTTAAAGAGGTTTCTTCTGAGCCAATATGAGTGACCATGGCCCGGGGAACAGTCTCAAGAGGTCCTGAGAAAGTGTGCCCAGGGAGTCGGGTCACCGCTCGGTTTTATACATTTTAGGGAGACAGACGTTACAGGCCAAGACATAGATCAATACATGGAAGGTGTAAATTGGTTCTGCCTAAAGAGGTGGGACATCTCCAAGTTGGGGTGCTTACAGGTCACAGATGGATTCAAAGATTTTCTGATTGACAATTGGTTGAAAGAGCTAGACTTTGTTTAAAGACTTGAAGTCAGTAGAAAGAAAGGCTTGGGTTAAGATAAGGGGGTTGTGGAGACCACGGTTCTTGTTATGCAGATGAAGCCTCCCAGGTCGCAGTCTTCAGAGAGAATAGAAGGTGAATGTCTGTTTTCAGACTTTGAAAGTGTCAGACCCTCATTTAATCTCCCTTAGATCCGGGAAAGGGCTAGAAAGGAAGGCCTGGCTGCATTAATGGAGATTCTCTACAGATGCAAATTTCCCCCACAAAAGATGGCTTGCAGGGCCATCTCAAAATATGTCAAAGAAATATAGTTTGGAGTAAAATACTTTTATTTCCTTCAGGGTCTGCCATCTGTCGTGTGAGGTTACACCAGAGTCAAGCTGGAATTTGGTGTCTTGTTGCCACAAGGAGTCTGCTCTATCACTCTCATGGTCTCTACTTTAAGGTTAGTGCTGCTCAGCTGTGCCTAAATCCCAAAAGGAAGGGAGAATAAGGAGATATGTCTGACCCCACTTCCTATCATGGCTGGGAATTCAGCTTTTCAGGTTTCAGTGGAGTCTCCTTGGTCAAGACGGGGTTGTTAGATATAAGTTCTAAATTTCTATTCAAAGAATCAATATGTCAGTATGTTCAATTCTTTGCCTTCTACTGTTAAACTTAACTTCCTCATAAAGCAACATTTTCGATTACCTACTTCACCCAGACTCATTCCGATCACCTGCTCCCCGACTCATTCTGATTACCTGCTCCCCCTGACTCATTCTGATCACTTGCTCCCCCTGACTCATTCTGATTACCTACTTCACCCAGACTCATTCCGATCACCTGCTCCCCCCGACTCATTCTGATTACCTACTTCACCCAGACTCATTCCAATCACCTGCTCCCCCGACTCATTCTGATTACCTACTCCACCCTGACTCATTCCGATCACCTGCTCCCCGTGACTCATTCTGATTACCTGCTCTGTCATAACCATTTTTCCCGCCAAAGCACTCACTCCATCACTCCCTTTAAATTAGCCAATCAGAATTAGTTTAGCCTGTGCGGTCTAACCCTAGCCAGTAGCGGAATGACACAGCAGCAGGGGCCACATGCTTCAGGGTTAAGACCCGCTTCCCCTCCCTTGTCCAGGTGTGTACTCACCATTGCTCCATCTCTAAGGGTACATCCTTCTATAGCAGTAACTTACCTTGCTGAGAATTAAAAATAAAATTTTATATTCGAGTGCTATTCCTTTTGCGGCACCAAACTTTATATATATAACGGGGTCTAGTCAGTTGGTTGAAAGGGCTTAGGACTTTATTCTTGGTTTACAAATCTCAAGGTGGTATAAAAACAGCAACTATCCTGCCTTTCTTTGAGTCCTTTTTTTTTTTTTTTTTTTGAGATGGGGTCTTGCTCTATCACCTAGGCTGGAGTTTAGTGGTGCCATCTAAGCTCACTGTAGCCGCCAACCCCCAGGCTCAAGTGATACTCCCACTTCAGCCTCCCAAGTAGCTGGGACCACAGGCACATGCCACCAAGCCCAGCTAATTTTTTTTTTTTTTTGGTAGAGGTGGGGTTTCACCCAGGCTGGTCTCAAACTCCTGAGCTTAAGCCATCCACCCACCTCAGCCTCCCAAAGTGCTAGGATTACAGGCATGAGCCACCGTGCCCAACCTCTTTGAGTTCTTCTATTTCCCTGACTCCTGTGTACATTAATAAATTTGTATGCCTTTTCCCCTGTTAATCTGCTTTCTGTCGGTTCATTTTTTCAGGGAAACTTCAGAGGGTGAAAGGAAAGATTTTCATTCTCCCTTACAACCCCAGTAGGCTTGAAGCCTAAGGCCTCACCTAATTACTGGTGGGACAGGAGAGAGTGCTCTATGAAGGGTCACCCCAGGCAAAAGACCTCCCTTCCTCAGAACAGACCCCCGGATTCCTTTCCCCAAAGCCCAGCCCAGACCTTCACCTGGTAGCCCTGAGGGCCAGCTCCCAGCCCTCATCCCTCAGGGCCCTAGGAATGTCCTAGCCCCTCCTGGGCTGCCCCCAGACCTGGTGCCTGTGGGTGGAGAGGTGTTCTGAGGTCACAGGCCTCCTGCTGACCTCTCCCCGCAGGGCTTCGAGTCCCTGAGACTGCAGATGTGGCCCAGGAGGCTTCAAGGAGGCTGGGAGATGGGGGGACCCTGAGAGTAAGTTCGTTCTTGCTGGCCCGACCAGGAGCACAGGCCACAGGCAGATCCTGGAAGGAAGTGGGCCCTCCCATGCCAGATCCATCAGGGAAGGGCTGAAACCAGAAGCCCAGCTGGGAAGCTGGATTCCTGTCCATCCTGGAAGCCCAGGAGTCATGGGAATGAGCCATCAGCGTGCCCTGTCCTCCACATTTTACAGAACTCAGCCAGTCCTTGCAGCCCCTTGAGGAAATTCTGTGTTATTTCCCGTTTACAGATGAGGAAACAGAGGCATGGAACAGGGAGTGACCTACCCAAGGGTCCCTCCTGTAAACGGAGAAGAGCAGCCGGGGAGGCTGGCCTGGAGGAGATGGGGCCAGCTGGACCCAGGCACCTATGTGGCTGCACTGATGGGGCTTCAGCTTTGAGGTGGGGCTCCCTGTGCTCAGCCCAGGGGGGCATGCCTCAGGAGCATGTGTCCAGGCACCCTGAGAAGAGGTGTGTTGGCCACCCAGCCACAGCCAGATCCTCCCGGGGAGGCCACACTTCTGTGGGCACCTGGGCCTGGGTGGGGACAGCCTCCCCCATGGGGAGGGGGCCTGGGCTGTGGATCCCGAGGCACACTCGCCCTGTTGGGAGCTCCTGTCTAACCTTTCCTATCAGTTTTAGACGCATCCCTGGTTCTAATTCTTTTTCCCAGCAGGTGGCACTGGGGAGGCTGTTTGGAGCCCTCCAGGCCTGTGAGCTCAGGCCATGGATTGCTGGGATCCTTGTCCCCTGCTGACCAGCCCAGGGAACTCGCTGTCCATGGTGTCTGCAGCTCCCCGTCAGGGTCCACACAGGGTGTCCTTCATGGGTCACGACTGCCCCTGCTGTTGCCAGGATGCCTTCTCCACACCTCCCCCCTCAATTTCTCCAGTCATGGCCCAGTGATTGCACCTGGGGCTGGGGGAGACAGAATTTGCCTGGAAGAGATGCTCAGTGTGGCCAGCTCACGGCCACCAAGCCCCACGTTTGCTCTCAGAGACAGCTTTGCACACAGCGCCATTGGCAGCATCCGGACTGGCCTCTTAGCTCCCCACACGTCCTCTTGAATAACAGAGGAAAAGGGAATTGATCCCCAAACTCCTTCCTCCAAGGTCAACTTCTCTTCTGCCAAGATCTAAGAAAAGCTTCCATCTCAGCTGCTCCTGCTGCTGGTTCTGTTTCTGCAGGTCATCTTCTGACCTTGAGTCTGAGTTAAGTCCCTTGCGTGCTGTGCTCCCTTGGATGGAAGCAGAACCGCAGACCCTTTGATGGAGCCTGAGTGGCAGAAGGGTCATCAGAGGTTGTGGCCTCTAAAAGACTCTCCAGTTTACAGATGGGGAAACTGAGGCTGGAGAGAGGGAGCCCTGCCCGGAGCCACACAGCTAGCATTGAGTAGACACTACCTGGGAACCGGACCCAGGTGTGCCCCCTCCTTACCAGGGCAGGAGCCGCCAGTGTGGGCTTCAGGGAAAGTCACTCTCTGGTGACCTGCACAGGAGCTGGGACCACAGAAGGGGATGAGGGGAGAGGGAGAGAGGGCAGCTCTATGCAGATGGCACCTCCTTTTTCCCAGAAGCCACACTCCCCTTCACAGTGCGGGGCACTGGAGGTAATTCTGACCAGCGGCTCCGACTCAGGCTGAGCCCCAGGAACTCTGGGGGGCATTTAACAACATGGTGGCCAGGCCCGGGTGCACCAGGTGCCCAGCCGCCTCTGAGAACCCTCGATGGAGACGAGGAGGCAGAGGCCCTGGGATCAGGAGATGTGTCCAGCTCAACCCTCGGTGCCTTCCTCTGAAAGTGCCATGGGGGCGCTGCATAGGCTCGTGAATGTTAGCATCCTGGAACTCCAGGCCACACTGCGGTGAGGCACAGCCCCAACATCAAACTTCAGCTGTGGGTGAGAGGCCTGCGGCTTGGGACTGACTCTGAGTCGTCCAACCATATGCACACATGGGCTATCCCCGCCGATGGCTGCCCTGCACGGTCAGGGATCGTGTCACCAGCCAGCATCCATCTGCTGCACACAGGCTCGGGGAGGGGGAGCTGCCTCTGATCAGGCTTCGCTGCAGGGCCTGGCTTTTCTGCTCAGCTGGCCTCCAGTCTCCAGCCGCGCCTGGGCCCCTGCTGGCCGAGGGTGTCCCGCATCCATCAGACAAAGCCAACCCTGGCCATGGGCCTCCACGTGGGTGAGGCATCGGGAAAGAGCTGGTTCTCGCTGATTTACCCACTCACTCACTTGCTCCGGAGTTTCTGTTCTTAGGTTAGGTTTTAGTCCACTGGGCTTGTGCATGGAGCAGGGAGGTTTCCTGACTTTCCCTCTCCAGAGATCCTTCACCCAAGTGCAGCTGAGAAGGTTGAGCCTTTCCCCTACTAGTTTGAAATCCCGCCCTTAGCATGTGCTACCTCTATCATTTATCTTTTTGTTGGTTCCCTTGCCAATATTCAGTTGTTTTAATTATTACAGCCTTAAAGTTGTTAGGTTGATTTGCCATAGCATAGGTAAGACTCCTCTAGTAATTTCTCTTTGACTTGCTTCGATTTTCTTCTCATTATCCACCTTTTTTTTTTTTTTTTGGTCAGAATCTTGCTCTGTTGCCCAGGCTGGAGTGCAATGGCACAATCTCAGCTCACTGCAACCTCCGCCTCCCAAGTTCAAGTGATTCTCTGCCTCAGCCTCCCGAGCAGCTGGGATTACAGGCATGTGCCACCACGCCTGGCTAATTTTTATATTTTTAGTAGAGACGGGGTTTGGCCAGGTTGGCCAGGCTGGTCTTGAACTCTTGACCTCAGGTGATCCATCCTCCTCGGCCTCCCAAAGTGCTAGGATTACAGGTGTGAGCCACTGCACCCAGCTGTATCGATGTTACTTAGATTTTCACTTTTTATATATGTATTTAATTTTAAATATTTTGTTTCTATAGTTATATCCTCTTGTCATTTTCAAAGAACCAATCCTTTTTTTTCCTAAGTCTAATTTGTGTTTATTTTCTATTTCATGACTTGGGGTTTTGCCTTAATCCCTTTATCCCGCCCTGTTGAATCGTGTTGTTGATGTTCATTGTCTAGATTCTGAGGTTGAACAGAGAGGCCAATCATTTCCAACCTTTCCTGAATTCGTATCAATGCCTTTAAGCTTGAACTTCCCTCTCACAGCACAGCGGCTGCATCCCCTTGATTTTGATAAAGAGCATTCTCATTTTCATTCATTTCTAGAAAGATTGCAACTTCAGTTATATTTCTTCATTTAACCTAGTAAGTTTTTTAACTTCCAAGGCATTAGACATTTTTTTCTTGACCATACTTTTCTTATTTACTTTTTGTTTTATTGCTTAGGCTCAAAGAACAATAACTTGTACAATTTCTTCTTTGAATTGTTTACTGGTATTTTGAGGGGCTCTCTGCCTGGTTATGTCAATGCTCGTGGGCTTTTGAGAAAGACCCGCAGGTACCAGTGAGGGTTCCGGCAGGAAACCTCTTGCTATGCTCCAGGGGCACAGCTGCAGAGAGCTTGGTGACAGGCTGCTTACACAGGTGTGGACAGGGCTGGGGACCCACCAAGGGAGGTGTGGGTGGCATTGGGGTCTTTGCCAGTGCTGGAGGGCACGAGGAGGGAGCCAGTGGTGGAACTGGACAGTGCCATTCAGAAACTAAAGCCCTCAGCAAGACGGCAGGCTGTCTGGAGTGATCTGAAAAGGTGGGGCCAGGAGGATCGCCCCCTCCCTCCTTACCCTCTCCTCCTGCTCTCCAGCCCTGGCAGTCTCTCCTACTGGCTGAAGCCAGAATAGAATCTGGAGAGGCCACCCTCCCAGGACACAGGGGCAGGGACAGGCTGAGGAGGTAGGAGTAGGTCTGCACAGGGGAGAAGTCCACCTAGCACACCCTGGGCTCCTCCACGGCGTGAGGTCCCTGTCTTCCCTGTACTTGTGTAAGTGTCTGTCATCAGAAAGATGGCAGGTTGCCCTGGGGAGGACTGTGTCTTACTCAGTTCCATCCCTGCCAGCATCTAGCACTGTGGTCAAGTCCTCTACATGCTGTCCCCAGAGAACCTCTAGTCCCCAGCCTCCTGCTCTGTGGGTAGGCTGACAGCAGAATCCAGGCCCAAGTCACTGGGGAGCACCCAATTTGCTTCCTCTCCTCCTCAGCTAAGGGTGAGCAG
Organism: Pan troglodytes; assembly: GCF_028858775.2. Lineage (NCBI taxonomy): Eukaryota > Metazoa > Chordata > Mammalia > Primates > Hominidae > Pan > Pan troglodytes. The sequence continues at coordinate 143,124,636 of NC_072411.2, read as the reverse complement.
CACGGGTGACCCCAGCTATTAGCCCCACCTAGCACACAGCACAGCGGCCCTGCAGAGGGGCAGCCCTTCCCACTGCCATGCTGCAGCTCCAGACACAGAGGAAGCTCAGGGCTTCCAGGGTCTTTGTGGATGAACAGATGAGGGAAAACTGGAGGGACTGGGAGCAGCAAAAGCAGAGGGGTAGGGGACTTGGACTGACGTGTCAACAGCCAACACTTCCTTCTGGTCCTGGTCCGGGAGCAGCTGCCTGCTGACACGGCTGTGCTGCGATGGGATCTGGCCCCAGCCCAGTTGCTGCCGGCCAGACACTGAGTCAGCACCCGGCTGTCCAGTGCGCCACAAGCAGATCCCGGCAGAGCTGCCCATGCTGTGCAGATCCCCGGTGGGCCTCCCGGGCCAGAGCCGGCCTCCCGGCTCTCGTGACTTCACATCCTGGCCTCTTCCCACCCACCGGAGTTCTGAGGGTCTCAGCCTCTCTCCACTTGACATCTCTTTCTTTCTTTCTTTCTTTCTTTTTTTCTGGAGACGGAGTCTCGCTCTGTCGCCCAGGCTGGAGTGCAGTGGCACGATCTCGGCACACTGCAAGCTCTGCCTCCTGGTTTCACGCCATTCTCCTGTCTCAGCCTCCCGAGTAGCTGGGACTACAGGCGCCCGCTACAACGCCTGGCTAATTTTTTGTATTTTTAGTAGAGACGGGGTTTCACCATGTTAGCCAGGATGGTCTCGATCTTCTGACCTTGTGATCTGCCCGCCTCAGCCTCCCAAAGTGCTGGGATTACAGGCGCGAGCCACCGCGCCTGGCCTTCTTTCTTTCCCACTCATGCGTGTATACATACACACACACAGACATACACACACACACACACAAACACACACACACATGCCCCTTCCCAACAAACTGTCCCAAACCTAATGTGGATAAATACAGAATGTGGTGCTAAGTGTCTCCAAAAATGCAACAAGCCTCGGCCTCCTTTTCTGTCCACTGCACTGAGAACTCCAGGTCTGGGAGTTCCCTGTGGTGTGAAGGGCACCTGTGTCATTTGCTGCCCAAGCCGGGCACTGTGAGAGTGAAAGAGGGCATGGGCACAAAAGCACAAGGCAGGACTGTCCTGCTGGGCCTGGACACGGGGTCACCCTCAGCAGCCCCAGGGTCAGAAACTGGCGCGACTACCTTCAGAAATCCCACGTTGGTGCAATTCATCGTGGCTCCTCCTCACCCTCTTCCCCTCAGGATGACCCAGTTTTGGGTTTGGTCCTCAAGAGTCTCCAATAAACATCTTCACCAGACCTGTTTCCTGGGGCAAAAACCTGGTTGTTTATTTCTCTTTATGACTTCAATAAACATTTGGATTTTCAGGAGAAAAACAAGAAATAGGGAGTGGACACTTGTTCTTCTAGCAGAGGAATGGGAAGGGCCGTTCATCTGGCATCGTCTGTCCTGCGTCCTGGTCCTGACTCCCTTCTGAGCCTCAATTTCTCCATCCATAAAATGGGGAGGAGGCCTGGACCCCAGTCCCAAGCACAGAGTAATGATTTTGAGAACATATGTCCACTAAAACAGGATGGAACAAAAACACAGTCACTGTGGGCGAGCATTTGGAAGTGTGCAAGGAGGAAATGCTGCTTTGCATCTTCTCTCTGCCCATCTGATTCTCTGGCAGGCAAGAGGTGATCATAGCCAGGACTTCTCCTGATTGATGGCTGCCCACGCCAGGGGTCCCAGGGCCCAGCCACACACAGAACCACTTGGCATGCTTAACTAGGAGCCCCCATAACTCATGGAGAACAATGGAGTCAGGATCTCTGAGGGATACAGCAGGATGATTCTGATCTGCAGCCAGGGTGAGAACCCGGGGTTAGAAGGTACTACCAGCCTCCATGGCTGAGCTGGGTGGAAGCTGTTTATGAATGACGAGGATTTGGGAGGGGTGGGCTTGAGTGGGGAGAGGTCATTGCCAAGCCTTAACATTAGTGCAGAGAGAGGCTGACCTCATGCCTCCATTGGTGAAAAGCCAGGCTGGGGGCTTCCTACCAGGGAACCTGCTTCCTCCCATCCTCTAAGCACTGCCTTGCTCTGGCCCCAGAGAAGCTACTGGAGTTGGGGGAAGGGTATTCAGCCAGAGACCTGGCTCGAGTCAATCTAGAGCATCCTCTGACCCTCAGGGGCCTTTTCAAGTGTCTCAGCCTTGGTGTCTTCATTTGCAAGATGGGGGCGACAATTGTGCCTCCTTGTGCCCTCTGTGGGTGCGAGTAAACTCAGTTCAGCTATTCAAAAGTAAGCATTTTGGCCAGGTGTGGTGGCTCACACCTGTAATACCAGCACTTTGCAAGGCCGAGACAGGTGGATCGCTTGAGGTCAGGAGTTCAAGACCAGCCTGGACAATATGGTGAAACCCCATCTCTACTAAAATCCAAAAATTAGCTGGGCACCTGTAATCCCAGCTACTCAGGAGGCTGAGGCAGGATAATTGCTTGAACCCAGGAGGTGGAGGTTGCAGTGAGTCAGGATTGCGCCACTGCACTCCAGTCTGGGCGACGAGCGAGACTCCATCTCAAAAAACTCCCCAAAACCAAAAACCAAAAACCAAAAAACCAAAAGTAAGCGCTTGACAAATTCCACAGCATGGATTTGGATGGCAGGGAGGGTCAGGGTTAATGGGGAGAGCCTGGGCAGGTGTCTGTGGGCTGGGATGGTGGGAAGGGTCAGGGTTACTGGGGAGAGCTGGGGCAGGTGTCTGTGGGCTGGGCCTGAGCTTCTGCCTGGCTGCCCCTTGCTGCAGTGTGGTCTGCCTGCTCCTCACCCAGGTCCCCGGCTCCACTGCAAGAACTGGGACGTGACCAGGGCTCTGCTGGGCCTCTTTTCCCTGGACCCAGGCCAGTCGCCGATGTCCTGTCTCCGCCCCATCACCACAGCCCCAGAGCATGCGGCAAACCTGCTGACACCACTGCTGAGGTTCCTGGACCTCTGGGGAGTCTGCGCTGCACCCCAGGCCATGAGCTAGGCCAGCTCCCACCCACTGTGGAGGGGTGGACACAGCCTGGTTAAGCATTCACCATGCCCTGACAGCCATTGTTTATTGGACACAATTTACCCGCCATGAAATTGATGGGTAATCACTTCACATTCCACAAACGGAGAGGCTGGGGCTCGAAGAGATGAATGACCACCCAGGTTCGAAAGTTAGTGAGGGGCAGAGCCAGGATTTTATTCCAGCAGCCAGTTCTCAGACAACTTTACTGCTGTTGTCTCATTGACATTCTCTTCTCCAAACCTGAGGACTGCAGCGTCCCCACTGTACACCTGACCCCGAGACTCTCAGAGACAGAGTGCACAGAGCAAAACAGGCGTGGATGAAACAAATGAAACCCCAACCCCACCCTTAGGGCGTCTGCTGTGAGAGCCCTGCCTGGACCCAGCTCCCCTCCTGGCCCTGCCCTTCCAGGCTTCCCAGGCCCGAGGGGTTCCGTGGGGGGCAGCGTCTTCCTGACCTCCAACTGGTGTCCACAGAGCCCCCCGGGCTGACCTCAGGTGACCCCTTTGCGCACCTGGGCCCCCAGTCCGTCCTGTAAGGCAGAAAGTCTTCATGGAGGAGGAGGGGGAAGAGGCATCCCAACAGGGCTTTGGGGGATGGGGAGTCTTCAGTTTCAGGGAAAGGCTGCAAAAGCTGCAGTGAAGATGTGACGACAGGGTGGGCAAGGCCTATCATGGTGCCCCTGAGCAGGCGCCTGGAGGGGATCTGTGAGGACCAGGTGGGCAACGGGGCCTCGGCCTGACAGGGAGCTCTGTGGGAACAGGATCCAGGGTCCATGCCAGGAACACCGCCCACAGGTCACCCCCGGGAGCCATCTGAGCAAAGCTGGGATGTAAAGGGTCCTGGCTAGGCCAGCAGGATTCTGCCTGGACACTAGTGCGTCAGCTTGGAGCTAGTCCCTCCCAGCGTTTTTCGATCTTGGCCTCAGTTTCCCCATTTGTAACATGCAGTTTCCCGTCCCAAAGGGCCTTCCAACTCAATCTATGTGGCTGGACCCCAACCCCACCGCGGTGCAGCGCGAGCCCACGGAGCCCCCCACGGCTTGGCCGCACTTCAGGGTCCGGGCACGGGACCCCTCGAGCCGCTCTCACCGCAGCCGGGGAGGCCCCGCACAGGCCGCACGCGCCCAGCCGCCATCGTCTAGCCCCACAGGATGCTCACCCTAGCTCAGCTCGCCCCGCGGGACCCGCCCGCCGTTGCTATGGCAACGGCGCTGCTGAGAGGCTAGCGAAGCCGGCAACCCGGCAGCGGAGGGAGGAGGTTGCCACGGCAACCAGGGCGCGCCACCAGCGGGGCGAGGTTTCCTGCGGGGCGGGGCCTACAGCGGGGCAGGGGCGGGGACGAGGCCCCCTGGAACCGCGGAGCCGCGCGGGCTGCTGGCGGCTTCTTTCCAGACTGCGGGGCTGTTGCAGTTCCACACCCTGGGGTTCCACCCAACGCCTTGGCCTGGGACTTCATAATTCACCTCTTTTAAGATGACCTGTCTTTTCACTGTTTTGTCTCCGGTGTTCTGCAGACTTGCTTTTATTTGCTGTTGGGGTCCTTACTGATTCCTAATCTGAGCGTTTCTGTCTGTAGGCAATTCTGGAAAATTCTAAGCCAATATTTCTTCGAATATTGTTTCAGTGCCTTTCCGTCCCTTCTGGAATTCCGCGAATCGTTCTCCAGCGCAGGTCAGGGCATCCCCTGGCTGCGGCTCTTGGCCCGACCCCACCCTCGGGGCGTCTCTGCTGTGAGTTCCCTGCCTGGACCCAGCTCCCCTCCAGGCCCTGACCTTCCAGGCTTCCCAGGCCCGAGGGGGACCGTGGCGGGCAGCGTCTTCCTGACTTGCCATCCTGGTGTCCATAGAGCTCCCCGCACTGACCCCAGGTGATCCCTTTGCCCACCTCGGCACCCCCGCCATCCGCCCATCCCGGCCCGGTTGCTGCCTGGACGTCACAGCACATGCGTCCCCAGGGCTCAGACTGGCTGCAGCCGCCTCTCGGTGTGGCACTTGCGGGTTGTAATTTTCTGTGTAAAAAGCTGGTTTCTGTATTTTAAATTTTGTGATATATTTTTCTACAATTTATTTTTATTAGATGGAACCATTTAAAGTTACCACTTTTGTAGGTCAAAAGTAGACATCAGTAATTTGATATGATTTAACCTAATATTCTTTCCACATTGGTTTATCTAGAAGTCTACAGCTCTGATAGGATTTTAAAAACGTTTTCCCTAATGTAGTATTTATTAGTAGTGTAGATTCAGAATGATACAAAAGAAAGTAAAATATGAAGGCATCTTACTCGCTAACTCCAATAGCGTAAAGAGTTACACCTAAGATTAAAAAATTCAAATCATATACACAGAAAGTGGATATATTTAAAAAGAAAGAAGTGCGTGCCTTCTCAACAACCCCCACCAAGAGTCACCCCCAGCCATGACAAAGGCTGCCAACAGTTTCTCGTGATTCTTTTCAGTGAGAAAAACGGGATGAGGGGGTTACATTGTGCACACTCTTCTGTGTCCCTTCTAAACAATTTAACAACAAACCCCACTCATCTTCCCCCATCAGCACATACTTTTGAGACTCCTTCATTTTAGACGCTTTGGAGAAATCACTCCTGTGTACGCCCCAGTCCATTTAGCCCGTGCCCACGGGTGAACACCTTGATTATTTTTTATTTTATTTTATTTTTTGAAACAGATTCTCATTCTGTGGCCCAGGCTGGAAGGCAGCGACACCATCCTAGCTCAGTGCAACCTCCAACTCCTGGGTTCAAGCGATTCTCCTGCCTCAGCCTCCCGAGTAGCTGAGATTACAGGCACGCACCACCACACCCGACTAATTTGTTTGTATTTCTAGTAAAGACAGGGTTTCACCTTGTTGGCCAGGCTGGTCTCGAACTCCTGACCTCAGGTGATCTGCCCACATCGGCCTCCCAAAGTGCTGGGATTACAAGCATGAGCCACCGCACCTGGTTGATTATGTCGTTTTTAAATCCATATTGTGATCAATATTCTTGCCTATTTATGTTGGCAAATTTTTGTGTGTGTATATAACAGGCAAATTGCTAGCCATGGAATTACTGAATTGAGGGTAGGAGCAGGCTAACGCAGGTGCATTTTGACAAACTGCTGTCCAGAAACATTGCAGTCCTTGCCCTGGACACTACCATGGCACATTTTCCCATGGGCTGGCCACACTGGACATTACTAGACATTTTAATTGTATGAACTTTGATAGGTCAAAAAACAACCCCACTGTTTTTGTTTTGTTTTGTTTTGTTTTTTTTGAGACAGAGTTTCTCTCTTGTTGCCCAGGCTGGAGTGCAATGGCGTGATCTTGGCTCACCGCAACTCTGCCTGCCGGGTTCAAGTGATTCTATTGTCTCAGCCTCCTGCGTAGCTGGGATTACAGGCATGCGCCACCACGCCTGGCTAATTTTGTATTTTTAGTAGAGACGGGGTTTCTCCATGTTGGTCAGGCTGGTCTCAAACTCCCGACCTCAGATGATCTGCCTGCCTCGGCCTCCCAAAGTGTTGGCATTACAGGCATGAGCCACCACACCCAGCCAACAACCCTACGCTTTGATGTGCAGTTCTTTAACTGTGTCCATATTTTTCCCTGCTATTGGCCCATTCTCTTCCTGTTTTTCCTTCTGCAAACTGTCCCTTTGTAGTCTCTGCCCATCTCTGGGGTCATCACTCAGATTGTTTGCTGTGGGTTTGCAGAGCTCCTTACACTGTCGGAAATCCCTGCATCTTCATAAGTGTGGAAATAATTTTCCCAGTGTGGGGCTGGGATTTCCATTTGGCTTATGGTGTTGGGCCATAGAGATGCTGGGGTTTTTGTGGAGTCCTCATCTTTTTAGAGGGCTCAGGTGATGTGTCACGCTTTCTCCACTCCAAGATACTGCATACGGCCACCACATTTCATCCCAGCCCCCTAAGGTTTTGTTTTCACAAATTAATATTGATTCCCTTGGGAATTTGTCTTGATGTCACTCACATGTCAGGTGGGGATCCAGCTCTATATTTTCCCACAGTATCTGACACTGTGGGAAATAACATAGTTATTAAATGATCTATTTCCCCAAAATTATTTGAAAGGACACCTTTTATCATAAAATTTTGATCTGTTTCTTCTTCAACACTGGCATCTTTTTAATTATGAGAATTTCATATTATGTTTTAGTGTCTTATAGGGCAGATTCTCCTCATTCTTTTTAACACATTTCCTGGTTAGTCTTGCATGTTCGTGTTTCCATGTGAACTTCTGTTGCTATTTTAATTGCATGGAATGTGTAGTTGTAATTTAGAGAAAGCTAGCTCTGTTACAATATTGCCTCTTCCAAAAATACGCTGTGCTTTTCCACTAATTTACCTCTTCTCGGTGGATTTTCAAAGTTTTCTATATAATTTCCTTATGAATGAGAAAACTGTATATTTCTTGTTATTTCCTGCCATTGTATTTATTCTTATTTTTATTTTATGTATTCTTTATTTACGTATGCATTCTAGCAATTTTTGATTGCTATTATGATTGGACTCCTCCATTATAGGTTCTAACTGGTCATTGTTTTGTGGAAAGTGTTGCCTTCTTGGTGACAATTTTTCTTATCAGCTCCTTACTTAAAAAAAACTTAAAAAATATTTCTATAACTTTAGGGGTACAGATGGTTTTTGTTTTGTTTTGTTTGAGATGGAGTCTCACTCTGTCACCCAGGCTGGAGTGCAAAGGTGCGATCTTGGCTCACTGCAACCTCTGCCTCCTGGGTTCAAGCGATTCTCCCGACTGGATTCAGCTACTTTCCTGAGTAGCTGGGATTACAGGCATCCACCATTATGCCCGGCTAAGTTTTGTATTTTTGTAGAGACAGGGTTTCACGATGTTGTCCAGGCTGGTCTTGAACTCCTGACCTCAGGTAATCCACTTGCCTCGGCTTCCCAGAGTGCTGGGATTACGGATATGAGCCATGGTGCCTAGCCTACAGGTGGTTTTGTACAGTGGTGAAGTCTGGGCTTTTAATGAACTCCTCACCTGAAAAGTGTACATTGTATCCAATATGTAGTTTTTCATCCTGTTCCCCACTCTCATCCTTCTCGCTTCGGAGTCTCTAGTGCCCACTGTACCACTCGATATGCTTTTGTGTACCTATAGCTTAGCTTCCACTTATAAGTGAGACATACAGTATTTGGTTTTCCATTCCTGAGTTACTTCCGGTACCATAATGGCCTCTAGTTCCATCCAAATTTCTGCAAAAGGCATTATTTCGTTCATGTTATGGTTTAGTACTATTCCATGGTGTATATATACCATACTTTCTTTATCCACTCATCAGTTGATGGGCACTTAGGTTGAGTCCTTATCTTTGGAATTGTGATTTGTGCTGCAATAAACATGTATATTGATAGTTTTTAAAGAATTTATATAATGACTTTCTTTTGAGTAGATACCCCATGCTGGGATTGCTGGACTGAATGGTGGTTCTACTTTTCGTTCTTTGAGAAATCGCCATACTGTTTTCCACAGCGGTTGTACTAATTTACATTCCCATCAGCCGTGGGTAAAGCAGTCCCTTCTCACCACATCCGTGCCAACATCTATTTTTTTTTTTTACTTTTTAATAATGCCAGCTCCTAACTTATTGTTCCCTATAGCTTGTCACTCATCCCTTAAGTTTTCTAGATAGATGATTATATCATCTACAAATAATAACTTTGTTTCTTCCATTCTAATATTTTAACCTGCTATTTAAATAGGAAAAAACAGCTGTTTATTCCCTGTCCTGAACACTTGATACCAAATGTGAGGGTTATTTTCTCCACACCATCCAATTATCCAACTCTTCTGACACCAGCTGGGTGTTCTACAATTTAGTGATGACACTAATTAGCTGGAATTAGCGCAGACCCCGCCGGTTAAGGACTTGGCCTCTGAAGACCACCCCCACTTCAGATGCCAGTCGAAAGTGGTGAGTCCCAGGTTACCCACACTTACGTTCAACTTGGCTACAAATCAGAAGCTTCCAGGACCCTCTCCTCAGGCTCAATAATTTGCTGACAGCTCACAGAATTCAGAGAAATATTTGCATGTACTGGATTAGTATGGAGGACCTGTCAGGGACACAGATGAATGGCCACATGAAGAGGGACACAGGCAGGGTCTAGAAGGGCTCCGAGTGCAGGAGCCTCTGTTCCTGTGGAGTGGAGGGCACCACCTTCCTGACACGTGGGTGTGTCCACCAGCCCAGAAGCTCTGCAAACCCTGTCCTTTAGGGATTTTTATGAAGACTTCCTGTGCTGGTCTGTTCGGCTGCTAAAACAGAACACCTCAGACTGGATAATTGATAAACAAAGAAATTTATTGCGTATCATTCTGGAGTCTGGGAAGTCCAAGATCAAGGCACCAGCAGATATGGCGTCTGATGAGGGCCTGTTCCTCGTGGGTGGTGCCTTCTATGGGTCCTCCCCTGGTGGAGGGGAGAAGGGGGTCCTCAAACTCTTTAACAAGGGCACTAATTCTGTGTGTGACAGCTCCAACCTCATTACTCAGTCACCTCCTAAGGGTCCCACCTCTTAATACAATCACATTGGGGATTAAGCTCCAACACATGAATTGAGGGAGGACACCGGCATTCGGACCATGGCACTTCATCACACAGCCTGACCTGCTGCTCAGTTGCCAGCCTCTCTCCTCTCCCCAGAGGGTGAGGGGGTGGGGCTGAAAGTTCCAAGATTTTAATTATGGCTTAATCTTTCTGGTGACCAGCCCCCATCCTGAAGCTATCCAAGGACCCACCAAGAGTGACTTAATTAGAACAAAAGACGTTCCTATCCCCCAGGAAAGCCCGAAGGATTTAGGAGCTCTCTGTCATGACCTGAGGTCCTGGAATCAAATATTTGGTCTAGGACGCAAATATCAAAACAAAGGATGGTCCTAGCACCCCATCACTTAGGAAATTACAAGCATTTTAGGAATGCAGTGTCAGAAACTGAGGGCAAAGACCAAATATGTATTTATGTCACGTATTTTCTTCTCTTTTTTAATTGCATAGGCGGATACTTCTAAATGCAACGGAGGTGAGAATGCACATCCTTCATTGTAATGAGGCTTTTTCTGTTGTTTCACCAGGTCAGCTATCGTTTATATAGGGCTTATGGTGTGTCCAGCCCTCGTCTCAGCATTTTACACATTAATTCATCGAATCCTTACCACTGCTGTATGAGGTTGGTACAGCTTTTATTCCAGCTGCAGAAGAGGTCACGGGCACAGGGGGCTAATGAACTTGCCCAGAGTCATGCAACTGATAGGCGTGAAGCTGCCTGCTGCCCTGGGCTGCCCCTTGGCTGGACTCATCCACCAAGACCCTGCAGGGCTGCTCCCTCCTCAGGTGAAGGAAGAAGCCACGTTTCCCTAAAGGGTGTGGTTGTTTTCTTTTTAACTAGAAATAGATGGCTTCTTGGTCAAATGCCTTTTCAACATTGATTAAAATCACCCCATTTTTTTAATCCTATAACTTCCTAAAATGAATTATTATATTCATGCCATCCCTAATACTGTACCACACTTGTATTTTCGAGAAGAATTTAGCCATGTTACAGGATCATTCTAATGTACTACTGAATTCTATCTGGCTGTGTTATGTAATTTTTGTATTCATATTGCTGCGAAATTGGTTTGTGGTCTTCCATTTTGGGATCTCTCCACCAGGTTTTGGCATCAGTGTTATGCTGGCTTCACAACAAGAATTTCATCAGTCTCCTCCTTTTCATAGCTATGGGTCACTTTAAGTAATAGGAGAGCAGTCTAGATTTTTTAAGCTTAAAAGTCTGAAATTACCTGGGCCCAGGCCCGCAAGGTGGCTGCTTTTTGAAAACTTCTTCCATGTTAGTGATTTATTTGGGGGTGGGCAAAGCCTGCTTCTCAACAAGAGGTCAGCAGGCAGGGCCCTGGGGCGACCAGCATTCCTGGACTATGCCACTCCTACCCTTGGCCACTTGGACAGCTTGCAGCCTCTGAGTGTGTGCAGAGAGGGCAGTGGGGGGTGGGTCCTCAGTGCCGTTGTGGGGGCACTAATGTGAGAAAGTCTTGATCTAGTCTGTTGGAGGGTGGGGTTCGGAGTGTTGGTCCTGTCCTGCATCCCTGAACTCTGACCTCAGGAAGTGGGAACTGAGCAGGGATAGCAGAGGCAAGCCCCACAGCTTGTCACATGCCGATCTGCGTTTAATTTTTCTGTTTAGAAGTGGAGAAATGATCGAGTGTTCAAAGAAAAACAATGAGATTGACAGAAGGGAAAGGAGGAAGAGGAGGAGGGAAGATGAAGTGGGGGGAGAGAGAGAGAGAGGAGGGGAAAAGGAAGGGATGAAATCGACAGCCTCCACCACTGGGTCTGTGAGCTGCCTCAGAGCAGGTGGCCCCACACTCTTGGCTTGATGCTCTGCTGTCGCTGGCCCAAGATCCTTAGTAATTTCATCTTTTGTGTTTTGTGTTGCCGATGGCATATTGAGGCAGGTGCAGAGGAGACGCACAAATCTCTGCCTGCTCCCGCAGCCCCATCCCGATCTAGTGTTCACAGTGCCATGGTATGGAGTTCAGCAAGACTCACTCCAGTGCCAGGTAGAGCAGGTCATGCCTGCAGCCCAGTGGGCGTGGCATGAGACAGCCCAGAAAGGCCACGTTTTCCATTTGAACCAGAACTTGTTCCAAATACAGAAAGGGGGCAATGGTGTTCTAAGGAACACAAAGGACATGGGACCCCGTTGTATCTTTTCTTACTCATTTTACTTCCCTGTATTAGCCGAGCACTTTCACTGAAATGGTGGCATGGAAGGAAAGGGAAAGACAGGAAGACCCAGAGTTCTCCTTTTATCCCTCCTTCCTCATCAGTAAGCGGGAGGCAGAGAGTGTTGGTGCCAGCATCGAGAAGTGAAATAGAAGCAGGCAAGTGAGTAGTGTGCATGGTTTTCATTGTTCTGGTAAGAACAGAAAACACACACAGATGAACTAGGAAATATGAGCTGTGTAATTTCAGTGATTCGGTGTATGAGTTGAAAGCTCTTCTATCTGCATTTAAAACTGGCATTCTACGATAGAAAGCTGAAGAGTAAAATTCATGCTAGCGATTTAAAATTTTAATTTTTCTTTACTTAGAATGGCATTAAATAGCAAGAAAACACCATGGCTAATCAAGAGAGCCTGGGGAATGGAGGAAGAGGTTTGTATTTTTAGCACCTTTAACTGCACTTTGCCAGGCTTTTGAACAAGGCGCCTTTATTTCATTTTGCACTGGGCCCCGCATGTTCTGTTACCGGGCCTTGTCCCACTGGAAACATAGATGAGGTCTGTGAAGTGGGTGGAGGCTGCACCAGGGCAAGGGGGACCGGCAGGAGAGACACAGCTTAGTCCTGCTCTCCTGCCCGTCTTGGGATGGCCTGGACCACAGGAAGCCATCACGGGGACTGTTAGGGAGCTGCGAGGTCCTCCTGGGTGGGACGGCCCTGGAGACAACAGAGAGCTGTCCAGAGAGCCTCCTCTCAGATGCTACAGCATGATGCAGCACAAGGTAGGGAAGTGGCTCCTCCTCTGTGGGCTCTGGGGAGGGAGGCAGCAAGGAGTGGTGATCAGTTTCAGGAAGGAGCCTGCACTCCAGGCCTTCCCTGTATGGGCCTGGCTTCTGTGCCTCCCCACTGCAGGCTGCCAGTAGAGCAGCTGCTGTCCCGACACCACTGGGCGCTCACAGGCCAGAGTCACTCGACGCCCAAGGAATATGGCCAGCTGGAGAGAAAAACATGCTCCCCGGGGATCCATGTCAGTCCATGTCTCTGTGGCATTAGAGGAGGGGCGAGTGGTGATTGGGAGTAAGCCCATGCAGGATAGAGGGGAGGGAGCAGATGCAGGCAGAAGAGCTTCAGATCCTGAGGCAGGTCTGAGTCCTGCGAAAGAGACAGGGAAGGAAGGGGCTTGGGTAGGAAGAGTCTCAGACTGCAGTCCCCTTCCCAGAAGCTTTCGGCCAAGCTGATGGGTGTCCCTGATAAAGCTGCCCGTCGGAGGGGTCTTGAGTGGGATGGAGGGGCCAGCACTGGTATCTCAGACTCTGTCTTTGATGAGGAGCAGTCAGGGAACAGGCGGCAAAGCTTAGTCTTGATATAACAGTAATTGCTGTAAATATAAGTGGGTTAAATTCCAATTAAAAGGCAGAAACAGATTAGATTTAAAAATTTAAACAATGGGTTGCCTAAAAGAGATACGCTTTAAAAAGATACAAAAAGCTTAAAATAAGAAAGTTGGCAAAAGACATAGCAGGCAAATATGAACCAAAGAAAACTGGATTGACATGTAATGTATGACATTCAAATTTAAGGAAAAATTTAAAAACTCCAAACACCAGACAAAGAAGGGCACACATATATATGGGCGCAAGGAGCCACAGATTGATAATGCATGTCTATCACAATCATTCTAATATCTAAAAATATGGCCACAATACACAGCAAGCAACATGTGCCGGAACTGCTGGGAGAAGCAGATATTTTAACAATTCTAACTGACAAAAATTAGCAGAAATCTCCAAATCCTGATCAAAATGATTAATAACCTTATAAAACTTTTCTTTCTGGGATCTTACCTTACTGAGTCAAGAACTAATAATTTTGAACTAATACATAATATAGAGAACTCTCTGCCCATCAAGCAGAGAGTACAACCATTTTGAACACAGGTAGAACATGTATGAAATAGACTATGTGTTAGGACCTAAAGAAGCCTCAATGAATTCCAGAGGCACAGGGCCATGCAGACTGGGCTGCTAGTTTCTGTTTGTGCTTCTAAGTTCCCTTTGCCCATTCTTCAGGAGACCACCTGAAATGCACCATACTCCTTGGGTGCCCCTGCCCTCCAGCTTCCCCTTGGGTTCAGCCAAAGCACTACCAGATCAGGGGAGGAGGGAGAGTGAGGTCCAGGGTTTGCTGCCCTGGCTCCCTTCCTAGGAAACTCTGGCTGGCTGCACCCCTCCACCTGAGCCTCTGCTTCTGCCCGCCCCGCTCCCTGCAGGCAGTAAGGCTGCAGTGCCACCAAGCCCTTGGGGCTCTCCGACCTCCTGCCCACACCTTTGTCAATAGTCTCTTTATCAAACCCTTCTCAAATTACCCAATTTGAGTGTGCCATCTGCTTCCTGCCAGGATCTTAACTGAATACAGACTTGTTCTCTGACAACAATGCAATTAAATTAGAACCTGGTAACAAAAGGTTATAATTAAAGAAACACTATTGAAAAGTAAATAACATTATTAAATAACCCTGGGTTTAAAAGGAGATCATCAGGAACAGTAGAAAATATTAGATATGAATGATAATGAAAACATTTTATGTCCAAATTTGTGAGACTCAGCCAAGACAGTTCTGTAGAAGGAATTTTGTAGCTTTTAATACAGTAGATCTATTGGAAAATCAGAAGGCTTAAAAAGGAGCTAAGCATTTGGTTCAAGACAGAGGAACAGATCAAATCCAAAGAACCACAAAGGAAGGAAATAATACAGAAAGACAGAAGCAAATGAAATAACGGGAAAGACGTTTAACAGAACTAAAAGTTGGAGCTCTGAAAATATTTAAAAAGATTAAAAGAGAAAAATGCAAAAAACAAAATACAGGCCAAAGGCATGCCAGTAATCCCAGCACTTTGGGATGCCGAGGCGGGTGGATGGCTTGACCTCAGGAGTTTGAGACCAGCCTGTGCAACAGGGCAAAATCCTGTCTCTACAAAAAATGCTAAAATTAGCTGGGCGTGGTGGCACACACCTGTAGTTCCAGCTACTAGGGAGGCTGAGGTGGGAGGATTGCTTGAGCTGGGGAGGCTGAGGCTGCAGTGAGCCAAGATGGCGCCACTGTACTCCAACCTGGGAGACAGAGCAAGACCCTGTCAAAACAAACAAACAAACAAACAAACAAAACCATAAAAAGCCAGAATATAAAGAAAAAAAGATATGCTAGTCATTTAAATATTAACGTGAAATAGATTAATTCCTAGAAAAATGTCTATTGCCTCGAGAAATAGAGAACTTGCCAGATTAAAAAGCATGAGGAAAACGGAGGTGATAAAGACCCCAGCCCCAGAAGCCCAGATGGTTTTATTGTTTCTGCCAGGGTTAGGAAGAACAATTGATTTCTCTTCCATGCCGGTGGTTCCAGGAAATAGTGAAGGAGGAGGAGCTGTCTAGCTGGTTTCGGCGGGGCTGGGGCTGGGAGTGGGGGGCCCGTGTCTTGCAGAAGTGGATATGAATCTCCCCCAGCCACCTGCAAGGCGCTCGCACGCAGCTGTAGGGACTGAGGTGAAGCCGGCTCTCCCAGGAGTGTGGATGAAATGGTTAACGGCGAGGCCGCTAGGGCAGCGCAGGCCCCTGCTGGGCGCCAGGGAGGCTTAGCCAGGCGACGCCAGGATGCCCATGGCAGGGGCTCGATGGCAGGGGCTGGGCTGGAGGGGACCCAGCCCCGGGGTTCAGGGTGGCCCGAAGTCCGTGCACCCCCGCACCGCAGTGCGGGGAGGTTCCCATGGGCGAGCTGCCCAGAGGCTTTGTCGAAGTTGCCCAGCCCTGGGACGGTGGAGGGAGGGCGGTGGCGCGCACAGAGATACCAGTCAGCCCCTGGAACTAGGAACGCGGCTGGGGGCGGGTGACGCAGGCTGGGGTTTGCCGGGGTGGCCCCCGAGCGGCGTGTGACTTGGGGGTCCAAGGAAGTTAAACTGGACAGGCTGGGGTGAGGACAATGGGGGCCTGGAGAGGTGGGGCGAGAGGAGGGCGGGGGGTCCCCACGAGCCGCGGTAGAGGCGAGGCGGCGGGTCCGCGGGCGGGTTGCATCATTCGGCGGGGAGGGCCTCGGTCACTGCTGCTCTTCCCCCGGCGCCCCGGCCCCGACACAAGATGCGATTTCACCGCGCACCTGTTACACCCGGAGCCAGCATCCCTGGCGCAGGGAGCCCTCCCTCCCCAGCCCCGCCCGCCCCCCACGATGCGTCTGTCGCTGTCGCTGGCTCAGAGCGGGGGCAGGTGGACGTTTTACGATTTCACTCGAAAGGGGCCAGGGTGGGGGACGGCCTGGCGAGGGGTCCGCGGGCAAGTTCAGGTGCACGCGGGGCTTCGGGACGGGGCGCCGCCGGGTCCCTCACCCGCGGGGTCTCAGGGGCACGCCGGGGGAGGGGACGCCGCGTCCGAGCCGGGTGTCGGTCCCCCACCCTCCGCGGGGCCCGCCGCGGTGTCAGCGGTGACGTCACAGCCCGGCCCCGGCCCCCTCCGTCCCCAGCCCCATCCCCGCGGCGGCCGCGTCGCCCGTCCCTCTCCCCGCGCGACAAACCAGCTGGCGACTGGAGCTCGGACGCCGCGCGCAGCCAACCAGCGCCTCGGGAGGGGCGCGGGGCGGTCCGGGCCGGGGGCGCGCAGCCCGTCACGCGGCGGCGCCGTCACAGCGCAGAGCAGCCGGCGAGCGGCAGCAGCTCCGGGCTCGGGAGCCCGCGCCCATGCCAGTGCCCATGCGGGGCCGCCGCCAGTGACGCCGGAGAGGTAAGGCCGCCGCCCGCCCGGCCTCCCGCGCCCGCGCCCCTCGCCCCGCACCTGCGCCCGGCAGCCCGCGCCCGCAGCCCGCACCTGCACCCACTGCGCCCAGGGCGGGGAGCTCCGGCCCGGCGCCCTTGTTGCCGCCCAAAGCGCAGGCACTGCGAGGCCCCTTCACTTCCAGATCTTCCTCCATCTCCGCAGAGAACAATGGGGGAAATTCAGGGGTGTCCGCCCTTCAGGTGCCGCTGGAAAAGGTCCCTTTGCCGCGATCTCGGCTGCAGCGGGACCCTCGGCTTAGGCGGGCGGGGGTCGCCCTCGGGAGGGCTCGCCCGGCCGGCGGGATCGGGATACCCCGGCCCTTCCCCGGCTATTCCGCTTCCCTGGAGAGGAGCCACCGGCGGGGCTGCGGGAGGGGCTGCGCCCAGACGGCGGGGGAGGGGAGGGATGGTGAGCGGGGCTGAGGACGCTGACGCCGCACCTGGGAGGGTGCGCGGCTGCAGCGCCTCGGCCCGAGGGGAGAGCGCGCAGGGCGGCCGGGCGCGGGCAGCTGCTCTGGTTCCCGGGGTAGGGGAGGGCGGATGCTGGAGCCGGGAGCAAAACAGGCGGGCGGGGCGGGGGCTGCGGCGTTGGGGCCTGGCCACCCGCTTCGTTGCACGGCCGGCCTGCCCATCACCCCCTCCCACGCCAGAGACCCCAGCTCCCTTCCAGAAAGACCCAGCACCTGGGAGGGGCCGCCGGCGAACACTGCCTGCGTCTCAGCAGCCAGCGCCCCTGTAACAGGTGTGGCCCGGCGGCGAGGGAGGGGCTGCGGGGCCGCAGGGTCTAGGCTGGCGGCGCGCCCCCGGCGCCCGGGCTTGGATGACACGAAGGAACAGTGGCCGCGAAGACCTTCGCACTCCCGCTTTAAGCCGCTCCTCACGCTGACTTCCCCCAAACCAGCGGCACTGCCCTCTCGCTGGGAAGGGCCGGGGCAGCATCCCCGCCGGGAGGGAGGGTCCGCAGGAGCGGGGCGCTGGGCGCCGGTAGGTGGGGTTGGGGGGGCCCTGCCGGCCGCAGGGGCGGGAGGGGGAGGGGAAGGAGGGAATGCCAAGTCATGGGGCCTGCTGGGCGCGAGCGCGACGTCGCCCGGCGCGGACCCGATGCGCGCCCACGTCCCCGGGAATAGGGACTTTCCCCCAGAGACTGGAGGACCCCTTCCCCAAGCGTCAGCCCTTTCCAAGGGGTGCCTGCATTGCTGGAATTAAAGGCCTGCCAGGGCAAGCGGATTGGATCTTGCGGCTGCGGAGAGGAGGCGGTGCGGAGAGGCCCCTGCCGCGCAGGGCTGGCACTGGCCTCACCCTGGGGACGCACAGCGCGACACCGTGCTCGGCTCTGTGGGACACCCGGTCGCACTCAGGCTGGCGGGGCCTTTGCCAGGGAAGCCATGCCAGCACCCTCGTGGTGTGAGAAGGCAGCAGAGGGTTTGAAGGGAAGCTCTGGGGTCCACGTGGGGGTTGGGGCTGCACCTGCGGCGGCCATTTTGCAGGTGTGGTTGGCCACCAGCCTTAGCCAGGCTGTGGAGTGGGGCAGTCAGGAGTGGGGCAGTCAGGAGTGGGGCAGATGTGGAGCTTGCGGTGCAGGGTGTGGGATGGGCCAGGGCCAGGGCTCAGGGCTGCCCTTGCACTGAACACACACCGTCTATTTAGAGGGGTTCCTTGTTTGGTTGATGGGGTGGTTGGAGTCAAGACCCAGGAACCGTCTGGACCGGAGGGATGCAGGAGGGATGCGGTAAGGCCGCTGGCTGAGGGGCCCAGCGTGGGATCGGAGGAGGGCAGCCTTTACCCGGGGTGAAGTCTCGGGAGGGCGCTGGGTCCAAGGCAGGGCCCCGATGAACAGCTTCACTCCGGCTGCAGATGGATCTGAGGCCCTGCAGGTGTCCTCCCCGGGCAGGTCCGCAGGGTGGACAGAGGATGGAATCAGTTGTCAAGGCAGGGGTCCCGGGCCGGGCCCGGGGAGGTCCCTGTGGTGAGGGCCTGCAAGATGTCTGCTGTGTGCCAGCCCTGCTCCCAGCTGGGTGCTACCCCCCTGGGTGCCTCCTTTCCCCCTTCCCCACTGGAATGTCCCACAGACTGCCCCATCTGGGGCTCCAGCCAGCCAGCCACAAACAGGTGGAGCCTGGAGTTCTGCCCAAAGCCCAGGGATGATGCTTGGCTGGATCAGGATTAAAACTGGGGTCACTGCCCGGCCGCCCAGCCTGTGCCCCGCAGTCCTCACTGATGTCATGACTGCTGACCTTGGGTCCCCCATGCCCTTTGGGAGTAGGGTAAGGCAGTCCTCCTGTGGGATTTGTGAAGGGTGGAGGGGGAGATGTGGGCTGGAGGAGGAGGCCCTGGAGGAGACTGAGGGCATCTCTTCAGGCCACTCAGCCGGGCCGGCCAAAGCAGGTGAACTGGGTGTGGTGGGGACGGGAAAGGAGACGTTCCCACAGAGCCCTGGTCCTACCAGATTGGGGTCTATGGAGGGGCTACCAGCATTAGGTCATTGGGATTTACTGAGCCCTGCGCGTGCCTGGCTGGCCAATCCCGTCAGGCCTGAAACCATCCGTGCACATCTATCAGTGAGCTGGGAGGGGCCTGAGCTGCCACCACGGGTGGAGAGTGGTGGGCCTGGGTCTCTGGGTGGCTGTGATTGGTAGGATGAGCACGTGGTTGTCTGCCTGCAGAGTCTGGGGACCTCTCTAGGTCATTGCCACATTCAGTGTTCTTAGGCCCAAAGGATGTGCCTCACCACCCACAATATGGGTGGCCAAAGGGACTCAAGGTGTCACCTCCCACTGCCCATCACCCACTCCATGCCCAGGAGCGTCTCTGAGAACCGTGGGGGGCTGGGCCACACCCTGCCCCGAACCTGTCCATGGGTGGCCAGGGTACCCAGGGACACAGCCAGGCAGCGTTGGGCCTGCGTCCTTGCCGGCTTCTGCCCCTTAGGTGGTGGCCTCCGGCCATAGGCCCATCCCTGCTACAGGAGGGTTTGGGACCCCAGAGCTTTGCATCCCAGTCCTTTGGCATGGCACCTGGGCAGAGGCAGGGACACAGTGGCCCCACCTGACGAAGCCAGCTTGCTCTTTAGCTCCTGAGCCCCACTGGGATCCCCACCCTCAGCCTGGCTGGCCTCTCGCCACCCCAGTGCCCCCACCCCCAGGGCCTCAAGAACCCAGGGAACAGCTGGCTGGGCTTGGCCACGTGCTGCAGTTGGGGGTGCTGTGGGGCAGAGGGCACAGTCAAGGTCAGCAGCAGGTGGAGACTGAGCCTCCTGACCTCTCCTGCTCCTTGCCAGCCCATCCTGCCAGCTTTGGCCTCCTGCAGGCCTAGTGCATTGTAGAGATTGATCCGGATGTGTGGATATGGGACTTGGATGTGGGACTCAGAGGCTGGGGTTGCCGGAATCTGAGTAGGAGGGGCTGCTGCCTCTCTAAAGCCTCCTCACCCTGGATTTAATCTCCTAATCCCAGGCCTTGTGGTCTGGGCAGGCCCAGCCCTGGCTGCCACAGAGCCTGGGGATTCAGATGACCTTTGGGGGTCCCTCCTGCTTGCCATCCCTGCCAGATTTCAGGACGCCTTGGGGTATAGGGAGGGCAGGCCAGTGCCTGGCTCTCCAGGCATCCTCGTGCGTATTCCTCACCCCTCCCCACAGTGCCCTGGAGGGGTCCAGAGCAGTCACCCGGCCACACACACTCATAGTCACATGCATCCACTCGAACACACACAGATCCACATGCATATACACATACACACACATTGCACACACACTGACACACACATGCACGCACACCCACCCATGCATACATTCACACACAGACACTCATACACACACATGCATGCTCATGCACACTCACATACCCACACATACATTCACACACAAACACACATACACTCATGCTTATGCACACATGCATACACACATGCATGCATGCAGATAGACACACACACACTCTGCATCCCTTGTCCTTGTCTTTGTTCTTGCCTGGGTTTCTTCTCAATACTTTCTACTCAACCTCCACATTAGGTTTTAGGCCCCCCTCAAATGCTGCCTCTGCCATGATGCCTGCTGTCACCCCTACCCCTCAGATTGGCACCCCCTCCACAACCATAGGTTTCCAGGGGTGGGGAAGAAGACGGAGAACACTGGTCATAGCCTGCACTGTGCACCTCATGTGCTTCCCTTTATCCCATGCCACTCCACACCTGAACAATGAGAACAGCACCGCTTGGCTTGGACCCCACTGAGCCAGGTGGTGGTGTTCCCATTTTCCAGGTATGGAGACTGAGGCTCCTGAGAAGCCCATGTGGCTTGTAAAGTGAGGACCTGGGACTCCGAGGATGGTAGCTCCTTTAGTGCTTTCTGCTCATCCCTCCACTTTCTCCTCCACCCCCATTACCCCCCACTTCTCCCACCCCCACGGTGCCTCACACAGAGTGAAGACTCAGTCAGTGCTCTTCCATGGCTGAGCCGGTTGTTTTAGCCCAGGTACCGCATTTTCTGGTAGAGTCCAGGTTGAGCTTTGGCCACCCTCTCAGGGGTTGGGGTGTCTTTGGGTCTCAGTGTCTCTTGTTCAGAACCTATGGATTCCTGAGCCTGGCTTAGGAATGACAGGCACCCCCTTCCCTCTGGGCCTCCCGTGGGGCTCCTGAAATGCAACTCTAGGGACAGGCATGGCCCCAGACTGCTCCTGCAGGGCCCCTTCCCTGAGGCTGGTAGTGCCAGGAATGCCTTCAAGGGGTTCCTGCCCCCACCTCAGCCCTGCCAGAAAGGCCCACCTGAGGGTGGGCCTCAGTTTCCTTCTCCATCTGTCATCAGCTCAAGCCAGGACGGTGCAGGACAGGGCTGGGCAGTCAATGCTCAAGGTCATGGGTCGGTGTGGCTCCTGAGGAGCTGCTGTGGGGCTGGGGTGGGGCTGTACTCAGTTGCTTGGTGTCATCTGGTCCCCACTCTCCTGCTTCTGGGGCCAGGGCCCCACCATGGGTGCAGGTCCTTGGGGCCTGGGAGGGCTGCAGCTCTAGGACAAGTAGTGGCTGCAGTGGGCTAGGCGCAGACCAGAGGAACACGCTTACGGCCCCACACCCTTTGCGTCAGCTCTGTACTTAGGCAAGATGTTCTTGGTTGGTGTTTTATTTTCTCCAGCTCTTGGTTATCTTTATTTTATTTCATTTTAGAGACAGGGTCTCACTCTGTCACCCAGGTTGGAGTGCAGTGGTACAGTCACAGCTCACCACAGCTTCAACCTCCTGGGTTCAAGTGATCCTCCTATCTCAGCCTCCTGAATAGCTGGGACTATGGGCATATATCACCACACCTGGCTAATTTTTTGTAGACGGGGTTTTGCCATGTTGCCCAGGCAAATCTTGAATTCCTGAGCTTAAGCAATCCTCCTGCCTCGGCCCCACAAAGTGCTGGGATTTTAGGTATGAGCCACCGCGCCCAGCCTTTTTATTTTCTTGAATGGGTTTTTTCCCTTTTATCGCACCTCCAGAAGTGGCCTCTGGCAGCTGCTTGCCATGTCCCCTGGACTGGAGTTTCTGTTTCTTGGACCCTAGAGCTGCTTGTTTCTTGGTTTCCTGTCTTGTTTTGCTGGAGCACATCCTTGTGTGACTTCCTTGAAAGGGTGCATGAGTCTTTGGTGTGTGAGAGTGTTTTTGCTGTGTCCTTGCTCTGGGTGGTAGTGTCTGGGGGTGCTTCTGTTCGTAAGTAGTTTTCCTGGGAACTCTGAGGATAGGGTCACCATGGCTTTCTGCATCAGGTCACTTATGAGCAGGCTTTGTTGGCAACTCGTCTTTTCTCCCTGGAAGCTTTTAGGATCCTGTCTTTTCCTTGGTGTTCTAACTTCATGTCGACGGGTGTAAGGATGGGGTTCGCATTTATTGGCACTCGATGGGCCCTTCACACTGAAGTCAGGGTCTCTACTTCTATTTGTTCGTAATTTCCTCCTTTTCATTTTTTCTTTTACCCTGAATTCATGGGTTGGTCTGTTTGGTTGCTTTTCTCTTGTATATTCTGTCTCCTTGTTTATATTCTAAAGTCCTTTGACTGCCTTTTCTAGGGTTTTTGGAATCTTGTACTTCATCTCTTACATTTTTCATCTCTAAAATCTTCACGTTTCTAAATGTTCTGTCTCATAGCATTCTGCCCTTGTTTTGAAAATGAGCATCTTCTTGAATCTCCCGGGTGTGTGGACAGAGGTTGTGCTCAGTTGTTTCGCGTCTGTTCCATGCTTTGCCTGTCCTTCCCGCAGGGCCTGTTTTCTGCTGGCAGCTCTGGTCCTTCCCTTTCACACTCTGTTCTCATGCCCGAGGAAGGCATTAGTTGGCACATCATGTGTTAGGGAGGCCATTGGCGGGAGCGGCAGGGCTGCTGCTGCTCACCCCGGAGTGGTTCTGACCAGAGCTGGGGTGGGGTGTCCATGGGGGGTGGGGTGTCCATGGCAGGCCCTGGCTTAGGTGAAGGGGTGGGGCTGGCTACCAAGCTGCCCCTGCATATCAGAATGAGGGGTACTGCATTCTTCAGCTCACTGAAGGCTTCACTCCTGCTATGGAGAAAGCCATTCAGCTGCTCACCTGGGGGCACTGGCAGTGACCACCCTCGGAGGGTGGATGGCGGGGCTGGGGGTGCGGGCTTCCATGTTAGCCTCACTTCTCACCCCTGCCTTCCACCAGGTGCCTGAGTTCCCGTGCCTGAGCCCCTGCCCCTTCCCTGCCCTCTGCAAGCGGCACTCAGGGCTGAGGTCCCAGGAAACGCCTCTCCCACGCCCTTTGCAGTTGGGGGCTGTGTGGTGGGCTCTGGCCCTATCCCATGGGGTCTCAGAGCGACCAGTGTGCCTGCAGTCATTGGACCTGGGGCTCCTTACTCTCCAGGGGTGGCCAGGACACTCCTCTATGACAATCGGTTGTAATTCTAAGAAAAACCTGCTGTGGTTTTTTTCTCAAACTCTTCAAGAAGGATCAGTGTTTCAGGAAGTGGCCCATGCCGATGCTTTGTTCTGGGCTGGCCCTGCTGGGTGTGCACATGGCGGGCCACTTGTCTAACTGGGAGCAAGTGGATCCTTGAGGTGAAGGCAGATCCCCGAGGTGAAGGCGGATCCCCGAGGTGAAGGCGGATCCCTGAGGTGAAGGCTGATCCCTGAGGTGAAGGCGGATCCCCGAGGTGAAGGCGGATCCCTGAGGTGAAGGCAGATCCCTGCCTGAGGTGAAGGTGGATCTCGAGGTGAAGGCTGATCCCTGAGGTGAAGGTGGATCTTGAGGTGAAGGCGGACCCAGAGGTGAAGGCAGATCCCGAGGTGAAGGCAGATCCTGAGGTGAAGGCAGATCCCTGAGGTGAAGGCTGATCCCTGCCTGAGGTGAAGGTGGATCTCGAGGTGAAGGCTGATCCCTGAGGTGAAGGTGGATCTTGAGGTGAAGGCGGACCCAGAGGTGAAGGCAGATCCCGAGGTGAAGGCAGATCCTGAGGTGAAGGCAGATCCCTGAGGTGAATGTGGATCCCGAGGTGAAGGCAGATGTCTGAGGTGAAGGTGGATCCCCAGGTGAAGGCGGACCCCTGAGGTGAAGGCAGACCCAGAGGTGAAGGGCGTGTGGGCTCCAGGCGGATGCCTGTGCGATGCTCTGCAGCGTGGGCCTCTCCAGCAGCTGGGCAGGGAGTGCCTGTGCCAGACCTGTGTCTGGCCCTCACCGTCACCCCATGCCTGGTCTTTCCTGGACACTCCTCGAGCTGAGGCATGCTTTGTCATCTGCCTTGGTGCCACCCCCGGCCCCCTTCCACAGGGACTTGGCTTTTTCTGCTGATGCCCCCACCCCAGGGTGAGGCAGGAACCTGAAATGGTCCTAGAGCCCCAAAGCAACAGGGGAGTTCCTCCGGGGCCACCCTGCCCTCTGTGCCTGCAGTGACTTGCGGGGCGTGGCCCGGTGCGCCCAGTGGGTTTTCTGCATGCATTTTTATCAAGTGAATGGATTCTGTTCCCCTCTCCTCTGTCCTGGGGCCCCTGGCTCAGGGCTTATGGTCTCCCTTTCCTGGAGTCATCACAGCCGGCTGGCCATACCCACATACCCGCATGGATGGCCACCATCCCCCAGCCCTCTTTCCCTCTCCTGCCCACGGGCCATCTTCTCTGCCCACTTCCCGTGGGTGCATCCTGGGTCTAGTCAGAGCCTCAGACACCCATGGTGTTGCCTCTATGTCCCCAGCGCAGACCCCACCCTGCCACCAGCAGCTTCTCGGCCTCTTCTTTGCCTCTGAGCAGTCATCCCAACCCCTCTGGCTTCCTCCCTGCCACCCTTGAGCCTGTGCCCTCATCTCTGGCCACTCCAGCCAGCGTGACCTCACCCCACAGGACCAGTTCATGCTTCTTGTTTCTGATGACTTCCTGCCCCACCTGTCCCAGAGGTGCCCCTCTCTGTCTTTGAGGGGAGCTCGCCCTTTCTCCTGGGCTCTGGCATGTGCTGTGTCTGGCACTGTGGACCGCAACCCCCTGCCTTCTCAGGGGTTCAGCTGTGTCAGACCCCCATCCTCAGCTTTGCCTTCTGCCATCAGCCACGCCCACAGGCTCTGACCACCCTTGGGGCCACGTGGCTCCCTCTCAGGTTGGCTGACAGAACAACTTCTTGAAGACAGTTTCTTTTCTTTTCTTTTCTTCTTTTCTTTTTTTTGAGATGGAGTCTCACGCTGTAGCCCAGGATGGAGTGCAGTGGCGCAATCTCTACTCACTGCAACCTCTGCTTCCCGGGTTCAAGTGATTCTCCTACCTCAGCCTCCCAAGTAGTTGGGATTACAGGTGCCTGCCACCACGCTGAGCTAATTTTTGTATTTTTAGTAGAGACAGGGTTTCACCATGTTACAAGCCAGGGTGGTCACTAACTCCTGACCTCAAGTGATCTGCCCACCTCGGCCTCCCAAAGTGCTGGGATTACAGGCATGAGCCACTGCACGCGGCCAATAGTTACATCTTTAAAAATTGTGTCATGTGGTAGCAAAAATATACAACAAAGAATACAGAATATTACAACCAACGGCCACATGCCCACATTAGCTTTCAAAATAAGGCATTTCCAACCTGCTCCCCAAGGGTAGCACTGGCAGAGGGCTCACCACCACCCGGCATCTCGGCCGACCCACATCACCCTGGGGAGGAAGACGGACAGCTGGGGCCTGGTGGGAAGGAGGTCCTTCCACGTCACCATGGCGGGCACATCGAGTGGCCTTGGTGGCGTCCAGGCCCTTAGACCCCCTCCACGCCCGGCACCATGAACTCGGTGCTGATCGCTCCTGGAGTGTCATCGTCTGCCCCGAGTCTGTGGAGTGCTGCTTGTGTGTTTGAAACTTCGAGGGGCCTGCAGCCGACTCTGCATTCATCTGCATCTTGGATGCTGGGCATTTGGGCTGTCTCCATTCTTTTTGTAATGATAAGTCATTCTGCATTTGGGTGTATTTCTCCCTGTGAATATGTATAGCATCTCTACTTGCAGAGTTGCTGGGGCACAAGGTCTGCAGCCCCTCCAGATGTTACCATGTTATTTTCAAAGTGGTGGCACCCGTTCACTCCCAAGGTGAGCTGTAAAAGCTCCTGTGGCCTCCTTCTGACAGCGTTTGGTGTGCCCTACTTTTAAATGTTGCCATCTGGTGGATACAGTTTGAAAATATGGTTTCCGAATTACTATCGTGGTTGAGTATCTTTTCATGTAAATTGCCAGTTCATATCTTTTTGCCCATTTTCTTCTGTGATTTTTGTAAATTTTTATTTTTATCTGTCCTCTGTGTATTCTGCGTACAAATCCTTCGTTGAATTGTATGTGTTGCAGATACCTTCTCCAGGTGGGTGGGGTTCTCATCACCGTTTTAGTGATATCTTTTGATACCCAAACTTTCATTTTGGTGTTTTCCGTGGGTTAAGAAATCTTTCCGGCTGGGTGCGGTGGCTCGCACCTGTAATTCCAGCGCTTTGGGAGGCCGAGGTGGGTGGATCACTTGAGGCCAGGAGCTTGAGACTAACCTGGCCAATGTGGCAAAACCCTATCTCTACTGAAAATACAAAAAATAAAAATAAAAATAAAAATAAAAATAGGTGTGATGGCGCATGCCTGTAATCCCAGTTACTTGGGTGGCTGAGGCACAAGAAACTTTTTTTTTCTTATACTTTAAGTTCTAGGGTACATGTGCACAACATGCAGGTTTGTTACAAAGGTATACATGTACCATGTTGATTTGCTGCACCCATCAACTCGTCATTTACATTAGGTATTTCTCTTGAATCCTGGTGGCAGAGGTTGCAGCGAGCCAAGATTGCACCACCGCACTCCAGCCTGGGCGACAGAGTGAGACTCTGTCTCAAAAAAAAAAAAAAAAAAAAAAATTCCTTCCCTGGGGGTAGTGTGAAGATATAACTCTTCTTTATTTTCTTCCAAAACATTTTTTGTTAACATAGAGGTCTTTAATCCACATGGAATTTATTTGACATATAAAGGGATCTAATGGTGTATTCTCCATATTGCCAACCAGTGTTCCTTCCATCGCTGGTTCGGTCATCCGTCCTCTCCCCCTTGCTCTGTAAAGCCACCTTTCCCAGATGTCAAAAGGGCTGTGCTTCTGCAGGTCTGTTCCTGGGGTCCCTTCTGTTGCACTCGTGATGGCCTCTTCCTGTCCCAGCACAGCCCGACTTCATGCCAGGGCTTTCTACCAAGGCTCGAGATCATAGGGCGTGTTGCCCTCTGCCCTCTGGTCTTTTTTTTTTTCTTCTTCAGACTTGTTATTGATGTTCTTAACATCTTACTCTACCATATACATTTCTAGAAGCAACTTGTCATGATTCACAAAAGAACTTGAGTTTTCATATGAAATGACATTGAGTTTTTGAATCAATTTGGGTAAAATTAAATGTTTTCAAGATATTGAGATTTATTTTCCACCAATAAGTTATAGTTCTCCATTTATTTAGATTTTCTGCAATGTTTTTAGTAAAGTTCTACAATTTTCTTTATAATAAGTTAGTGACGGCTGGGCGTGGTGGCTTATGCCTCTAATCCCAGCACTTTGGGAGGCTGAGGCGGGCAGATCATGAGGTCAGGAGTTCGAGACCAGCCTGGCCAACACAGTGAAACCCCATCTCTACTAAAAATACAAAAAATTAGCCGGGCGTGGTGGTGGGCGCCTGTAATCCCAACTACTCGGGAGGCTGAGGCAGGAGAATCACTTGAATGCAGGAGGCGGAGGTTGCAGTGAGTCGAGATCGCACCGTTGCACTCCAATCCCAGGCGACGGTGTAAGACTCCATCTCAAAAAAAAAAAGTTAGTGACATTTATTCCTAGGTACTCTATAGTTTGGGTTATTATTTTATTTATTTATTTTTTAGAGAGAAGATCTTGCTCTGTTGCCCAGCCTGGAGTGCAGTGGTGTGATCATAGCTCACCGCAGCCTCGAACTCCTGAGCTCAAATGAACCTCCTACCTCAGCCTCCCAAGGAGCTGGTACTACAGATGTTGCCACTACTCCTGGCTAATTGAAAAAAAAATTTTTTTTTTGTTTTAGAAATGGGTCTTGCTATGTTGCTCAGGCTGGTCTAGAATTCCTGGGCTCAAGCGATCCTTCTACCTCAGCCTCCATGGTAGCTGGGACTACAGGTGTGAGCCACTGTGCCAGGTTGGGTTATTATTTTAAAGGATACCTTAAAATATGTTTTAATTCTTTATCAGGTATATAAGAATGTTCTTGATTTCTACAACCTTATTGAACCTTCCTAATTCAAATATTTTTTCTGTGGATTCTCTTGATTTATGTGTAGTTGAGCAAATGGTCTGTAAATAATGACAGTTTGGTTTCTTTCTTTCAAATTCATATTTATGTTGTTTGTTATTTTCCTGTCTTACTGGTTTGGCCAGAACCTCTCCCACAATGTTAAATAGAAGTAGAGATAGCAAGCATCCTGGACTTGTTTCTGAATTTAAAGGAAATGTTCCTATCATTTTACCATTAAGTGTGATGTTTGGGTAGGTTTTTAGTAGATAGCTATTATGAGGTTAAAAAAGTTTTCTTTTATTCTAATATTGCTTAGAATTTTATCACAAATGAGTCTTGAAAATTATGGAATGCTTTTTTAGTATCTATTGAGGGCCTCATATTCTTTCTTCTTTAATTTGAAAATTATAATGATAGCTATCCTAATGTCAAGCTATACTGGTATTCCTGGAATATGCTTACCTGCATTGCCCTTTATATTTGTTACTGTATTTTCTTGCTAATTTTTCAGACTTTTGTACCTATGTTCATCAGTGAAACTGGTCTATAATCTTTCTCAATTTTTTCTTGTTTACTTTGATGCTAAAATTCTATTAGCATCAGTGAATGAGCTAGGAGTACAGTTGGCTCTCGATATCTGTGGGTTCTGCATCTGTGAATTCAACCAAATCAAAATTTTTGGAAAAAAAGAATGGTTTGTCTATACTGAACATGTACAAATGTTTTTCCCTTGTCACTATTACCTGGACAATACAGTATAGCAACTATTTATTAATACATAGCATTCACATTGTATTAGGTATTATAACTAATCTTGAGATGATTTAAAATATATGGAAGGGGCTGGGTGCGGTGGCTCATGCCTGTAATCCCAGCACTTTGGGAGGCCAGCGCGGGCAGACCATCTGAGGTCGGGAGTTCAAGACTAGCCTGACCAACATGGAGAAACCCTGTATCTACTAAAAATACAAAATTAGTTGGGCATGGTGGTGCATGCCTAGTGGCGCATACTAGGGAGGCTGAGGCAGGAGAATTGCTTGAACCCGGGAGGCAGAGGTTGCGGTGAGCTGAGATCACACCATTGCACTCCAGCCTGAGCAACAAGAGTGAAACTCTCTCTCTCTCTCTCTCTCTCTCTCTCTCTCTCTCTATATATATATATATATATGAGGATGTGTAGGTCAAATGCAAATACTACACCAGCTCATATGAGGGACTTGAGCATCTGTGGATTTTGGTATCTGTGGGGGGTCCTGGAACCAATCTCCTACTGATACTGAGGGACGACTTTATATTCTTTGGGTGTTTCCCTCTCTTTCCTCCATTCTCATAAAGAGTTTGTATAGGACTGATATTATCTTTTAAACAAATGTATGGTGGAACTCACCTATAAGAAGTGTCTGAATCTGCTGCCTTTTTTTGTGGGTAGATTTTTAAACTATTGGATCAATTTCTTTAATAATTGTAGGAAAATTCATGTTTCTATTGCTTATTTTTCTCATAGTTATGCATCACATTTTCCTGGTTCTTGGCAGGTCTAGTAATTTTTGATTGGATGCTAGACATGATTTTTAGATTTTAGAGAGTCTGACTTCTTCTGTTTCTTGCTTTAGTGCATGTTGGGCTTTGTCTTGGCAGGCGCTTAACTTACTTGAAGACCAGTTTGATCAGTCAAGGCCTGTTCTTAAGCTTTTCTAGAGCTGGTCTAGAGTAGACCACCTGCAGGAATAGTTTAGTCCCCCACCTAGGGCATGCCTTCTCCAGGGTCTCCACGGAATATCTGGAGTGGAGGCTCAAGAGGACTCCCTGTTCTGGCTGATAGGGTCACAGATGTCTCCTTACCTTGTGTGAGTTTTGAGAATTGTTCAGATTACAACGGCCCAGTCTTTTTGTGTCTGGATTATCCAGGAATGGACTAGTACTCTGAAAAGACTCAAGGGTACCCCTGTGCAAATTTCTGGACTTCTGCTGAGCAGCTCCTTTCTTCCAGAACTCTGACTCACAACCTCCAGCTGCCTCTGCCCACCCAAACTCTGACCACCATCTTCTCAACCTGTCAAAGCTGCCAAGGCGCTTGGGTCCTACCTTGCTGTGCCTGCCTCCAGGCAGATTTGGAGTGATCACAGGGCTCACCTAGTATGTGCCCCTTCTCTCAGGAATCACAGTCCTGCACTGCCTATTGTCTGATGTCTGAACACCAGTATTTTCGTATATTTTGTCTTCTTTGCTAGTTATTGTTTACAGTGAGAGGTTAAGCCTGGTCCCTGGGACTCTGTCATGGCTGGACATGAAAACTCCATGTTTTGCTATTAGTGTTTTCATTTCCATTTAGTAAGTATTTTTATATTTTCATCATGATTTTTCCTTTGGTTTGTTATTTAGAAGTTTATTTTTTAAATTTCTAAACATGGGTTTTTAATTATTTTTAAATTAATTTTTAGTCTAATTGTGTTCAAATTACATGATTCATTTTATACAGGTCTTTGAAAGCTACTGGGAGTTGCTTTACGGTCTAGTACATGGTAAAATATTGTAAATGTTCCATATGTAATGGAAAAGAATGTTGCTCTAATTTTCTGCGAGAGGCACATATGTCCATTAATTTATGATTATTGTGTTATTCATGCTATGCTCTTATTAATTATATATCTGTTTGATCTACCAATTAGTGAGAAATGTGTTAAAATCCCTGTCATGATAAATTAATGAATTCCTCCATATTACTTGACTCTGAACTTTGGTTTTATATTTTTGCCCTTTTTTTCTTTCTGGGATCATTTTGGGTAATTTTTTTCTGACATATTTTCCAGTTCATTAATTCTGTGTTGAGCTCCATTTAATTTGCTGATTAGCATGTCTGCTAAGTTTTCAGTTTTAAATAATTACATTTTATTTCTAAAAGTTCTGCATGGTTCTTTCCCATATTTTACCCCATTGTTTTTCACTTCTGCTTATTTCTTAGAACATTTAAGCCAACTTATTTTTATAATCTGTATTTCACAATTTTAATATCTGAAGTCGCTGAGGATCTAATCCCTCTCTTCCCTCTCTCTTCTCCCGTCCCTCCCCCTCCCTCCCCCCTCCCTCCCCCTCCCCCTCCCTCCCCCTCCCCCTCCCTCCCCCTCCCTCCCCCCTCCCCCTCCCTCCCCCTCCCTCCCCCTCCCCCCTCCCTCCCTCCCCTCCCCTCCCTCCCCCTCCCTCCCCCCTCCCTCCCCCTCCCTCCCCCTCCCCCTCCCTCCCCCTCCCTCCCCCTCCCTCCCCCCTCCCTCCCCCTCCCTCCCCCTCCCTCCCCCCTCCCTCCCCCCTCCGCCCTCCCTCCCCTCTCCCTCCCCCCCACCCTCCCTCCCCTCTCCCTCCCCTCTCCCTCCCCACTTCCCTCCCCTCCCCTCCCCTTCCCTTCCCTTTCCTTCTTCTCTCCTCTCTTTTTTTGGTGACTCTTGCTTATGGTGAATTGCTTCTCCAAGTGTTTGGTAATATTTCATTATGAGCTAACATTTGGCTGATGTTCATATGTGGGAATCTTGGGGCCCTGGGAAAGGAAGCCTTCTCCTGGGAGGATTTGTATGTGCTTTGTTAGGTGCTTTGGGGCCTAACTCCTGAGAACTACTCTGAGCTAACTTCTTGAATTTGGATTTCACTGATCATGCAGGTGTTGTAAATTTGAAACCCAAACTTTATGAGGACAGGCCTGTGGCCTTAAATTCTCAGTAACACTTGCTTTTTCACCACCTAGAGCTGGGTGTCATTCAGATTAATTCCCCTGTGTCCCTTTTTTTACCCAGCCTTCCATTTCACAGAGGTTGTAGCTTTGAAGGATTCAATTTTGTGGTGACTTGGTTCCAATCATCACTTTTTGTCTCTTTGAGGTCCTGCCTCCCATTCCCCCCACAGCAGGTGAAACCAAATTCTCTGGTTTCTGGTATCACCAAATGCCTGTAGCTTTGTTGCCACCTTAATTTCATCTCCTTCTTCCTCTTTTTCCTTTCCTTCTGAGGAGTCCTCTAATTTTCTTCTGATGTTTGTTATTTATCCTGAATTTCTAGGTGCTTTATAATGGAGGGTGTCTCACCCACCATACTGCAGAAGTAGAAGCCTCCATTCAGCCCTTTTGCTCTCTGTTGGGAAATATTATTGTTATTATTATTACTTTTTTGAGACGGAGTCTCGCTCTGTCACCCAGACTGGAGTGCAGTGGCGTGATCGTGGCTCACTGCAACCTCTGCTTCCCAGGTTCAAGCAATTCTCCTGTGTCAGCCTCCCGAGTAGCTGGGATTATAGGTGCCCACCACCACACCCAGCTAATTTTTGTATTTTTAGTAGAGATGGGGTTTCACCATCTTGGCCATGCTGGTCTCAACCTCCTAACCTTGTGATCCACCCACCTCGGCCTTCCAAAGTGCTGGAATTAGAGGCATGAGCTACCACGCCTGACCCGGGCAGGAAATATTAATTTTAATGAGCAAACTGATTTTTGATTTCACATATATCAGTATTTGTCAACCAAAATGAGGAATTTCTATTTATTTTACCTCAACTGTTTGGTAATGATTTTTAAAATGATTCTTTTTAGGTTAAGTATGAGCACAGTGTAGAACAATCAAATATTTCATAAAATTTGTTTAGAAAATTAGCAGCCTTTGTTCCTCATACCCAATTTTTTTCAACTCTCTTAGCTGTTTTTAAAATTTAGCTGTATATTACTAATTAACGTGCTTGTTCTGCTAATTCGTGCCTATTTTAGCAGTTATATAGATAGAATTATAAACTGTTTACCCTTTTGCGTTTGGTTTATTTTCTTCCATGTCCTATTTGTGGTATTCATCCATTTATCATCTCTCCCTCCTGAAATGCCACTAAAATGAAGGTAAAGGTAAACCAAAAAAAGACCTAAACGCTCCCATAAGAATGAAACAGGAGAGAACGCTCAGCAGCCACGTTCTGGATGCTGGAAAGCAGACCCGCGTGGAGACTGATCTAGAAGATTCACAAGAGTGGAAGCCTGGGTCCCTCCCAAGGCAAGCCTTGGTGACCTCCTGAAAGTCTTCCCAAGCCAACCACAGCTCCCTCGGGGACACTGGGGTCTGAACCAACCTGGGGATGATGTGGGGCTGCCCTCCCCATCCCTGTGCCTTTAAGGCTATGTGTTTCCTCGTCAGTCCGGCTTTAGCTACCTTCCGCAGGACCTTTGCCACAGCTTTGAAATGTATCTTCATTATCACTCATTCAAAATGTTTTCTAATATCCAGTGTGATGACTTCTTTGACCCATGGGTTTTTAAAAATTGTATTGCTTAGTGTCCAAGCAATTGGGTTGTTTTGTAGGTGATTTTTTTTTTAGGGTATTGATGTATAGCATAATTCTATTGTGGTCAGAGAACATCTGCCTTATAACTTGAATTTAAGATGGATATTTGTGGAAGTTTGCTTTATGACCAGCATATGGCAAATTTTAGCACACATTCTGTGTGCACTTTAAAAGAATATGTATGAGGCTGGGCATGGTGACTCACACCTGGAATCCCAGCACTTTGGGGAGCTGAGATGGGAGGATCATTTGAGCCCAGGAGCCCAAGACCAGCCTGGCTAACATAGTGAAACCCCATCCCTACAAAATAAAAAATTTAGCCAGGTATGGTGACATATGCCCATAGTCCCAGCTCCTCAAGAAGCTGAGGCAGGAGGATTGCTTAAGCCTAGGAGGTAAAGGCTTTAGTGAGCTAAGATCATGCCACTGAACTCCAGTCTCAGAGACAGGAGACCCGGTCTCAAACTAAATAAACAAAATAATGTGTACGATATATATTTTCTCCTCCTCAGTGGCTGATAGAACAAGCACAAATTTTCATCCTTTTATTTTCAACCTCTCTGTGTCTTTGTATGTAGAGTCTCTTATGAACAGAATATAATTTATAAAAATCTGGTCTGACAATTTTTAATGTTTTACTTGCTGTATTTAATTCATACTGAGTTGACCTTTTATCTGCAATCTTAACTCTTTCTTTTCCACTTGACAATTATGTTTTCATATTCTGTTTTTCTCCTTCACTGCCTTCTATTGGATTCATACAATAAATTTTAATTTTTTGGATATTTTTCTATTAACTTGTTAGTTATACATTAGTTTTCTACTTTCTAAATGATTACCCTAGCAATGACAACATGTATCCTTGACAATCGAATATAAATGATTACTGTTACCTCTTTCATGATCATATTGAAATCTTGCAGTCATGTCTTTTGGTTTCTATCATTTCTGTTGAGGAGTCAGTTGTCAATCTTATTTTTGCTCCTTTAAAGGTTACATGCTTTTTTTTTTTTTTTTTCTGGCTGACTTTAAGCTTTTTCTCTTCATCCTTGGTCCTAGCAGTGTTGCAGTGCTGTGCCTTGTGTGGCTTTCTTGTTTGTCTTGCTTTGTGTTTGTAGAGCTTCTTGAACCTGTGGATCAATGTGCTTCAGCAGCTTTGGACAATCCATGGTCATTAGTTTTGTAAATACTGCTTCTCCCCTGTTTTGGTCCATTCCAGCTGATATAACAAAAATATCACAAACAGGGTGGCTTGTGAATAAGAGAATTTATTTTTCACAGTTCTGGAGGCTGGGAAGCTCAAGAGTAAGGCACATTGGCTGAGGATCTGCTTTCTGGCTCCTAGACGCCTTCTTGCCCTGCTCTCACATGGTGGAAGGGCTGAGGGGTGTCTCTGGCATTTCTTTCATAAGGGCATGATCCCATTTGTGAGGCCCCACCCTCATGACCTAATCACCTTATAAAGGCCCCACTTACTAAAGTCATCACTTGGGGGGTTAGGATTTCAACATAAGAATTTGGATGGGAACAGGGGACACAAACATTCAGACCATGGCACCCCCCATTCCATTTCTTTTCCTTCTAGATTCCACTTACAGGTATGTTTGACCATTTCACTGTGTCCTATACTTTCCTGGCTGTCATGTCTATATTTCCTATTCTTTTTATCTGTTTTAAATTCTCTATATTTCTATTACCTGTCCTCCAGTTTACTAACACTGTCTTCAACTGTGTCTATCTCTTGAGTTCCTAATTTTAGGTATTTTGTTTTCCAGATCTAGCATTTCCATTTGATTTTTTTTTATAGTTTCCAGTCCTCTGGAAAAATTCTCCATTTTCCATTTATATTCTCTGTCCTTTTTGCTGTTATTTTGAATATATTTGTCAGGGTTGTTCTAAAGTCCTTGTTTAATAACTCCTAGATCTGGATCATGTTTAGATATGTGTCTTTTTTTTTTCTCATGTGTTTATATTTTATTTTTCCTCTTTGTTTTTAATCAGAGTCCTTTCTTATTTTATACCTTCTAAGTTTTGATTGGATGTCACACATTGCCTATTAAAAGAATGTAGAGTACAGAGATTATCCTGGGTTTGAAAAATAAAAATAAAAATAAAAGAGTGTAGAGGTTCCGGATGGCTTCCATTTTCTCTCCCAGGCAGCCAGACTGAAGTCCGAATTAAACCAAGCGAGGGCAGGTTGTAGTTTTCATAAGGCTCGTCCGAGCTGTGGCTCTGCCCTGCTCTTAGGTTTCGTACCTTGCTGGGCTTTCAGCCAGAGCCTGGTGTGATCACTGGGTATTCTCCTCCCGGAGGACCCTGAACTCAAATCTTTGTTCCTTCCCACCTGAGACTGTGCAAGAGTCCTCTTTGGTTTTCAGCTTGGGTTTTTAAAATCTCACCTCTCATATCCTCAGAATTTGGCAAATGTCTTAAGGGAAGGACTGGGCATTTGTTCATCTTAGTTGTTCACCTCTGTCTTCTGGAATCTTGGCCTCTCAAGTTTCTTTTTGCCCAAAAGCTCTGCAGCTTCCTCCGTCCCTCAGCAACGGCTCTCTGTCTGGGAAGACTCCAGATTCCCAGTCTCTTGCCCCGTGCGCAGAATGCAAATACACCCCGGAGGCTGTGCTGCGGAGGCCAGCTCCCGTCTTGGCAGCCCCTCCTCTGGAATGTTGGCTTGGGGCTGCACACTGATTCCTTCACACACAGTGCGGCGTGGTATCGGGCCTCTTGAGTAATGCATTGGTCGGCTGCTGGCCACTGCACCCACCAAGCCGCCTTCGCCTTCCATGCTTCGTGGTGTGCATATTCCACACCCCAGAGCCAAGAACAGAGGCTTCTCTGTGTCCTTGTACCACTTTTACATCTTAAAGATCAAGTTCTAGAATAGCTTTATTTTTTCAATACGGGAGAGCCAGTTGTCCCATACTGATCTTACCTCATTCCCTCAATTGCTGCCTTTTTCTTTAGTGTGTGTGTGTGTGTGTCTGCTTTGGACATGCTTAGTCTGTTCACGTGTCATTTCTAGACTTTGGAAATCATTGTAGCTCTGTAGGATATATGATAGCTGGTAGGGGATGTTTCCTCTCTTTGTTCTCATTTTTCAAAATTCTCTTATCCTGCCAAATTCCATTGAACATCCTGTTGGAATATTTTGCTTATTGGAATTGCACTGAATTTATATAGCTAAATTTGGGGAGAACTGGAAACTTTGCACTGTTGAATGGAATATCTGCTTTCATCAATATTTTCTTAATTTCTAAGTATTTCCAATTTCAGTACTCGAGATTACTGAGTCAAAGGATACAGACCTTCTTAAAGGCCCAGGGCGTGCTGCAGAATTGCTCCCTAGAAACCTTGCGGGGTTTGTGCTCTAGCCAGGGACTGGTGAACTTGCCTGTTCCTCTCTCCATCCCAGCTGGGGATTTGTGCTCTAGCCAGGGACTCGTGAGCTCGCCTGTTCCTCTCTCCATCCCGGCTGGAACGTCCTAAGACTTTTTCCAGTTTTAAAAGTGCAGGGATTTTCAACACAAGGAAACACAGATTCTCAGAGGTCATCCCTCCATCCACGCTGGCGGCCACTCCTGGCCGTGAGGAGAAGAGATAGTGGCGGAAGCACTC
Source organism: Pan troglodytes (assembly GCF_028858775.2). Taxonomy (NCBI): domain Eukaryota; kingdom Metazoa; phylum Chordata; class Mammalia; order Primates; family Hominidae; genus Pan; species Pan troglodytes. The sequence continues at coordinate 143,087,400 of NC_072411.2, read as the reverse complement.
TGCAGTGTAGACGCGGCTGCACCTGGTGGCTCTAAGGGGCTGTGGTGTAGGCGGCGTGAGGCCAGCCACATCAGGAACTTGTCCCCACTTAGCCATAGGGTGGCCTGGCACATCCCCCTCCCCTGTAGCCTCTGGAAGAGCTGTTGGCCTGAGGGACAGCCCTGCCCCACATCCAGCCTGTTCTGCAGAGGAGTTCTGGGGAGCCTGGGAGTGGCCTGGGCAAGGTCCAGGAGTTCAGCGTCTGCCCTGGTCCCAGGCTCACTGTGCTCCCTTTCCTTCTGCAGACAGACCCTTCCTGCTCTTGATCCTGTCCCAGGCTCGCTGTGCCCCCTTTCCTTCTGCAGACAGACCCTTCCTGCTCTTGATCCTGTCCCAGGCTCGCTGTGCCCCCTTTCCTTCTGCAGACAGACCCAGGCTCACTGTGCCCCCTTTCCTTCTGCAGACAGACCCTTCCTGCTCTTGATCCTGGAGCTTCCAGGGGCAGCCCAGAGGGGCTTGTCCCTTCTTCACAGCTATGAGGCTGGGGCACTGTAGGACGGGGGCTTTTTGCCAGATTCCCCCAAAGGTGGCACTTACAGATGGGGACGACCAGGCAGAAGGTTGCCTCTTCGTGGAATGTCAGTGTGGAAGGGTTTCAAGGAGGCCTCCCAGCCTTTGCTGTACTTGGATGCCTCTGGTGATGTGGGACTCACCACTGAGTGGGCACCCTAGAGCATTTAGACAGCAATTGGCGAAAACCTCTCGTGTCAGGCTGCATGAATTCTGTTTCATGGAGTTCTGGCCATTCCTGTAACCAACAGCTCTGTCCCGAGGCTGTCCCTGTCCCTGTGCCCAGGAGCCCCATCGTTCAGGCCGCAAGTCCCATGGGGAAGCAGCAGCATCTGGCTGGTCAGCCCGGAAAGACCTTTCACAGTGGCTGCTTTGTCACTGTTTTGCGGGGAGTTTTCATCAGCCTTCCTCAGAGTCCCAGTACCCGAGTGGCCAAATCATTTTGGGGTTCCTGACCACCACCCCGTCATTTCACAGATGGTAAACTGGGGCCCAGGAAGCTAAGTCACACAGCTGGGGTAAAGGCAAGGCCGAGGCTGGTCCCCCAGTCCTGGCTTGTACCGAATTCCCCGTGACTTGTCAGCTGCTTCTCCTCAGTGGGGCTCAGGAATGTTCCTCTCCACCTTCTGCGTGAATTACCAGCAGGACATTGGGCCGAAAACATTGACTTTTGTCCCATTGCTTAGGGCTGTCTGTGCTGTTCTTCTCATTTCTGAGTAAAGTTCTTTCTTGCTAATTCAGAGACCACACTACTGCTGATGTGGCTACCAGCTGGCGCTTGGTGTGAAGGGTGTGATGGGGCATTCTAGAACACTGTTCCGTTTTAAAGCGTCCTTGACATGTCGATCTGGAGCCAGCACTGGCTCTTGGGGCCTGCGTGGACCTGGTCTGGAGCCCACCAGGGCCTGCATCCACAGGGGAAGACCCTTCTTGGGGGGTTTGCCGTGGGTGTGAAGGCTACCTTCACGTTCACACCCAGGTCGCTGCGTTTCTGTTTCTTTTATTGGGTTTCAGCTTCCTCAGGCTTGCGAAGCCGGGTTCCACTGGTCCCGCTGGGCTCCTGCTTTCTAGAGTTATCTGCGCTGCCTCCTCTCCTTGTGGATTCCACCCCATGCATGTATCACACTAGGGGCTTTGGAGGGGAGTGGAGAAGACCTGTGGCTTCAGCTGCAGCCGGAGTGCCTGTCCTGCCTCCTCAGATATTGTTTCTAATTCATGTTTCCCTTTTTTCCAAGGTGTCCCCCCGACACTGGGGCTCCCACTACTGCGAGGAGTGACCCACGAAGGCCACAGAGATGGCCGGGGCTTCGGTGAAGGTGGCGGTGCGGGTCCGCCCCTTCAATTCCCGGGAAATGAGCCGTGACTCCAAGTGCATCATTCAGATGTCTGGAAGCACCACCAGTGAGTATCAGCCTGCACAGCACCGGGGTCAGCCATGGGTTGCTGGGGGCCATGGTCCCGTGCCTATGGGCCAGGCTCAGCCGTCAACCTGGCCCTGGCCCCAAGAGCACCTCCTTGTCTATGTGGCGTGTGGGTGCCCTGGGGCTGCTGTAACAAACTGCCACCGACGGTGGTGGGCTTATAAGAATAGAGATTTATGCTTACAGCTGTGGAGGCCAGAAGTCCAAAGTCAAGGTGCCAGCAGGGCCTCCCTCTCTCTGAGCTCCTAGGGAGGACCTTTCCTGCCTTCTCCGGGGTCTGGTGGTTGCCAGCCACCTTGGCTTGCAGCAGCGTTGCTCTAGTCTCTGCCTCCGTCGTCACGTGGCCTTCTCCTCTGTGTGTCTGTGGCTCTGCTTTCATGTGGCTTTTTTATAAGGACACCCATCACTGGGTTTGGCTTTCTTATAAGGACACCCATATGTTTCCCCACATATCCAAACCATATCAGTATCTTGGAGCAAGAACCAGTTGTCATCTCTCAGTTCTGTGGCTGGCTGGGCTCAGCGGGGCAGTTTGTGCTGGGGCCTCTGGTGCAGCTGCAACTGCTGCTGCCATCACAGGATCAAGTGGTGTCAGCTGCACTGAGTGGTGACATGAACAGCCACCTGGTCTTCAGGATGTGGACGATGACAGCCTTCCCATTCGCAGGTGCCGTGCACCCATCCGACATGCCCTCATCTATTATCTACCAGGTGGGGAGGGGGGCGTCCCGAGGGGAGGGCACTCAGGTCCCAGGGAAGCTTCCTCCCTAGGTTTAGTCTCCGAGGCCTGCTCAGGGGCTGGAGATTCAGGTGTCACTGGGGGTGTTCTGGGCTCTGTCATGTCCTGTGGAAGTGAGGGCTCTGCTCGGGCCCTCTGGCTGGCCCAGGGATGATCCTTCCAGAAGCCCGTGGAGCTCTGTGGCTAATCACGGTGCAGTGGGCAGGCTGGGGAGACCCTGCTAAACTCCAGGGTATGGAGGCTGCTGCGGCTGTGGGGCCCCAGTGTACTTCAGGGTTGCATCCTGACTGTTCTTCATGGTGAGTTGCTTTGTCTGGTTGGTTCCTGGAAGCAGACCCAGAGATGAGGATTTGAGCACCAAGAGTTTATTTGGGAGGTGGTCCCAGGATGCACTGTGGGAGACTGGGGAAGTTTGAGGGGAAGCTGACAAAGTTGCGTTCGTAAGTGGGTGACCTCCGTGGCCGGGGCCCTGGCCTTGCCGGGGCCCGTGGACGAACACAATGCACCTACCGGTTGTCCTGCCCAGGAAGGCCAGTGCTTTTCCAACAACGCTCGCTGCATTAGCTGACTGCAGCCCTGGCCTTTTGTGGTTGGAGAAAGTGCTCAGGTGGCAGGACCCTTGCCTTTAAGAGGGAAGCCTCAGGCTGCGCAGAGCTGTGAGTCTGGAAATGTGACCTCAGGTGGGAAATGTGACCTCAGGTGCGAACCATGGCTCTGGGTGTGACCTTCGACTCCGGGTGGGAACCATGACGTCTGGTGAGCACTGTGGCCCGGGGTGGGCAGAGGACGCCTGTGCCACGCCCCAACGGGCTTTGCCGTGTCATTGTAAGGTGACCCAGGACATCAGGGAGGGCCCTGTGAATCCCCTTCCATCCCCCACTGGGTGCCGGCAGCACAATTGCCACCTCAGTCTTGCATGTGGGGTCATGGGGAACTCCATGGTTGGCACAGTGACAAGAACCAGACCCGTCGAGCAGCCAAAGACCACCAGAAGCAGAGTGGATGGAAGCACAAAGCCTCAGAGATGGGACCCTCCTGCCCCTGAACCTTGAGAATGGCCCAGCCTCAGGCCAGACCCTAAATGACAGGGTTAGGCAGGTGGGCGGGTTGGAATGTGTGTCCCAGAAGTGACGGCCGGGGTGGGCGAGTGGCACCCTTGCAGCCTCCGACCTGCCCCCTGGCTCAGCCTCCAGGGGCACTGGGTAGGCGGCCTCCCCATTATGCATTTCCCCTCATAGGATCCAGAAACGGGAGGGTACAGCCTGGAGGTGAGCCAGCATTGCCAAGACCTCGACACTGGCAGCGCTGCCCACCTGGTGAAAGGTGGTCTGGCTGAGGCTGCGCCGGCCCAGACCCAGAGAGCTGCCGGTTCAGAGACAGCAGTGCAGGCCTGGACCCGAGACCTCATGCCCCAGTGGTTTTTGCCTGCTTCACTCTACCCTCTCCTCTGGCCTGGAGAACAAAAGCTGAACCAAAGCTTTACCCCAGGGCTTAGGAGCCAGAGGCCGGAGCCGTATCTGTGGGCAGCCACGTTTCCTTTAGCCAGTGGGGTTGAAACCTGAAGCGAGACACCCTGCTTCAAATGCCTGGATCCCGTCTGGCCCTGAAGACATTGGAGTTCTGGGATTTCGCCTGTGTGCCAGCAGCCTCTGCTCCCCAGTAAGCTCTGAGCAGAAGTCTAGGCAAGCCCAGGAGGTCAGGAGGGAAACGCAGGAGCCCCTACACTTTTTTTGGGCAACTGGTAGGTCCTGAAGGAACCTCCCCTTCTCAAAGATGAACATATGCAAGACACCAACCTCTTCCGAGATGCCGATCTTCCGGGGATCACCAAACTAAATCAAATGTCTGTGGGGTTACAGCAAAGTTCTGAAACCAAGGAGGAGGAAAGGGCCGTGGACTCAGAGTGGGGGTGGAGAGCCCGCCAGGGCATTTCCTCCAGGACACCTGGAATGTTTCAGACATCGTCACTTTCATCCTCGGGAAACTGAAGAGCCACAGAGCCCAGACAACACATGAGATCAGTGTCCTGCCCACTGTAGCCGAAGACGCACCAAGAAAGCCAGGGCCCCAGGTCGCCGGCAAGCAAAAGGCAGGTTGTGAGGGTGGCAGGGACAGGCACCCAGGCCGCTTGCTGGGGACGGCCTGGTGATGGATATGAGACGTGTGAGGCCGACCTCACCAGGCTGCTTGCGTGAAATGCAACGAAGGTTATCCAGCAAGTGGTCAAAGGTGTGCGTTTGAAACGTTCACCTTGGTGCTGTTTTTCCAAGCCCGGGGCAACCGCCCAAATGCCCGCCAGCTGGGAGCTGCTGAGGGATGTTAAATCTATCCCGGCAGCGGACCTGAGTGCTCCTGAAAGTTTGTGTTTACAGCCGTGAGAAAGTGCCACACGATGTTGTGGGGAAGGGGGCAAAGGTCAGCACGGAGCCCAAGAGTGAGGCCGTGTGTGGGTGAAGGGCAGATGGGCACTCACTGCAGGTCCTGTGTGCACTGGATGTGCACGTGCATGGGAGACAGCAGGGTGCGGGGGAGGGAAAAGAGTGGCCGAAGAATGAATAATCAGGAAAAATCTCTAGGAAAGCTGTTTTCATTTTGGAGAAAGCAAACCAGTGGTGGTTTTGGAAGAAAGTGCTGGAAGCTACGTCAGAAATCTGAGTGAAGGGCTGAGGGAGCTCAGGAGAGAAGGATGTCCCCTAGGCCTGGCGCAGGGAAGCCTGCCGGAGGAAGGGGGTCATGGGCTTTTCTCCTGGAGGTTGAGGGGCCAGGGTGTTCCAGAGGGCTGATCTGCCCCCAAACAAGCCCCAGGAGGACACCTGCAGACAGGGCATGAGAGGGTGCGGGTGGATGTCCACCCGCCAGAAGCACTCACAGGAGCCACCGTCCCTGGTGACTTCTCAGCTGCAGCTCAGATCAATAGAATCGGGAGTGGCTGCCCTGGCTGGTGTGCCAGGCCCCTCGGAAGATGGCGGGGGCTGTGCGGGGCCCCTCAGAGGATGTCGTGGGGAAGTGACCTGGCCAGCCTGCCCTGCCTGCCCGGTGAAGCTGCTGACTGTTCCTGGAGTCTCAAAACATGAGGAGAGGCCCCACTCTCTAAAGCGTGCCTTGTAGCTCCGCTGTGGGGCAGAAATTGGAAGCATTTGAAAGTAAATTTAACTGTTATCCCGTAATCATCCCCTGCATAATCCTCTTCATTTGAACACACCAGACCTAGCAGTTTTGTGAGCCAGCTGAGCTGTCCATTAGGTGCACTTCGGTCCGGCCTGGCAGAGCTAGTGTAGGTCGGCCTGGGGGCAGAAGTTGAGTGTGAGTGCTTCCGTCCTCCTCCTCTCTCCTCACATTCTCTGCCCTGAAGACCGGAGGACGTGAGGGCCCTGAGCCTGCCCAGCCATTCTGCAGATGCTGGAGGCTGGCTGGGGACGCGGACGCTCAGCCATGTGCGGCCGCTGAAGTGAGTTCCTGGAGTGAGGGGCCTGGCTGTGCTCATGACTTACTCGCTGTGTGACACTGGCTAGAGGGCATCCCTTTGGGCCTCAGTTTCCCCACCTGTGCAGTAGTGAGGGGTGGTGCTGGATACTCCCTGAGGTCCCCAATCATATCTGCACTCTTCCGGCCATGCAGAGGAGGCCCAGGGTTTGGGTGGCCTCTCATCTCTGCCCTTGCCCACAGATGGGGATCTGGACCCAGGGTGGGTGCGACCCAAGCCCCCAGCCTCCGCTGTGGGCTCCCCCAATCCTGAGCAGTCGGGGACCTGGGCAAGCCCCTCTGCACGGGCAGCAGTAGCACCCGTGTGGTCCCTGGGGCTGCTGTTACAAAGGGCTACATGCTGAATGGCTTCAAATGACGGAAATATCTCCCCCTGTTCTGGAGGCCAGACTTGGAGGTCCAGGTGCGCTGCAGAGTGGGAGTCTTAAACAGCATATGTTCCCTTCTCCGCAGTCTGGAGGCAGAAGTCCAATCAAGGTGCCCACAGGTCTAGATCGTGGGAGGGCTGTCTTCCCAGCCTGCAGCTGCTGCCTTCCTGCTGTGTCCTTGCCTGGCCCAGAGAGCTCGGGTCCCTTCCCCTCCTTTAAAGCCACTCATCCCACCATGAGGTCCCTGACTTCGTGGCTTCGTCTCATCTTCATCACCTCACAAGGCCCCATCTCCAAATGCCAGCTGGTTGGGGGTCAGGGCATTGCATATGAATCTGGGGACACGCTCGGCCCACAGCAGGCTCCGTTGGGAAGAGCCAGCTCAGCTCGGCCCTCACACCTGGTGCTCAAGGCCGCAGGAAAGCTGAGACTCTGAGAAAACGGCTGTATTCCATTCCTTTCCCGTCCCCCTTCTTCCAGCTTCCCCCACTCCTCACCCCAACCCTCCCCCCGCTGTCTCTGTCGTCTCAGTGTCCAGTCCTTTGCAGGCCCATGCAGAGTCCTGGGAAGGCTGCCTGATACTGGGCACCTCGCCGGCCTTGGAGGGGCCCAGCTCTGGGGGCCTGGCCAGAGCCTGGGGCGGGAGGGGATGGGGGCCCTAAAGGGGCTGGCTGAGGAGCCCAGCCCAGCAGGCCCTGGGAGGACCTGTTTCTCCCTCCTCCCTCCTCAAACCTGCACAAGGAAAAAATTCCAGTCCCTGGCAAAAAAAGCCCTTTCTCCAGCAGAGTCGGGGAGGTCTCTGTGAGAAGCAGGCTGCTGAAGGAGGGGCTGCCTGTCTCCACAGGCCTGGCGGACCTCAGGGCTGGGAGGTGTCGCGGGGACCCTGGCTTCTAGTCTGGCTGTGCGTCGTGTGACCTGGGGAGACGACCTCCCCTCTCTGGAGCTTGGGGCCCACCTGTAGTGACAGAGGATGGTTCCCAGCCACAGCACAGGGTGTGGGAGGGGTGGCAGGGCCAGGGTGGGGTGGGGCTCCCAGACACAATACATGGCCTGGGAGTGGGGTTGCGGGCAGGGTAGGGTGGGGGTCCCAGCCCCAGTGCAGGGCCTGGGATGGGGGTGTAGGCAGGGCCAGGGTGGGATGGGGGTCCCAGCCACAACACAGGCCTGGGAGGGGTGGGGGCCCAGGACAAGCAGGCCTGAGGGATTCTCCCATGGGCCATTTACAGCTGCAACTGAGCCCCACTCCCGCCCACTCACCTGTGCTGCCCTCTGTCCCCCACCTACCTGGCATTCCTTGGGCACCATCTGTGCCCTGTCCCAGAGGGCCCCCACCTCATGGAGCTCATGGCCCATGTGGGGTGTGGCACCAGGGCTTCATCTGAGCAAGGTTGGCACCTAGGGCTGGGCAAGGGTGGGACAAGGAGCAAGGGCTAGTGGGGGTGTGGGGATGGGGGCCAGGCCTGTGCGGGGAACCCGACCTGAGTGCAGCCGGGTGAGGCGAGGGGGGGGATGGGGCAGGAAGGGGTGTGGGGATGGGGCCAGGCCTGTGCGGGGAACCCGACCTGAGTGCAGCGGGGTGAAGCGAGGGGGTGGATGGGGCAGGAAGGGGTGTGGGGATGGGGCCAGAGTGCGGCGGGGTGAGGGGATGAGGTGGACACGGTGGGTGTTGCTGGCTTGAGCAAGGGGCTCCAGGCCTCTGTGTCAGAGCTGGGAGGCCCAGCCGGGCTGTGCTAGGGAAGGCGCTGCAATTGTTTCCACAGCACTGGTTGATCGTGCTGGGGTTCTGGAGGCGGCGCCACGGGTGCTGTTGGGTCCCGGCAGGCACTGAAGTCGGGACAGCTTGGCCTTCTCTCTGCCTCTGCTCCTGGCCACAGCACGGACGTGTCCTCACCTCCGAGGACAGGGCTGTGATGGTCAGTCCCCGGCTCCCTCCTGCTGGCTGCCCGGGGTGCCTGGGTGTTTCCCAGAAATCCTCAGGCCTGGGATGGGGGCGCAGGTGGGACCTGAAACTGGATCTGCCCTGGCGACAAGGCTGCCAGTGATGCCTGTGCTGTCAGCAAGACGCTTGGCCAGAGATCACAGCCCAGGTGCCTGCCCACAAAACCACCGAGCCTGGGGCAGCAGCAGAGTGTGGACAGGCAGAGGGGGTCTCAGTGCCCTGAACTACCATAAAGAAGCACCGCAAACAGAAGTGTGCTGTCTCGTGATTCTGGAGGCCAGAAGTCTGAGATCAAGATGGTGGCAGAGGTGGCTGCTCCTGAGCCATGAGGGGCACCTGTCCAGGCCCTCCAGCTTCTGGGGCTTGCCGGCTGCTTCTGGTGTTCCTAGCTTGTCATCACCCTGATCTCTGCCCTCATGTTCTCATGGCACCCTCCCTGTCTCCAAATCTCCTCTTTTATAAGGACATGGCAGCACTAGATTAGGGCCCGTCTTCATGGAGTAGGACCTCATCTGAACTAACTACATCTGCAGCAACTTTATCTCCAAATGAGGTCCCGTTCTGAGATACTGGGGGTAAAGACTTCAAAATATGAAATTAGGGGGACACAGTTTAACTCGTAACTGGGGCATTTTGTTCTCCGTGGTCCTGGTGGCAGGTCCCCAGGGTGCATGCTGGCACGGAGGGTGCGGGCATCCTGGAGGCTGTGCCGCTGGCCCCCAGCCCACGCTGGCTGAGAAAAACCAATCCGGGGCAGACAGAGCCTCATCTCCAGCCTTCATCTCCAAGCATAGGACGGTGCCATGAGGGCTTCGTTCTTCAGGTTTGCTGATGTGATGGTGGTGGTCTCCGGGGGCTCCCTGACCAGGAATGGCCAGTGTTCCTCCTGGGTGTGAGAACCTGGGAGGGGACTGCCTCAGGCCTCCAGGCCTCTGTCAACACCAATTCTGGGTTCAGACAGTGTTCCAGGGGGCAGCGGGTCCTGTCCTTCCGGCCACTGAGGACATGCAGCCTGCAGGGTCCAGGCCTGTCCAGGGCCTGGGAAATGCTGGGGGCAAGGATGGAAGGTGGCAGTGGGTGTGCTGGGTCCCTGAGATACTTGCAGGCTGTGTGGGTGGGAGGAGCTCCTGGGACACTCATACTGGGACAGCTCCTGGGAAACCCCCCCAGGCACCGGCTGTGGGCGGGGGCATCATCACGTGTTCATGGATTTGTTCTGGGTTTGAGGAACAGATATTCTTTGAGCACTGCCTGAAGCCAGCCCAGAGTGCCTGGGACTGGGCTTGAAGTTGGGTGGAGGAGGGAGGGGGAGGAGGGACTCTGGCAGAAGACAGTCCCATAGAGCTCTGTCTGGAGTAGCAAGCCTAGAAGAACCGCACAGGCGTAACACAAACGTGATGGACGCCCAGGCTTCCAGCGCTTCTCGGGCACGTGCACGCTGAGCCGGAGCATAAAGGCCTGAGCAGGGGGCGGGGCAGGGCAGGGGCTCTGAGCCCAGGGTGGACGCCAGAGATGGAGGGGCTGCAGCTTGCAGGTGGGAAGGATCCTCCCCGGGTGGCTGCCTTTGAGGGGAGCCAGTTGCATTTGGCGGGAGAATGACACAGAGCCTTGCAGGCTGGTATGGTGGTACCCTTGGACATCCATGGGTGGCAGGGTCCACCATAAGGAGGGGGCAGAGACAGCTCATCTGCCTGGGAGTGGGGTCCTAGGTCCCCTCCAATTTGGGGGCCTGGCTTGTCTGGGGCCCGAGGCCTCTTAAGACCATCTCCCCACCTTGGAGTGTAGATGCCAGCTAGTCAGGGGCCCTCCCAGCACAGCGCTAACCACCTGTGTTCCCTCCCACAGCCATTGTTAACCCCAAACAGCCCAAGGAGACGCCCAAAAGCTTCAGCTTTGACTACTCCTACTGGTCGCACACCTCAGTAAGCCGGGACCCCGGGTCGGGGGAGGCGGGGGCAGCAGTGCGTAGGCCATGTGGCCCTCAGGGTCCCTCAACCTCTCTGAGCCGCTCATTCCTCTCTAACTGGGGCGAGGACCCCACCCTGCTCCCCTGGAAGGTCACCCTGAGCGGCCCATGCAGGGTCCTCAGCGAAGGCAGTGATGGAGGCTGCAGGAACTGAGGGGCCTTCAGCTCCGTGTGGGTAGTTTCCAGGGTCAGAGCTGTGTGTCCGTCCATCTGCTGGTGACTTTTCCCCCAGACGTCCCAAAGTCAGAATGCCCAAAGCTGACCCTGAGCCTGTCTGGAAGCTGTGCCCTGCATGATGGGAGCCCAGGAGACCCCTGGACTCTTCTCCTTCCCTCCTCCCCGATCCAGTCCACACTGAGCCCTGTCTTCCACCTGCCACCTCCCGGACCCTTCTAGAAGAAGGCATGCAGCCTCCTCATCTAAGCCCCTCATATCTATATCTCTGAGCACCTGCCCCCCATAACAGCCCCAGGGCTCCCCGCTTCTGCCTTCCCCATCCAGTCCGTCCTCCTTCCAGGATGACCCCCAGCTAACCACCCTGTCCCCCTGCCTGAAGTGCCCCACTGTCCTCAGGACAGTGTCCAGGCGCTGTAGCCCAGCCTGTGGGGTCTCTGGGCCTTTGCACCCTGTCCCCAGTCTCAGCTCTTGTCACCCCTGCTTGTCACGGTCACATGGAACTTACTTTGGTTTTGAGGTCCCACCTCTGGGCCTTTCACATGCTGTTCCCTCTGCTGGAACCCGTCCTGCCTCCTGCCTGGCTGGCCGCTCTTCATCCCGCATCTGTGACACAGAGGGCTTCTCCTCCAGGAAGCTACCCCACAAGGCAGGAGTAGGATGGGGGGCAGGCATCCCTCCCCGCTGTGCTGCCCTGGCACCCTGAGGCCCTGGGCATCCCCTGGCTCCGCAGACATGATGGGCTGAGCCTCGGGTGCCCCCAGCCTCCTGCAGCTTCATTCCTTCCTCGTCCTCCAGCCTGAGGACATCAACTACGCGTCGCAGAAGCAGGTGTACCGGGACATCGGCGAGGAGATGCTGCAGCATGCCTTTGAGGGATACAACGTGTGCATCTTCGCCTACGGGCAGACGGGTGCCGGCAAGTCCTACACCATGATGGGCAAGCAGGAGAAGGACCAGCAGGGCATCATCCCACAGGCACGAGGCGGGGGGCGGGCGGGGGCAGCCCTGGCAGATGGGGCGGGACCAGCTGAGGCTGAGAGCTCTGGGCCAGGCACCCTTGAGAGCAGCCCCCAGAGAGCAGGGAGTCAGGAGGGGAAGGCCAGCTGGGTCAAGAGTGGGGCTGGGGCAGGTGAGAGCCAGATGTGGCCGTGAAGCTGCAGACCCAGGCCCCAGGTGCAGGAAGGGCCCTGGCCTTGGACAGGGTCCACCTTGATCATGTGCCTAAGACACAGCAGCTGGGAGAGCCCTGGCTGGGGCAGCTGATCTCTGAGGGTGTGAGGGCTGGCAGTGTGGGCAGAGAGAGGTGCTCAGGACAGGGGTGACCAAACACCAGACCCAGCAGCTCCTCATTTGCTGCAGGAACCCTGAGTCCCCAGCCATTCCCCTGGGCAGGTCTCTGGACGTGAGCTGGTCACTAGTACTTTGCCTGCTGAGGGAAGGGAGATGGCTGGGATGTCTGTAGGATGACAGAGCCAGGGGGACGGGCAGATGACCCACACCAGCCAGGGACCCCTGAGTTAAGAGGGAGACACTGGCTCCTTGGCTACAGACTTTCTCAGTGCCTTTACCATGACGTGTGTGGTGAGGGTGCAAGAGGGGCCTGAGAGCGTGGCATCCCGCCTGGCGCAGGCTGCCCACAGTATCGCAAGGGGCAGGGATCCAGGGAGCAGCCCCAGCCCTCCCCGGCTGACTGTCCTCCCATTCCTGCAGCTCTGCGAGGACCTCTTCTCTCGGATCAACGACACGACCAACGACAACATGTCCTACTCTGTGGAGGTAGGGCTCCTGCCTGCTGTCGGCCGCTAGGGCAGGGCTGGGAATCTGGTGTGGCTGGCAGTGCTTTTCATGTCCTACTCGGTGGAGGTAGGGCTCCCCGCCTGCCGTCGGCCTCTGGGGCAGGGCTGGGAATCTGGAGTGGCTGGCAGTGCTTTTCTGATGCAAAGTGAGTGCCCACCACGGGTCTGCAAGCCCAGCTTGTCGCTCACTCATCCAAGTGGCAGGCAAGACGGCGGGCCTGGGCAGGGCCCGAGACCCCCAAAGCACAGAGCGATGAGGTGATCCCCACCTGGCAGGTGCTTCTCCAGCAGCTGCTCTGTGCCAGGGCATGGGCAGGTGCCTCAGAGCTCAGGGCCTGGCCATGCCTGCCATGGCTGGGGTGGCCCTGGCATGTGTGTGTCCTAGAGCCCAGGATGGCCGTGGTGAGGGAGGCCACATTGACACCCCTGCCTCGAACATACACACAGGGGCTGCAGACTGGGAGCCCTCTGCTCAGCAGGCAGCGCCCACCCTCTCTCTCAGGGGTCCTGATGGCAGCCCCCACCCCCTCACTCAGGGTTCCTGATGGTGGCCCCCACCCTCTCACTCAGGGTTCCTGATGGTGGCCCCTACCCTCTCACTCAGGGGTCCTGATGGCGGCCCCCACCCCTCACTCAGGGGCCCAGCAGGCAGCCCCCACCCCCTCACTCAGGGGTCCAGCAGGCAGCCCCCACCCGCTCACTCAGGGGCCCAGCAGGCAGCCCCCACCCCCTCACTCAGGGGTCCTGATGGTGGCCTCCATCCCCTCACTCAGGGGTCCTGATACTGGCCCCCACCCTCTCACTCAGGGTTCCTGATGGTGGCCCCCACCCTCTCACTCAGGGTTCCTGATGGCGGCCCCCACCCCTCATTCAGGGGCCCAGCAGGCAGCCCCCACCCCTTCACTCAGGGGTCCTGATGCTGGCTCCCATCCCCTCAGGGGTCCTGGTGGTGGCCCCCACCCCCTCACTCAGGGGTCCTGATGGCGGCCCCCATCTCCTCACTCAGGGGTCCTTATGTTGACCCCTACCCCCTCACTCAGGGGTCCCCCCAGTGGCAGCCCCACTCCCTCGCCTCAGGGGTCCCTGATGGCCTGGCTCTGCCCTGCAGGTCAGCTACATGGAGATTTACTGTGAGCGCGTCCGTGACCTCCTGAACCCCAAGAACAAGGGCAACCTTCGCGTGAGGGAGCACCCACTGCTGGGGCCCTACGTGGAGGACCTCTCCAAGCTGGCTGTCACCTCCTACAATGACATCCAGGACCTCATGGACTCAGGGAACAAGGCCAGGTGGGTGGAGGGACTCACTGGACCTCCCTGGCCTCCTGTCCTGCCGCCTCTCCCCGGAGGAAGCCCCTTCACCTCGGTCCTGGCCCTTTTTGGTAGGGTCCATCTGTGCCCCCGTGGAGGTGTGGTCTCCTGAGCCCAAGGTCGTTTAGGCCTGTGCCAGCCCGAGAGAGGCCGAGGGCTCCCCCTGTGCAGGGGACACTGTCACCTCCATGGGGCTTCTCCTTCATGGGGGTCTGCGTCCTCCAACTGAGGTGCCCGGGGTGTGCTGGCAGCATCTGTGGCTGCTGCTTCGGTGGGGCAGCTGCTCTGCTAGTCCCAGGGGTCCACATTCTGTGTGGGGGCCAGTGTGCTGGGGTCAGGGTGCATGTGGGGAGGGTCGGCTGCACCGTGCTGCAGCCATAAGCAACCTGGCTCCTTGGACTCTGCTGCCCTGGGCCTCCTGCCTGGGATGCCCTGGTTGTCATGGCAACAGACCCCCTCTGCCACCCGGGACTTCCTGAGGGTGAGGTGATGGCCCTTGTCACTCTCAGCTCCTGAGGTCGTGAGTCACACTCTGCGCCATCCTGCACCCCTTTGGTGGCCCCACAAGGGCTGGTGGGTGGGGGTGCTGTTCCTGATGAGGCCCACAGCGCACCCTGGCCGTCATTGTGACTCCGTGCTGGAGGTGGGCCCTGCGCTGCCACATCCTGTGTGCTGAGTCTTGGTAACCTTCCCTGAGGTCCCTGGCAGGTCAGGGTGGCATCAGGACCAACTCCAGGCCACCCTCAGCAGCCTTGGGCTTCCTGTTCTGCAGGACCCTGCCGAGACCCATGCCACCTCCTGTGGGGTGTGGCGGGCTCCTTGGGCTTCCCAGAGCCGCGGGTGTGGGCCGTGGTAGGGTGGACAGTGGACAGCCCTTTCCCCCTTCCCCTCCCATATCATGGCCCTGGAGGGCTCCTGCCCAGCTGGGCACTGCATGGGCTTCTCTGTGCCCAGGAGTGGAAAGCTTTTGCAGTCACTGCTGCCCTGAATATACCAGCAAGGGCTGGGGCTGAGGACGCCACTGTGGGCAGGTGGCCGTGGGCCCTGCTGGAGTCCTGGCAGGAGGCGCCATCAGTGCCAGGCCCAGCAGGGCAGCCCTTGGGGTCTGGGGGAACTGCCCCCCCCCGCCGATGACCTGGTTCAGAGGGCTGGCACCACTGGCGATCTTGCACCCGGCCACAGGACGAGGGGTAACCGTGTGTGGCTTTCTGCTCCTCAGGACCGTGGCGGCCACCAACATGAATGAGACCAGCAGTCGCTCCCACGCCGTCTTCAACATCATCTTCACCCAGAAGCGCCATGACGCAGAGACCAATATCACCACGGAGAAGGTGAGTGAGTGGCCTCACAGGCAGTGCCACCAAGGGCAGTGGCTGGTGGTCAGGGTAGGGGTGGAGGTCAGGCCAGTGGGGGTAGCACAAGGACGTCAGGCCCAATGCTGGCCTGTGCAGGGCGGGCAGTGTCCTCACACTTACACTGGCACCAGGTGTGGACGTCCCCCGCCCTGCACCAGAGGCCCTTCTCCCATGCCTTGGCATTCTCCATGGACCAGGCCAGGGGGCCATCTTCTGGGGCTTTTGCCTGGACAGCCAGTCCAGGCTTACGGGAGGGGCAGCGGGAGGGCACCCAGCCTCTCCCTGACCATCTCTTACTCTGTCCCCTGCCCTCATGCCCCAACTGTCCAGGCCCAGGGGCACCTCAGCCACCACCTGGTTGGGGGCTCGCCCAGGCAGCCGTGTGGGGAGTGCAAAGGGGCTGGGTGGAGTGAGGGCTGCTCAGTCCCTGATGGTGCTGGAGGTCCGCCAGGCACATCCTCCTGACCGGGACTCCATGAAACAGTGAGCGGGGGCTCAGGATGGCTGAGGTGGGTTGGGGGACAGACGAGGGTGAAGCTGGATGAGGTCGGCCCGGCTGCCTGCCCCGCTGCCCTCACTGGTGGGCACTGAGAGGGTCCTGCGGTGTCCGTGGGCAAGTCCTGCCCTGTAGCTGTGGCTCAGGAGGGGCCAGGCCTCCCGGTGCAGGGCCTCCCACCCCAGACTGCGGGTGCCCCTGTTGGGAGCCTGGCCGGTGCCCACCTCGCTAGGTGCAGCCATGGCCCGTGTGGTGGCTGAGCAGGGCCAGGGCCTCCTGGAGCTGGGTTCTAATCCAACCACGGACGCTGAGTACCATCTGTGGAAGTGGGGACAGTGACAGTCGCACCTCGTGGATGCCGTAGGGAGCGAGTATGCCCTTGTGTGAAAACCACCCAGCGTGTGGTGGCAGCGCCCGTGCTCCCCTGGGGAGGTGGCTGGGCACTCACTCGGGCAGGGCCTTGGGAGAGCTGGGACGGAGGTGCAGGTGGAAACTGCAGGGTCAGGACAGCTGGGCCTGGGGAGGGGCGGCGCCTTGCAGAGGGGACGCTTGGCCAGGGCTCCTTCAACAGCTGTGGAGACCTTGCCCAGGGGTCCTGGGATGCCCCCGCGCATCTTGTGGCCTTTCCTGCATGTGACGCATCTGCTGTTTCAGGTGAGCAAAATCAGCCTGGTGGACCTGGCTGGGAGCGAGCGGGCCGACTCCACGGGAGCCAAGGGCACGCGCCTCAAGGTAGGGGCCAGGCCGCCATGCGGGGACCCGTGTCCACATTTGGCCTGCTCCAGAGTGGGTGGCAGGAGGGCTCTGTTGGGGACCCGGGGGCCTGGGCCACCCTGAGGGTGAGCCTGCATAGGGAGGATGGGCATAGGCTGGGGTCTTGGGCTGCCAGCAGCCGAGGGCCATGCCCGGGGCACCAGCGCTGGGCACACAGGTCAGGGGTTTGGCGGGACGGTGTCCTCTTTCGGGCCCCAAGGACCTTGCGCCCAGAGGCCAGGTCTTCCCTGGGGAGATTGGGGCACCATCCGGGAAGCAGTGCTGGGGTCGGGAAGGAGTGTGTTTCCTCGACCCCTGCTGGCCTCAGCACCAGATGCTTGGGCAGGGGCCCCGGAAGCATTTCAGGGGGACACGGGATGATATCAGGGTTTGCATGGGGCTGAGGGCAACACTGGGGGACATGCTCCTGGCCAGAGGCTCCAGCTGGCTTTCTGCCAGGGCACCCCATGCCCAAGTGGCCCCAGAGATCAGCAGCTGCAGTGGTGGCCTCCACTCCACACCGCACAGGTCCACCCAGGGCATCCCTCCAGAGCAGGAGGTGCCACGGGTCCCCAGCATCCCAACCCCACTGTCTTTTCTGCCCGCAGGAGGGGGCCAACATCAACAAGTCGCTGACCACCCTGGGCAAGGTCATCTCCGCCCTGGCTGAAATGGTGAGTGGCCCGGCCCGGCTTCCATAGCCAGACCCCCAGAGGGTCTTCGGGGCCCCATCCTGCCCCTGTCACCCTCGTTTCCAGGCCCTGTGTCTGGGAGGTGGCCAGGTTCAAGGGAAAGCCCAGAGATGGCCAGAGTGTCACATGCTGGAGAAGGGGTAGGGGCTCTGGTTTCTCCCGGGACCCTCAGTTTCCCCGCCTGTAAAGTGGGGCTATGGCCACAGTTGGCCCTGTGCAGCAGGCAGCCCAGTCCTGGGCCCGGGAAGGGCGACCCTGGAGGGACCCTGCCTGGGGGAGCTGCTGTCGAGGAGACCACGGGGTGGTAGAGCCTGAGTCATGGCCAGGGCGAGGGAGCCGGGCCGCCTGCTCTTCCGCCCCCACAGCCCGTGCCAGCTTCGCTCCGGGCCTCAGCCTCTCTCTGTCTTTTCCTTTTCAGGACTCCGGACCCAACAAGGTAAGCGGCTTCCTTCAGCCCCGGGGCAGGTGCGGGAGGCTGGTGGCGGTGTCTGCCCTGCATTGGCGCCATGTGGTGAGGGGCAGGGCGGGCAGTGAGTGCGCTGGGAGATGGGGGACGTGGGGGTGGATCCCGGGAAGGAAGAAAACGGGTGTGGGAGGCCCCGTGCGGTGTCTGTGTCTGCGTGGACGGAGGGCGTCTGGGGCGGCCTCACGGCAGGGCCTGGGGCAGGGGCCGCTGGGAGACACCGAGGTGGGAAAGGGTGGCCTGGGGGGCGTGGGGGCCCTGGGAGGAGCTGAAAGGGGCGCAGAGGAGCCCCTCGGATATGGAGAGGGCTGGGGAGCCCTGAGAGGAAGCGGGTGACAGGCGTGCTGGACTCTGAGCAGCCGTAGGCGTGACGGGGCCAGAGGGGGAGGCGGGCGCGTGTGGAGTCGGAGGTGCCGCGGAGCGCGCCACGTGTGAAGCTGCCTAGGGCGACGCTGGGGACTGTGTGAGGAACCGCGTGGGCAGCCGTGAAAGCGTTCGAGGGACCGGCAGGAACGGAGCGAGCCGGCGTGGGAATGCGTGAGACAGGGCGGGCGCCACCACGGGGACCCGCGAGGTGCTCACTGGGAGACGCACAGGGAACTCGGCGGTGGCTGTGTGGGGACAGAGAACCGGGTGAATTGTGAGGAGCTGTGTGGCCTGTGTGAGGAGTTCCAAGAGACTAAGAACACCTGGGGCTGCAGGAAGAACTGAGAAGGCGTGTGGCCTGAGTGGGGAACTGTGGAGAGTGGAGTGGGGAACCCGAGTGGGAGCCAGGCGAGGAAACTGAGGGCCCCTGTGGGGAACTGTGTGGGAACGGGAGAGGAAGCGTGTGGGAAACGGCATGGGACACCGCGTGGGACTGCGGGAGACGGAGGACCTGTGTGGGGAATTGTGTGTGGAGCGGAGTGAACTGTGACGAGCGGTGATAACCGTGTGGAACTGTGAGAGAACGCTGGGGAATGGCGTGGGCGGCGTGGGGAGGAAGCGGAGAACGATCCGCTGTGCAGATTGTGCGGGACTGTGAGGAACTGTGTGTGTGTGTGTGTGCGTGGAGCTGTGTGTGTGTGTGTGTGGAGCTGTGTGTGTGTGTGTGTGGAGCTGTGTGTGTGTGTGTGTGGAGCTGTGTGTGTGTGTGTGTGGAGCTGTGTGTGTGTGTGTGCGTGGAGCTGTGTGTGTGTGTGTGTGTGGAGCTGTGTGTGTGTGTGAGGAGCTGTGTGGCCTGTGTGAGGAGTTCCAAGAGACTAAGAACACCTGGGGCTGCAGGAAGAACTGAGAAGGCGTGTGGCCTGAGTGGGGAACTGTGGAGAGTGGAGTGGGGAACCCGAGTGGGAGCCAGGCGAGGAAACTGAGGGCCCCTGTGGGGAACTGTGTGTGTGGGAACGGGAGAGGAAGCGTGTGGGAAACGGCATGGGACACCGCGTGGGACTGCGGGAGACGGAGGACCTGTGTGGGGAATTGTGTGTGGAGCGGAGTGAACTGTGACGAGCGGTGATAACCGTGTGGAACTGTGAGAGAACGCTGGGGAATGGCGTGGGCGGCGTGGGGAGGAAGCGGAGAACGATCCGCTGTGCAGATTGTGCGGGACTGTGAGGAACTGTGTGTGTGTGTGTGTGCGTGGAGCTGTGTGTGTGTGTGTAGCTGTGTGTGTGTGTGTGTGGAGCTGTGTGTGTGTGTGTGGAGCTGTGTGTGTGTGTGTGTGTGTGGAGCTGTGTGTGTGTGTGTAGCTGTGTGTGTGGAGCTGTGTGTGTGTGTGGAGCTGTGTGTGTGTGTGTGTGTGGAGCTGTGTGTGTGTGTGGAGCTGTGTGTGTGTGTGTGTGTGGAGCTGTGTGTGTGCGTGGAGCTGTGTGTGTGTGTGTGTGTGGAGCTGTGTGTGTGTGTGTGGAGCTGTGTGTGTGTGTGGAGCTGTGTGTGTGTGTGTGTGTGGAGCTGTGTGTGTGTGTGGAGCTGTGTGTGTGTGTGTGTGTGGAGCTGTGTGTGTGTGTGTGGAGCTGTGTGTGTGTGTGGAGCTGTGTGTGTGTGTGTGTGTGGAGCTGTGTGTGTGTGTGAGGAGCTGTGTGGCCTGTGTGAGGAGTTCCAAGAGACTAAGAACACCTGGGGCTGCAGGAAGAACTGAGAAGGCGTGTGGCCTGAGTGGGGAACTGTGGAGAGTGGAGTGGGGAACCCGAGTGGGAGCCAGGCGAGGAAACTGAGGGCCCCTGTGGGGAACTGTGTGTGTGTGTGTGCGTGGAGCTGTGTGTGTGTGTGTGTGTGGAGCTGTGTGTGTGTGTGTGCGTGGAGCTGTGTGTGTGTGTGGAGCTGTGTGTGTGTGTGTGTGTGTGGAGCTGTGTGTGTGTGTGTGTGTGCGTGGAGCTGTGTGTGTGTGTGTGTGTGGAGCTGTGTGTGTGTGTGTGCGTGGAGCTGTGTGTGTGTGTGGAGCTGTGTGTGTGTGTGTGTGTGTGGAGCTGTGTGTGTGTGTGTGTGTGCGTGGAGCTGTGTGTGTGTGTGTGTGTGGAGCTGTGTGTGTGTGTGTGTGCGTGGAGCTGTGTGTGTGTGTGTGTGTGGAGCTGTGTGTGTGTGTGAGGAGCTGTGTGGCCTGTGTCAGGAGTTCCAAGAGACTAAGAACACCTGGGGCTGCAGGAAGAACTGAGAAGGCGTGTGGCCTGAGTGGGGAACTGTGGAGAGTGGTGTGGGGAACCCGAGTGGGAGCCAGGCGAGGAAACTGAGGGCCCCTGTGGGGAACTGTGTGTGTGTGTGTGCGTGGAGCTGTGTGTGTGTGTGTGTGTGGAGCTGTGTGTGTGTGTGTGCGTGGAGCTGTGTGTGTGTGTGGAGCTGTGTGTGTGTGTGTGTGTGTGGAGCTGTGTGTGTGTGTGTGTGTGCGTGGAGCTGTGTGTGTGTGTGTGTGTGGAGCTGTGTGTGTGTGTGTGCGTGGAGCTGTGTGTGTGTGTGGAGCTGTGTGTGTGTGTGTGTGTGTGGAGCTGTGTGTGTGTGTGTGTGTGCGTGGAGCTGTGTGTGTGTGTGTGTGTGGAGCTGTGTGTGTGTGTGTGTGCGTGGAGCTGTGTGTGTGTGTGTGTGTGGAGCTGTGTGTGTGTGTGAGGAGCTGTGTGGCCTGTGTCAGGAGTTCCAAGAGACTAAGAACACCTGGGGCTGCAGGAAGAACTGAGAAGGCGTGTGGCCTGAGTGGGGAACTGTGGAGAGTGGTGTGGGGAACCCGAGTGGGAGCCAGGCGAGGAAACTGAGGGCCCCTGTGGGGAACTGTGTGGGAACGGGAGAGGAAGCGTGTGGGAAACGGCATGGGACACCGCGTGGGACTGCGGGAGACGGAGGACCTGTGTGGGGAATTGTGTGTGGAGCGGAGTGAACTGTGACGAGCGGTGATAACCGTGTGCAACTGTGAGAGAACGCTGGGGAATGGCGTGGGCGGCGTGGGGAGGAAGCGGAGAACGATCCGCTGTGCAGATTGTGCGGGACTGTGAGGAACTGTGTGTGTGTGTGTGTGGAGCTGTGTGTGTGTGGAGCTGTGTGTGTGTGTGGAGCTGTGTGTGTGTGTGTGTGCGTGGAGCTGTGTGTGTGTGTGTGTGGAGCTGTGTGTGTGTGTGTGTGTGCGTGGAGCTGTGTGTGTGTGTGTGTGTGGAGCTGTGTGTGTGTGTGTGGAGCTGTGTGTGTGGAGCTGTGTGTGTGTGTGGAGCTGTGTGTGTGTGTGTGGAGCTGTGTGTGTGTGTGTGCGTGGAGCTGTGTGTGTGTGTGTGTGTGGAGCTGTGTGTGTGTGTGAGGAGCTGTGTGGCCTGTGTGAGGAGTTCCAAGAGACTAAGAACACCTGGGGCTGCAGGAAGAACTGAGAAGGCGTGTGGCCTGAGTGGGGAACTGTGGAGAGTGGTGTGGGGAACCCGAGTGGGAGCCAGGCGAGGAAACTGAGGGCCCCTGTGGGGAACTGTGTGGGAACGGGAGAGGAAGCGTGTGGGAAACGGCATGGGACACCGCGTGGGACTGCGGGAGACGGAGGACCTGTGTGGGGAATTGTAGCTGTGTGTGTGTGTGTAGCTGTGTGTGTGTGTGGAGCTGTGTGTGTGTGTGTGTGTGGAGCTGTGTGTGTGTGTGGAGCTGTGTGTGTGTGTGTGTGGAGCTGTGTGTGTGTGTGGAGCTGTGTGTGTGTGTGTGTGTGTGGAGCTGTGTGTGTGTGTGTGTGTGTGCGTGGAGCTGTGTGTGTGTGTGTGTGTGGAGCTGTGTGTGTGTGTGTGCGTGGAGCTGTGTGTGTGTGTGTGTGTGGAGCTGTGTGTGTGTGTGAGGAGCTGTGTGGCCTGTGTGAGGAGTTCCAAGAGACTAAGAACACCTGGGGCTGCAGGAAGAACTGAGAAGGCGTGTGGCCTGAGTGGGGAACTGTGGAGAGTGGTGTGGGGAACCCGAGTGGGAGCCAGGCGAGGAAACTGAGGGCCCCTGTGGGGAACTGTGTGGGAACGGGAGAGGAAGCGTGTGGGAAACGGCATGGGACACCGCGTGGGACTGCGGGAGACGGAGGACCTGTGTGGGGAATTGTAGCTGTGTGTGTGTGTGTAGCTGTGTGTGTGTGTGGAGCTGTGTGTGTGTGTGTGTGTGGAGCTGTGTGTGTGTGTGGAGCTGTGTGTGTGTGTGTGTGGAGCTGTGTGTGTGTGTGGAGCTGTGTGTGTGTGTGTGTGTGTGGAGCTGTGTGTGTGTGTGTGTGTGCGTGGAGCTGTGTGTGTGTGTGTGTGTGGAGCTGTGTGTGTGTGTGTGCGTGGAGCTGTGTGTGTGTGTGTGTGTGGAGCTGTGTGTGTGTGTGAGGAGCTGTGTGGCCTGTGTGAGGAGTTCCAAGAGACTAAGAACACCTGGGGCTGCAGGAAGAACTGAGAAGGCGTGTGGCCTGAGTGGGGAACTGTGGAGAGTGGTGTGGGGAACCCGAGTGGGAGCCAGGCGAGGAAACTGAGGGCCCCTGTGGGGAACTGTGTGTGTGGGAACGGGAGAGGAAGCGTGTGGGAAACGGCATGGGACACCGCGTGGGACTGCGGGAGACGGAGGACCTGTGTGGGGAATTGTGTGTGGAGCGGAGTGAACTGTGACGAGCGGTGATAACCGTGTGGAACTGTGAGAGAACGCTGGGGAATGGCGTGGGCGGCGTGGGGAGGAAGCGGAGAACGATCCGCTGTGCAGATTGTGCGGGACTGTGAGGAACTGTGTGTGTGTGTGTGTGTGTGTGTAGCTGTGTGTGTGTGTGTGTGTGGAGCTGTGTGTGTGTGTGTGTGTGTGGAGCTGTGTGTGTGTGTGTGGAGCTGTGTGTGTGTGTGGAGCTGTGTGTGTGTGTGTGTGTGTGGAGCTGTGTGTGTGTGTGTGTGTGGAGCTGTGTGTGTGTGTGTGTGGAGCTGTGTGTGTGTGTGTGGAGCTGTGTGTGTGTGTGTGGAGCTGTGTGTGTGTGTGTGGAGCTGTGTGTGTGTGTGGAGCTGTGTGTGGAGCTGTGTGTGTGTGTGTAGCTGTGTGTGTGTGTGTGTGGAGCTGTGTGTGTGTGTGTGTGTGCGTGGAGCTGTGTGTGTGTGTGTGTGGAGCTGTGTGTGTGTGTGTGTGGAGCTGTGTGTGTGTGTGTGGAGCTGTGTGTGTGTGTGGAGCTGTGTGTGTGTGTGTGTGTGTGTGGAGCTGTGTGTGTGTGTGTGTGTGGAGCTGTGTGTGTGTGTGGAGCTGTGTGTGTGTGTGTGTGTGTGGAGCTGTGTGTGTGTGTGTGTGTGCGTGGAGCTGTGTGTGTGTGTGTGTGTGGAGCTGTGTGTGTGTGTGTGCGTGGAGCTGTGTGTGTGTGTGTGTGTGGAGCTGTGTGTGTGTGTGTGTGTGGAGCTGTGTGTGTGTGTGTGTGTGTGGAGCTGTGTGTGTGTGTGTGGAGCTGTGTGTGTGTGTGGAGCTGTGTGTGTGTGTGTGTGTGTGTGGAGCTGTGTGTGTGTGTGTGTGTGGAGCTGTGTGTGTGTGTGTGTGTGGAGCTGTGTGTGTGTGTGTGGAGCTGTGTGTGTGTGTGTGGAGCTGTGTGTGTGTGTGTGGAGCTGTGTGTGTGTGTGGAGCTGTGTGTGGAGCTGTGTGTGTGTGTGTAGCTGTGTGTGTGTGTGTGTGGAGCTGTGTGTGTGTGTGGAGCTGTGTGTGTGTGTGTGTGTGGAGCTGTGTGTGTGTGTGTGTGTGTGTGCGTGGAGCTGTGTGTGTGTGTGTGTGTGGAGCTGTGTGTGTGTGTGTGCGTGGAGCTGTGTGTGTGTGTGTGTGTGGAGCTGTGTGTGTGTGTGAGGAGCTGTGTGGCCTGTGTGAGGAGTTCCAAGAGACTAAGAACACCTGGGGCTGCAGGAAGAACTGAGAAGGCGTGTGGCCTGAGTGGGGAACTGTGGAGAGTGGTGTGGGGAACCCGAGTGGGAGCCAGGCGAGGAAACTGAGGGCCCCTGTGGGGAACTGTGTGTGTGGGAACGGGAGAGGAAGCGTGTGGGAAACGGCATGGGACACCGCGTGGGACTGCGGGAGACGGAGGACCTGTGTGGGGAATTGTGTGTGGAGCGGAGTGAACTGTGACGAGCGGTGATAACCGTGTGGAACTGTGAGAGAACGCTGGGGAATGGCGTGGGCGGCGTGGGGAGGAAGCGGAGAACGATCCGCTGTGCAGATTGTGCGGGACTGTGAGGAACTGTGTGTGTGTGTGTGTGTGTGTGTAGCTGTGTGTGTGTGTGTGTGTGGAGCTGTGTGTGTGTGTGTGTGTGTGGAGCTGTGTGTGTGTGTGTGGAGCTGTGTGTGTGTGTGGAGCTGTGTGTGTGTGTGTGTGTGTGGAGCTGTGTGTGTGTGTGTGTGTGTGGAGCTGTGTGTGTGTGTGTGTGGAGCTGTGTGTGTGTGTGTGGAGCTGTGTGTGTGTGTGTGGAGCTGTGTGTGTGTGTGTGGAGCTGTGTGTGTGTGTGGAGCTGTGTGTGGAGCTGTGTGTGTGTGTGTAGCTGTGTGTGTGTGTGTGTGGAGCTGTGTGTGTGTGTGTGGAGCTGTGTGTGTGTGTGTGTGTGTGGAGCTGTGTGTGTGTGTGTGGAGCTGTGTGTGTGTGTGTGGAGCTGTGTGTGGAGCTGTGTGTGTGTGTGTAGCTGTGTGTGTGTGTGTGTGTGGAGCTGTGTGTGTGTGTGGAGCTGTGTGTGTGTGTGTGTGTGTGGAGCTGTGTGTGTGTGGAGCTGTGTGTGTGTGTGTAGCTGTGTGTGTGTGTGTGGAGCTGTGTGTGTGTGTGTGCGTGGAGCTGTGTGTGTGTGTGTGTGTGGAGCTGTGTGTGTGTGTGAGGAGCTGTGTGGCCTGTGTGAGGAGTTCCAAGAGACTAAGAACACCTGGGGCTGCAGGAAGAACTGAGAAGGCGTGTGGCCTGAGTGGGGAACTGTGGAGAGTGGTGTGGGGAACCCGAGTGGGAGCCAGGCGAGGAAACTGAGGGCCCCTGTGGGGAACTGTGTGTGTGGGAACGGGAGAGGAAGCGTGTGGGAAACGGCATGGGAGGAAACGGCATGGGACACCGCGTGGGACTGCGGGAGACGGAGGACCTGTGTGGGGAATTGTGTGTGGAGCGGAGTGAACTGTGACGAGCGGTGATAACCGTGTGGAACTGTGAGAGAACGCTGGGGAATGGCGTGGGCGGCGTGGGGAGGAAGCGGAGAACGATCCGCTGTGCAGATTGTGCGGGACTGTGAGGAACTGTGTGTGTGTGTGTGTGTGTGTGGAGCTGTGTGTGTGTGTGTGGAGCTGTGTGTGTGTGGAGCTGTGTGTGTGTGTGTGTGTGGAGCTGTGTGTGTGTGTGTGTGTGGAGCTGTGTGTGTGTGTGTGTGTGGAGCTGTGTGTGTGTGTGTGGAGCTGTGTGTGTGTGTGTGGAGCTGTGTGTGTGTGTGTGGAGCTGTGTGTGTGTGTGGAGCTGTGTGTGGAGCTGTGTGTGTGTGTGTAGCTGTGTGTGTGTCTGTGTGTGGAGCTGTGTGTGTGTGTGTGGAGCTGTGTGTGTGTGTGTGTGTGTGGAGCTGTGTGTGTGTGTGTGGAGCTGTGTGTGTGTGTGTGGAGCTGTGTGTGGAGCTGTGTGTGTGTGTGTAGCTGTGTGTGTGTGTGTGTGTGGAGCTGTGTGTGTGTGTGGAGCTGTGTGTGTGTGTGTGTGTGTGGAGCTGTGTGTGTGTGGAGCTGTGTGTGTGTGTGTAGCTGTGTGTGTGTGTGTGGAGCTGTGTGTGTGTGTGTGCGTGGAGCTGTGTGTGTGTGTGTGTGGAGCTGTGTGTGTGTGTGAGGAGCTGTGTGGCCTGTGTGAGGAGTTCCAAGAGACTAAGAACACCTGGGGCTGCAGGAAGAACTGAGAAGGCGTGTGGCCTGAGTGGGGAACTGTGGAGAGTGGTGTGGGGAACCCGAGTGGGAGCCAGGCGAGGAAACTGAGGGCCCCTGTGGGGAACTGTGTGTGTGGGAACGGGAGAGGAAGCGTGTGGGAAACGGCATGGGAGGAAACGGCATGGGACACTGCGTGGGACTGCGGGAGACGGAGGACCTGTGTGGGGAATTGTGTGTGGAGCGGAGTGAACTGTGACGAGCGGTGATAACCGTGTGGAACTGTGAGAGAACGCTGGGGAATGGCGTGGGCGGCGTGGGGAGGAAGCGGAGAACGATCCGCTGTGCAGATTGTGCGGGACTGTGAGGAACTGTGTGTGTGTGTGTGTGTGTGTGTGTGGAGCTGTGTGTGTGTGTGTGTGTGGAGCTGTGTGTGTGTGTGTGGAGCTGTGTGTGTGTGTGTGGAGCTGTGTGTGGAGCTGTGTGTGTGTGTGTAGCTGTGTGTGTGTGTGTGTGTGGAGCTGTGTGTGTGTGTGTGGAGCTGTGTGTGTGTGTGTGTGTGTGGAGCTGTGTGTGTGTGTGTAGCTGTGTGTGTGGAGCTGTGTGTGTGTGTGGAGCTGTGTGTGTGTGTGTGTGTGTGCGTGGAGCTGTGTGTGTGGAGCTGTGTGTGTGTGTGGAGCTGTGTGTGTGTGTGTGTGTGTGGAGCTGTGTGTGTGTGTGTGTGTGCGTGGAGCTGTGTGTGTGTGTGTGTGTGGAGCTGTGTGTGTGTGTGTGCGTGGAGCTGTGTGTGTGTGTGTGTGTGGAGCTGTGTGTGTGTGTGAGGAGCTGTGTGGCCTGTGTGAGGAGTTCCAAGAGACTAAGAACACCTGGGGCTGCAGGAAGAACTGAGAAGGCGTGTGGCCTGAGTGGGGAACTGTGGAGAGTGGTGTGGGGAACCCGAGTGGGAGCCAGGCGAGGAAACTGAGGGCCCCTGTGGGGAACTGTGTGTGTGGGAACGGGAGAGGAAGCGTGTGGGAAACGGCATGGGACACCGCGTGGGACTGCGGGAGACGGAGGACCTGTGTGGGGAATTGTGTGTGGAGCGGAGTGAACTGTGACGAGCGGTGATAACCGTGTGGAACTGTGAGAGAACGCTGGGGAATGGCGTGGGCGGCGTGGGGAGGAAGCGGAGAACGATCCGCTGTGCAGATTGTGCGGGACTGTGAGGAACTGTGTGTGTGTGTGTGTGTGTGTGTGTGTGGAGCTGTGTGTGTGTGTGTGTGTGGAGCTGTGTGTGTGTGTGTGGAGCTGTGTGTGTGTGTGTGGAGCTGTGTGTGTGTGTGTGGAGCTGTGTGTGGAGCTGTGTGTGTGTGTGTAGCTGTGTGTGTGTGTGTGTGTGGAGCTGTGTGTGTGTGTGTGGAGCTGTGTGTGTGTGTGTGTGTGGAGCTGTGTGTGTGTGTGTGGAGCTGTGTGTGTGTGTGTGGAGCTGTGTGTGGAGCTGTGTGTGTGTGTGTAGCTGTGTGTGTGTGTGTGTGTGGAGCTGTGTGTGTGTGTGGAGCTGTGTGTGTGTGTGTGTGTGTGGAGCTGTGTGTGTGTGTGTGGAGCTGTGTGTGTGTGTGTGTAGCTGTGTGTGTGTGTGTGGAGCTGTGTGTGTGTGTGTGGAGCTGTGTGTGGAGCTGTGTGTGTGTGTGTAGCTGTGTGTGTGGAGCTGTGTGTGGAGCTGTGTGTGTGTGTGTAGCTGTGTGTGTGGAGCTGTGTGTGTGTGTGGAGCTGTGTGTGTGTGTGTGTGTGTGCGTGGAGCTGTGTGTGTGGAGCTGTGTGTGTGTGTGGAGCTGTGTGTGTGTGTGTGTGGAGCTGTGTGTGTGTGTGTGTGTGTGCGTGGAGCTGTGTGTGTGTGTGTGTGTGGAGCTGTGTGTGTGTGTGTGCGTGGAGCTGTGTGTGTGTGTGTGTGTGGAGCTGTGTGTGTGTGTGAGGAGCTGTGTGGCCTGTGTGAGGAGTTCCAAGAGACTAAGAACACCTGGGGCTGCAGGAAGAACTGAGAAGGCGTGTGGCCTGAGTGGGGAACTGTGGAGAGTGGTGTGGGGAACCCGAGTGGGAGCCAGGCGAGGAAACTGAGGGCCCCTGTGGGGAACTGTGTGTGTGGGAACGGGAGAGGAAGCGTGTGGGAAACGGCATGGGACACCGCGTGGGACTGCGGGAGACGGAGGACCTGTGTGGGGAATTGTGTGTGGAGCGGAGTGAACTGTGACGAGCGGTGATAACCGTGTGGAACTGTGAGAGAACGCTGGGGAATGGCGTGGGCGGCGTGGGGAGGAAGCGGAGAACGATCCGCTGTGCAGATTGTGCGGGACTGTGAGGAACTGTGTGTGTGTGTGTGTGCGTGGAGCTGTGTGTGTGTGTGTGTGTGTGGAGCTGTGTGTGTGTGTGGAGCTGTGTGTGTGTGTGTGTGTGGAGCTGTGTGTGTGTGTGTGTGTGTGGAGCTGTGTGTGTGTGTGTGTGTGGAGCTGTGTGTGTGTGTGGAGCTGTGTGTGTGTGTGTGTGGAGCTGTGTGTGTGTGTGTGTGTGTGTGTGGAGCTGTGTGTGTGTGTGTGTGTGCGTGGAGCTGTGTGTGTGTGTGTGTGTGGAGCTGTGTGTGTGTGTGTGTGTGGAGCTGTGTGTGTGTGTGGAGCTGTGTGTGTGTGTGTGTGTGTGTGGAGCTGTGTGTGTGTGTGTGTGTGTGTGGAGCTGTGTGTGTGTGTGTGTGTGGAGCTGTGTGTGTGTGTGTGTGCGTGGAGCTGTGTGTGTGTGTGTGTGTGGAGCTGTGTGTGTGTGTGGAGCTGTGTGTGTGTGTGTGTGCGTGGAGCTGTGTGTGTGTGTGTGTGTGGAGCTGTGTGTGTGTGTGTGGAGCTGTGTGTGTGGAGCTGTGTGTGTGTGTGGAGCTGTGTGTGGAGCTGTGTGTGTGTGTGTGGAGCTGTGTGTGTGGAGCTGTGTGTGTGTGTGTGGAGCTGTGTGTGTGGAGCTGTGTGTGTGTGTGTGGAGCTGTGTGTGTGTGTGTGGAGCTGTGTGTGTGGAGCTGTGTGTGTGTGTGTGGAGCTGTGTGTGTGTGTGCGTGGAGCTCTGTGTGTGTGTGGAGCTGTGTGTGTGTGTGTGTGTGTGTGTGTGGAGCTGTGTGTGTGTGTGTGTGGAGCTGTGTGGGGAGCCTGCAGAGAACTGTGTGTCCAACTCTGTCAGAAGCTGGAAGAACCTGTGTGAGGAGCAGAGGAATAAATGCCTCAGGAACCGTGGGGGGAACCCGAGGAACTCTGGGGGCCTGAGGGTAGCCGCGTGGGAACAGGAGCTGTGCGTGGTGCCGGGAGAGGACGTGTGTGCCACAGGGTGGGGAGCTGCGTGGAATCATGTGAGGGAACCGTGCAGAGCTCTCTGTGCAGCTACGGGAGAAGCTCTGCGGGAAAGTACGTGAGAAGCCGTGTGAGGAATTGCGTGGGGAACTGTGGGAGGATTTGTGAGAAACTGAATGTGACTGTGTGGAGAAGGCGGGGAAGCAGGCGGGAAGTGTGTGGGGAATCGCTTGGGGAAAGCGGGCGCTCGTGTGGGGAACCGCATGGGGGCTCGGTGGAGCTGGAGCTCCGCGTACTCTGAGCACCTGTGGAAATGGGAGCGGGAGTGTGTGGAGCGGTGTGGGGCCGCGTGGGAAGCGTGTGAGGGACGCTGAGGAGCCATGCAGCTGCTCGGGGCGCGGTGCTGGGCTGGGAGACACTGCGGGGAGCCAGGCGGGCGGCTGCGGGGAAAGGCGTGAGGAACCATGTGAACGCTGCGTCAGGGATTCGGGGGATCTGTGGAAATGTGGAGGACACTGTGGGGAAGCGTGTGGGAACTCGGAGGAACTCGCGGGGGCCTGAGAGGAGCCACGTGAGCCCCCGTCTAAGGCATTGTGAGAGGATCTGCTTGAGAAACTGTTTGTGGAACTGTGAAACTGTGAAAGTGGGTGCAACGGGGCCGTGTGGACCCGTGTGGAATGCTGTGGAGAGCTGTGTGAGAAACGGAAGCACCGTGGGGCGTGGGGAGGCCTGGGGGGAAACATGTGACAGCCTGTGTGTGGAGCCATGTGGGAAACTGAACAACTGGGAAGCAGTGCATGCGGCTGCAGGAGGAGCCGCAGAACCATGCGAGGAAGCGTGTGAGCCAGTGTGGGGAAGGGTGGGAACTGTGGGGAACTATGAGGAACTGAGTGTGGAACTGTGAGGAACTGAGTGAGGAAGTGAGTGTGGAACTGTGAGGAACTGAGTGTGGAACTGTGAGGAAGTGAGTGAGGAACTGTGAGGAACTGAGTGTGGAACTGAGTGTGGAACTGTGAGGAACTGAGTGTGGAACTGAGTGTGGAACTGAGTGAGGAACTGAGTGAGGAACTGTGAGGAAGTGAGTGAGGAACTGAGTGTGGAACTGTGAGGAACTGAGTGAGGAACTGAGTGTGGAACTGTGAGGAACTGAGTGTGGAACTATGAGGAACTGAGTGTGGAACTGAGTGAGGAATTGTGAGGAACTGAGTGAGGAACTGAGTGTGGAACTATGAGGAACTGAGTGAGGAAGTGAGTGAGGAACTGAGTGTGGAACTGTGAGGAACTGAGTGAGGAACTGAGTGTGGAACTGTGAGGAACTGAGTGTGGAACTATGAGGAACTGAGTGAGGAAGTGAGTGAGGAACTGAGTGTGGAACTGTGAGGGACTGAGTGTGGAACTATGAGGAACTGAGTGTGGAACTGAGTGTGGAATTGTGAGGAACTGAGTGTGGAACTGTGAGGAATTGAGCGAGGAACTGAGTGTGGAACTATGAGGAACTGAGTGAGGAAGTGAGTGAGGAACTGAGTGTGGAACTATGAGGAACTGAGTGTGGAACTGTGAGGAACTGAGTGAGGAACTGAGTGTGGAACTGAGTGTGGAACTGTGAGGGACTGAGTGTGGAACTATGAGGAACTGAGTGTGGAACTGAGAGAGGAACTGAGTGTGGAACTGAGTGAGGAACTGAGTGGACTGAGTGTGGAACTGAGTGAGGAACTGAGTGTGGAACTGAGGAACTGAGTGAGGGACTGAGTGAGGAACTGTGAGGAACTGAGTGTGGAACTGAGTGAGGAACTGTGAGGAACTGAGGAACTGAGTGTGGAACTGAGTGTGGAACTGTGAGGAACTGAGTGTGGAACTGAGTGTGGAACTGTGAGGAACTGAGTGAGGAACTGAGTGTGGAACTGAGTGTGGGACTGAGTGAGGAACTGAGTGTGGAACTGAGTGAGGAACTGAGTGTGGAACTGAGTGAGGAACTGAGTAAGGAACTGAGTGTGGAACTGAGTGAGGGACTGAGTGTGGAACTGAGTGTGGAACTGTGAGGAACTGAGTGTGGAACTGAGTGTGGAACTGAGTGTGGAACTGAGTGAGGGACTGAGTGAGGAACTGAGTGTGGAACTGAGTGAGGGACTGAGTGAGGGACGGAGTGAGGAACTGAGTGTGGAACTGAGTGAGGGACTGAGTGAGGAACTGAGTGTGGAACTGAGTGAGGGACTGAGTGAGGAACTGAGTGTGGAACTGAGTGAGGGACTGAGTGAGGAACTGAGTGTGGAACTGAGTGAGGAACTGAGTGAGGAACTGAGTGTGGAACTGAGTGAGGGACTGAGTGAGGAACTGAGTGTGGAACTGAGTGAGGGACTGAGTGAGGAACTGAGTGTGGAACTGAGTGAGGGACTGAGTGAGGGACTGAGTGAGGAACTGAGTGTGGAACTGTGAGGAACTGAGTGTGGAACTGAGTGAGGAACTGAGTGAGGGACTGAGTGAGGAAGTGAATGTGGAACTGAGTGAGGAACTGAGTGTGGAACTGAGTGTGGAACTGAGTGAGGAACTGAGTGTGGAACTGAGTGAGGGACTGAGTGAGGAACTGAGTGAGGGACTGAGTGAGGAACTGAGTGTGGAACTGAGTGAGGAACTGTGAGGAACTGAGTGAGGAACTGAGTGTGGAACTGAGTGAGGAACTGAGTGTGGAACTGAGTGTGGAACTGAGTGAGGGACTGAGTGAGGAACTGAGTGTGGAAGTGAGTGAGGAACTGAGTGTGGAACTTAGTGAGGGACTGAGTGAGGGACTGAGTGTGGAACTGAGTGTGGAACTGTGAGGAACTGAATGAGGAACTGAGTGTGGAACTGAGTGAGGAACTGAGTGTGGAACTGAGTGTGGAACTGAGTGAGGGACTGAGTGAGGAACTGAGTGTGGAACTGAGTGTGGAACTGAGTGAGGGACTGAGTGTGGAACTGAGTGTGGAACTGAGTGAGGAACTGAGTGTGGAACTGAGTGAGGGACTGAGTGAGGGACTGAGTGTGGAACTGAGTGAGGGACTGAGTGAGGAACTGAGTGTGGGACTGAGTGAGGGACTGAGTGTGGAACTGTGAGGAACTGGGTGGGAACCATGAGGAACTGAGTGTGGAACTGAGTGTGGAACTGTGAGGAACTGAGTGTGGAACTGTGAGGAACTGAGTGTGGAACTGAGTGTGGAACTGTGAGGAACTGAGTGTGGAACTATGAGGAACTGAGTGTGGAACTGTGAGGAACTGAGTGTGGAACTGAGTGAGGAACTGAGTGTGGAACTGAGTGAGGAACTGAGTGAGGAACTGAGTGTGGAACTGAGGGAGGAACTGAGTGTGGAACTGAGTGTGGAACTGTGAGGAACTGAGTGTGGAACTGAGTGTGGAACTGAGGGACTGAGTGTGGAACTGAGTGTGGAACTGAGTGAGGAACTGAGTGAGGAACTGAGTGTGGAACTGAGTGAGGAACTGAGTGTGGAACTGAGTGAGGGACTCAGTGAGGAACTGAGTGAGGAACTGAGTGAGGGACTGAGTGAGGAACTGAGTGAGGGACTGAGTGAGGAACTGAGTGAGGAACTGAGTGTGGAACTGAGTGAGGAACTGAGTGAGGGACTGAGTGAGGGACTGAGTGTGGAACTGAGTGAGGGTCTGAGTGAGGAACTGAGTGTGGAACTGAGTGAGGAACTGAGTGTGGAACTGAGTGAGGGACTGAGTGAGGAACTGAGTGTGGAACTGAGTGAGGAACTGAGTGTGGAACTGAGTGAGGGACTGAGTGAGGGACTGAGTGTGGAACTGAGTGAGGGACTGAGTGTGGGACTGAGTGAGGGACTGAGTGTGGAACTGTGAGGAACTGGGTGGGAACCGTGAGGAACTGAGTGTGGAACTGAGTGTGGAACTGTGAGGAACTGAGTGTGGAACTGTGAGGAACTGAGTGTGGAACTGAGTGTGGAACTGTGAGGAACTGAGTGTGGAACTATGAGGAACTGAGTGTGGAACTGTGAGGAACTGAGTGTGGAACTGAGTGAGGAACTGAGTGAGGAACTGAGTGTGGAACTGAGGGAGGAACTGAGTGTGGAACTGAGTGAGGGACTGAGTGAGGAACTGAGTGTGGAACTTAGTGAGGGACTGAGTGAGGGACTGAGTGTGGAACTGAGTGTGGAACTGTGAGGAACTGAATGAGGAACTGAGTGTGGAACTGAGTGAGGAACTGAGTGTGGAACTGAGTGTGGAACTGAGTGAGGGACTGAGTGAGGAACTGAGTGTGGAACTGAGTGTGGAACTGAGTGAGGGACTGAGTGAGGAACTGAGTGTGGAACTGAGTGAGGAACTGAGTGTGGAACTGAGTGAGGGACTGAGTGAGGGACTGAGTGTGGAACTGAGTGAGGGACTGAGTGAGGAACTGAGTGTGGGACTGAGTGAGGGACTGAGTGTGGAACTGTGAGGAACTGGGTGGGAACCATGAGGAACTGAGTGTGGAACTGAGTGTGGAACTGTGAGGAACTGAGTGTGGAACTGTGAGGAACTGAGTGTGGAACTGAGTGTGGAACTGTGAGGAACTGAGTGTGGAACTATGAGGAACTGAGTGTGGAACTGTGAGGAACTGAGTGTGGAACTGAGTGAGGAACTGAGTGTGGAACTGAGTGAGGAACTGAGTGAGGAACTGAGTGTGGAACTGAGGGAGGAACTGAGTGTGGAACTGTGAGGAACTGAGTGTGGAACTGAGTGTGGAACTGAGGGACTGAGTGTGGAACTGAGTGTGGAACTGAGTGAGGAACTGAGTGTGGAACTGAGTGAGGGACTGAGTGAGGAACTGAGTGAGGAACTGAGTGAGGGACTGAGTGAGGAACTGAGTGAGGGACTGAGTGAGGAACTGAGTGAGGAACTGAGTGTGGAACTGAGTGAGGAACTGAGTGAGGGACTGAGTGAGGGACTGAGTGTGGAACTGAGTGAGGGTCTGAGTGAGGAACTGAGTGTGGAACTGAGTGAGGAACTGAGTGTGGAACTGAGTGTGGAACTGAGTGAGGGACTGAGTGAGGAACTGAGTGTGGAACTGAGTGAGGAACTGAGTGTGGAACTGAGTGAGGGACTGAGTGAGGGACTGAGTGTGGAACTGAGTGAGGGACTGAGTGTGGGACTGAGTGAGGGACTGAGTGTGGAACTGTGAGGAACTGGGTGGGAACCGTGAGGAACTGAGTGTGGAACTGAGTGTGGAACTGTGAGGAACTGAGTGTGGAACTGTGAGGAACTGAGTGTGGAACTGAGTGTGGAACTGTGAGGAACTGAGTGTGGAACTATGAGGAACTGAGTGTGGAACTGTGAGGAACTGAGTGTGGAACTGAGTGAGGAACTGAGTGAGGAACTGAGTGTGGAACTGAGGGAGGAACTGAGTGTGGAACTGAGTGAGGGACTGAGTGAGGAACTGAGTGTGGAACTGAGTGTGGAACTGAGTGAGGGACTGAGTGTGGAACTGAGTGTGGAACTGAGTGAGGAACTGAGTGAGGAACTGAGTGTGGAACTGAGTGAGGAACTGAGTGTGGAACTGAGTGAGGGACTGAGTGAGGAACTGAGTGTGGAACTGAGTGAGGGACTGAGTGAGGAACTGAGTGAGGGACTGAGTGAGGAACTGAGTGAGGAACTGAGTGTGGAACTGAGTGAGGAACTGAGTGAGGGACTGAGTGAGGGACTGAGTGAGGAACTGAGTGAGGAACTGAGTGTGGAACTGAGTGAGGGACTGAGTGTGGAACTGAGTGAGGAACTGAGTGAGGGACTGAGTGTGGAACTGAGTGAGGGACTGAGTGTGGAACTGAGTGAGGGACTGAGTGTGGGACTGAGTGAGGGACTGAGTGAGGAACTGAGTGTGGAACTGAGTGAGGAACTGAGTGTGGAACTGAGTGAGGAACTGAGTGAGGGACTGAGTGAGGGACTGAGTGAGGAACTGAGTGAGGGACTGAGTGTGGAACTGAGTGAGGAACTGAGTGAGGGACTGAGTGAGGGACTGAGTGAGGAACTGAGTGAGGGACTGAGTGTGGAACTGAGTGTGGAACTGAGTGTGGGACTGAGTGAGGGACTGAGTGTGGAACTGAGTGTGGAACTGAGTGAGGAACTGAGTGAGGAACTGAGTGAGGGACTGAGTGTGGAACTGAGTGAGGGACTGAGTGTGGAACTGAGTGAGGGACTGAGTGAGGAACTGAGTGTGGAACTGAGTGAGGGACTGAGTGAGGAACTGTGAGGAACTGGGTGGGAACCGTGAGGTGCTGTTGGGGAACCGTGAGGAGCCGTGTGGAGCGCTGTGTGTAGGAACGGGGTGCACACGGGCGAATGGCCTGAGGCACTGTGTGGAAAGTGTGTGTGCACCCGCACTGGGGATGGCGTGAAGGGTTGTGTGAGGAACCGTGTGAGGAAGTGTGTGAGCCATGGCGGGAGGAGCTGTTTGGGAAACGTGGGGAGCGGTGAGGAACCGTGTGTGGAACGGTGCGCAGAATCGTGAGGAAAGCTGTAGAGACGCGTGCGAGGGGTTGTCGGGGAGTGTGAGGAGCCGGATGGGAAGCTGCGGGGGCCTGCTGGGCGCCGCGTGGAGCTGTGGGAACCGGGAGGAAGTGTGTGGAAGGGGGTGGGGAGCTGTGTGCGGACGGGGGCCCGTGGGACACTGCGAAGCCTGTGTGTGTGTGTGTGTGTGTGTGTGTGTCGGGAACGCTGTGCGGGAGCTGCCAGCGCCTGTTGAGAGCTCTGAGAAATGGAGGATCGCGTGAGGCCTCCCGTGGGGAGCCGTGTTGGGAAATGTTGGAGGAACGTGGGCAAGTTTTCCTGGAGCTGTGAGGAACCGTGAGAGCGAGTGTGTCAGGGACGGTGGGGACTGGCGTGTGCAGAATGGTGAGGAACGCCTGTGTAACGAGGCCCTATGTAGACACCTAGGTGAGGATCGCGTGGAACCGTGTCAAGAACTCCACAGAGAACTGTGACACAATTGCGTGTGGAACTTGTGGGGAAACTCGATGAACGGTGTGACCGGCAGCCATCCCGCGGGTGGAGTCCGCATTCGAGTGACTGCCGTTTTCCTGAATGGAGGAATAAAGGGGGAAGCAGGAGGAGCTGCGTGAAGAACCGTGTGGAGAAACGCGAGGAAGTGCGTGGGGAGCGGGAGGAACTGAGGAACTGTGTGGTGAGCTGCGAGCAGCCGCGTGGGAACCGTGCGGGGAACGGCGAGAGCTCCTTGAGGGACTGAGTGCTTGAGCGTGCGGGACGGAGATGTGGAAGCACCGCGTGGGAACCGCGTGACTGTCTGTGTGAGGGACTGGGAGGGAAAGCGCGAGGGACCCTGCGAGGGACAGTGACAGAGACTTTTGAAGGAGCCGAGCGAGAGAGTTTTCGAGGAACCGGTTGAGGAGCCAGGCCCAGAGCAGGGAGGCGAGGCCGGCAGGAGCCAGGCCCGTCTGAGGATCTGAGGTCCCTCCTGGCTTGTCAGGAGCTGCCTGGGGGAGCTTTAGTGGCAGCAGCGGGCGGGTTTTCAGCGGGGCTCACAGTGTCTGCTTTAGCCAAGGGTGGGTCCTCAGGCCATGTGCGCTGCGTGACGGATAGGTCGGGAGCAGGGTGGCCTGGTGCGGCAAGTCAGGATGGAAGGTCAGCGTTCCAGGCTTGGGATGGTGGAGGCTGGGGGGCCTAGACGGGAGAGCGGGGTGGTCCTGGGAGATGGCGGAGCACGACTGGACAGGGAGGCGGTGAGGGAGCAGGAAACCCAGGGGGCTGCCGGGCTCCTTGCTGAAGTGGCTGAGTGGCTGGAGGACATTTATGTGGAAGCAAGGAATGTGACACATAGCAGAGAATTCACCCTCAGGAATTAAATAATCAAAAACCAAACTAGAGGCCGGCGCGGTGGCTCACGCCTGTAATCCCGGCACTTTGGGAGCCCAAGGTGGGTGGATCACGAGGTCAAGAGATCGAGACCATCCTGGCCAACATGGTGAAACCCTGTCTCTACTTTAAAAATACAAAAATTAGCCAGGCATGGTGGCACACGCCTGTAGTCCTAGCTACTCAGGAGGCTGAGGCATGAGAATCGCTTGAACCCGGGAGGCGGAGGTTACAGTGAGCCGCGATCGTGCCACTGCACTCCAGCCTGGTGACAGAGGGAGACTCTGTCTCAAAAAACAAAAACAAAAACAAAACAAAAGAAAAACTAGAAATAGAGTAGAGTTAGTCCCTACCAAGTTTCCAAAGAAAAAGGGAAGCAGTCAGTTATGCTGCTGAGCTGCGAGATGGACACCCTGAAACCCTGCTCGCAGAGAAGCCAGTGCAGCATTCTGGACCCCCTTTGACCGGGAGTCTCAAGAGCTTTCAAATTTTATGTGCCTTGTGAGCTGGTGGAGCTTCTCCTGGGGTTGTCTTCAAGAACAATGATGTCTGCGTGTGCTCCCAGCCCTTGAGGTGGCATCTGCGTGCATGTCCTGGGGTGCAGGCTCCAGGGTCAGAGGCCTCATCTGCCGGCCCAGCAGGTGCTCTGGAAATGCTTCATAAGCCAATGCATACAGGAACCAGTAGACATTGGAAATCACTGAAACCCACAGTTAGTGGGATCATTAAGTCAGTCACAGAGTGTCTGTCAGAAGCAATTCCTGGCAGCCATTATGTGGATGGAGTCCATATTTTAAAGAGCCAAAGAGGCAGCAAGAGCATGGAGGATGCTTCATTCTGAGGGGAGGGATGGGAGAACAGGCCGTTAGAGGAAAGCTTGTGAGCTGGCTTCTGCAGGACCATAGGGAGTTTGATGGGGGAGAGGGCAGGTGAACTCTGGGTGAAGGGGAGATTTAAGCTGGCAGGGAGGTAAGTGTGGCAGAGGCCATAGGGGCCTGGAGGGCCACATTTAGCTGTGGGGCCTTTTCCCTTGGGTCAGGAGTCGCTGATGGTGTTCGAGGAGGGGCCATGGACTCAGATGAGTCCTTCAGACAGAGTGGAGGGAGGACACACTTGCTGGTGACATCAGCACTCCTGGCCGGTGTTCAGCTGCGTGGCCCAGGGGCAGCAGGGATGGACGAGGGAGGAACCTGAAGGACATGCTAGCAAGTCCCTGACTGTGGCCTAGAGGAGGCCTGTGGGGTGGCGGCCTGGGGTCTGGGCAGGGAGAGGCCTGGGCAGCCTGAGAACGTGTCCAGCAGAGCGGGCCCCGCCCCTTGCCCAGCCTCCAGCTTTGAGGACCCACTTGGCAGGGCCTGCGCTGGCCCCTTCCTTTCGCTTCCTCTGCAGTGGGCTCGGGCTTGACCTTGAATGTTCCTCCCCCACAGAACAAGAAAAAGAAGAAGACAGATTTCATTCCGTACCGAGATTCCGTGTTGACCTGGCTCCTCCGGGAAAACCTGGGTGAGAACTTGTGGGTTTGCCTGTCCCCAGGGCTCTGATCCCACCCTGGGCTGTGCCCTTCTTCCCCACTGAGGGGGTGCCCAGTCGCCAGCAGGCCTCTCACCCTTTCTGGGCTGAGGCTGGGAGGTGAACCTGGAGGGTCCAGTCAGTTCATGGCTCTTCTGGAGGACCTGGGGCAACGGCCAGCAGTGGGTTAACGAAGCGAGTGTGGGAACCAGGACAGCCCAGGGGGTGGCACAGCACACACCTGCCTGTGTCAGTGGTCCTGGGTCAGGTGGGCTGTGACACCCAGGCCAAGTACTCATCCTTCTCTGGGCCTTGGTTTCCCCATCAGTCACGGGGACCTGGGACGCGATCTGGGAGCTCTGCTTGCTGGATTTTGAGGGGCTGCCATAAACCTCCTCTTCTCCGTCTGAGTTCTGAGCAGTGAGACTTAGATGGGGAGGTGGGAATTGAAATGCACCCGACGCTGATCCCGTCCATCCCGGAATAACCTCAGAGTCCTCCCCAACTGCATTTACAGCTGGAGAGGCTGATGCCCAGGGAGGTAAACTGAGTCTTGGGCTGACTTGGTGAACATAGATGACTGGGGGTCCCTGGCCTCCCTCAGCCGCATGGCTGAGGTGTGCAGAGCCCTGGCTGACCACCTCTGCACCCCACAACTAGCCATGCTTGCTCCCCAGCTCAGGTCAGTATTGCAGACCGCAGCAGGCCTGCGGATGGATGGGCCCCGCTGAAAGAGGAGGAGAGTGTGTTCCTTCACCTGAGATGTGGGCTGGGAAGGAGCCCCCTGCTCCAGGCACACCCAGGTTCAGCCCCAGGGCGGGGGCAGGGGAGTCCTCCCACGGAGGCTTTCCTGGGGCCCGTGTGGTATGTGCCCAGCCCTTCACACCATCTCTTCAGTCCCTATGGGGACCCACTGGGGACCCATGCCCTGGGGACATGGCCCTGAGGATACAGAGTTCCCTGGGGTCAAGCAGGCAAGATCATCTGTCCAGACTTGAAGCACCGCCAGGCAGCAGTCCTGAGGGCTGGCGTGGAGTCAGTGGTGATCTTTTCCGATGGCTGAGGTCACCTAGACAGGATTCCCTGAAGAGAAAGAACACAGTCTGTTCCTCATGCCACGCATTACGTGATGCTTTGATCCTACTAACCTGGGCCAGGAATCTGATGTTAAATACTGAGGAATATATTTCAAATGAAAATGATAGAAGTGCTTGAAAAAAATATTGAACATAAATGGTATTTATTTTGGAGTAAATACTTTAAAACCCTCCACAACTTTCCTCTCTGCTTTGGGGAAAGGAAGGCCTGATGGTTGTAAAATGGCCCCAAATGTGAGAAAAACACAAGTAAAAGAGAAATAATAGCAGTGCCTGGTTCAGAGATGAAGGAGCAGCCAAGGAAGGCCAGGTCCTTGCTGTTGTCTGTGTTCATGGGGTGGGGGTGGGGGGGGGGTTAAGCCTGTGACTCAGTTTACCTCTCTGGGCCTCAGCCTCCCCATCTGTAAATGTAGGGGGAAGGGGGGAGCAGACATAGCCCTGGGGCCTAGATCCCCCTCTGGGCACAACCTGGTCTTCTTCCCACAGGCGGTAACTCAAGGACAGCTATGGTGGCAGCCCTGAGTCCTGCAGACATCAACTATGATGAGACCCTTAGCACGCTGAGGTGAGTTCTCCAGGGAGACAGGCTCTGCTTCCCGCTCCCTGGTCTTGGGGGATGGATCCTCTCGTGCTTGAATTAGGAAGCACCAGTGACCAGGGGCGACTCTTTGTGAGGGGTATACCCTGGACTCTGTGAGGCTGGAAGAGACTGTTCTGAGGCTCCTGGGCCTGCATGGGCCCTGTTCTATTCCCTCCATGGAGCCTTTGGGGGTGTGCTTTGGGGCTGCAGGCAGCCCAGGGCCCCGTGGCACCAGACTGGGAGAGCTGTGCCTGCCGGGCGAAGCAGTTTACACTCACCTGCCGGCCAGGGTAACCACTGGGGATTTTTAGATAGCAGAGGGGGCATAGGTGTGTCTTATGGGCAGGGTGGGCACCTGGGGTGGGGAGCCTGGGCCCCTAGCCGTGCTAGAGGCTGCTCGGTTGTTTGGGTCAGTGGTCTCTCCCTTCTTTTGACCGTGCACCACCAGTGCTTAAGAGAAACAAAGGGCGTGTGGCCCAATAGAGGTTCATGTACTAGCTGGAAACGTAGACATGTGCATCGGCTGGTACACGGTGTGAGCACAAGCCTATGCACACATAGATGTGCTCACATTTTCCCACTGGACTTTCTCCCTCTACCCTGGGACCACTGGGGGAGAGGACACCACCCTGTCCCTTCTCACCTGGGCCTCAGTTCCCCAAGTGGGTGAGCTGGAACTGGATGACCTCCCTTGTAAGTCTTCTCTGGCCTGTGGCCCCAAATGCCCTCCCCAGCGACTTGCCATGGGGCGATTTCTCACTCTGTGCCAGGCTGTGCTGGCTCAGGTCCACCTTTGGCCTGGCCGCTGAGCCCAAAAGGCTGGGTCTTGGGCAGGGCTCTGGGCACCCTTGGGACCTGCCAGGTGTGGACCTGTCCCGAGCACAGCCCACAGCCCCCTCTGCCACCCAGGTATGCTGACCGGGCCAAGCAGATCCGCTGCAATGCTGTCATCAATGAGGACCCCAACAACAAGCTGATCCGCGAGCTGAAGGATGAGGTGACCCGGCTGCGGGACCTTCTGTACGCCCAGGGTCTTGGCGACATCACTGACAGTGAGTGCCTGCGCCAGCCTGTCCTGGACAGGGTTGTGGGGCCTCAGGCTCAGGAGCCTCGCAGGTCATCACATCCTCTCTCCTGGGGCCACCACTTTGCTGGCCGCACCCTGGGCTGTGGCAGCTCCACACCGCTCCCAGAGCCCCTCCGGGCCAAATCCCTGTCCCTGCTCCACGTTCCTGGGCAGAAATGCCTCTGGGTGGGAGGCCGGGCGGGGGCCCTGGACAAGGGCAAGTTTCCTGGCCTTGGCCTGGATGGTACCACATGGTTTGGGTTCAATGCTGATGCAAGTGGGCCAGAGACGGCTCCCCTGGAAGCCCCATAGGCAGGCTGTGGGTGCTGGGGTCACCGAGGTCCCCCGCGTTCTGGAGCTGAAGGCCTTCACCACCCTGCTTGTGGCCACACACCCACTGCTGGCCACCCTGGCCTGTGAAAGGCGTGCCTGACCCTCTGGAGACAAACCTGTTCTTCTGTTTCTCTGTCTCTCCCCCTCCCCCACGCTTCCCTCCCCCGTAGCCAACACTGTGCCTGGAGGACCCAAATGTGTGTATTCCCTTTGCTGCTCTCTGCATCTCTGCTTCCAGCCCCAGCCAGCATGAGGGCCTAGGGTGGCATGGTCAGGGAGGGGTGAACCCCAGGGTACCTGCTCTGCTTTCTTCTCCTTTCTGGGGGGCAGAAAGCACTGCTCTCCCTCAGCCACAGGGCCCTGCTCGTAGATGTGGGATTCTGTCTGCCTCTGAGCCCACACTCCTGGCTCCTTCCCACCCATATGGTCTACATGAGAAACCAAAGTAACGGGGGAGTCAGGGTGTCGCTGAGGCCTTCTCAGGCTAAACATGGCCGAGATCAGGTCCTCTGACCTCCTGTGCACCCAAAGGCCTGCGAAGGTCAGGATATTAGCACCAAAGGGCCAGGAGGGCTGGAGGGACTGTCCTGTCCCCAGCTCTTGGCTCAGGCCTCCATCTGCAATGCCATTTCTCCAGCTGACCTGACCCCCCACGCCCAGGCCCTCAACTCTGGAAATGCCAGAAGCTCAGCTTTCACAGCGGATGCTGCCAAATCCCGCCCAACCTTTGTGCCTCCTGGCCTCGGGCCTGGCTCCATGGGGCTCAGTGCCTCCCCGAGCTTGGCTGCAGGGCGCCCTCCACTTCCCCCACACCCCGTGTGGTCCCGTGCTTGCTGCTGCTCTGCTGTGTGTTCGCTTCCGCTAGGAGACCCCTGGCACCACCCACTTCAGAGATGTCACAGCCCCACCTCCCGGGCCTTAGGGACGCATGAGGCCTAGGCTGGTGGGTGAGCTCCTCGTGGTGGAGGGGAAGGGCCTCCCTCATGAGGGTCCCATGTTCACCTCCTCCAGGATGGTCTCTGGGCCAATTTCCATGCAGTGGGCTGAAGGTTAGCACAGCCCGGCCCCACAGCTCGGGGGTGTGTGGTGTCCCAGGCTGACGGTGG
Organism: Pan troglodytes; assembly: GCF_028858775.2. Classification (NCBI taxonomy): domain Eukaryota; kingdom Metazoa; phylum Chordata; class Mammalia; order Primates; family Hominidae; genus Pan; species Pan troglodytes. The sequence goes on along the minus strand of NC_072411.2, from coordinate 143,044,807 downwards.
GTGTGAGGGGTGGGAGGACAAGCGTGGGGGTCTGCACGGGGCGCTGCTGGGTGACCACGCCAAGCCAGTGGACAGGGTGGGAAGATGCAGGGAGGACAGGCTCCCAGCCCTCAGGTGTGGGGGCTGCAGGGTGGCCTGGCAGTGGGGCCTGGAGTGCAGCTGTGGGAAAGCAAGAAGCCTGGCACAGGGGGTGCAGGGGAGCTTCAGAGTGCCTAGGTCTGTGCCATGCTGCTGCTGGGGAGGGCAGGCCTGGGGGGCAGGCGGGCAAGTGCCTGCCACTGCTGGCCCCGTCCCATCATAGGCAAGGGGTGGCAGGAAGGCCTTGCATGCGCTTGTCCTGGGCCTGGCAGGGCTGCTGTGCCTCGTTGATGGTTTCTGTTTCTTGCCTTCTCTGGGCCCCATCTCTTACTTTTTCCCATCTTCATCTTTTTTCTCTCCCTCCCTCTGTCTGTCTGCCCGCCCTACCCCTCCTCCCCATAGACGTGTCCGACCTTGAGAACAATAACCTTAACCGTGGCGGGACGGTGAATGAAGCCCCTGACCCTCTCTCCACAGTGACCAATGCCCTGGTGGGTATGAGCCCCTCATCCTCGCTCTCAGCCCTGTCCAGCCGCGCGGCCTCTGTGTCCAGCCTCCACGAGCGCATCTTGTTTGCCCCGGGCAGCGAGGAGGCCATTGAAAGACTGAAGGTGAGGGCACCACCTGGGGCTTCAGGGTGTCAGACTCTGGGAGTGGGGAGCTCGGAGGAGTTAGAGAGGCACCCTGCCCTCCTGGGTACAGCCCATCCTCATAGGGCCACTGTGGAGCATCAGCAGGAGCCTCTGGCGTGTGGCCACCCAGGTGCCCAGTGGTCTATCTCCAGACCACCCACAGCAACCAAGGCAGCCAGTTCACTTGGGGGTCCCCAGGCTGTGGGCTGCACAACACTCAGCTGCTGGGCAGGAAATGCCCCTGCAGGACCCTAGACCTGGGTGTCTGGATGGCCTGTGCCCCCACCCATGCCAAGCCTGGACAAGGGAAGCTCCAAGAATGAATGTCCAGGACTGAGACTTCCTGTCGAGTCTTTAATTGTGTGAGTGGGTGCTTGTTCAAGGAGCAGTGAGCTGGATGGCATCTGTGGGTGGAGAGGAGTCTCGTCCCTCCCCACCCCGCAGCATCCCCTCCACTGGCGACAGCCCCAGGTCACAGCAGCTTCCTCCCTGGCGTCCTATAGAATTATACCCCCTGAGAAGGGCAGTGAGTGTGGTGCAGGTTCCTGAGCTCCCTCCAGGCCATCCTGTGTTCACACCTGCACACCTGCCTGGGAATAGTCACCACCTCCCACCACTCAAAGGCACAGTGTGCTCCCTGGTGCCCAGCAATGGGCCGGGATCATTTTAGGTTTCCAGACACATGCCCCTCAGTGAATGGCTGTGCAGGGGCAGGTGAGCCACGCGCCTGGAGACTGAGGGGCTGAGGGGAAAAGGCAGAGGCCCCACTGAGGCCGTTGTGAGGAAGGGGATGGGGGCGAGGTTGGGCCTGTGACCCTGGAGCAGAGAGCCCTTCTGGGGTGTTGGGGTCCCACTGGGCTGTGGGTGGGAAGAAAAAGGAGAGGCCAGGCTGATGTTGGGCAGTGTCGTCCATGTCCTGAAGAGGGCTGAGCACCTGGGCCTCTTGGCAGCAGCGAGGATGGCTGTGCTTTAGGAGCCGAGGCTCAGAATCTCCCAGGAGCATTTGCTTCTCTTTTCCTTCCAGATTTGTTTTGCGTTTTCTCCATTCTCCTGAGTGTGGCTAAGGGAAAGACAGACATTCTCTGAGCTTTACCTTGGTCTTCTGGATGCCTCGTTGCCTTGTCGGGCCCAGGAATATGGCGCTTGTGCTTTGCAGCTCCTTCTCCTGGCACCCGTGTCTCCATTGTCCTCTCCCTTGGCCCCAGCCCCGGCAGCTCACTGTGCTCTGCCTCAATCCCCAGGAAACAGAGAAGATCATAGCTGAGCTCAATGAGACCTGGGAGGAGAAGCTGCGGCGGACAGAAGCCATCCGGATGGAGAGGTGTGCAGCGGGGAAACTGAGGCCCAGGGGGAGGGGTGCAGCCAGTAAGCCCGGAGCCTGGGCAGGATGAGCACTGAGCCCTGCCCTCCAGTGCTGGGCACCTGCACCATGGGGTGGCCACATCCCAGCCCAGGGCAAACCTGTTCCCTCATCCCCAATGACCCCCACCTTGTGTACTGCTGGCTGCTAGCCACCAAGGCCTGAGAGACCTGAGGCCTGATAGACCTGATCCCTGACCATGGTGCAGAGGGGCCGGTCCCATCAGCAGATGCCCTAACCCAGTGACCAGATGGGACACGCATGGGCACCACCCAGGCCACGGTGGCCACAGGCCCGCTGCCCCCATTGGTCAGCCAGGGCTGAGGCCAGTGCTGGAAGCCTTGTGGAGCTTGTGCTGACCTCAGCTCTGTTCCCCCAGGGAAGCCCTGCTGGCCGAGATGGGTGTGGCCATGAGGGAGGATGGCGGCACCTTGGGCGTATTCTCTCCCAAAAAGGTAGGAGCTATCTCAGTTCTGTGGTACTGCCCTCATCTGAACAGGACCAGGTGAGGTGCTGTCTCAGGTAGAGCCAGAGGGGGCTCCTGGAAGTAGGGGAGGACGGTGGGGCTCTGGCCCAGGCACTGGGGCTGTGAAGCTCACCCATAGTCACACTTTGCTTTTTGTGGAGAATTCTGTCCCCACATTCTCATGGTGGGGCATGCTGGTGGCTTTGGGACATCAGATGGGTCTCTTAGTGGCCTGGAGTGTGGACTGGGCTCTCCAAGGTCAGGGCAAGGCTGAGAAGCCAACACCCAGGCTGGAGACTGAGACACGAGGGGTCTGGAGCTGCCCTGGAGCCTGTGCTGCTCACAGAGCTGGGTGCCAGCTGCCTTCTTGGAACTCAGCTAGAGTCAGGTCTGACTGTTCCAGTGGGGACCCCTCTTTTCCCACCAGGCCAGGCCTAAGGGGTCTTTCAGCTGGAGGCCCTCAAATGGCACAGAACCCCTGGGCAGCTGCTTCAGAGTGTATATGACTCCTATGCCCCCATCCAGCAGCCCAGGTGGGGCATGGCACAGCAGCCCAGGTGGGGCATGACACACACACTTGGGAAAAAGTCTTTCTTGTGGTTCTAGTCCCCAAACCCCACACACCCACCCCAAAGATGGCCAGGACATGGGGACAGACACCTGTGTGTCCATAGCTTGGGAGGGGCTGGGCAGGGCTGTGCTCCAGGCCGCCGGCCCAGCACGCGCTGAGGTCCGGAGGCAGGAAGGGCCTGAGAAGAGCTGTAGGGAGATTCCAGTCCCAGGCAGGGCCGGGACAGGCAATGTCCTAATGGGGCTTCACTATACACGTCTTCTAGACAGGCCTTTGGTTTGGTCTGGAATGGATTGTTCCCTGCACTGTTTCAGACCCCATCCCCTTCCTGGAGGGATAGGGTGGAACTCCAGGGCTGCAGCTTTATTGGTTGCCCTGGGTCTGGGCACTGCCCAGAAGTGGGACCACTGGGGACCCCCTTCTTGAGAAGTTCAGTGTTCTTGGGAGTCACGAGACGTGCACAGAGCAGTGGGGTCCCAAGGCTGCAGCCCCTACTCAGCCCCAAAGCTGTGGGCACAGCCCCTCCTGGCTGGACATCTTCCCCACTCAGGGGGCAGGGACAGCTGGGGATGGTCTGTCCCCTTCGTCCAGAGACGAGGTCTCCACCTCTCTGCATGGGGGTGCCTCAGGTGGCTCATCAAGGATCCCTTCACAACTGCTTCACTCCCCAGACTCCAGGGCTGAGCCCTCCATGGTCAGTGTCCTGATCCTTCTTGGCTCTTGGCTCCCACTGGTGAACCCACGGTTTCTGGGCTGTCTGAGCTGGAATGGGGTCCTAGAACCCCATTTTACAGTCCAAAGCTGGGAACCCAGGACCCCATGGGACAAAGCCTGTGGTCTGCACATCTGGGGGCTCACCCCAGCCTCAGAGGGCCCCAGGGCCCCCACATGCTGAGAGCTGGGGCTGTCTGCCCTTCTGGAAGCTCAGCTTCTGCTGCAGTGCTGGGGCTGCTGTGCCAGGCTTGGGTGTATGCGGGTGGTCGGGTCCCACCAGCCTGCTGCTGTTGGTGGGCTGGGCCTTCGGCTTGAGCTTTCTGTGTTCCTCATTTTCCTGGCTTGGAGTGACTAGCCTGGTGGCACCAGCCAAGTGCGGGGGCAGGGACCCTGGTGGTAGTCTGGTGCCTGGAGAGAGGTCGGAGGGGGGTGTGGCCAGCATCGGGCTCCTGCCCCTCTGCAAGAGAGATGATCCTCCTGTCTCCCTGCAGACACCACACCTCGTCAACCTGAACGAGGACCCGCTGATGTCTGAGTGCCTGCTCTACTACATCAAGGATGGGATCACCAGGTGAGAGGGGACCTGGCAGCCACTCCAGCCTGGCCAGGCCCTGGGATCTGGCAGGGGAAGGCTGGACTCCCCATTCCTGCTTCTGCAGAGGGGCCACTGAGTTTGGACTTCCCCAGCGACCCCACTGATGTCTGCGCTGGGTGTTTCCCAAACAATCCTGGTTGGGCGTCCCTGGAGGCCAGTGGGTGGCGTCCTGGGTGTATTGGGTCCCGGCTGCCGTGCTGATGGTGCCCCCACCCCGCAGAGTGGGCAGGGAGGATGGCGAGAGGCGGCAGGACATCGTTCTGAGTGGGCACTTCATCAAGGAGGAGCACTGCGTCTTCCGGAGCGACTCCAGGGGAGGCAGCGAAGGTATCACCACCCTACCGTCCCCACCCGCACCCATGCCCCTGTGCCGTGATGATCAGGCCTGAATGAGGTCACCCTCTCCCAGCTTACCCAGCACTAAGTGGGTCGCAAGTCATACTTCTAGGCAGGACGTGTGTGTGTGTGTGTGTGTGTGTGTGAGAGAGAGAGAGAGAGAGAGAGAGAGAGAGATTTGGAGAGAGAGAGAGATATTTGGGGCCAGCCTTAAAAACAACTTCCATTAGGTTGGTGCTTGGGAAAATGCCTGGTACTTTCTGTGGCCAGGGGTGGCTGCTGCCTTAGGGAGCTGAGCCTCCTTGAGGGCTGGAGGTGGGGGCACAGGTGGGCTGCTGGCCGGGAAGCGTGTTGGGGCCCAGGGTGGAGGATGTTCATGGTGGGAGGACAGTGAGCCATGAGGATTGAGCCCAGATCTAGGGTGGAAAACTATTTCCAGACCTTGGTTTCCTGTTGGCTGTGGGCGGCCATCTGTCCGTTTCCCCTGCCTGCCCAGTGGTCTCCCTCCTGGAGATGACGTGGGGCTGTCCCCATTGCCTGGTGCTGCCCAACTTGGGGATGGGCCTGCGGTGTCAGTGTGCCGTCACATGGCCCACAGCCCAGGCTAAGGGCATCTCCCGGCAGCATCCAGCCAGCCTCTGGCCTGCAGACCTGTGACTGACACCCACTGTCCAACTTGGCCACCTCAGGATGATGGCCCTAAGTGGTGCTGGGACGATTGGCTCTCCTGGAATTCTCTGACTGCAAAGCCCTGCCTACCCTCTCCTGTGGGACGGCCCAGGCCCCATTAGCTGGTGTTTTTATCCTTGTCCACCTGGGGAGCTGGACAGGGCCCTGGGTGATTCGGCCCAGCACAGCCTCTTGGCTTCAACATGGGCACATGCATCCTCCTTCTGGGGATCACTTTCTTCCTCTGTTAAGTGGGGTGAGACCCCTAAGCTCCTCTGAGGCCCAAATGAGTGTTGCCAATGGTCACGGCCTGTGTAGCAGGGAAAAGAGAGGCGAGAGGCCTGGAAGAGGCCATGCCCGGGGGCCAGGTAAGCTGAGCTGCTGTAGGTGACAGCCCCTCATAGTCCTCCTCTCTGCCCCTCCCACCTTTCCTGTAGCTGTGGTGACCTTGGAGCCCTGTGAGGGGGCAGACACCTACGTCAATGGCAAGAAAGTCACAGAGCCCAGCATCCTGCGGTCAGGTATGGCTGGGGACTCCAGGGGCCAGTCAGGTAGGCAGAGGCATGAGGCGAGGCCTCTGTTCCCACGTCCAAGCCACCGCCTCCTGTGCACTGTGTGGGACGGCAGCTCTTAAGGGCCGCTGGGCAGGTAGGGGAGGGGGCTGCGGGTACCCAAGCAGCTCATGTGCCTCCCCAGTCCCCCAACTCCAGGAACACAGCACTACAGGCCCCATTCACACAACACAGGGGCCCCGAGACACTGAGTCCGTGCTGTGGGCTGAGTGAGGAGCCAGGGTGTGCCTGCCTAGGAAGAAGCTCCTGCCTCCTGGCCCAGGACTCTGCCCTGTCGGGCTGGTCTGGGGGATACAGGGCTGTGGACAGGTGCTTCCCAGAGCTGAGGTGTTGTGGAGCTCAGTGGGGTGGGCTGCTCCAGTCTCTGAATGCAGCACCCCGGGTGGGGTTGGGCTCTGTTCCCAGACACTGCAGTGTCTGTGATGTTCAAACACGTGCAGGCACATGTGGCATAAAGTCCCTTCTTTAGAGAAGTCAGACAGGGGGCCCTCCTGAGTGGTGTGTGACTATTGCCCACGCAGTTAGGGTTCTGCCAGAGAAACAGCAGCAGCCTGACGCACAGACATGGCTGTAGACATGTACCGAGATGTAGTGAGATAACGTACAACCATGTCTACGTATAAAGAGATTTATTTCAAGGAATTGGCTTATCAGATGGCGGGGCTGGTCAGCGAAGTTTGAAATCCATGGGCAGGTCGCAGTCTGGGAACTCGGGGCAGGCTGGGAACTCGGGGCAGGGTGGGAACTTGGTGGGAGTGGACTCCATCCGCTGGGTTTCTTCTTCCTCAGAGGAAGCCCCAGTTTGCTCTTAGGTCTTCACCTGCTTGGATGAGGCCCACCCCACCGTTGGGGGCCTCCTTGATTTCCATCAGCTGATTGCAGGTGTGGAGCACATGTGCAGAAACCTCCACACAACACCCAGGGAGGGTGTGGCTGAATCACTGGGTGCTGTGGCCTGGCCAGGCTGACATAAAAGTGACCATTGGCTTGGAACAGGGGAGACCCTTTCCTAACCCTGTCTTAGGGGAAAGCAGAGGGGGTGAGGAGGGGCAGGTGACACCCAGTGGCCCCACTTCTAGCCCATCTGCCAACCCGCGAAGGCTTTCGGAGGAGTCTTCGGGACTCAGGAGTCCTGCCTGTGGGGTCGCTGGGCAGGAGGGCAGGACACACTGAATGTCCTGAATTCGTGGGGTGGCCTTGTCATGGGGAGTCGGTGTGGCTAAGCCTGGGCGACAGCTGGTCAGACGGACAGAGAGACAGCTGTGCCCATTCTCCCTGCTTGTTTTGGGGTTGGCCCTGGTGCCTGTGGGGCTCAGGGCAGGGCCTAGGCTAAGAGAGGCCTTAGCTTGGGGTTTCCCTCCCAGTGTCCGAGGTGGGCTGCATACGGCCTGTGGACAGGGAGGACAGAGGAAGTGGCCAGCTGAGAGCAGCCAGCAAGGAGGTGCTGAGGGGGGACAGACCTGCAGGCACGGGCCACCTGGGTGGGAGGCAGGGCAGAGCCGGCTCTATGGGGCCCCAAGACAGAGCTGCAGCTACTAGGGAAAGTCAGAGGGAAACTAGGCCATCCAAAGAGAGCCCCTGCAGGCAGGACTGTCCCAAGACAGTGAGTGCTGCCCTGGAGGGCCCTGCAGATGGGGCAGCCCTGAGGGGGGTCCAGCCGGGTGCTGGGGTGGGAGGGGCTGGACTGATGCCCATGCCTCGGTGGCCCTGATGCTGAGGCTCTGCAGCCACCTGTGCCTGCTAGTTGCCGTCCCTGCTTCCTTCTTGTGGTCTCTGGACTCCGGACCCTGGACCCCAGCCCTGGGCACAGGGGACCTGCCCCAGCCCTGCTTCCAGTCTAGTGGGGGAGACAGATGGAAGGGAAGGGTCCTGCGCCCTGCAGCAGTGCTCTGTGGAGGGCCCAAGTCCAGCTCTGGGGGCACCGGCCCCAGACGGGATGTGAGAGGGAGGGTCCTGGCTCCCATGTGTGCACGGGGGCTTGGAGGCAGGAGGCAAGTACAAGGCTGGCCTGGGGAGGGGCGGGGACACTGGAGCACAGCAGAGGCCCCAGATCTGTGGTTTGCAAATGTCACTGGATGCTGAGTGGAGAGTGGCCAAGGGTGGATTTATGGGGAGAGTGAGGAGACACATTCAGGTCCCAGCGAGGGCTGAAGAAGGAATGGCTGGGAGCTGGGGATGGTGGGGTGCCTGCACCCGTTCCCCTTTCTCCTCATGCCTCCCCGCTTGAGACCATCAGGGACCTGAAGATCCCCATCCCCCAAGGCCACCTGTCCCTCTGTCCCCCAGGAAACCGCATCATCATGGGTAAGAGCCATGTGTTCCGGTTCAACCACCCCGAGCAGGCCCGGCAGGAGCGTGAGCGCACGCCCTGTGCGGAGACCCCAGCTGAGCCTGTGGACTGGGCCTTCGCCCAGCGTGAGCTGCTGGAGAAGCAGGGCATCGACATGAAGCAGGAGATGGAGCAGAGGTGAGGCGGAGGCCACCCCCATCTGCCTGCTGCCCCTCCTGCCCTCCTGTGCTCACCCCAATGCCTCCTTGCAGGCTCCAGGAACTGGAGGACCAGTACCGCCGCGAGCGGGAGGAGGCCACCTACCTGCTGGAGCAGCAGCGGCTGGTGAGTGACGTAGCCCCGCCCTCCCTGCCCAGCCCCCACCCACACCAGGGGACCCCTGTCCTCCCACGCCCCCACTCCCTGCTTGCCTGGCCCCATCTCTTGCATCTAAACAGTGGGATGTGGTGAGGCCCACTATCTAGGCGCAGTGCGAGAGGCCCAGGCAGGTAGGGCCGTAGTGGAGTCACAGGCCTTGCTTTCTGCAGGACTATGAGAGCAAGCTGGAGGCTCTGCAGAAGCAGATGGACTCCAGGTACTACCCGGAGGTGAACGAGGAGGAGGAGGAGCCCGAGGATGAAGGTGAGGGGTCACCGGGCCGGCACCTGCTGCGTCAGGAGGGTCTCAGCATGGAGGTGGGCAGCCCTGGGCCTCTCCCTGGAGGTCACTGGTCAGCACTTTTGCCCTGGGGTCTGGACCTGTCTCTTTAGGGAAAGACCTCCTTGCCCTGGGAAGCACCGTGGAAGCAGCAATCCGGGAGGGGGGATACTGTGCCACAGCTGGCAAGCAGCTCTGCACACTCACGCACTGGCGTGTGTACACACATGCACACATTCACGTGCACACATGTACACACGTGCACACACATGCTGCCTCTGACAGGAGTGGCTGGATGATGATGGGGAATGGGGCTGGTAGGGGCTCACCATGCTCATATGCGTCCACTCTTCCCATCCTGCTGACCACACGGCTCATGGGGCCCCCGAGGAAGAGTCCACTGTGCACATCACCTCAGGATTCCCTCAGTGAGCATGTGCTCCGGGGGCCAACCCAGCTGACCTCCCACAGCTGTGGGCAGAGGTGGCCCACATGCAGGTGGGGAGGGGTTTGCGCCCATCTCAGCCTCTGGCCAGGTGGTCTGCAGCTTTGTGCTGGCGTGACCTTGGCCTCTTCCCCTGTTTGGCCTCATTTACCCAGCGAAGCTCCCTCCCACTGCAAAGCTCAGGCGTGCCGGATTGGGGGCAGCCAAAGGTGTGTAGTGCTGTGTTGGGAGGAGGGGTGGGGCCTCAGCACAAGGACAAGTCCCTCCTTGTGTCCCTGCTTGTCCTTCTCTCAAGGGCCCAGTGGACAGACAGGGCATGGGTCGGGGAGAGAGTGTATGGGCCAGGGCCACCTGGGAGCACCTGGCCTGCCCTCCTGCCTCCTCTCCTGTGGGTCCTGCTCCCCACTGCTGGCCCCAGATGGTGTGTGGCTGTCATTGACGGTGTTGCTCCCCCAGCCACTCTGATCTTCAGCCTGACTCACAAGGCTGCTCGTGGCGGCCTCTCCTTTGGGGCACGCAGAGCTTTTCATGTTGCCCACTGTGACAGAGCTCTCTGCCGGTTTCTTCTTTCTGTGTACCCAAATAGTTAGTGTGAAACGGGCGGGGGGTGGGGAGGGGCAAGCACAGAGCTCTCCCAGCCCAGACCCAGAGTGAGAGGAAGCCTGGGGAGAGAGGGGCCTGTTTTCCTCTGGCCTCAGTGACCACAGGGGGAGTAACCTTCCAGCCTTCCATCTTGTTACCTGATAACCACCCGGCCGTGATGTACACAGAGCACAGGGTCAGCTTAGGCAGCCCCATGGAGTGGCCGACCAGCCTGACCTTCCAGAGGGCGGGGCATGGTGGGCAGGGTCATGGCCTTCCTGCGATGACCACGTGTGACCTCTCCCCACAGTCCAGTGGACAGAGCGAGAGTGTGAGCTGGCGCTCTGGGCCTTCCGGAAGTGGAAGTGGTACCAGTTCACGTCTCTGCGGGACCTGCTGTGGGGCAACGCCATCTTCCTCAAGGAGGCCAATGCCATCAGCGTGGAGCTGAAAAAGAAGGTGGGCTGCCCACTGGCTGTACCGTTTCCTGTTGGAGAGAGTGTGTCACCTCACTCATGACGGGGACAGCTACTTGGGACTCAGCACTTGGCTCTCTGCCGGCCCCGGGGGTGGCGTAGCAGCCCTGCCTGACCTGGCCCCCCAGAAGGGTGGGCAGTGAGGGAGCCCAGACCTGGCCAGGTGGGACTTGGCTGCTCACGGGAGACGGCGGCCGGGTGGGCAGGCAGGAAGTAGATGGTCCCCCCTGGCGGCTGTCTGAAAGGTTCCAGTGAACCATTGTGGGGCAGGCAGCTGAAATCTCCAGAAGGTGGGAAGGAAGCCTTTTTGGGGACCTGGCACCCTGTCCCCCAAGGAGCTGACGAGTGCTCATCTTCCCCCGTCACAGGTACAATTCCAGTTTGTCCTCCTGACGGACACACTCTACTCCCCTCTGCCACCCGACCTGCTGCCCCCAGAGGCCGCCAAAGACCGAGAGACGCGGCCCTTCCCCCGCACCATTGTGGCCGTGGAGGTCCAGGACCAGAAGAACGGGGCCACCCACTACTGGACGCTGGAGAAGCTCAGGTGGGGCTGGAGGGCCGCTGGGTGGATGGTGGGAGGGTCCTCCTGGGCAGGGCTGAAGCCACAGGAGCGGTGGGAGGCACAGGCTTCACAGCGAGTACCTGCAGACACCACTGTTCCTCCTGTTCCAATTATTTTAAAATCAGAAGAAAAACGTGAATAGAATCCAGCCTTGTAGAATCCTCATTCTCTTTCTACCAATGCAGCAATCATACATAAAAATAGATTTGGGCATTTTCTTTCGGAGGAAAGGACAGATGAGGGGAATGCTCCCTAGGCCCACAGGGGTCAGGACGGTGCAGTGGAGGGGAGGGCAGGCTGTGGCACCGACAGAACAGGCTGGCGGAGCGCCCAGAGCGGGTACAGCAGGGCCTGAAGGGTGGCTCCCCAGAGGGACTGGGAGAGGTGGTGGGGGGTGGAAGGAATGCCCCCTTGCTCCTCCATTCAGGAAGCTGCCGGGAGGTGGATCCCTTAGCTGAGCCCAGTGGAAGGTGGAGGAGGAGCTGAGGTGGGGGTGGTGAGGAGGAAGCCTGGGTTGTGCCCCTCTGTGCCCAACGTGAGCTCGTGTCCTTCCTAAAGCTCGGCCTCTGCTGTCCCCACATGCTCACGCTGATTTGTCTTGAGCCTTAATTTTTTTTTTTTCTTTAAGAGACAGTGCCTTGCTCTGTTGCTCAGGCTAGAGTGCAGTGGTGTGATCACGGCTCGCTGCAGCTCGAACTCCTGGGCTCAAGTGATTGTTCCACCTCAGCCTCCCAAGTAGCTGGGACCACAGGAATGGAGTGCACTATGACACCCAGCTAATTTTTGAATTTTTTTTGTGGTAGAGATGAGGTCTCGCTCTGTTGCACAGGCTGATCTCTAACTTCTGGCCTCAGCCAATCCTTGCACCCTGGCCTCCCAAAGTACTAGCATTATAGGTGCAAGCCACTGCACCCAGCCAGGCCTTAAGTTATGGGGGTGACTGAGTCACCATGTGAGGTCAGCGCCATCAGTGGAGGAGTTGAATGTCACTCACAGGCCCCTGGGAAGCAGAGCATGGCACGCCCCGCCCTGCAGGGCTACAGGGGGGAGGCACCAGGGCCCATCAGGAGGCAGAGAGGAGTAGGAGTAGGGGAAGGCCCAGGCCACAGCCTGGGGTTGTGGGAAAGGCCAGGCAGGGCAGGGAGACAGCTTAGGCTTGGCTAGTTTGAGTAATTCTGCAGGGCTCTGGGGCACAGGGCTGTCCCTAGTTGTCTGGTACCTTGTCCTGGGTGATTTAGGCCAGGGGGAATATTGGCCTGGTGTGTGAAAAAGTTAGAGAAAGGAGGTGGCTGGGGTACAGACTCGGGATTGGTTGGTTTGTGTAGGAAAGGCAGGGGTGATGGCAAGTTGCCGACTGTCTCTAGGAATTATCAGGACCTGGGCAGCCCTCCCCAGCCTGCAGTGCCCCCCAAGGAAGTCAAAACATCACAAGATACAGAAAATAAAAATATGATTAATGCATTCATACACACATACACATTCATGCAAACACACACACACACACTCATAAGCATTCATGAAGACGTGCACATATACACAGCGTACACTCCCACACTCACGCTCCTCACTCTTCTGCCCTGTTCTCCCAGGTTACGTGGCTTGGAAGGACGGACAGCCACTGTTGATGTGGTTTCTCTTATACCTGAGATCTAGGGGCACAATGATTGCTTTTCCTTTCTCCTACATTAAGTTTTTCTTGGGAATAATAATTTGTAGGCTATTTTCTCTGTCTTCTGTGTCCCTAACCCCCAGTTTGCCCTTTATTCCTTGAGCTCTTGGGCCTCTGTGGCCTGATCCCCGTTTCTGAGCTTCACTTGGGTTCTCTTCCCACCTCTCCGCCAGCTTTCCAGCAGCCCAGTGCCGCCAGCCCCTCTAGCCCCTCACTGCTTGTTCCCCAGCCCACCCGCTGGAGGGAGTTTGGGAGGAGCTGTTGGTGACCTTGCGTGCTGAGCTGAGTACGTTACCTGTGACTGACCAGCTCTAAGGGTCACAGAGGGGGTCTGTCTAGCAAGCCCCCTGGACCTTGATGACCCTGAGCTGGATGTGGTGGCCAGAGCTAGGCTGAGCCCACTGTCCCCAGGAGATAAGGGTGTGCAGTGCCAGCTGCTGAGCGCTGGGCCTGGGTCCACATTGACCCCTGCCGTCCCTGCAGGCAGCGTCTGGACCTGATGCGGGAGATGTACGACCGCGCTGCAGAGGTGCCCTCCAGTGTCATCGAGGACTGTGACAATGTGGTGACCGGCGGAGACCCCTTCTATGACCGCTTCCCCTGGTTCCGGCTGGTGGGCAGGTGGGCGCCTCCTCCCTTCCTTGGCAGAGAGAGAGATTGAGAGAGAGAGATGGCAGCGGGGGTAGGAGTGGGCCCTGGCCTGATACAAGGAGCGGCCCTGACAAGTGCTTTTCCAGCCCCATATTCCCAGCCCTGTCCTCCCTGGCCTGAGGTTCCTCCCAGCCATTCCTCTCCACACACCACAGGGCCTGTTATTTCAGGGGACGTGGGATGGGGTCTTGGCACTGCCACCCAAACCCACTGCAGGGCTGTAGCCGCCAGAACCCATGGGTCCATGTGTATGAATATGTGAGGCTCCCAAGCAAACTTTCCGGGTCACCTGTTGGTCCTGAGGGTGGGAACATGGAGGCAGGGCTGTGTCACCTGAGCCTTACAAATGGCTGCCTCCTTCCCTGGTCTCCCAGTCTGGGGTCTGCACCCAGCCCCCTTCACCCCATGGGACCGTGGTATTCTGAGGCCTCAACGTGGCCAAACTCTCGAGGTCCTCATATGGCCTCAGCCACTCCCAGCCGAGACCCCTGTTCTCAGTCCCACCTGCAGGTGTCCTCCGGAACCTTCCGGAACCTTCCTGCTGGCCATACATGTGATTTCTTTCCAAGCCTGGGGGCACAGTTTTGGTTCTCTCATCTTTTAAAGCAGCATTCTCGATGGTCTGTGTGTTTGGTTTTGGTTTTAAACAGAAGCCCCCCAGCCCCGGCCCCGGCCCTGGCCCCTGTTTGTCCCTGCGAGTCGCTGGTGTTAACTTCTCTCTGTCTTGTCGCACTAACCTCAGTTCAGCCATCTCTGGCTGCAACAGCTACCCTCTTCTCAACACATGCATGAGCGAGCGCATGGCTGCTCTCACCCCCTCCCCCACCTTCTCGAGCCCCGACTCCGACGCCACCGAGCCTGCCGAGGAGCAGAGCGTGGGGGAGGAGGAGGAGGAGGAGGAGGAGGAGGAGGAGGAGGAGGAGGAGGACCTGGAGGACGACGTCTTTCCGGAGCACGCGCTGTGCGACGGCCGGGACCCGTTTTACGACCGGCCCCCCCTGTTCAGTTTAGTAGGAAGGTTGGTGAGGTCGAGGAGAGCATGCTGGGGAGGACCCAGCTCTTTTGCACAGGAGCACTGCTGCGGGCACAGAGGAACCGCTGGGGCCTGGCCCGGGCCCTCCCAGGGCAGGCGAGGCAGGTGGAGGGGCTGGCCTCCTGAGGAGAGCACCCGAGGGCCCCCGGGCCCTGCATCCTTGCAGTGGGGCTGCTCACCCATCCTGGAGACGGTCGCTTTGGGCCGGCAGGGAAGAGTCTGGGTTCCAGGTACAGAAGAGGTAGCGCACCCCGGAGCTTGCAGCTGTGGCCCCAGGCAGGTGGGACTATTTCTGCAGAGAGGCCGTAGGAACCCCGGAGTGGCTCAGGCACCCAATGGCCGAGTTCCTCCCTGAAAGTCCCAGTGCAGGGCCCGAGGGGCATTTGATAGGTGAGGGCCAGCCGCCCCCAAGCAGGATGCCCGTCCTGTCATTCTCCTGGGAATCAACACTGTCCTAGCGGAGGCAGCCTCACCCCAGCTCAGCTGTCATCCAGAAGAGACAGAGGCTCCCGGCTGCTCTCAGTGCTCTCCACTCTCTGTGGGGAAAGGAGCTGAACTCAGAGGCAGCCATCCTGAGGCCACTTTTAGGAGTGGGAGGCAGCTGCTAACCCTCCCACCTCCCTCTGAAGTGATGGGGCCTGGGCAAAACATGCCTGTCTAAAGGTGAGGACTACTCCATCCCTCCTGACCTCCTCGGTTGTCATGGCCAGAGATGGGGGCATGTGGCCCAATGCCCTCATGGAATGTGCCCTTTGCAGAGAGAAGCTGGTTATCACGTTGCCCAAATGGATGAGAAACCACGGTTGGGAGACAGAATGGAGGCTGGGGAAGCCCAGACCCAGGGAGCAGGCGTCCCACCCTGCTGGCAGATTTGGCAAATCCAGCTGCCTTTCTGTTATCATGGAAGGGAAGTCAGGTGAAGGAAAGATCTAGAAACCTGGCTGTAGTAGTCAGAAGGTCAGCTCAGGAAACAGCTGAATTTATATATTTTACATATATGAATGTCATAAGATAATTCTTAATAGCAACCTTTTTTTGGCGATTTAAGATTGCTTCCCCGGGCTAGGCCAGTGGAAGTTTTCAAAAGTCTGGAGCTTGGAGCAGCAGTGCTGACAGCTGAAGGCTAAGGGTGGCCCCAGATCGCAGGGTTTACACGGGCTTTACTCTGTCCTTGGGTGGAGATGGTGGAAGGAAAGCCTCACCCTCCCTCTTGGAAGACAGCAGGTCCTCATGGGCAGGTGCCATGGATTTATTCTGATTAATTTTCCATGAGTGTTACTAGGCTGTGAGGTGAGATAAGCTGGCCTACCAGATAAAAACCTGTGGCACTCTCCCTCCGAGATGCTCTGGGCCTGTACTTCCCACTCTGCAGGGCCCAAGAGGGAGCAGTGGACCCCAAGGCCAGTTCCATGCAGGCCTCTCTCAGAAAGCCCCGGGCCGTAGGGCCAGGCCCCCTGCACCTCCTGGGCCCCAGGAGTGGCTCCGGGTGTCAGGTAGGTGAGGGATCAGGACGCACAGGGGGATGAGGACATCAGGAGAAGTGGGGTGGGGCTCTCGCAGTCTCAGCCAGAAAGAGCTGGGTCCTTCCAACATTTTTTTCCCCTTTTGTGGATTTGAGATTTTACAAAACTACCAAACCAAACAAAAGTCATCAAAGAGAGACCTGGCCCCCATATTGCGGGGTGGTCTGTGAAGGGCTTCATTCGGAATCATCTTGATCTTTTTGGTTTGGCAAGAATTGGCTTCTCCCATGCAGCAGCTGTGCAGGCCCGGCCCTGGGAAGGCCCCTCGTTGATTTTCCTTTAACCTTCTGGTAGCTGCTGGCTCTCTCTCCAAAGCTTCAGCGAAATTGGGGCACCCACTCTTGTCCCCTCTGGAAAGGCTTCCCTGGGTCCCAGCATGCGTCTTTGCACCTCACCAATCTGTGGTTAGCGCCTGCCTCCTCCCTCCCTCCCGCCACACTCAGCCCTCGCTCTGTCTGCCTCTGCTGCTGCCTCTCTCGGGCTGGGTTTCAGTCTGCTTCAAGGTACCCTGGCCTCTGCGGAAGGCCCATCCAGCACTGGCCTCCTGTGTTCTGCACTGGGGCTCCTCACCCAAGGCCAGGGTCAGCCCCCAGGGGCCTCTGCCTCTGGCGGTCTGGGGCACCAGGTGACTTGGGGAGGCAGGTGGGTTGGTGACCACTGCCCATATTCCAACAGGAGTGGGCCTGGGGCTCTGATTTCCCCTGGCATAGGAGGGGTAGGAAACACGGGAAGGGTGGGTGGGCACAGGAGCTGCAGAGAGAGCAGGGCGAGAGGCTGACTGCCTGGGATAAGGGTCCCTGGGAGGGGAGCAGGGCTGGGGAGGGAGCGCAGGTGTCTAGGGCTGGGTCGATAAACGTTGCTCCAGCTCGAGGGCTTCACTCTGGGTCAGCTCTGTGCCCTCTGGACTGGCAAGGCCACGCCACTCCCTTGGGTCCCACATGGTGCTCTTGGTGGGCTGGGGCCCCTCTGTCTTGGTATTTGTAGCATGGCTGCGGATGGCGTCTCTCGGCCCGAGATCCTGAGAGCCACTCTGTGCATTGGGTGTGTCTGTGGCTGGTAGGGACAGGCTGGGCTACGTTCTGGTTCCCAACTGATGTGAGGTTATTTCTGACACCTAGAGGGCAGGTGGGGGGCATGGCCTTCCCAGCATGGGAGACCTGCAGCCCTGGAGGGTGTCTCCACTGGGCAGAGACGCCAGGCTCCAAGATGCCAGGCACCAGTGCTCTGCCCCATCACCTCACACTTCAGGTGCATTGGTTGGCATGGGCTCTTCGCAGAGTGGAGGGGCACCTTCCGGTCCCAGCTCACAGCTCTCTTGAGGCTGGTGCTGCCACTGGGGAAGTGGATTCAGGGCCCTAGAGGTCCCTTCTGGCTGAACAAGTCTATCACCAAGCCAGGCAGACTGGGACGGGCAGTGGGGAGAGGAGAGCACCCAGCACTAGAGCCACAGCCAGATCCACATGTCCCGCCGGTGGCCTGGGGCCCGAGGTCAGTGCCATGAGGATGCTCACAGGGTGCTGTAGAGATGGGGGAGCATTTGGTGTCAGACCTCAGGGGTCCTTTTCATTGTATAACCTCTACCTGGATGTCCCTCGGGGCCCCACCCCCAGCAGTCCCCACCTTTGGGGCACAGTCTGGGCTGCATCTTGCCCATCTGTTTGAAAGCAGTTAGCAGCAGTCTGTGATGCTACAGTGTCTGGGTCCTCCCAGCCCCCAGCATGAGGACAGTCCAAAAAAGCATGAAACAATCGATCTGCTTAATCAATCAGCTGTGATAACTAAGCAGGTGCCCAGGTGAATTGCCCACTCAGAGTGGGTGAGGAGGTACCCATGGAAGCCAACCCTGGCCCTAGAAGTAGGTGGTGGAGCTTGGTGTCCACACAGTTGAGCTGGAGATGAGTCCCTTGCAGGCCCTTGCTGCCAGGCCCTGGTGACTTCCTTAATCTCTTTGCCTCAGGGTCGTCCTGTGTGCGATGAGGTATAAGTACCATATTTCATCATTCTAATGTGCTGAGACCCTGGGTAGATTTTTTGCATCTCTAAGAAAGAAGGGTGCAGCTGGTTGAGTTGAGATGACTGTTTATTAGGACGTGCCCTGGCGAGGAGATGGGGGTGCGCTGCCTCCCAGGAGGTAGAAGAGCAAAAGGCCCTGTGTGCTCGCCACTGTGCTTGGCCCCTAGGGAGCCTCCACAGATGCCGGCTGCTGTGATTTCTGCCATGTTGCTTCATAATGGGATGATCTGAGCCTGGGGTTGCGAGGGGCTTGGGCCTCCTCCTCGAGCCCAGCCCCTGTCTGATTTGTGGGGCACTCGAGTCTGTGCTGTGCTGCTGGAGCCTGAGCCCACAGTTGGCAACATGGCAGAAGGCGTCTCCTCAGAGTCAGTTCCACACAGCATTTCTTCAGCAGGGAGCCCTTGTGGAGAGAGCCAGGATGGGGCCTGCCTGCTACAGCCTCACAATGTGACCTGGGATGGGCCTGGCCCCTGCCTCAGTTTACCTCTCTATGCACTGCCTCAGACCCCCTTGGACCTGGCCTTTCAGGGCAGTGGGGGAGAGTGAGGAGGGGATCAGTGTGAGACCCTGAGAGCTAAGAGTGGGGAGGGAGTGGCCCCTTCTCTAGCTCAGGTGCAGAAGTCTCCTCCCTCTGGGTGTGGTCCTGGGGAGCTCAGAAGTTGGTGGGTCACCTTTGTGGTGCCATGAGTGGCACACGTGGATGGCCCCAGAGCCCAGGGCTCTGCTCACTGCCAGCAGCCCCTGTGGAATTGCCCTAAGCTTTGGGAAGGCAGCTGTGGTGATGGGTCTTTGGGGTAGGAAAGGTAGTGTCTGACCCTGTCTGGGTGGCCCTGGACAGCTATAGCCTCTCCTTCCTGTGAGCTGCGCCAATGGATTCAGGAACCCCGTGCCTGAGTGTCCTCACCTGGCCCACAGTGGGAGTGGTCCCAGGTCCTGCCCCCTCTCCAAGCGCCACCCCATGGGCTTCCTGCAGAGTGGGGTGGGGCAGTCTCTTCATCCTCAGTGCCCTTCTGCCCTCCAACCCTGGGATTTTTGCAGTGGGCACTAGCTCTGGGAAAATGTGGGGTGGGTGGGGGCTGGAGGGCAGGGGCTGGCTCAGAGCCCCACAGCATGAGCTGTCCCGTCTGGTCTCATTATGTCTCCCCCAGTGTGGTGCGCCAGCCACGGAGAAGAGCCGTGCTGTCTGGCGGCCCAAGTTCTGGCTCTCCCCACCCCCACTCCTGAACAACTTAGCTTTGCTCAGTTTGTAGCAGCCCCTTTTCCCACCCCCACTGTCAAGCAGAGACCCTTGTCCAGGAGCCCGGGGTGCCCTGGGGAGGGAAGGCATTGCCGTCCCCCTCCCAAGGGGATGCTGGTGAGTCCCTGCCTGCAGAGCACCCAGCAGGACTGTGGGGAGGGGCCCCGCCCTGTGGGCCTCAGCGTCCTCTCGTGACTAGGGCCAGGGTGAGCTTCCATGGGCGCTTCTGGACATAACCTGGGTGGGTGGCCCAGGGCAGTGGAGCTCCAGCCCCCACACCTAAGTCAGGCAGAGCCGCCTGCAGCCCTGTGGATAACAAGTCCCTGATGGGCTCCATTGGTGTGGGGTACTCGCTTCTTGGGGGGCATCTTCAGAGGGGGCGTTGTGCTGGGGAGAGGGCCCAAAAAGCCACCAGGGGCTTCCTTTACCCCCGGAGAGAGGCCTGAGGAGACTTTCAGGCCCCTGGAGGGCAGCAAGACCCTTTTCCTGTTGCGAGCCTGGGCCATTTTGCAGTGAGGGCGTTGGTGAGGTCTCAGCTTAGCAGGGCCACTCAGAAAGCAAGGGAGGTGCCATGAGGATGTGTAAAGTCAGAATGAACGAGACGGCCAAGGGGAAGGTCCTGACAGTGACTGGGATGCTGGGGCCTCTGAGGAGGCTTGAGGCCGCAGATGAGATGGAGGGTAGGGCTTCTGCATTGGAAACAGAGACACCCGGGGCATCCATGGACCCATGGGCCACAAGGCTGAGCTTGACTGTGATGGGGAGGCAGGGCCTGGACGCCCAGGGCCACATGGGGCATGGACACCCCTGCAAGGAGCTTGAGTGTCACCAAGGGCATGGGGGGATGTGTCTGACTGGTGCCTTAAGACCTTTCTGTCTGCTGTGGGGGCCATGGCAGGGTGGCTGATGGTGATGGGACAGTTGAGGGGGGCTTCTTGAAGACTTTTGAGGTGGAACTGATGGATTTGATGAGTAGGAGGGGCCCCTGTGCTGCTGGTTTCTGACTTGCTGCTGCAGGAAGGTCAGGGGGATTAGGGTGTGGAGGGAGCAAGGTCAGGAGCCCACCTGAGAGAGGTGTTGGGCGTTCACAGCCCGCTGAGTCTCACTCAACCCCTCATCAGTATCTGCTCTGGAATCGAGGGCCCCAGGCACAGCCCTTTCCCATGCCGGAGGTCATGGTGCTCAGAGCCACACCTGCCTGGAGCAGGAAGCAGGGTATCCTTCCCCCTGGCTGGGTGGCGTGGGGTCTTCCAGGGTCCTCTCTGTCCTCCCAGCTGCCCACATATTGGTCAGCACAGGGAACGCAGCAGCTATCTGGCGACCGTAGGTACTCGTGGTCTCTGCCTAGGCCGGTCCTGGGAAAGGGGGATCTTGGTGCTCTGGGTCTCTGACAGGGCAGACTGGGCCGCACTGTGGCCCTGGGGGTGTCCTCAGGGCTCCATTCAGCACCTCCCTGGGCCCTGGGCTGGGGGTGCCTCATCTTGGCCAACTCACCTCGGAGCTCCCACCTGCTGAGTTTCTGTCTGGGGAAGGGGTTCTGTGGGGTCCGTGAGCATCAGGGACCCCTGGGAAGTGGGCAGGAGGCAGAGCGATGCTGGCCATCAGTGCCAGTGTGAAAAGGGGGGCAGTGCAGTGTGGTCTGGGTCCTGGTCTGGCCCCCGTCCTCCTTGAAGCAGGCTGAAACCTCCCTCCTCGGCTGCTCCCTTCTCAGGCAGCCAGGTCCGGGCCCAACTGGGCTGTGCCTCTGCTCGCCGCAGCTCATTCCTCGTCCTCCTCTCTGTCCCTCCACCTCCTGTCTCCTGTGAGTGCCTGCCCTGCCTGTCCCCGCCCGCTCTTGCTGTCCTGGCCTTGGCTGTCCTGTCCGGCGGCTTCCCTCTGCTTTGCAGCTCCATGTTGTGTCGTGAGCCAGGCCATGCTGCCACCGCTGCCGTTCAGAACATGCGTGGAGGGGTGGCCCATGACCGCGGCCTCTGCTTCTCCCCAGGGCCTTCGTGTACCTGAGCAACCTGCTGTACCCCGTTCCCCTGGTACACCGTGTGGCAATCGTCAGCGAGAAGGGCGAGGTGAAGGGCTTCCTCCGCGTGGCGGTCCAGGCCATCTCAGGTGCGTGTGGGCCAAAGGCCGTGTGTGGCATTGGAGCCCCTGGGGCTGGCTCTGACCTTTGCAGGCAGAGGCGTGGGCCCGAGAAGGGCCTTCTGGCATCATGTAGTGGTTAGTGGGAAGCTGGCCTCAGCTGGCCCTCCACTCTCCCTGGGGTCAACCTGAAGCTGTTTTTCCACGCTGTCCTGGGCTGGCGCCCCGGGCTGCTGCCCCGCAGTGGGCCCTGGAGGGGAAGCCCCTGCTGCCCAGCTCTTGGCTCTGGACTCCCCAGGGTCAGCTGGAGGTGCCTTGGGGGCTGTGCAGGCTGAGCCCAGTGCCATCTGAGCCTGCTCTGGTTGGGGGTTTCCACCTTCCCATCAGGCAGTCCCATATGGACCCAAGACCACCTGGATCCCTCCCCCAGCCTGCTGCAGAGCAAGTGCTCTCTGTCAACACATTCCACCCACCCGGCTGTCTCTGCAGCCCCAGGAAAGGCGTGTGAGGCCCAGTCCCTGGCCCCTGGGCCCTGCTCAGGGCAGCCCTCCCTGGGGTGCTTCTGGTTCCCTGATGCATTCCCTGGTCTCTCAGGCACAGGCCTGTCCCCCTCCACACTGGGCCTGAAGACACAAGCCCCTCCCTTGTGGGAGGTGGAGACTGGTGCTGCTCAGCCTGCTCCGGATGGCCAGAGGCACCAGGGCAGCCCCAGAGTGTCTGAGCCTTGGTTTGCTCACATGTAAACGGGATCCGTTGTAATGCTCCCCACCTGATACGAATATTGAAGGGTACTTGAGAACACAGATGTGAGAGCGCTTGGCTGCCTGGAAGCTGCAGGGCAACAGGTGGCTTGTGCCATGAGGGAAGGTCCCACTCGCTTCCCTGCCTGCCCCGGGCTCCTCCACCAAGGTCTCCCCTCACCAAGGACCACTCTTTTTCCTCTCAAAGGCCTTGGCTGCCTGGGCACCCTAGGGAGGGAGTAGTACAGACAGACAGACACACAGACAGGCAGATGGATGCAGAGAGGACGTGCATCCATGGCTGCAGGGGGGCTCCTGGCTGCCGGGCTGGGGCTGCTTAGAGGAGCAACCTGGAGCAGGCTGAGATGGCCATACCCCTCCCCAGATGGCAAGTCCCCCAACTCTGAGATGGCTCATATTCTCCACCCTGAGTTACCTCATATCCCCCGCAAGATGCAAGATGTCTGGTTCTCCCGGCTCTGCTATCCTGGCTGCCTTGGGTGATTTTAATCCCACCTAATTAATGAAGTTAATTTGACTCTAATGTTAAATTCTCCTTAGCCCATAATTTCTTTCTTTTCTTTTCTTTTTTTTTTTGGACAAAGTCTTGCTCTGTCGCCAGGCTGGAGTGCAGTGGCTGGATCTCGGCTCACTGTGCAACCTCTGCCTCCCAGTTCAAGCGATTCTCCTGCCGCAGCCTGCCGAGTAGAGTAGCTGGGACTACAGGGGTGTGTCATCACGCCCAGCTAATTTTTTTATTTTTAGTAGAGACGGGGTTTCACCATGTTGGCCAGGCTGCTCTCGAACTCCTGACCTCAAGTAATCTGCCCATCTTGGCCTCCCAAAGTGCTGGAATTTCAGGCGTGAGCCACCACGCCCGCCAGCCACCCTGCCCAGCCTAGCCCATAATTTCTAAATGCTGTTTATAGCACCTCCCACTGGCCATGTCATTGCTTGTCATCCAGTCACTGTGATACCACAGTGCTGAGAATCAGGGGGCCCAGCTGGGGAGTGAGGGTGAACACCAGGGAAGGGCCCCAGCCCTGCTGCTGGAAGGTGGGGTGTTTACCGGGGCTGCAATACTCAGGGAAGCTGGGAACACCTATCACCTCTGTCTCCCCTCCAGGAGGTGCCACCCCCACCTCACCAGGTCCTCCCAATCCTGCCTTGTGCCAGCAGCTCCCACCAAGTGGTCAGGATGGCAGAGCGGAGCCATCCTGAGCACTTCCTCCCACTGGCCCCCACCCTGACAGCCACTTCCTGAGAGTGGGGCTGCACCAGAGGCCGTGGGGCCGGCCCATGTCCTTGTGAGGGCAGCTGCCGTCCTGGTCTGCCCTTGGTCAGAGGAGCTCTCTGGGGTCCACGTGGAGGTTTCCCATTTCCCAGGATCCGAGTTCAAGCTCAGTGCAAAGCTCTACCTTTGTCCTGCACCCTATGGGGTTGAGAGGTACCCCCACCTCTCAGATGAGTGTCGCCAGTTAGGAAGGTGTACAGCAGCTCTGAGCCCAGGTCTGTGTGCCCAGGTCCACAGCCCCTGCTATCCCAGGTCATATACTGGGAAACCAGACTGGGATAGTGCCTAGGAAGTGCTCCAATCCTGGGCTGGGTCGCCAGGCCTCCTGCCGGCCATCCTACAACTGGATCATTTTATGTTGGGTGATGCCTAATTGTTTCCCTGTCTAATGGCTGTGGTGGTGGAGAAGGGAACTTAGAAAAGGCACCGGCCCTTGTACTGGTGGTGTCAGAAGTCTCATCAGCCCTGCCCGTGACCCGGGCGAGGTCAGTTTGCTGTTCCCTCAGCACTGACTCCTGCATGAGCAGGCGCTGGCTGTCACAGACCATGGCAGGACAGAGCTCAGGGCTTCAGGCAGCGGGTCCACTGAGAGCTTTGAAGGCTGGGGAGTGTGGGCGCATGCACCGGCAGGCCTGGGGAGTTGCGTGGAGGGGCGGTTGGTGGCCCTTGAATGTCTAGGCAGGTGACAGGTGGTAGCTTCACCCAGATGGTGGCAGAGGCACTTCGTGATTCTGGAGGTGGGACCAGCAGGGCCGGTGGGGTGGTCTCTGCACATGGGGATGGGGAGGGGCTACCTGGGTTCTGCCTGAGCACCTGGGAATGCGGGCAAGATTTGGTTTTGAAAATATAGACTTTGTGACTCCTATCAAGGTGGGCTGTGATGAGGCCGTGGCTGCTTTGGGGCCCCTGGGCAGGCGGGTGGTCAGTGTGCCGGGACATGCCCTGGTTGTCACTGAGCCACGGGCGGCAGATTCGGTCAGGAGTCTGCTGCCTGCTCTGGCTCCTGTGCTCTCACTTTGACTGCGGGGTGGCCCAGCCTGGCTCTGCCCACACCCACCTCAGGGGACAAGCTGGGCTCCAACCATTTGCTCTGTTTCTCCTGCAGCCGATGAAGAGGCCCCTGATTATGGCTCTGGCGTCCGCCAGTCGGGAACTGCTAAAATCTCCTTTGATGACCAGCATTTTGAAAAGGTACCAAGCTCCCTCCCGAGTCCCAGACCTGGAGGTGCCTGGCGCTCACTGGAGTCCTGTGCACTTTGCTCCTCTAACACCCCTGTCCCATCCCACGGGCCCTGAGTCCTCTTGGGGTTCTTCCCTCTGGTCCAGAGCACTGAGCCTGCCCCATCTCTAAGCACACCACGCCCCTTTTCCCGGGTTTGCCCTGACCCCTGGATCCACCCATCTCCCACCACGGCCGCTCCAGGGTCCAAGTCGGGGTGCAGAGCAGGTGGACAACACGAGCCTCCAGAACAGACACTGAGGTGCAGCCACCCCCACCCTGTCTCCCTTCTCTGGACCAGTTCTCCTCTGGGTCCCCACAGTACAGCACGTTCCCACTGCCCCCTTCGCCTGCTCCTTCGCCTGCTCCTGGGCTGCCCCCCTGAGGCTGCCTACCTGCGGTCCTCATGTGAAGGGCCGGCGCTGTGTCCAGTGGCACCTGGACCACTCAGTCTCCTCTTCTGCTCTTGAGAGAGTGGTGGAGGAAGGTCCCCAAAGTGCACCCCATGCCACACTCAGGTGGCTCCTGTCCCCACCTTCTTAGACTCGCTTCTCACCCGTGCCCACCTGGCCGTGTCGTCACCTGGAACCTGGGTGCCCTACTCCCTGAGCGAGGGTGGTCTGTCTGCCCAATGCCTTTTCTCTTGGAGGGGCTGTCAGTACTGGGGATGCCCAAGAAGGGGAGGGGAGAGAGCTAACCTGCTGGACAAGGGGCCCTGGCAGGCGGGGGTCCGGCTGAACTGAAGACCAGAGCAGAGAGGCAGGTGGTGAGTTGTTTCCAGGACAGCTCAGACCTCCCATAGCCATAGGCTATAGAATCCAAAGACACACATCCACAGCAGGGAAAACTGAGACCTGGGGAGGTGGATGCCCCCCTACAAGGCAGGCACAGGTCTGGTGCGTGGGTTCATGGAGGCCCCAGCCCAGGCTCTGGGCGGCAAAGCCCTCCCGTGGGCCTGTGACAGGGTCTACGGTGCCCCTCCTCAGCTGGCTCCTGGCTCTCTCTGACTCTGGTCCCCCTCTGATCAGTTCCAGTCCGAGTCTTGCCCCGTGGTGGGGATGTCCCGCTCGGGAACCTCCCAGGAAGAGCTTCGCATCGTGGAGGGCCAGGGCCAGGGTGCAGACGTGGGGCCCTCAGCCGATGAAGTCAACAACAACACCTGTTCAGGTGGGTCGCCCACCCCAGCTGCCCAGGGCGTAGGGGATGCTGAGACCTGGTTCCTGAGCCTGGCCCAGGCCTGTGGCTGGAAGACAATATGGTCTGGAGGTCCATGACTCTCTCCTTGACTCCCAGCAGCAGTGCCCCCAGAAGGCCTCCTCCTAGACAGCTCTGAGAAAGCCGCCCTGGATGGGCCCCTGGATGCTGCCCTGGACCACCTCCGCCTGGGCAACACCTTCACCTTCCGTGTGACAGTCCTGCAGGCGTCCAGCATCTCTGCCGAATATGCCGACATCTTCTGCCAGTTCAAGTGAGCCCCTGCTGCCTTTGTGTCCCCGCGCTGCGCAGGGACTCTGTGCCCAAGGCTCCCGTGCCTGGGTGCTGAGCAGGGAGCAGGCCATGTTGGTGCTGTGTTGGCCCAGCCCGCAGGCCCTGAACGCCCCAGCGCCCTCATGTGAGGTGGGTTCCACCTGGTAAGGTCTCATCCCAAGTCCCCCACCCCACACCAAAGCATCTCCTCTGCTTTGCAGCTTCATCCACCGCCACGACGAGGCCTTCTCCACAGAGCCCCTGAAGAACACAGGCAGAGGCCCCCCACTTGGCTTCTACCACGTCCAGAACGTACGTTCCTGGGCACTTCTCCCCATCCCTGCCACTGACTGACCCTCCCAGGGCCTCTGTGAGCATGGCTCATTCTCCCTCTTCTGAACACCAGTTGTGGGCCAGGACTGCCTTGTGCACCAGGAACTCCAGTGCCAGGCAGGGTATAGGAGTGATTTCTGGGCAGTGGGAGACCCTTGATGGGTTTACAGCTGGGGCATGGGGGCTGCTCAGAGCCCCTGAGAGCTGCTCATAGTGAGCATAGAGCCGATGGGGAGCCGGATGCAGGTGCAGTGGGGCCTAGGATTTGTACTGAGGGCCAGGGGTGCTCAGCCAGGGCAGCCCTGGCTTGGGTGTTGGGAATGGGAAGGAGGCAGGGCCACAGGGGCTACAGGGTGCCGGCAACGTCCCGAGAGGTCTGGAAAACTCCAGGCAGGAGAGTGATGGCAGCTGGGCTGCTAGGATGATGGAGAGGAGGGGCCTTTAAGGTGGAGCAGCTCCTTCTCCAGGTGGGAGAACTGGGCTCCTGGGGCAGCAGGGGAAAGAGTGCCTAACGGTGATAAGGAAAGCTACCAGGGAGCCAGGCCTTGAGTGCCAGGCCACGGGTGTGGATTTGGCAGGGGTGATAACCTGGAGACTCAGTGGGTTAGTTGGCTGGGACTTCTGTCACAAAGCACCATAGGTGGGGGCATCTAAAAACAACAGAAATGTGGCCTCCCATGGCTCTGGAGGCTGGAAGCCCGGGATGAGGGTGTGGGCAGGATTGCCCCCTTCTTAGGCCTCTATCCTTGGCTTATAGAACAGCCGCCTCTTCCCTGTGTGTGTTCACATGGCCCTCCCCCTCTGCGTGTGCCTGGGCCCAAACTTCCGCTTTTCATAGGGACAGCAGCCATGTTGGATTGGGACCTACTCTGATGACCTCTCTTTAACTCCGTTTTCTCTGTAAAGGCCCTATCTCAGGATATACTCTCATTCTGAAGTCCTGGGGTTAGGACTTCAACATACGAATTTGGTGAGGGGGACATGGTCCAACCCATAACTCTTGCTGAGTGGGGCAGGGCCTAAGAAGGGGTGTCCTGAAGAGACCAGCGCTGCCCTTTGTCACCTTTCCCAGCTCTGTGTTCTGAAAGGGCAGCTGAGCCACGCGGCCCCTGTTCGTCCTGGAGAGAGAGCCCGAGGGACACACTCCAGAGTCTGTCTGGGGCATGTGGTGGGAGGAGGGGCTGGGCTGAAGGGCCTAGAGGAGGCTGCTGCCCCTGGGCAGACGTGGGCCCAGCTAGGGGTCCCAGATCTGGGCCTGAAGCGCTTAGCTCACTGATGTGACTCTCCTTCCCCCTTGAATGTGACCTGGCCGTGCCCTCCTGTCCTCCCACCTGCCTGCCCACCAGATCGCAGTGGAGGTGACCAAGTCCTTCATTGAGTACATCAAGAGCCAGCCCATTGTGTTCGAGGTCTTTGGCCACTACCAGCAGCACCCGTTCCCGCCCCTCTGCAAGGACGTGCTCAGGTTAGCGCCCTGGGTCGGGGGGTTCGGGGCTGCTGTCCTCAAAGCCCCTGCCCAGATCTTTTCATCCAGCTGTCTTGAGGCTGCAGAGCCTATGCACCCCCTGAAACCCACCTCCCCTACCCATCCAGGAGGCCTTTTGCCCAGGGCTAGCAGGACTCAGAGAGCAATTAAGAGCTCTGGGCCTGCCTGCAGCTTCTCTCCTTCAGGACTGCAGAGAGTTCCTTGTGAGCATTGCTTGACCTCCTGCTGGCCTGGGCAGTGTGCAGGGGCTGCCAGCTGTAGGATGCTGGGGTGGCCCCGGGGAGACCACTTCTGCTGCCCACCGAGGACCCCAGGAAAGGGGCCTAGCTGTGCCACACCCTGGGGAAGCCCGGCCTAGCTCCCTCAGTCCATGCAGCCTCCTGAGGCCTGGAAAATGGGGGCTCAGAGAGACTTGCGGGGCTGGGGCATGAAGTCAGGACTTCCACTCAGGCCATCTCACCCAGACCCTTGAAGGTGGACAGGAGTGTCTACCCTGGGCCAAGCCGACCCCTCCTGGGCACCTCGAGTGCAGAGAGAACTGCAGAGAGGCCTCGGGTGGGCCCTTTCTTCCCATCTCCATCTCCCCTCAGCTGTCAGGCAGGACTGGAAGGTCAGGGGCCCTCCAGGCTGTCAGGGAAAGAGAAGGGCAATGAAGGCTTTGTTCTGGGGGTGCTTGTCTGTCCTCGCGAGTGCCTGAGGGACTCTGGACTGGGAGCCAGAGCTTGACCCTTGCCCTGGTTTCCTGTGGCCTCTGGGGTGGGAGCTGGGGTCCCAAGGGTCCCTCCTCTTCCTCCCACCCAAGCTGGTGGACGGTCTTGGAGAAGAGAGGGTGGGAGGGGCCAGGATGGGCACCTGGGGCCTGTAGCCCTTCTGTCTCCTTCTGACCCCTCCCGCCCAGGGTCCCGCAAACACCTCACACTGGTCCTTCTTTCTCCACAGCCCCCTGAGGCCCTCGCGCCGCCACTTCCCTCGGGTCATGCCACTGTCCAAGCCAGGTAGGAAGGGTCTCTGGAGCCGTCTCAGGGCAGTGAGCTCCCCTCACTGTGGGTGCTGTAGTGGGCTGGGCCCCCGCAGTGAATGCTGTCCTCTGTGACCGGGCTGTGCCCTCCCAGGCACTCTGGCGCCACCCTGAGCCTGTCAGGCCTCACGGGGTCCCCATGGAGCAAGGGTCTCCCCTGTGCCCAGAGAGTAGCCTGGAGCTGGTGGCAGAGGTGTGGGGAGCCAAGGAAGGAAGGCAGCAAGAGGGTCGGGGGCTTTGAGGGGACTTCAGGCATCTCAGCTGAACACAGAGAGGTGGAGATTTGGGGATGAAAGGCAACCTAGGAAGCTCCTTCATGGGGGTCTGAGGCTGGAGGTGGGAGCGAGAGTGTGGGGTCAGTCGGGGAGAAGTATTTGTCAGAGCTTTTGCCTCGAGCCTGGAGCCTCTGCCTGTGGGAACAGGTGGGTCATGGAATAGCACTTGAGATTCACTGGCTTTTAGTTAAAAGAGTGGAGTTTATTTCCTGCAAGACCAAAACCCAGGGACATGGTTGGGGGAGAGCTGAAGACAGCCAGACTGAGGCCCAGCAGGTGTGGCTGAGTCTCTCATAGCCCAGAAACCCTCCTGAAGGAGGGAGTGTGGTCCCGGGCACCAGCACCCCAGAGGGTAGGGGCCTGTGTGAGAAGCTGCTTCTGCAGCTGGTGGGTGGAGGCACTGGGTCTGCACACATGGTGACCAGGTGTCAGCCTCTTGTGCCTGCCTTGCAAGGACCCTGTCCTCGGAACCCCTGTAAGATGAAGGTTTGCGGGCTGAGGACACTGTGGGAGGACACCCTCCAGCTGCTGCGGAGCCAGTCCCTGGTCTGTACAGGCTTTGTGGCCTGCAGCATGAATTCCCTGAGATTCAGTCCTCCCCACAGCCTGCAAGAAAGACCTGCAGATCCATATTTGTAGGAGAGGCAGAGGAGGGGACTTGCTAGAGGAGGGCCTGTGTGATGCGTCTCAGAGAAGGGAGTGGGAGACAGAGGTGGGTGAAGGATGTGAGGACAGAGGCTGTTTGTCAGGAGCTGGACACGAGTGGAGGGTCAGTGGGAGCTGAGGGACAGGGCCTCTCGGGCCAGGCCTGGGTGCTGGTGAAATGTGCTTGGACAGGTGTAGTAGGCTGTGGCCAAGGTGTGGTGTAGGCAATGGGCCTGGCAGCATGGCAGAGCGGCCCCGTGAGGGTTGTGGGGCTTTTGAACAAGGGTATGTGCGGCTGCCCTGTTGGTTCTTGGGGTCTTGACCACTGTCCTCCTTATGAGCTGTGCCGAGTGTACATGGCCACGTGCCTTTCCTAGCCGGGGCACAGAGAACGTGAGCGTCCATGTGACGTGCTAAGGCCACAGAGTGCCCAGGACCCGGTGTATCTTGGGAATGGCTGGGGTTGGCTGGTTGTTTCCCTTGAGGAGGGGGAGGTGCCCTTGCTGCCTCTGAGCCCCTTTGGCCCCGGCATCTCCTCCTTGAGTGTGCCCTTGGCACGTGATAGGTCAGGTCTCCCATCCACGCATGCCTCCCTCCTGTCCCTACAGTGCCCGCCACCAAGCTCAGCACACTGACGCGGCCCTGTCCGGGACCCTGCCACTGCAAGTACGACCTGCTGGTCTACTTCGAGATCTGTGAGCTGGAGGCCAACGGCGAGTGAGTGCTGGTGCTGGGGCCCCCAGGGTGTGAGTTGGGGGGGGGGCGCGGAGAGGGACGAGGACTTGAGCTGCCTGAGGGTTGCCAGCATCCAGAGTCGTTCTTCCAGTGGGTGTTCACTGCAGACCTCTTGTGGGCCCGGCCTCATCTAGGTCTTGGGGAGTAAAAGCAGACAAAGTCCTGGAGGAGCTGGCATGAGGGGCAGGGAGGTGCTGGACAGATAAGCACCTGATTTGGTGTCCCCATGGTCCTGAGCACTAGGACAGCAAACCAGGGTATGGCTCAGGGGCAGGGCAGGGAGGCAGACAGCACTTACAAAGTGATCAAGGGACTTTTGAGGGAGGTGGGAGGGGAGCCCTGAGGCCCTGGGGAGGCAGGTTCCAGGGCCCCAGGGTGGAGGCCAGTGGGGGTCTGCCTGGTGCCCTGGGGGCAGCTGGGAGCTGGGCTGTGGCTGGCAGCTCAGAGTGGGGCCTTGTGGAGACTCGGATCCTTGCCCAGAGTGGGACAGGAGCCTTAGGTGTTGGAGAAGACGAGCCCATCTGCTGGGATTTCCTCTGGATCCTCTGGCCTTGGGTTGCGGATCTGCAGGGCATGAGGGGAAGCAGAGGACCCTTGGGAACTTACAAAGATCCAGCCCAGAGGGGCCAGGCTGTGCCATACTGTGTCTCCTTGTTGGACACCCTGCCAGTCCAGTGGGCAGGGCTGGGAGGTGATAGCCAAGGAGGCCTGGTGGGTTTCTGTGCTCAGCTGACCGTGGTCTCCATGGATCAGACCACCTGATCTTCACCAGAGGGAGCTGCTGACTTTTCCTTGTTTTTGCTCCCGTCCACTGTGTCCTGTGCTGCGGGGAGGGCAGAGAGGAGGGGCTGGCCGCTCCTCACATGTGTCTCTCTCTTCCAGTTACATCCCGGCCGTGGTGGACCACCGTGGGGGCATGCCATGCATGGGGACCTTCCTCCTCCACCAGGTGTGAGCCCCTCCTGCCCCTACCCTGCCTGTGTCCCCCTCCCTCACCCTACGTAGCCCCCTGAGCCGTCTGACCATATCCTCTCACCTGGCACCGGCAGGGCATCCAGCGACGGATTACGGTGACACTACTGCATGAGACAGGCAGCCATATCCGCTGGAAGGAAGTGCGCGAGCTGGTCGTGGGTGAGTGCGGTGTGGGGGCTGCCTTGGTGGGTGGGGCTGAGCTGGTGGGAAGAGTACAGGCCCTGAGCTGGATACCCGGGTTCTAACCACACCTCTGCGTCTGTTGCTGCGTGACCCTGGTCAGGTCACATAATCTCTCTGTGACTCACTTCCTCACCTGAAAAGGAGAGCCTTGGACCTGGGTGACGATCTGCAAATTTCTGTTTAATCAGTGTATTGGAGTTCTGGGGCTGCCATGACAAAATACCACAAACCAGGTAGCTTAAAACAGCAGACATTTATCATCTCACACTTCTGGAGGCCAGAAGTCCAAAATCAAGGTGCCGGCAAGAGGCACGCTCTCTCTCTCTGAAATCTGTTGGGGAAAATCCCTCCCTGCCTCTTCCAGCTCCTGGTGGTGGCCAGCATCTTGGGCGACCCTGGCCTGCAGACGCATCACTGCATTTTCGCAGGCTTCTCCTGTCCTGTGTCTTCCTGTGGCCCGTTGTCCTAAGGACACCAGGCAGGTTGGATTAGAGGCCCATCCTGCTCCAGGGTTGACTGCATCTTTACTCAGTTTGATCACCTCTGCAAAGCCCTACTTCCAAATAAGGTCCCCTTTGAAGGTCCTGGAGGTTAGGACTTCCACGTATATTTTTCGGGGACACAATTCCTCCCATAACCATCACCAAGGATCTTACACTCTTTTCTTCCATGACCTCATGTTTTGAACTCGGGTCCGCCAAATGTTTCCTTTGCTAAAGCGGAAAGAATTTGTCTTCTCAGTTTTCATTCAAGGAGGCAGACAGTCATCCATTCAAGTGTGTCACTAGCATGAGGCCAGCCCAGCCCTGCCTTGCCCCAGACATTGCCATGGCCGGGCTGGGTGGCTGCTCAAGGTCACTTCCCTGAGGCTGGACCTGTCACCTTGTGTCCCAGTGCAGGACTGTAGACAGGAGGTTCCAGGCACACCAGGATACATGCTTATGTTTTACAAGTTTTGTGTCTAATTTCACATGAATCAGAAAGTCATGGAACAAGCACCCAAACCCTCCTTTCAGAGGTTGGTTAGGGCAAGCCTAAAAAGAGTGAATTGATTTATACGCAGAACGTAAGCAAATACACAGCTGGTTTATGGACCCGGCCACACGGTAGTTGAGGAACGATCCCTGGGGCAGCACTGCCCTCACATTCTGAGCCCTGGTCTCACTTCCCTCAAGGCAGACAGGAGAGAAGGAAGAGGGGAAGCTGGATCTGCATAGTTGAAAGGACGCATCCTTCGGGCCTGGGTCTGTCACCACTCAGGCCTCGCCTGCTCAGATCCACCTTCTCCCCACCTTCTTTCTAAAAAGGCCAACAGGAGTGTCTGTTTATGTGGGGTTGGGTGATCAGGGATGCTATTTAAAGGGATTTGGGGAGATATGGTATGAACCCCAATGCTCCCCTTCAGGCTAAGGGGTTTGGGCTCAGCCTCTCTGGGCTTCGTGACTGAGCAGCCCTGTGATTGGACTCAGGGCACAGAGCAGCCAAGTCACTTTCTGGGGAGCACCTAGCCTCTCTCCTGCTCCTCACCTGGGACCCAATCTCACTGTTCACAGCCTTCTCCAAGCTCAGCATCCCTCCCAAGAGGGCCATGGGACTTTCCAGCCCTGTGAGTTGGACAGGACTGGGCACAGGGTCAGCGAAAGGGATGAAAGTCGAGGAGAGACCCCGGGTGTCCATGAGCAGTGGGTGGGTGCACCCTTTGAGGCAGGGGAGGGAGTCAAAGTGCAGACAACAGAGGGTCAGGACCCCAGCCCAACCCCTGGCACTCTGTCCAGACCAGCGGGCTCATGGGTGTCAGTTTTGTGGGCCAGGTACTTGGTCAGACGCAGAGCAGGCTGAACACTGCTTAAGTGCAGGCCCCGAGGGCTGAGAGCAGCTGCACTCCCCTCCCCGAGGGCTGAGAGTGGCTCTGCCCAGGCAGCAATCTCTGCAGCTGAGCCTCTTCCCTGCCATGGGCGCTGCCCAGCATGGACCCAGAGGGCCCTGGTGTGGGGAAGGGCACTTTGCTGGGATCCACCTGCCTCTTCCCAGGACCTAAGTGCTGCAAAGTCATGGGTCAGAGTTCCAGCAATGGGATGGGGCAGGCCCAGTGTGCACCCATCAACACAAAATCCTAGCGTGTCCTGGGTTTTATCTTGTCCATGCATGGCGGAGAGGGAAGGCTGCCGTTCCTTCCTGGCGCAACAAAGAAAATGTACATGTGTTTGTTTACTCCTTTGAATGAGCAGAACTGTCACTGTCTGGCCAAGAAATTACTAGGTGAAGCCACTAGACAGTTTTCCTGCCTGATAACGGCTCTGGTTTCTTTCACAGAGACAGACAGACACCCCCAGTGCATGCAACTTAGCGGGCTCTCCTGGAAATGCCCCTTGTAAGAAGAGGTTTTATGGCACAGAAAGTGTTCTCTCCTATCCCTTCCCATCCCTCCCCTCCTCTGCTCTTCTTTCCCTCCCTCCCTTCCTCCCTCCCTCCCTCCCTTTCCTTGTTATTATCATGATTTTTTGGTGTAAGAAGAAGCAGGAACATTCCTCCTCTGTGTCTTGCTTAGCCTTCCTTTTCCAGCAGTCAGGAAGGCCTGTGGTTTCCAGGCTAAGCACCTGCATTTGTCAGTGTGTGTATACGGGGGTGTTCATTGTGGCTGAGAGACAGACAAGAAAGACCGTGGAGCAGTAACTGCACATGGCACCTGGGTTGCTGAGGACCCTGCAGGGCCTCCCTGTTCCCCCTGGCACCGCCTTTGACAGACGCTCTAGTGACCATGTGGGGAGCTGGCTTGCTGACAGGACCCCCACCTGAGGCAGCCCCCCAGGGTCCCACCTGCCCCCTGGGAAGTGACCTGTGGCCCGTTGCCTTTTCTGCAGGCCGCATCCGAAACACTCCAGAGACCGACGAGTCCCTGATCGACCCCAACATCTTGTCTCTCAACATCCTCTCTTCTGGATACATCCACCCAGCCCAAGATGACCGGTGAGTCGGAGACTCCCTGGAGACAGGGCCCAGGGCATGTTCCCAGCCTGCCAGGCCCTCAGCCAACCCGGCACAGGGTTCAGCCACACAAGGTGACCCGCTCAACGCTCTCCCGGCCCTCCCTCCTGGCACCTGCAGGAGCTGTGCGGTGAGGGGCTGGTGGCCTCTGCACCCCCGGCTCCTCGTTTGTGCACCTCGTTGCTGGTTCAGGCATCCCCATGCCCATTTGTTCATCACCAAGCAGAGGGGCCAGCGCAGGGGTTGGAAGATGAGCTGAGTTCTGTCCTCGGGAGTTTTGTGGTTGGGTGGTGTGGGGACAAGTGGCTGTATGTCCAAGGACCATGCTGCTGTGGATGAGTCAGTGGCCTCTGGCAGGCATCCTGGGGCTAGAGGTGGAGCAGCTGGGGTGGGCGCCCGTAGGCACTGCTTGGCACAGGCCCCTCATCACCAGGCTGCTCCTTCCTACACTCCTTGCACGGCCAAGACCCCACAGTCTGGGCGGTCCCAGCCCGACCGCATTTAGGCTGGGGTTTTGGCGCTCTGGGATGTCTGTGGCAGCCCTATCGGGGTCTGCTGGGGTTAGGGGATGGGAGGGGGAGGCAGCCCCTGCGGTTGGCCTGGGCAGGTGGCTCAGCACTGCCAGGGGCAGCCCTGGTGGGTGGGGACGTCCCGCGGGCTCCACTGCGTCCCAGACGCTGCCTTCCAGGGGCTTGGGGAAAGTGAGGCGGGGGCTCCAGTGTCCAGTCCTGGCTGCTCCCTGGGGGCTCGACCTGGCTCATGATGCACAAGCCCAGAGTGGACCCTCAGAGCTGAAGCCGCAGGTGTCTCCATGGCTGTGTTTGTAGGAAAACGTCTTTGAGGGCCTCCCTGCAAGGAGGGTCAGGGTCATAAGGAAGGAGGGTCCTGGTGGGCGTCGTCTCCTATTCTTCTGACTTGGGTCCACACAAAGCTTTGGTTTCATCAGCAACACCCAGAAAGTGGGCTATCAGGGCTTAGCACTGCAGTAAGGAGGGCACTGCAGGGGCAGCCAGGGCAGGGGGCAGCTGGATAGTCAGGGTGGGCACAGCGCTGAACAGTGGGAGGTGGGGGTTGGGCACAGACCTGGGCAGGGTGGATGCAGCTCTGGTCCCAGCCCTGCCTGTGGCCTTCCAGAGGGAACTTGCCCTGCACTCATGTCCATAGGAGGGTGGAGAATTCGGGGGGTGTTCTATGTGGAGGTGGTGCCATGACGGGGGGAACACGTCTGGGAGAGGGAGAGGTGAGGCAGACCAGGTGGGATGGGCTGGGGCTTGGGGCTTCCTCGTGCCTTGCTTCTCCTGCCGCCATGAGAATGCTCCCTGGTGAGGTGCGGAGAAGGCCTGGAGCCCCCAGCACGGGCACTGCCTGCAGAGTGTGGGCTGCTGTGCCTGGGCCATGGGGGACCAGGAATTGGAGTAGGGGGTGGGGCCCAGAAGGGCAGGTCTGCCATGTGAGATGTGCTTTGGAGCCTGGGAGATGACCTCATTACCTTATTTTCCTGACCTCTGACCCCCCCCCTCAGCCCAGGCAGCTCCTGAGGTGGGGTGGGCAGGGGCTCCAGCCCCCCAACCCCACCTGCTATCTCTCTGCACAGAGGGCTGAGTTTCTGAGGTCTTCCTCAGAAGACCAGCTGCCATGGGTGACATAGGAGGGAGCAGCTCATGGCTGGACCTCAGGCCACCCTGTTCCTGGATGCCTGAGAACCTGTCACTGAAGGGGCTTTGGCCCCACACCCTGAGGGCTGAGACATGAGGCCGGTCCCAGGGTGCCTCTGGGGTTGATGCAGCCCTGTTCTGGGGTCAAGGCCCTGGGTCTGAGAAAGGAGGAAGGCGCGTTGCGTGGGCGTGGCCTCCCCGAAGCGGCTTTGGCCCTCGCTTGGCTCCTGCCCGTGCTGGCAGCTCCCACCCCTAGTCCTGCCCTGGAGCAGTCTTGGGGACTGTCCTCTGCTGGCACCCCCAGGCAGGCACCGTCCTGTGGCTTGGCTGACCAGGCCAGTGGGCCTTCCTGTGCCATGGACGGTGCTGGCGTCCTCAGCCCCATGATGGGCCGGGCTGCTCCAAGGCCTCTCTCCCTGACATGCGGAGGCTCAGGATCCCCGGCTTCTGGCTCCAGCCTGGGGCCTTGGCCTTCCATGCGCTTTTCCATGGCCTTGCCTCCTGCCCGCTCCCAGGCCCCATGCTTTGCAGCCTCCCTGGCTCAGAGTGGGCCTGTGGCCACAGGCCGCTTCCCTCTGCCTGTCCCCCGCCCCGCTCCCGCTGCGCTGCCCGGCCCTCACTAACCGTGTGATTGTTTGTGTTTTGCAGGCAGTTTCTTGATTCGGACATACCTAGGTATCATCTGTGACCCTTGGTTTACCCTTGGTTTCATTTCAGCCTCTTCTTTCCTCCCTGCTCCTCCCCTGACCGCCCCCCATGCCCCTGAGAAGTTAACTTCCAGCTTCCTGGACTCCTCACACACGTGCTCACCTGTCCTCCTGTTCCTCCCGTCTTCTTTCTTTTTATTCTCTTGGAATCTTGGTTTGATTTCTTTATTGCTTTCCCACCCTGTCCTCTTGGCTGAGTCCCTTCTTCCCCCACTCCTGATTTTGGCTGCTTTGTAGTTTCCTGCTCCCTAGTAGACACTGGCTGGCCTCCTGCTCCTCCTGCCCCAGCCTTGCCCGCCCCGCGCCACACCCTGCCCTGTGGATGGGCTCGGTGTCCCGCACGCTGCTGGCTGGCCCGCTGCCCTTGGCTGCACCACCCTGTGAGGACCAGCCCCGCTCCCCTCTCCCTGCAAGGGGCTGTAGCAGGCAGAGCCATGAGCACAGGGGTTGGGGAAGGGCAGACAGGATCCAGCCCAGGAGACCCTCACACTCCGGCACATTCCATAGCCTCTCGTGAGTCCCTCACCTGGCCAGGCTAGGAGGAGGGACAGCGGCTCCAGCCACGCTCCTCTGGCCGTGGCCACCGAGCATCCTTTTGTGGAAGTGGCGGGTGGTGAATTCATGAAGAGACCATAGAATCCCAGACTCAGGTTGTCCAGCAGGAGGCTCCCTTTTCCCCGGCTGCAGTGAGGCCCCTGCCCATGCCAGCCTGGGGCAGGGAGTCGGCGAGACCTTGGGGACGGAGGGCCTCCAAGTCCCTAATCCAGGCACTGGTGAGAACTCGAGTCCGTTCCGAATGGAAGATCAAGGCTGCCTGCTCCTGGGTCCCTGCATGACTGTGGCCAGCGTCACGGCAGTTATCCTGTGGGGTGGCGTTTGTGAAGTGAACTGAGCAGCAGAAGGCCTTTCAGACCAATGTTGGGCCTTTAAGCCCTGTAGTTGTGAGGTGTGAGGCCGCTCCTGGCACAGAGCCCCAGGGCAGTGGGGCTTGGCCAGCACTTTCTGAGGCCACATCCTTGTCAGGTCGTGTTGCGATGGGTCAGGACAGATGATTGACAACTGTGGCAGAGGGACTGTGGCCAGGAGAAGACTCTGCCCAGGGGTGGTGGGGCCAGAGTCCCCATTGGCATGGTCCCTTGAGCACGTGCACACACGCCTCTTTCCATGAACAGATCTTTTCCGAAGGCTGCCGCACCAGCTCTCCCTGGGGACCTGGATGCAGCAGAAACCCTGTCAAGGGACCCCTGTGATGGTGGCTGTGCTGAGGAGGGAGCACAGCCCTGCAGGGCCTGAGCAGGGGCCTCCCTCTCCCTGCAGTGAGTCTGGCGGGCTTGCAGGAGGAGGAGATGGCATTGTGCTAGCTGGTCCTGGAGTCAGCTGGCCTGCCTCTGGGAGTTTCCCCGTGCTCAGAAAGATCTGGGTCTGGGGAGCCCATCAGCTTGGGCTCTAATTTAGGAGCTGTTTTCTGGGCATTGCTGTGCCATTGGTGGGGCCGCAACATTCACCCACGCACTCATTCATCTTTCACGTGTGACTAAGACACTCATGTGAGCCACATCCTGTGGGATTAAAGGCAAAATCAGGAAAAGTCTGTCCAGGTGGGTCAGAGCCTGGCCAGGAAGCTCATTCACCCTCTCATCCCTCCCTCATCCCCTCATCCCCCCTCATTCCCCCTCATCCCTCCCTCATACCCTCATCCCTCCCTCATCCCTCCCTCATCCATCCCTCATCCCTCTCTTATCCCTTCCTCATACCCTCATCCCTTCCTCATCCCCTCTCTTCCCCATCCCTCCCTCATTTTCCCTCATCCCCTCATCCCCCCATCCCCCATCCCTCCCTCATTCCCTCATCCCCTCATTTTACCCTATTTCCTCACTCAATTCCTCCTCCTCTCACCCTTTCCTCCCCTCACCCCCTCATCCCTTACCTCCTCGTCCCTGCATTCCCTAATTCCCTCACCCTCTCCTCCCCTTACGCCCTAATCATGCCTCCCTTCATTCCCTCCGCCCCTCTTCCCTTCATTTTTTCCTCCCCTCTCTCCCTCACTCCTTCACCCCCTCATTTCCTCATCCCCTCCTCCCCTCATTCTCTCCTCCCCTGATCCCCTTCTCTCTTCATCCCTCTTCCCCCATGCCTCATCCCCTCCTCCCCTCACGCCTCATCCCCTCCACCACTCATTCTCTCCTCCCTTTATCCTCTCCTCCCCTCCTCCACAATCCCTCATCCCCTCCTCCCCTCTTACTCCTCACCTCCTCCCCTCCCCCATCCCTCCTCCCCTCATTCTCTCCTCCCCTCCTCCCCCTTCTTCCTCCCCTCCTCCCCTCTTCCTCCTTCCCTCCTCCCCCATCCCTCATCCCCTCCTCCCCTCATTGGCTCCTCTCCTAGTCTCCTCCCCTAGTCTCCTCCCCTCCTCCCCCATCCCTCATCCCTCCTCCCCTCCTCCCCTCAAGCCTCCTGCCCTCATCCATTATCCCCTCATCCATCATTCCCTCCTCTCCTCCTCCCCTCCTCCCCTCATTCCCTTATTCCCTCATCCCCTCCTCCCCTCCTTCCTTCATCCCTTACCCCCCAGTCCCCATAGCAGACACTAACCAAGCAGGCTGTGTCCTGGCCCTGTGGCACAGCAGTGATGGGGACTGCTGGCCCTGGTTCTGGAGCCAGAGTCCAGCGACAGTGTCAGCCAGGGCAAGGGGGACTGTGGGGGTCTTCCCAGTGGGGAGGGCTCACCAGGAAACAGTGAGCTTGCCTGAGCTGGGGGCACAAAAGGAGCCCATGAGCAGAGGTGGAGGGGAGAGTGGAAAAGGCAGCTCCCGGTCAGGGCCGAGCCCCTGACCTGCACTGCCTCTGAGGCCAGATCTGGTCTAGGATTCTCCTTCTCTGAGGACAGCGACCTCCAGGGCCACGCTGTCTGGTGGAGGTGGTGGGGAGCAGTGACATGCTGGTTGTCTCCCAGCTGGCACAACTTCAGGGGTGGCATGCGGTCGGGGCACCAGCTCTGGCTGTGTCATCGGCTACAGCCCAGCGCTGCTGGTGGAGCCAGGGCCAGAGCCGCATCCGATGTTGCTCAAAGTCCGTGCATTCCTCAAGCCTGTGGGGACAGGATGCAGCTCTCTCCAGCTGCGCCCCCACCCCCTCCCTGCCTCTGTTCAGTCTGTGCCTGGCATCTGGCATACCTGACATCTGGCATGCCCACCATCCTAGCCCCTATGTCTAAGTCCTTGGTGAGCTTTGAAATCCAGCTGCAGTGGGCCCTCCTCCAGGCACCTTCCTGACTCCACCCACCTCCTTCTCACTAGCCTAGCTGTAAAATCGCTCCTGTCTCTGTGTGGATCTACTGCAGATTTGCCCTCAGGCCAGGTTTCGAGCTTTAAAGGGCAACATCAGCCTTCCCAGCTGTACATTTCCCCACAGGACAGAGCCCAGGGCAGGGCTCAGTCAGGCCGGGAGGGAGCCTGCAGCTGCCCTCAGGGGGCTTGGAGGGTGGGGCCAGTACTGACCAGGACTCAGGCTGGAGGTGGAGAGGCTACAGAGCAGGCTCATGCTGCGGCCCTCAGGGGTGCCTGGTCCAGCCTCCTCCAGTTGGCTGGGCACTATGCGAATGCTGCATCCAGCTTTCATCCCAGAGACAGATGGGCTGCCTGTGTTCTCTGCTCCATTCTTGGGCTGCTTGGTGGATGGTGCCACATGACTGTGTTGTGTCATATCCAGATCCTGTGAACCGTATCCCTGAGGTCGGGGTTCAAGCACAATCCCCTGCTCTTAGCTGTGTGTTCACATCGGATCAAGTCTCCTGCTGGGATCATGTTCCCTTCGGGCGAGGAGGGTCAGCCCTGGCTGCCATCTGTGGCCTCAGCCTGTTAGATCACCTCCCTGGAGAACCTGGGCCTCCACATCTGGGTTGCATGTTTCCTCTTGTGATGATTCTGAGGGTTTGGGAGCTGTCACGTGGGATAGAGTGAGGGGGGGCTTCAGGGGACAGGGCCTGGAGCAACCTCGTGCCTGCTCCTGGAGTGGGGGTCCTGGAGTGGTCTCCAAGGCCCTCCCAGCCCACATCCTCCAGTTTTTGCCATGGCAGGGTGATCTTGGCCACCTCTCAGCCTCCCTGGGTCTTGGTTTCCTGCTGTGTGATCACAGGGCACCCATCAGTGGTTCCCATGCTGTGCCCTGCAAGCCCGGTGGGCCCCAACTGGCAATGTGGGTCCCATGTGGGTCCTGTGTGGGTGAGCTGCTACTCTGCCAGCCTGCTCCTCCCTGATCCACCAGCTGTTGTCTCCTCCAATCTCACTTGGGATCTGGGTAAGACCTGTCCTCCCTTTGTAGAGGCTTGAGGGGCATAGGGGGACTAAGGAGTGTTGCCAGGGACCCTCCTGGCCCGAGATTCCAAGGTCTGCTGCCCGTGACCAGGTGGAGCCAGGCAGGATGTGGGCCAAGGGCTGGTTGCGAGGCATTTAGGGTGCAGCTCCCCTGGGCAGAGTGGGAAGCCTCTGGGGCTGACCAGCAGTTTGGAAATGACCCAGGGGCAGCACCATGGCTGTGCCCATGTCAGACCCTGGTCCGGCTAGCCATCTTGGCACCTGGGGGAGGGGACAGTGGTCTGGAAAGGGCCCATCCCTGCTGTGCACACAGTCCTGTAAGGCTCCCTCCCACCATTCTCTCCCCAGCTCACAGGTGAGACTCCACCACAGTCAGGTTCTCAGAGAGATTCTAGTCCACTGGGGTCTGAGCAGGGCAAAGCCACATACTACCTGAACTGAGAAATTCTCTGCTAGGACCCCCAAGGGGGCTGTTGTGGGCCTCATGTGGAAGTGGGTTCATGTTCTTCTTACAGCTCCAGGCCTGGCTCCAGCAGAGTCCACTTGCTCCTAAGGAGCAGCCCCTGGCTGGGCCTTGGAGTCCTGCCTGCCTCACTGGGCTTGTTCCTTTGCTGTGTCCCACTCAGGGGCCAAGGAGCCCCAGGATGGGGCAGGGACGTGGTTCCTGATGAATGAGGAGTGCCTGGGCTGGGAGGACCTGGTGCTCTCTGAAGGGCACACAGAAGGGAGTAGGTGCTGATGCTGGGAAAGACCTGCTGGTTCTGATCCTGGGGCCCAGGGGTGAGGGGCAGGTGGGCTGTGTCTGCACACATGGAGATGGAAGAGAAGGAAGGGGAAGAGAAGCAAGCTGAGGCCCTTTAGGGACTTTGGAGGCAGAAGACAGAGGGTCCAGCACAGGACCGAATGCTTGGGCCCAGCAGGAGAGACAGGGCTGGTGGGACCTGCAGGCTGGGTCTTACCCAGTGCATAGAAGTAATGAGGATGCTAGAGTGTACTAGATAGTGACGTGTGCCAGATAGTTACACTGACGTGTACCAGACAGTGATGATGACATGTACCAGACAGTGGTGCTGACGTGTTCCAGACAGTGATGATGACATGTACCAGACAGCGGTGCTGACGTGTACCAGACAGCGGTGCTGACGTGTTCCAGACAGGGATGCTGACGTATACCAGATAGTGATGCTGATGTGTACAAGCTCCAGGCTCTGTTCTCATCGCGCTCTAGTATTAGCTCATTTAATCTGCAAGACATCTTGAGGTAGGGGCAATTACTGCCCCATGGTACTTACAAGGAAATGGGGCACAGAGCTGTTGGTGACATCCTGAGGCCACACAGCTGTGAAGTGGCTCTGTGGCATTCCAGCGGTCTGAGGCACTTGTTCCAGGCCAGGCTGCAGTGGCTCCAGCCCTGGCCTGCAGGCCTGACCCTCCACAGGATCCTGCAATGTTCCAGGAGAGGAGCAAATCCCTCCAGGCCTTTGTCCTGGCTTCTGGGCATCCACCTGGCCCAGCTGAGGACAGACGCAAGGCTCTCACTGCAGACCCCAGGGAAGGGGGTGTCTGCAGGGCCAGGGCCAGGGGCTCCACCTGGGGCTTGCACCCCAGCCCTGTGTGCAGCGAGAGCCTGGGGGCCGTGAGATCCGGCGTGCACCTGCCGAGCTCTTAAGTTTTCTGCCCTGGGCCTTGTGCCGGTGCTTGTTCTGACATCTCCATTTCTTCTGTATGTGTACGTGTGTGTCCTGGCTGCCTCCACCTTTAGCGTTTCATTGGGAAATGACACTAGGTACAGCTCACTTTTCTCTTCCGCCCTTGCTTGGTCTGTCCTCTTCTGCTCTTCCGAGTTCCTTTCTCCTCGGCGTCTGCCTGCTTCTACGCCCTTTCTCTGACCACCCGCTGTCCTCACTCTCCCAGGATTGCTCCTCGGTGACATGTGTCCGACAGCAGCCTTCCCTGGTCCTTCTGCTTCCTTCCACACCCCCGACTTGTGAGATCCATGCCCTGTGTCCCAGACCATGTGTGCAGTAGACAGGGCAGCCTGGTGCCACCTGTGCTCCACCGCGGTCTCGGGAGGGGCCCGGCCGCCTTGGAGCCTGCGTGGCCACCCAGCTGTGTGTGTTGATGTCTCTGAACTGTGTCCTTGCGAGGATGCTTGGAGGGGAGCTGGGTGAGGCTGGGTGGATGGCGGGGTGGGCAAGCTGAACATGCTGCTCAGGGTCTGCAGAGTAGCCACATTCTGGATTCAGGCAAATTGTCCACCTCGGGTATGACCAGTCCTCCCTGTGAGCACCAGGCCTGAGGAAGTAGTTCAGTCACTCTGCCATCCAGAGGGCTGAAAACAGGAACTCTCACGTAACAGAAAACCCTGTTCCGGAGCAGAGGGCACCCAAGGTGTTTGCGGAACGTGGTTCGACCCCATGGGGATGTAAAATCCCAGGCCCCTGGGGTTGGCCCTGAGCCACCCTGGGACAGGGTTTGTGGGTGGCTGGCTCAGGCCGTGCTCATCATAACTCCAGGTTGGAGATTAGGAACACAGCGAGGCCGCCGCTGTCTCCCGTGTGCTAACAGAGACGCTTTTGCACACGGCCTTGCAGCAGCCACCCTGCCTCCATGCCAAGCATCCTCCCCCCGGGGCCTTCCTCTTCCCAATGGACCAAGGGTGAGTCCATTGTCAGAGGAGATGGACCATGGAGGTTTTTGGCAAACCCGGGCAGGTCCCCTTCAGGTCCAGGGAGAGATGGTGGCGCCTCCTTACTCAGACTGAGGCTGGGGTGGACTCGCGCAGGCTCTGCCCTCTCCCTCCCTGCCTCTGTCCTTCCTCTCCTCCCTGCCTGAGTCCTCTCCTCCTGCCCTCCCCTCTCCCTTCCCTGTGTTCCCCACATCCCAGCTCCCTGTCCTGCCTCCCTCCTCCCTTCCCTCTCTGCCCTTCTTGTTCTCATTCCCTGCCGCCTCCTCTCCTTCCAGCCTCAGCGTGACAGCTGGGGCACCATTTGTGGTGGAGCTGGGAAAATGCTGGGCTCACCCCCATCGGGGCGTCCAAGAGACCCCACTCTCTGGGTCCTGAGTAAGGAGGGACCTGTC
Source organism: Pan troglodytes (assembly GCF_028858775.2). Lineage (NCBI taxonomy): Eukaryota > Metazoa > Chordata > Mammalia > Primates > Hominidae > Pan > Pan troglodytes. The sequence continues at coordinate 143,000,510 of NC_072411.2, read as the reverse complement.
CTTCCTGGCACCGCCGCCCGGGCTTCCAGCCTGTGCCCCCAGCCGCTCCCTTGCGGCTGCCCCTTGTCTGTCGCTCTGTCTGTCTGCATGTCCCCGGCCTGGCTGAAAGCAGCCCCCACGCCATCAACTTCTACTTTGTCTCTGCTTCCTTTCAGGACCTTTTACCAATTTGAGGCTGCGTGGGACAGCTCCATGCACAACTCTCTTCTGCTGAACCGGGTCACCCCTTATCGAGAGAAAATCTACATGACACTCTCCGCTTATATCGAGGCAAGGCACCTATGCCAGGGCACTCCACCAAAACCACTCAGCCCCTGAAGCTTGAGGTTCTTGTAAGCTCTGGACAACCCCATATGACCCAGACGACTTCTCTAGTTCTCAAGTCCCTGGGTTAAATTTGTGTGCCTTTAAAAAACAAAAACAAAAACTGGACTGCAAGGTTGAATACATAAATCCATAAATCCATGTGCTGTTTTTTTTTGTTTTTTTTTTTTTTTTGAGACAGAGTCTCACTCTTGTCGCCCAGGCTGGAGTGCAGTGGCGCAGTCTCACTGCAACCTCCGCTTCCCAGGCTCAAGCGATTCTCCTGCCTCAGCCTCCCAAGTAGCTGGGATTACAGGTGCCTGCCACCACGCCCGGCTAATTTTTGAACTTTTAGTAGAGACGGGGTTTTGCCATGTTGGCCAGGCTGTTCTCAAACTCCTGGCCTCAGGTGATCCACCCACCTCAGCCTCCCAAAGTGCTGGGATTACAGGTGTGAGCCACCGCACCCATCCTCCATGTGCTTTTAATGGCAGTTAACTCACTCTACCATACTTAGTGTGTGGGTGTTGTCCTTGGGATGCAAGATGGCTGCAGCACCACCAGACATTGTGTCTGCATTCCGGGCAGCACAAAAACAGAAGTGTTCCATCCCCACAGCACCCCCAGAGTCTGCAGTACATAGGCCGTGGCCAGACCTGGGCTGTGGCCTCCCTTCCAAGTGCAAGAGGTGACTGGAAGTGTGGGCGTTTCTTGCTGGTCATAGTAGTGAGGGAGAGGGAGGGTGGGGAGCAGTGGGCAGGGGCATCTGCAAGCACATCCCCTCTCCTTAGTTACAGCCGAATTATTCCGGCTTCACATGGGGATGGTGTGACCATCTCACCGGATGGTGGTAAGGTTGCCGTGAGGAGGCGCTGGCAGAGCTCTTCCCAGCGAGTGCTTGGGACTCTTCAGCCATGCACAGCAGCTGCCCCCACTTCAGGAAGACAAAGGGGCCAGCTGTTCAGCAGTTAGCGTGTCATCCACCAGGAAGTCATTTTCTGTGGTGTTTGGGTTAAAATGTGCACATTCAAACAAGACCTGGTTTGATCCTCACAGACATTCCAGGGTCGGGGAGGGGTCACCCCAGTTTTATGGTGAGGCAGCTGAGGCCCGAGCAGTGAGCCTATGTCTGGGACCCTCGGGGTCCCCACACATGGAGACCAGTCCCTCAGGCAGCCCAGGGGTGGACAGAGCTGTGGCTACCTGTCCCCAGTGGGGTTTTCTCGAGGGCAGGAGCAGAGACTTTCTCCTGCCTGCATCCAGGCCACGCCTGAGGCCCTGGGAAGGCCCTGGGGCTGCCTGTCGGTGCTGGGCATTGTGCCCCCAGGAGAAGGCTGGAAGGGCACCTGGGCACTCGGGGTGTCCTTGTGCCTGAGTCCTGCTCCCGCCTATCTCAGATGGAGAACTGCACCCAGCCGGCTGTTGTCACCAAGGACTTCTGCATGGTCTTCTATTCCCGTGATGCCAAGCTGCCAGCCTCGCGCTCCATCCGCAACCTCTTTGGCAGTGGGAGCCTTCGGGCCTCAGAGAGGTAAGCTCCCAGGGGTGAGGACCACATGGACTCCCACCCTGGTCTCGGTGCGGGCCAGGCAGGGCTCTGCCTGGCAGCGGTCCTTGGGCCACCCGGCAGCTCACCCTGTGCGAGGCCCAGCCACACTCCTGGCTGGCTCCCTGCGCTCAGTCCCCTCCTGCTCACCCTAGATGAAGACTCTGTGGAGGCCATGGTTCCTGCAGGGGACACTGACACCACTATGAGGGACTTGAGGGCCAGCCTGCAGGGGATGGGAGGAGGGGCAGGCCCAGGGTGCCCACCTGGGGCCTCCTGTGGGTGATCCTGGGGCCACACCGTTCCCCCCTCCGCCCGCCGGTGACCTTCTTCCCTGAGGACCACAGGAACCTGTGCCATGGGACTGCCCACAAGGCACTGAAGGAGGAGCTGGATAAGTGGGCGGTGGCTGGAAGGGGGCTCTGGACACAGCTTCCCACAGGACCTGCTGGGTGGCTCTTCTTGGAGGCTGTCAGCACCTTGGGGAGCCACACACCGAACACCAGGACCAGCCGTGCTTGCGTGCTGAACACGCTCCTGCATTCTTGGGGGTGGGGGAGAATGAGCCGGAATGTCAGAGCCCTGACAGCAGGGCTGCCGAGGCTACCGGGCACCCTTGGCCACCTTCAGTGGGTCTCCCTGTGGTCTGCCACATGGACCTGGTGTCCAGGTTCACACTGGGCACAGCTGGGAGGAAAGAGCTTGGGGATCAGGATCCAGTGTCCTTGAGGGCTGGCTGTGGTCATTCTGGAGGTCACTCAGTAATTGTGGGATGCCACCGACCTGACTGTGGGAGGGTGGCCGAGGTGCTCTCAGAATCTGTCCGGGGCGCAGTGGGGCTGCTCTGTGGGGTATGGGGCCTGAGGGGCTCTCGACGCCCCGGAGGGACTGGAGATGCCAGATGCTGTGCTCATGCTGCCTGTACCCTACTTGGGCTGGGACAAAGTGGAGGCTGCTGTGGGGGCCTGGCCTCAGGTCACAGCCCCATGGGCACCTGAGCAAGACCAGCCAATGCATCTTTTCTCTGGGGGCCGGAGGGAGTCTGGGATGAGGACTCTGAACAGGGGCTGTAGCTCAGGGACATCAACACCCCACCACCCCAGCCAGGCTGACTGTGCGTTTGATAGTGGGGCAAGTCAGCAGCCAGGCTGGCTGTGTGTCCCTGTTGCGGGGCCTGGTGACTGCACGTCACTCCTTCTACTCCCCACAGTAACCGTGTGACTGGTGTGTACGAGCTCAGCCTGTGCCACGTGGCTGACGCGGGCAGCCCAGGTAGGTATCTGCCCTGGTCTCACTGGGTGGGTTCCTGGCCTGCTCAACCTCTGCCCACTTGGGGTGACCACAGCGAAGCTGCCATTTGCAGGGGGATCCCTCACAGAACCCAAGCACTCACCTTGTGGCTTCTGGAGTTGTTCTGAGATGGGAGGAGAGCGAGGGAGGAGAGTCAGGCCTGCTGGCTTCCTTGGGTTCCCAGGGCACAGCCGAGATGGCCATGGGACGCCGGGCTGGATAACTTCCTATGGAGGAGGCCTACATGGCTCTTTGGGCCCCAGGGTGGACCAAGGACCAGGGGAAGCCCATCTCCACTCCAGAGGGGAGACAGCTTCACAGATGGGCGGACCTCTAGGGTGGGTGGGAGGAGCAGCCACCCATCAGGTAGGGGTGGAATGTCCACGTGCCCCATGCAGGGATGCAGCGCCGGCGCCGACGAGTCCTGGACACATCTGTGGCCTATGTCCGGGGCGAGGAGAACCTGGCAGGCTGGAGGCCCCGGAGTGACAGTCTCATTCTGGACCACCAGTGGGAGCTGGAGAAGCTGAGCCTCCTGCAGGAGGTGAGGCAGCCTCAGAGGATGAGGCCTGCACGGTGGTGTCCATGTGGCTTTGTCTGCAGAGCAAAAGCTGGAGAGGGCCCAGGGCCTGGTGCCCACTGGGGGGCAGCACAGCTGCTTGGGAGTCACAGCCACCTGCAGGAGGAGCATGTGATGCTCCAGTGTGCACTGCGGGGCTGCGTGGTGCATGACAGAAACATGGCCAGTGTAGCACAGAGGCATGCTCTGGAATTAGCCGAGGAAGACTATCGGGCATATAGACAGGCCAGAAAGGGACCCGGAAGGAGAGTCGCGGGGCCGGGCTGCCCTCTGCGGCTTTGATCAGGGAAACCAACATGCAGCATCTAGGCACTGCCTCGGGCCGAGTGTGTGTGTGACACGTGACGCGTGACGTGTGAGATGCGTGAGGCCAGGGCTCTGCCCACCCCTCGGCCCTCTCCTGAGGCCTCCAGCACTGCAAGGCAGCACAGCCCTGCCCCAGAACCTGGCGAGTGAGATGCATGTGTCCGAGAGGAGCAGCTTGCTTGCTGCCCATGAAGGTGGCAGGGCTGGGGTGGGGGCTGAGGGCTGTCAGCCCCGGGGCGCCAGGGTCTGTTCCCTCATTTCACAGCTGAGGGCTGTCAGTCTTCAGTCTTAGCCCAGGGGAGGGTGGGCTCTCCGGGGTCTGCCCAGAGGGTCATGCTGCTGCTGAGGCTGAGCACAGCTCCGGAGGTCACCCCTGAGGTGCAGCAGGTAAGGCCTTGTGTCCTGTCTGAAGGTGGAGAAGACTAGGCACTACCTGCTCCTGCGGGAGAAGCTGGAGACCGCCCAGCGGCCTGTCCCGGAGGCACTGTCCCCGGCCTTCAGCGAGGACTCTGAGTCCCACGGCTCCTCCAGCGCCTCCTCCCCGCTCTCGGCTGAGGGCCGCCCATCACCCCTGGAGGCTCCCAACGAGAGGCAGCGGGAGCTGGCCGTCAAGGTGGGTCCAGCTGCTGGGCAGTACGGCCGTAGCCCCAGGCCCTCAAGGGCCCTGAGTCATTTCTGGGCAACTCCAGCAACCCAGCCTTGCCCATGGCTGCTCTGGTTAGCACCACCAGGAGCTAGGAGCTTGAGGGGTCCCTAGGGTCCCCTTGCCCACTGACTGCACCCCACCTGCACTGAAAGTTGGGTGCCTTTTGCAGCCTCCCTTCCCAAGCGATGAATCACTCTCTTGAATACCTGTGTTGATGGGGAGCTCACCACTTCCACCCACAAGTGGCTCTTTTGGCGGCTGAACGGGCCTCTGGGAAGGCCTCCTGCACTGGAGGCAGCACAGCCTCTGGCCCTCACACCAGGCCCTGAGCCGGTGCCTGACCCTGGGAGACTTCCTGGGCTCACCCGATGACCTGGGCGGGGTGGAGGTGCTGCCCACCTTGACCCACTGTGCTCTGGCGTCGGAACCCACCTGTGTCTGGGGAGGGGTGGGTAGAAGAGCCTGCAAGGCTGTCTGAGCAGGGTCCCGGGAGGCCTGGCCCCTGACCACGCGTGTGCTCTGTCCACAGTGCTTGCGCCTGCTCACGCACACATTCAACAGAGAGTACACACACAGCCACGTCTGCGTCAGTGCCAGCGAGAGCAAGGTGGGTGCAGAGGGGCTGCACCAGGCTGCCCCGCAGGGCTCGGGCTCCCATAGGCAGTGGTCCCTGAGGAAAACTCCCACTCCAAGTGGGAAAAGGCAGTTGAGTTTCCTAGGAACACGTCTCAGTGCAGAGGGACACCTCATACCTAAGTGGCTGGTTTCCCTGGGTCGGCCTGGGGTCCATGGGAGGTGGGGATGTGAGTGAGGGGCCGGGTGGGTCCTGTGGCCTGGGATGCACCCATGCGCTTGCAGGCTTCTGCTGTCTTCCTGGCCCCCACCCTGTCTGGCCATCACCCTGTGGCCTCTGGCCCAGTCAGTCAAGCTCCCACTTGGCTGTCCCTCCTCCTCCTGGGACCGACCCCACCCCTGTAGCCTGGGAAACTGCTGCTGTGCTGCATTATGCATGGAGCTCCAGCCCTGGCCCATGGCCTTCCTTGTCCCCATGGCATCACCCAGCGCCACCTCACGCTGGCATGGGCAGGAGGCAGCAGGGCAGAGCTTACCCAGCCCACTCCTTGAGGCATTGGCAGGGTGGCTGCCTGGGTCAGGCCAGAGCCTGAAGTGATGGGAGGGGCCGGCCAGGGGCCACAGGGGCTGGAGGGGGCCAGGGGTCTTGAGCTGGCCAACTTTGAGCCAAGGCTGCTGGTAGGAGGGGTGGGGTGCCCTAAGCAGCAGGTGTGGGGTAAGCGCAGGCACAGGGAGCAGCTCCCACAGAGGCCGGAGACCCCCCTTCCCTGTGTCCCCTGAAAAAGGCCTCTCCTCCGCAGCTCTCCGAGATGTCTGTCACCCTGCTCCGGGACCCGTCGATGTCCCCTCTAGGGGCGGCCACTCTCACCCCCTCCTCCACTTGCCCCTCTCTGGTTGAAGGGCGGTACGGTGCCACTGACCTGAGGTGAGTGAGCTCCAGGCTCCCGGAGTGGCTTCTGGCACCACGGCTGACCCATGACCATGGCCGTGACTCGGGCACAGAGAGCACAGAACGGGGGGCCCCAATGGCCGAGTGCCTTGGGGTGGCCACAGGCTGAGGGAAGGGCCTGGAGGAGTGGAGTCCGCGGCCCTCTCAGAGGGTGCCTGTGCCCCGCCAGCTCCATCCTAGTGTGTGTGTGTTCTCTTCCCTGAAGAAGACCAGAAATGGGTGGAAAATAAGCTAAAGCTCCCCTTTCCTGAGACAGTGCTTATAAAATAATGGAAAAAGAAAAGGTTACGAAAGAGGGCATGAGAGCCGTTAGAGTCAGTATTGTGGAGGGAACACCTGGCCCCTGCAGGTCCGCATTTGGAAGAGACCTCGTGTGAACCCCTTATGTACAATTCATAAGCAGGCAGATGCTTTTCACTCTTGTTTTAAAGTGCCTTAAGGGTTCCAGATTTTCATTTAAATAAGAAAGACGGTGGCACCAGCTGGCCTTGTCTTCTGCAGGCCTCCTTGACCACCAGGTCGAGTCGCGTGGGGCCTGGCCCATGTGGGGGGCCCATGCGGGAGGCCATCGGCACCCTCTGCTCCAGTGGCTCCTTAGAACCTCATGTCACCTTCAGTCTAGTTGTGGAGATAAAGAGATGCTGGCCTTGCTTTCACAGGGTGGAGGTGGGGGCAGGAGAGCCACTGGGAGGAGGGCGTGGAGTGGGGCACAGGCTCCCTGGCTGGGCCCCGAGGTTCCTGGGGGACCCTCCCCACCAAGCCCAGCACTTCCTGGAATCGGGCACAAGCTTGGCTGTCCCGGTGGACGGGCCCCGGGAGCTCCCACTGTGGGTACAGCTGGAGAGACCCCGCGAAGGTGCCCTACTGCACCTTCTGAGGTGCTCTGAGGAGGGTGAAGCCTGGGGGAAGACGGCCCCAGGCCCAGGGAGGCCTGCAGTGTGCAGCACTTCCCTCTGCTTCCCAGGACCCCGCAGCCCTGCTCCCGGCCAGCCAGCCCAGAGCCCGAGCTGCTGCCAGAGGCCGACTCCAAGAAGCTCCCTTCCCCTGCCCGGGCAACAGAGACAGACAAGGAGCCCCAGCGCCTGCTGGTCCCTGACATCCAGGAGATCCGAGTCAGGTGTGTGGGGCCTCCCTGGAAAGCACCGCCACCAGCTCTGTGCTGACAGGGGACAGGCAGGCCACCCTGATCCCCATACTGGGGGCACAGGGACCCTCATACTTGGGGAGACAGACAGGTTGCCTGATGCCCATACTGGAGGTTCAGGCAGGCTGCCCCTGACCCACATGGAGGGGCAGCTCCATGCTGGGAGGTCAGGCAGGGCCCTGTGACCCACATGCCTAGGCTGGAACCAGCACAGAGCACAGGGGAGTGGGTGGGGTCAGAGCCAAGGCCCAGGTGGGGAACTCGTGGTCACTGGGTACAGTGTGACAGCCTTCAGCAACTTTAGCTTATTTCTTTAAGTTTTTCCATTTTATGGTGGGGAAACTGAGGCCCAGAGCTGGCTTGGTGGTCTGGTCTCCGACCTGCTGGGTTGGGGTTCTGCCAGGTGCCCTTCGATGCCTCGACCCACTTTCTGGCTGGGGAGGTGGGTGGCACTGCTGCGTCCCAGCTCTGGGTGGTGGATGGTGAGTGCCCGAGTCAGTCGCTGCCCCCACTGAGGGCCCCAGCGAGCAGCTCTCTCTGCCCTCAGCCCGATCGTTTCCAAGAAGGGGTACCTGCACTTCCTGGAGCCGCACACGTCAGGCTGGGCCAGGCGCTTCGTGGTGGTGCGGCGCCCCTATGCCTACATGTACAACAGCGACAAGGACACTGTGGAGCGGTTCGTGCTCAACCTGGCCACTGCCCAGGTGGAGTACAGTGAGGACCAGCAGGCTATGCTCAAGGTGCGGCTGGGCCCGGCTCAGGCTCGGGCACCAGGAACCCTAGCAGGGCAGGAGCTGAGCCACCATCCTCTGCAGCCCTGCGTCAGAGCAGGAGGCCCATCTGCTCACCCCAGACTCCGTCCTGTTCCACGGAGGCTGGGCTCAGGGACTCAGCCTCAGGGATCCTCTGTCCTTGCCCCAGGCCTCTCTGCCTGCCCATGAGGCGCATATTCCTGGTGACAGCTAGTGGGGATGGACTCCGGTCAGGGCAAGCATTAGTATTCTCCTGTGTGATGGCCACAGCCATGTCCCCTCCTCCGGAGTCACCCAAGGTGGGTGGCACCAGCCCTGCAGGAATGGGCGAGCCACAGGGCTCAGAGGAGCCCTCCTGCCCCCACTCTGCCCAGCCCCTCCAGCTGGAATGGCCCTGGACAAGTTCAGGAGCCTGGACTCCTTCAGGCTGGCTGGAGGAGAAGTTTCTCTGAGCCATCTGGAGGCGGCCCCAGTGTCTACGAGATGGTTTTTTGATTCCCTGTGGTGGGAGTGGGTGGTGTGAGCCCACATCTGCACTAGCAGCCCAGCCAGGGTCCCAGGGAGCAGGGGCCATGAGGGGCAGTCACGTCCCGTGGGGAGGCATAGCAGTGGTGAGGGTGTCCCGGGACCACCGGCCGCAGATGCGTCCAGAAGGCAGTCACAGCCCTGGCTGGGTCAGCCTTCCCCTCTGTGTCCCCTCCGTGTCCCCTCCCTGGGACTTTCCTGGCAGTGCCCCTCCCCTGCCTGCCTGGGCCCTGGGGAGCAGGAGGGTGGTGTGCTGACCACGGAGCCTGGCACCTCCTCACCAGCAGCCTCCCTCTGCAGACACCCAACACATTCGCGGTGTGCACGGAACACCGCGGCATCCTGCTGCAGGCCGCCAGCGACAAGGACATGCATGACTGGCTGTACGCCTTCAACCCCCTCCTGGCCGGGACCATACGGTAGGGCCGCCTGCAGGGCGAGGTTGCTGCCATGGGGGTCCTGCCCTCAACCGGCTCCTGGCCAGGACCATTTGATAGGGCCCTGCTGCAGGACAAGACTGCTCTCCCAGGGGTCCTGCCCTCAATCCCCTCCTGGCGGGGACCATTCAGTAGGGCCAGCCGCAGGGTGCGGTTGCTCTGCCAGGGGTCCTGCCCGCAAGGCTGCCTGGGGAAGCAGTGCGGCCAGTGGAAGGCAGTGCGGCCTGCCCTCACGTATGTGGGCTGGGGACGCCCTTAGGGCTATTAATGCTCCCTCTGAGTCGTGGCTTCTTGTGGAGTGATAAATCCCAGGCCATACTTTCAAAATTACATCCTAACCCGGTGGCCTCGGCATGGGGAAACCGTGTGCCCTTGGGCAGGCTGCGGAAGGAGCCGGTCCCTCCCACAGCAGGGATGTGAAAAGCGGGGTGCAGGAGGGGATGGGTGGGCTGAGTCCTACACACCAGAAGCAGAGATTCAGTCCCTTCCCCAGGTGGTGAGGGAACCAGTGGGGACATGGGGTCTGTGGCTGCCCCTCACGGCTGCCTGCCTGTGCAGGGCACGGTGGATATGGCCTGCAGGTGTTCCTGGCCTGACCACGCCGCCTCTCCCAACTCTTCTGCAGGTCCAAGCTCTCCAGAAGGAGGTCTGCCCAGATGCGGGTCTGAACCTGAGCCCTCCCGTGACAGCCGGCAGGCCCAGCCCATCCCCTCCCTCATCCTCGTCTGTCCTGTCACCTGCCGCCCAGCCCCTCTCCTGCCAGACAGCCCACGACCGGGTCGACCCCCCAGGGGACGCCCATGCCAGGCCCGGGGACCTGTGCCACACGACCAGCTGCGCTCCCAGCAGAGGCTGTGCGTTGTCAGTTCTTCTTGCAGAATGTGCTCTGGTGGAACAAGCTGGGAGAGGCTGGGGGGGGCCAAGGGCACAGGTTACGGGGGTTCTTGCTGCCGTTCTAATATTTTTTTAAGCATAGACAGACTTATAATTAATATACGTTAGTTAGTGACATTGAAACAGTCAACTCGGAAATTAACTGTAAGACTTGTTCTATTTATAAGTATTTATTTCTAATGCCTCCACATAGCCCTGTAATATTCAGATGGAACCCCCAACCACCTCCACCCCGTTTGTTCCCACGTGTGTCTCCCAAGCCTGCTAGGGACAGGCAGGGCAGGGACAGCCACCTTGGAAGGCCGCAGTGAGGAGCTGTCTGGACCAGTGGGGCACCTTGGGGCTAGCACACGGGTGCATCGCCTGGGCCCCAGGCTTCTCCATGGCCACATGGGTCCTGGGTGTATGTGTGGGAGGGTGGGGGGGGTGTCTTTGGTGCCTGAAGTCTGCGCAGCATGGAGGGTGGTGTGAGTTCCTCTGGTGGGAGGGAGAACGCACATCTCTTCTGGGCGGCCACCTGAGGTGTGACTCCAAGAAGAGTTCCGGCAGCTTTCCCCAGGAAAGGGTGAGCGGTGACACTCGGCTCTGGCTCTGAGATGAGGCAGACGGCACCCAGGCTGTGATCTGTCCTGGGCGGGGACCGGGAGGGAGCGGGGTCGGGATCACCTGCCAGTGTACAGACTCTGGGACTGCGTGCTGTCTCCGGACCATCAGGGTAGGGTGGTGGGTTGAGACCAGGAAGTCAGGGAAGGTCGGAATTCAGGGCGACGGCCTAGGTGTCGAGGGCTGTGGCGCAGCCTCTTCAGCTGCGGCGAGAAATGGAGTGAGTCAAGGTAGCTTCTGGGAAGAAATGCTGCCATTAGCAGGTTTCTTGCAAAGACTTTCCTCTCTTTGTTCCCAGGGCAGAGAGTTTCTGTGAGTCCCATTGAGAAAATGCCATGGGGTGGGGGTATCCTGGTCGGTCGGCAGTGGAGGGTGGCTGGCTTGGTGGTTATTGTCTTCAAGGAACTCTTCCGTTCTGCATCTGCGGTGTCCCTTTGTTCTTGTCCCATTTCACCCCCTCTGCAGACACCAATGTCCGAGGGCCACCCAGGACAGGACAGGGGTCAGCCCCAAGCTGAGAGTCTGGTCATAGGAGTCATGTCCAGAGGCCTAGGGAGGTTTTAGGGCCCTCCCCACCCACACCCACAGGTCGATTTGGTCTCTTTTTAGCTCAAGGAAAGACAGTAGCCAAGCAACAGAGCCCCCTCCCGCCGTGGCCCGTGGGAGCAGTTACATCGGGTCTGGTGCTCCAGACCTAAGGCCCAGCACTTTCATCAGATCCTGACTCCTGGAGTGGGGGAAACGCAGCACCCCACTGGTTCTGAGGCCCCTACCCTCCCAGGCTGTCCCACGTGATGCTGACATGAGCCTCAGAGACCCCAATCCCACGCCTGGGGGAGAGACAGCGGCTCAGGAGTGGGGGAGCATGGGCCTTCTACACCACATGGGAAGGCTCTGGCGTGAGGTTTTCCTTTGGGAAGGTTGTTTGGGCCCCTGAAGTTCCATCTCCGAGAGTGGCGTGCAGGGCAGGCCAGGGCCCATGCTGGCTGCAGTCTCTGTGGCTGCCTGCCTGGGCCAGCCTGTTTGGGAGCTGGGACTGTGGGCTCGCCTTTTCGTACCTGGGCTCAGGTGCGGTGTGGCCACCGCCACCCTCATCCCCTGCCTGGGAGGCTCTCCCAGGGGCTGCTGGGGGGTTTCTGTGAGGGAGAATCAGGGCTCGGGAAGCCACGCCTGGGAAGGCAGGACACAGGACACAGCAGCTTTCTTTGGAAATCTCCCAGGTGAGGATTCACATCCCAAAATAAAATTCAGAAGCCAGGTGGCCTGTGCTCCCCATGGGTGACCTCTGGAGGCAGTGGACCAAGATGCAGCAAGGAGAGGATGCAGAACAGCTTCTTGCAGAAGCACCTGCTCCGGCATCCAGCGCTGCCTGGAGGCAGGAAGGAGAGGCAGGGCAGGACACGCTGGTCTGAGATGGGTGGGAGCCCCACGGGCCCCAGGCAGGCTAGAGGAGGCACAGGCCCTGCCACGGCCAACTCAGGTCAGCCAGCCTGAGGCCGTGGCCTCCAAAGGGTCTGGGTGCGCCCCCCAGGTCGCAGGTGTCTGAGGCCAGCCAACCTGCAGAGCACTCGCGGCATGGGTGGGCTGAGTGGAGGTGCCTGGGAGCTGCCTAAATTCAGAAGCCTCCACTGCCATGGAGACTGCCTGGCTGTGTCCTCTCAGCCAGGTGCCGTGTTGGCCTCGGCTGGGACCCAGAGCCACACTGCAGCCTCCGCCGACTCCCTCCTTCCAGGCCTGCTCTAGTGAGGAGTGCCTAAGCCAGGACCCAGAAACTCAGAGTTGATGGTGAGAGGAGGCCGCCTGAGTCAGGACACCTGGCTTCTTGAAAAGTTCGCTCTGCCAGAAACCACCTAGGGATCACGCTAGCTGCCTTCCTTGAGCTCCCCAGGAGTCGGTTTCCACGTCTGTGAGGTGGAGGGCTGGTGTGGAGGTGCCCGTGGGGTGCGGTGCTCGGGAGACAGCCAGGCCCAGGGTGGCTGCTGCTTCCTGCTAAGTGGGGAAGGTGAGACAGATCTGGAAAGCCGTCTCCCTCAGATGGTTTCATTTAATGCTTTATACTGCCGAGTCTGGGGGCTTGTTTCGATTTGGGGGCAGCCATCCTCCACCAGAAAGGGGGAGCTCCTTCCGCTGCGGCTCCAGATAGATGGGGATGCCGGGCTCCAGGCCGACCAGCACTTGGGATCTGATGGGACACGGCCAGTGCCTAGGGGTGCCAAGTCCAAGGCCTCCCACTGGGAGTCATCGCTGAGAAGATGCCAATGTTTCATCCACTGGCTGCACAGGCACAAACTCCCCCACCCAGGACGGCTGTGATGAGGTGGCCCTCCCTGTCAACCCTGGTCCCTGGAGTCCCCAGCACCTGGGGCCCTGGTGGGGCTGATGTCACAGGTGTTTACTGTGCTGCTGCACTGGTCCTATGCCAGCCTCACCCATGTGGGGACCACGGAAGGCACACTCCCTTACCCCCGGTGCCGGGCCGTGCGGTCCCCCAGACGGACAGCAGCTGTGACGACCTGCGTTTCTCCCTGGGCCTGTGCTTCCTGTAGTTAGTCCGTCACCCGGTTCCCCTGTGGCTCAGAGGCCGCGTCCCTGGCTTGTACATATGTGATTGCTGTGGGCACACCCCAGACCCCATGTCATAGCTGCCGTCCCGACGTCACGACGCCCGTCCCGATGTCTTACAACCGAGTGTTAGCCCTAGGCTCCTGTACTGTGTGTGCACTTGAGGCTCTGTTCAATGAAGAAATAAATGTGGCTCTTACTCCACACAGTCCCATGGGCTCTGCTGTGGCTTTATTTGCGTGTTAGGTGTGTTGGGGGGCCCCGGGAAATGGTTGTCGGTGCATGCATCCAGCGTGGTCCAGAGACAGCACCCCTCCCCCAGTGATGAGGCAGGGAGGGGCTGGCTCTCGAGGTGGGCATGGGGAGGTAGTGGGGAAGGTGTCGAAGACTGAGTGTACACAGGGGTGCTGGTCTTGGAGGATCAACCTCCACCTGCCTCCCTCCGTGACCGGCTGCACCCCTGTGAACCAGCCCCAGGCACCTCCCCAGGGACACAGCACCTACCACCCTCATACCAGGCCACTGCACCCATCCCAGGCAGCCTCAGGCCTGGACCCTTCAGAGTCTCTAGTCCATGTGGTCTGCGCCTGGGCCCAGATCCTCAGAGCCTCCTGGAGTTCCAGAGGCCGCGCCACTGCACGTGAGGGCCTTAGTCTTGTCCAAGGTATGGCAGGAGTTTGGGGACCAGCGTCGCACTGATGGCTGATGGGAGGATGGGGTGACAGCCTTGCACTTTGGGGGACTCTGGGCAGGGCCCCCAGTCCTTAGGAGCCCCCAGGCCCTCCAGAGGTGAGTGGCTTTGTCACAGGCGACAGCCATCTCCAGGACATTCAGTGAGGGTGGCACCTGCTCGGAAGGCAACGCCTCTCAGTGGGCCTGGGAGGTGGACCCTACTGGCTGGCACGGGGGCTCCGGGGCCTTGTGTGGGGCCACCCTCTGGCTACAGGTGGGAGGGGCTGTGTCAGGGCTGACATAGATACCGTTCAACCTGTGTGGACTTCTCCTGTCTGAGAGGTCGTAGTCTTCCAGTCCTGAGATTATAGACTTAGAACTTTTTGCCAGCTGGGTGAAGGGCACACACAGTTCCTCTCTGTGCTGTTTTTTTTTTTTTTATAACTTCTTGTGAGCCTACCATTATTTTAAAATGAAAAATAAAGAAAAAACCTTTTTATTCATCGGATTTTCTAGTTTCTCTACAATGAATTTGTGTTACTGTGTAATTCTTTTAAAAATTAAGAGTGAGAAGAAAATCAAACCAGAATTCAGTGACTGGGCAGAATCATAGCGGCCTCCTCACTGGTTGAGGAGGATAAATGAGTTAGCTTTGGAAAAGGCGTAGGACGGGGCCTGACACAGACTAAGTGCTGTAGAAGGTTTCTGTTTTTTAAAACAATGAATGAAACTAACAAAACATTAAGTAACAAGTGGCTGTGCCTTCCAGTGTTAAGGAGAAGCCTGTCGCCACCTCTGCTTCCACCTGACCTTGTTCTTGGGGCCCCAGGGATGACACCTATCGTCCGAAGGTTCTGGAAGACGAGGGAGTAGAACCAGGAGTGTGGGCTGAGTGGCGCTGGGCTTTCATGGTTGGTGCCTTCCACCAGCGGTGTGACTGGGCTCTGGGACCTGGGACCACTTCTGTGTCCAGGGCAGTGCTAAGCTGGGCACGGTCATCCTGTGCCCTGTGGGGCCTGGTTCACACTCCCCAGCTGCACTCTCTCCTGGCTGGGATGGTCTTTCTGTCCATGTTGGTGCCTCAGTGCAGCCCTGGCTGGTGGTTCTCTGAGGCCTGGGAGCCATTCAGACCCTTTTGATGCCTGCAAGTCTCTGCTGCCGTCCAGCGAGGGCTGGTGGCACAGTGGACTCACACGGACAGACAGACTCACGTCTTAACTCAACAGATGGCCACTGTCACTCCTGCACTGGGGGCGGTCCTTTAGGGGTGTCGACTAAAGCTTTCACAGCCTCCAGGATGTGTAGAGGGCAGAAAAGCCTGGAAGCCCCAGCCTTGAGGACAGAGTCCACCCCTGTGCAGACAGCCAGTGATAACCCAACCCAGTCCCCAGGGAGAGGTGGCCCGTAATGCACCTGGCTCCCTTCTGCTCCAGCCTCCTGCCCATCTAGACACCTCCTGCTGCTGCCCCAAAAGCCTGACTTGGCCCAGGGCCCCTCCTGTATCCCCTGTGAGCTGGAGTCTGAATGCTGAGTCCAGGCCCTGGGGAGGCTCCCTAGCTCCTGCCTGTGCGGCAGATCCTGAAACTGACGCCCAGACCCTGAGATGGTTCCAGAACCCTGGACTGAACCTCACTGGCCCATCCAGCCTGTGCTCTCCTCTCCCCAAGACCTTAAGGCTGGCTCCGTGGAGCCTGGAGCAGACCAGGCCACAGTGTGGGTGTCTGGAGGCTCACGTGTCCATTGTACGCGTTGTGTCTCTGGGGAGCTGAGCCCCGGCCTTGGGGACACCCAGACAGGATCCAGCAGATTCCTCAACCTACTGGGGTGACACCCATTGGCCAGCTAGACCCAACTGGACCCAGGGCCAGAGGGGCGCAGGCATGTCCTATCTACAGTCCAGGACGCAGGAAGCAGGGGCTTAACCCCTCCCCCGCCGTGGCCTTCTCCTCTCCCTACCAACCACCACCTGGAGCCCGCCAGGCCCCCAGCCAGGAGATCTTAACTTTATAGGTGTTTGGGGTGTCAGAGGATCCCACTGCACAGCAAATGGTATTTCCCAAGAAGAATTCCCATGAGCTGCCCCTCTTCCCCCCAGTGTGGGCTTCCAGGACCTGGCCCAAGAGCACCCCCCAGCTTCCTGCCTGCTCTGCACTCCACACCTTCCTCCTCTCGTGTGTGGAGTGAATTGGTGCTTTCCTGATTCTTCCAAACTGTACTTTCCAGTACAGTAAACAACAGAGCGACGTGGGTCCTTACACATGAAACCATGCTCTTATCCTACTTTTGGGGACAAAGTCCTAGCTGGAATTACTGTGTGGGAGTTTATATAAATTCATATGTGTATCTTACGTGTGTGTGTGTCTGTGTGTGGCACGCGTGTGCACACACGTGCGCACACACACACACGGCTTCTGAACATAAAGCCCATCATCGTCTCACTGCATGTCTGAGTCTCTTTAGTCCTCCCCATTTGACAGGTGGTAAGTGGCACCTTATCATTTTTCAATTTTATTTATTAGTGTTGCTAAATTATTTTCATGTGTTATATATATATATATATATATATATATATAAAATTATTTTTTTTTTTGAGATGGAGTCTCACTCTGCCGCCCAGGCTGGAGTGTAGTGGTGCAATCTCGGCTCACTGCAACCTCCGCCTCCAGGGTTTAAGTGATTCTCCTGCCTCAGCTTCCCGAGTAACTGGGATTACAGGTGCCTGCCCCCACACCTGGCTATTTTTTGGATTTTTAGTAGAGACAGAGTTTCACCGTGTTGGCCAGGATGGTCTTGAACTCCTGACCTCAAGTGACCCACTCACCTTGGCCTCCCAAAGTGCTGGGATTACAGGCGTGAGCCACCGCGCCCAGCCAGATTATTTTTATTTCTTTTGTGACTTGCCTATTATGTCTCTGGCCAAAATTTCCTCTTAATTTGCAGTCAGTTACACATATATCAGATAGCTCATTCCTTTGTCATATGTTTTAATTTTCTAACTTTGTAATTTTTCTGTTTTGATAATATTTTATTTTGCCTTATAAAATTATGTTTAATATCTTTTAAAGTCAAATATAGTTTATTTTTCAAAATTTCTAATCTTGGGCATTTTGCAGAAAAGAATTAGCCCAACAGGCTTGCACCTGCTATTCTTTAAATGTCTGCTGTGAGGTGGAGCCTCAGACGGCTTCTGGGAACTTGGCACTTGAACTGTTCCCTGAATGACAATGAGGGTTCACTGTGCCCAGACTGTACAAATACTATAGCCCTCGATGCACTTTCCTTCTGAGTCTGGAGTTTGGTGTGTTCCAGGCAGGGCATGACCAGCTTCTGGTCAACACCACAGGCACTGAGTCTCTACTGAGCTCCCCGACGGGGAGCCCTTAATATGGACGGCCATGCAGCATTGCTGGGAATGAAACACGTCCTGTGTTACTCTGTGGGGAGAGAGGCCTTGGAAGCACGAGCCTGGTTTTCTTCACACCACGCCCCATGCCTTTTCCACCCCATGCTTTCTCCGTTCACAGATGTGGTTTCAGAGCCTTTTGCCGTAACCAGTCTCAGCCATGGCACCACTGTATGCTAGATCCTGTGCATCCTTCCAGAAAGTCTCTGAACCAGGGATGACCTTGAGGACTTCATGATACAAGAACACACTTTGAAACTCCTTTCCCATTCATTTGACTTATCTCTAATAGTGATTTCATTTATGTCATCAAATAATTCACCTCTCTCGCATGATATGACCATGTAGAGTTTACTCTGGGAATGAAGAGGTCACTTCATATCAAGAAATCTATTAATAAAATCCATCATATCAATAGTGCTAAGAAAAAATGGTCATCACCACAGATGCAGAAAAGCTAGGAACAGAGCAGAACGGCACGCTAGCATCACCACTATTCAATGGCGTTTTGAATTACTAGCTAATTTCTTTACACAAGAGAAAGTAATCAGAGGGATAAAAACAGAGAAGGAAATGTAAAAATTATCTCTTTTGCAGATGATAGAATTACATATCTGGAAATCCCAAAAGAATCCATGGGAAAACCACAAATAGCCTGAATTTGAATCTGAAGGGTCAATATGAAGATATGATAGATTTCATTTTTCTTTAAAAAATACACATTTCCTAGTTCCATCTATTGAAAAGGCCTAGAAACAACAACCAGCTCCTTAACAGTGACACATTCCTAGAACCGAGATTGTATTGTCTAAACAAAACTTCTCTCTAACACTGGGAGAAATCACTAGTTCCAGAGCGGGGATGAGAATTGCACAAGATTATCATGAAAATCTTTTCAACAAAAACATTATCACACTCTAAGGGTTTTGCCAATAGGACCCAAAGTCATTGTCAGACTTCAAGAGTTGTGTCAAAAGGACCCAGGATCCAACTTAGAGGCTCCCACTGGCCTAAGATTGGGACACTTTGAACATCAGTAAGGCTAATAAATGTGATGACTGGAACACATGTGATATGGTTTGGCCCTGTGTGCCCACCCAGATCTCATCTTGTAGCTCCCATGATTCCCATGTGTCATGGGAGGGACCCAGTGGGAGATGACTGAATAATGGGGGTGGGTCTTTCCTGCGCTGTTCTCGTGATAGTGAATGGGTCTCACAAGATCTGATGGTTTTAAAACATGGGAGTTGCCCTACACAACCTCTCTTTTTGCCTGCTGCCATCCATGTAAGATGTGACTAGCTCCTCCTCGCCTTCTGCCATGATTGTGAGGCCTCCCCAGCCATGTGGAGCTGTAAGTCCAATAAACTTCTTTCTTTTGTAAATTGGTCAGTCACGGGTATGTCTTTATCAGCAACATGAAAACAAACTAATACAACATGTAATATGATTACATCTATTGGTTTATAATGACAATTAAAAAATAGTAAAAAAAAAAAAAAAGTTCAAAATAGCTCACTGGTAACCATCAGAGGATGCAACTCATTTCGGAAACAAGTAAATCAGGAAAAAGAAACAAGCATTATCCTGTCTTCCCTTAGAAACTGTACCTAAGCATGGCCAGGTAGCCAAGGAGCAGAGGTTTGTCTTTGCAGAAGTATTTTTCCTATAAAGGAAGAGAGACGGTCGTCCTAAAACCCCATGGCTGTGTAATCCCCAACACATGAGCAAATGAATGAATGAATGCGGCTAGGCAGTGACATCACCAAAGACAGAGCAGGGCAAAATCTACCTCTGGATGGAATGGCACAAGCCCACCTGAGGGGTGGTTTACAAAAGCCTGGCCCCGAAGCTGATCACGTGTCCAGATCCGGCTGTAAGAAACACGGGGGAGACAGGCTATGCTGACAGACACTGCGGGATGCCTGCATCGAAACCCAGACGTGGGAGACTTCACTCACAAATGACCTCTGCCCTTCAACAGATAAACTACAAGATGAGAAGGTGAGGGAAATAGGTTAAAAGAAATTTAAGAGACCTCATGTGGACCCTCAATTTTTAAAAAGTTAACAACATGAGGTGAGTGCCTTTGGTGCGCAAAGAGCTTGGCAGTCACGAAGCTCATCCTTACAGCAAGAAAAGCTGACAAACCTGAAAATCAGTGTTTTCTTTCACCGATCAAAGCTTTGAGCTTGCAGGGCATACTGCCACCCCAAACTCTGAAGAGACAGCACAGAGTCTCAGCGGAGACCAGCGCCCTGGAGCAGAAGCCACTGGAGCCGCTGCTGGCAGGAGGCCCTAGATGGCAGTTCTAGCGAATTGCTGGAGGCTGTGTGTGGACCAGCTGGTGAGAGAGAGGGTCCTGCACCCCAGACTGGGGGGACGCTCATGTGCTCTTGGGTTTTACTACCATGAACCCCACCAAGTTCTCAGAGAGAAGAGCAAAGAAAAATCCCCTCATGTTCCCATCAGGGGGAGGGGCAGAGTAATCATCTCGAAACATGCCGAGAACTTCCTCCACAGCAAAGGACTCTGGGGTGGAGGTGAGAAGGAAAAACGAGAAAGAGATGGGAATTTCCCCAGCTTGATGAAGAACATATACAAAATCCCGCAGCTGGCATCACACTTAACGCCCGAAACTGGCAGGTCCCCCGCTTAGACTGAGGGAGGGTGATGGTGTTCCCTTTCAGCACTCCTTTCCGCATCCTACTGGAAATTCTAAGTGCAACCAGACAAGGAAAGGGAATAAGAGGTATACAGGCTGGGAAGGAAGAAATGGAAGTATCTTTCTTTGCAGACGATAGAGTTTTCTGTGTAAAAAATGCCAAAGAATTGACAAAAAAAGAAAAAAACTCCTGGAACTAGGAAGTGAGTACAGCAAGGCCACAAGATACAAATTAATACACAAAAGTTAAATAATTTACAACTATTGTGTATTGCTTTCCTATAAACCAGCAATAAATCATTGAAATTTTAAATAAAAATGCCTTTTATAATAGCATTAAAAAAGAAACAGAAATAAGTAAGTATAAATCAAATAAAATATGTAGAGGATCTGTATGTAGAAAACTACAACATTTCTGAAAAGAATCGAAGAACATCTAAAGGAATGGAGAGACATTCTGTGCTTACGGATTGGAAGATTCAGTGTTGTTAAGATGTCAGTTTTTCCTAGTTGGTGCTATAGATTCAATGCATTCCCAGTCAAAATCCCAGCAAGCTAATCAGATATTGACACACTGATTCTGAAGTTTATACGCAGAGGGGAAAGACATAGAATAGCCAACACATGAGAAATAAAAATCATGTTGTAAGGCCCCCAACTGACTGAACAGATCCCTTCTTGGCCAAGGGGACCCAAGAGAAACCTTGAAAGCTGAGTTCCCGGCCACGATGGGACAGGAGGCCAGACACACCTTGTTATACCCCCTTCCTCACCAATTGTCACTGGATGTTCTTTCCTAATTGGTGAACAGAAACCAGCCCTTTTGAAAGACTTGCCAGACCCCTGATCCCTTTTTCTGGTTTCAATACAACAACCAACTAGCATCTCTTCCCAGTAAGAGACCACGGACCATGGACTGGTCTGGCCGTGTGTCCTCTGTGTCACCTCTTGACATACAGGGGCCTACATTTTCTTTTTCTTTTTCTTTTTTTTTTTTTGAGACAGAGTTTCGCTCTTATTGCCTAGGCTGGAGTGCAACGGTGTGATCTCAGCTCACTGCAACCTCCGCCTCCTGGGTTCAAGTGATTCTCCTGCCTCAGCCTCCCAAGTAGCTGGGATTACAGGCATGTGCCACCACACTCGGCTAATTTTTGTATTTTTAGTAGAGATGGGGTTTCATCATGTTGGCCATGCTGGTCTCGAACTCCTGACCTCAGGTGATCCACCCGCCTCAGCCTCCCAAAGTGCTGGGATTACAGGCGCGAGCCACTGCTCCTGGCTGGGGCCTACTATTAATGCACTGAAATGAAAGTCTCTGCCCCAAAGGGAACATGCATGTAGCAGGCATGTGTGCTTACTACGTGTGCGTGTGCTTCCCGCTTCATGAATATTCATAGCCCCTCCTAAAATCTGTTTAATATGTGTATGTAGACAACCTGTTCAGCCTAGATTCCTCTCCCACTTCCCACTGTCAAAGTGCCTTTTTCCAGTTTCTGCCAGAGGCTATGCTTCCCAGCCTGCGATGGCCAGGCTGCAGGCTGCAACCCTTCGTAAGAAATGAAGCTCTCCTCTCAAAGTCAAGAACCCTGTGATCTGTCAGCTGGCACACAATACTGAGGAACAAAGTTGGAGGACTCACATGACCTGACTTCCTGACTTACTGTAAGGCTTACACAGTCAGGATCATGCAGGATTCACAAGACTGGTCATATCGGTGCACGAAACAGAGTAATAGGGAGCCCAGAGGAGACCCACACCAATGGCGCCAACTGGTCCAAAGGAGCAAAGGCAAGTGAGTGGAGATGGGGAGTCTTTCCGGCAGAAGGTGCTCCGACAAATGGATGCCCACATGCAGAAGGAGGCACACACAAAGAACCAGAAGGATGTGGTCACAGACCTCCCGCCTTCTACAGAGGTTCAGCCAAAAGGAATCCCAGACCTAAACGTAAAACGCAAAACTACAAAACCGTTAGAAGAAAACACTGGAAAAAATCTGGGTGATCTTCGGTTAGGCTCTGAATTATTTAGATAAAACACCAAAAGCATGATCCATAAAAGGGAAAATCAGTAAGATGGACTGTATAAAATTTAAAATGGTTTGCTCTGCAAAGGGAATGTAAGGAAAGCCACAGACGTGGAGGAAAATCTTTGCAAAATACACACTGGACAAAGGACTGGCATCCAAATATAGGAAGGATGCTTAAAATTCAGCAACAAGAAAACAAAGAGCTCAGTTAAAAAGGAGGTAAAAAATCTAAACAAACCTCATCAAAGAAAATACACAGATAGCAGAAAGCACAGGAAAGATGCTCTGCACTGCGTGTTGTGAGGGAGCTGCAGACTGAAGCCGCGGTGAGAAGCCTCTGCACACCCACGGGAATGTGGGGCACCCACCTGACTGACGACATGGAGGCCCGGGAGCAGCAGGAGCCCCGCGCCTGCGTCCGGCGGGAGCGCCACATGGCAGAGCTGCCTGGGGGCAGCTCGGTGTTTCTCACAGAAGTCGCCACAGCCCCACACAGACCCCAGTGTCACAGTCCTTAGCAGACCCAGCTGATGGGAAAACTCCCCAGAAACAGGGTGTAGGTGGTGAGGATCTAAAGAGGAGGAATCAGGGGGCTGGGCTGGGGAGGGGCTTGTTTGGGGGGCACTCCCTCATGCACAGAGCGTTCTGGAGGGTGTCAGGGAGAGAGGGGTGAGTTAGAGGGCTGGGGTTGGGGCACAGTGGGAGGGAGTGGGGAGAGGTGAAGGGTCAGGGTGGGAGGGTTGGGAGAGGGGGTCAGAGAGGCATGGTCAAGGGCTTGTGGAGGGAGGTGCAGTGGGGTCTGGCCGAACCTCACAGAAGGGCCCCCGCTAGCCACACCCCCCGTGGTGGGACGACTCTGCTCTCTGGCTGAACAGGACCTGCTGGAGCCGCCTGAGTGGCCACAGTGGTCACTGAGCAAACCTCAGACACCCAGGGAGCTGCAGCATGGGCACCCCGATGAGCACAGCCCAGCCCCTCCTCCCCACCCACTGCACTGGACAGACTGCTGGAGGTCTGGGGCCAAGGCATGGAAGGAACGGGGAAGATGGTGTCCTGAGGGCCAAGGGCAGGGAGGAAACAGCCCCTCCTGAACCCTCAGCACCGGCCGACTTGACTGCTGAGTGACCCGGAGCAAAACCCTCTGTGTCTCAGAGCCTCACTTCCTGCCTCACAATGGTCAGGTGAGACCCATCCCAGGGAGCTGAGGGTGGGGTGGGGCAGAGAAAGCTGAGGTGCTGTATCTGGGGGCTTCAGCAGAGGGTAGGCCCCATCCCTGGCCCCTGAGCCCTGCCCCTCTTGCGCGGTGGCCAGGTCAGGGTTATCGCCGGCCTCCTCCTCCAAGCAGGCTCCCCTCCTCCCTCAGCTGTTGCCTGGAGACCAGGATGCCCCGTGTATCCACCCCCAGCAGGTGCCGAACAGGGTCCCCATCCTGCAGCCCACCCTGGTAGGGATCCCCCAGGAGAAGCACGGCCTTCCCCAGGGCCTCTCTGAGGGCCACCTGTGCCTTATGGGCTCCCAGCCCAGGAAAGCAAGGCCACAAGCCAATATTTGCCCAGGCAGGCACACGCCTGACCCCTCTGCCTGCTTTTCCACCCCAAAGTCTGTGCTGCTGATCTCCTGAGCTAGAGGAGCCTGCAGGTGTTCCATATGAATCATGGGCACTCAGCCCTCCCGGAGGCCAGCCCCTGCCTAGGAAGCACTGCTCTCCAAATCCCTCTCTCCCTCATGCACAGTTCCACCATTTGGGAGTCACTCCTTTAGCTAGATCACAGTGTCTCCAAAAGCTGTAAAGGTTACACTTAAAGACACCAACACAGGGCAGGTGTGGGCCCTGATAAGAGGGACGGTCTGCCCAGGTGAGGCAGATATGAGGCTCGGTAGCAAGGCTGGGTCTAACCCCTCTGAGGAGGCAACTTCCCAGCAACCTGCCCGGCTGAGGCAGCAGCTGAGTGGGCTCACTGATGACATCCCCTGGAACCCAGGTCATTTCAGCCATGAGAAGTGGACACTCAGAGATGTACTGAGGTCCCCTGGCAGTCACCCTGCAGACCCTGTCTGAAAGCCTGGACTTCAGCCCCTGGGTTTCGGGGAGCCAAGGAGGGTCTTGAGGAAAACGGGCACAGTGAGATTTCAGTGTGACTTAGATGGGGCTGGACAAGAGGGGCAAGACTGGAGGGGTGACCAATTAGGAGGGAATGCGGGAACGTGGGAGACAGGGGGGCGGCCTGGGCTTGGGCCGCCAGAGGGATCAAGGTCAGGGAGGACCCTAGGGGTGGTGAGATTTCAGGGGAGGGCAGGGGTGAGTGTGACCCCCACGTGTCTGGCCTGGCTGCCTGGGTGGCAGTCCTGAGCCTGAGGACATAAGACAGACTTGGTCTCGTGGTGACTGGGGTGGGGGACATGGGGACTCCGAGTTCAGTTGGGAGCTGCAGAGTTCAGGGCTTCTGCAGGGCACCCCCGGCCATGGCAAAGAGGCAGTGGGGAGGTGACCATGGAGATGGGGGGAGTGTATTGGGGTGGTGACGATGGTGACGGGGGAGTGCAGTGGGGAGGTGACCATGGAGATGGGGAGAGTGCATTGGGGTGGTGATGATGGTGACGGGGGAGGTAACCATGGTGGTGGGGGGAGTGCACTGTGGCGGTGACGATGGTGACGGGAGAGTGCAGTGGGGAGGTGACCATGGAGATGGGGGGAGTGCAGTGTGGAGGTGACCACAGTGACCGGGAGAGCAGTGAGGTGGTGACCATGGTGGCAGGTAGGAGTGCCACGGGGTTGGGTGAGAACACTTTGTGTGGAGGTCAGAGGGGTGGGAGAAGGGAGGTCCTAGGGAGGGAGAGGAAGGGTCTCCTGAGTAGCTGAGGAGGCTCTACGAGAGGGTAGGGGGCTGGGAGCAAGAGGCCAGGCAGGGCATGGCCATTGCGGCAGATCCTGACCCAGGGCCAGTGTGGAGAAGAAGCGGCCTCTGGTGCCTACAGAGGGGAATGGCTGACACCCTGGACATGGCCAGCTTTGGTCCCTATTCCCCAGACCCTGGGACCCTGCAGCCCTCTCCAATAATTTAACCGCCTTTGCCAGGATGCCACTGGAGGCGACCTCCACAGCCCACTCAGGTCCCTCCGAGGCAAAGCCCGGTGGATCCTGTCCCATTGCAGAGGGGGCTGGGGGGCTGGGTGGAGGGTACTCACTCCCAGTTGCTTGCCTTGGAGCCCTTGGAGCATCCCCAGAGCCAGCAGCCCTCCTAGGCACACAGGCCCTTCCCCAACAGGTGTGGCGGGTCCTGCCCGGAGACACCGCCTTCACCACCCTGCGGGACCCGGCCCGCGTCCTGGAGTCCGCCTTCTCCTGGTACAAGATGGCCTCGCCAGAGAGCCCAAGCCCGGAGCCTGCGCCACTTCCAGGGCCACACCCGCGCCTTCTATGAACCCCGACGGCCAGACAGCCACTACGGCCTCAACTTCATGGCCTTCGACCTGGGCTTCGACCACAATGCGCCGCCGCCTGGCCCCGAGGGTGGAAGCGGTGGCCACACGCTTCGATCTGGGGCTGATTGCCCAGCACCTGGACGCGTCCCTGGGGCTGCTGCGACGCGCTGTGCTGGGGCCTGGATGACCTGGTGACCTTCCCCGTCCAGTGGCGCGCGGCCTTCCCCCAGGAGCCGCTGGAGCAGCGCGTGGAGCGCAGGGCGCGCGCCTAAAACGCGCTGGACTTGGCGCTCTGTGCACACTTGAACCGCACGCTGTGGGCGCGGCTGGGGGCCGGGGGGCTGCGGCCGGAGGTGGTGGCGCTGCGGGCCCGGTAGGCGCGCACCTGCCTCCTGCATGGCGAGGCCTCAGGGCCGGGCGCGGAGCGTGACCCGCAGCTGGCGCCGCAGCAGCACGGCCTGGCGCCCATCCTGGGCTACCGGCTGCGGCCAGACCTGGACCAGGCCACCCGCCGCCACTGCCAGGACCTGGCCACCCCAGAGCTGCAGTTCGCCAGCCGTCTGTACCTGCGCCAGTTCCCGGAGCGGGTGTGGGATCCGGGACGCCCTTGGGGAGCAGAGCTGTAGGCCAGGAGGCCTCGCGCGGCAGGCCCAGGCCCAAGGGAAAATGTGGGTCATGTTCAGAGGCGGGCGGGGATCCGTAGGGCCCTGGAGCAGAAGGGCGCGCCCTCAGCCCCTGTTACATGGGACCCCACAGGGCGGGCGACAGTGGCCAGGAGCCACAGCCGAAACTGCTCCGTCCCGGCTCCCTTTTCTGCGCATCCTTCAGTAGTTACGGGAAACCTGTTTTTAGCAACTTGCTTTTCTTTTCATCTACTTGAAATGCAGGTAGGTTGCCCGAGGCAGATGCACGATTCCAAGTCACTTTGGCAGTTTTTAATGTGGAGAAGGCTCTTTCTGCAGAGGGAAAGTTCCGGAGCTGCTGGGAGTGTCTCATAGGCTGTGGCGACCTGGGAAGCTGCTCTGCGGAGCCTCCGGAGGCACAGATTTCAGCACATCGAGAGCAGATGAGCGGCTACTCCCAAAACTGTCCGTGCTTCAGACAGATGACTTTCGCAGAAGTTGGAGTGTGCGTGTAGATGCAAATCTATCGTGATTATGTTTCCTCGGACGTTTCCTGTGCTTGTGGAGCTCACAGGAGAGACTGAAGGTGAATTTACGATTGCACACAACTTACAACATCTGTTTGTGAATTCCATCAGTGTATCTTCAACTGTAAGAAAAATTAATTTCAAAACTTCTGCATTAATACCTGGATACTCCAACATCTTATAGGAAAATTGTGCTCGTTTCTGTCCAATGCTGTGGCCCTTGCTTCAGGATTTGTGGATTTTGTTGAGAATTTCGAGATTGTCAGAAAGAGATTCTAAGCTGGAGTAATTCTAACAGCTTCCTGGTTATGTTACTGGGATAAGGCTGTGTCTGCTCCTCCCATGCTCAGTTACTGATACAGTTACTGCCTGAGCACCGGGACCTCCACTCCTGGAAGGATCTGTGCAGAGGCTGCAGGCACTGGTGGGGAAACAGACACACCTCCAGCACCCAGGGGCCTCGTGCTGCCACCGGAGGAAGATCCCCTCTCCTTCCTGGGGCCCCAACCCCTGCTGCTGCTTCTGCTGCCATGTGACACCGAGGCATGGCCAGGCCCCCAAGCAGAACGTCTTTGAGGGGAGCTGGTTGGCCCCACCCCATCGGCTCCCCTGTGTGCTCAGCAGCCCTTTGCCTGGCAGGATCTGGCAGCCCCATCGGGGCCTCTGGATGCCACACAGGACTGGCTCTCAGGCCTGTCCCATGGGATTCCTGTCTCCACTCCACGGCAGGGAAGAGGAGCCTGGGGCTCCAGAAAGAGCCAGCTCTCTGCCTGGGTGGGAGGGGGCTTTATGGAGGGGACGAGGGTGTGTGTGTGAAGGGGCAGCCTTGGGGAGGAGGTTGTGTGTGTGAAGGGGTTTCTGGCGGGGGGGAGGGTGTGTGTGTGAAGGGGCAGCTTCAGGGAGGAGGGTGTGTGTGTGAAGGGGCAGCTTCGGGGAGGAGAGTGTGTGTGTGAAGGGGCTTTCTGGCGGGGAGGAGGGTGTGTGTGTGAAGGGGCAGCCTCTGGGAGGGGAGAGGATTCTTCCTTCTCTCCCTCCACCAAACGCTCGTCCAGGAAAACGTGGCCTCACCGGCATCCCCAGGGAGAACCCCACGCACCATGAGACGGGAATAATACAGGGTGGTCGGAGGGGAGTGGAAGTTCCAGGCAGCCCCTTCTCATCTCTAGCAAAAGGAAACCCTGCAGAAGCGAGGGGCTGACAGGACCCAAAACACCGGGGTGTGGCCGTGCTGGCTGAGACCGCCTGGACCCCACAGGGCTCTGGCTGTGCCCGGGTGTCTCCTGCGACCTCACGGTGCGCTCATTGGCACACTCATCACACCCCCACCAGCGCATGATGGCTCCAGAACACCCAGATTTGGTGTAAGAAGTGGGCGGCGCCGCAGCTCTGAGACATCTCCACGTTTTCCAGGAATCCTGTGGATTCCTCCAGCCCCAGCGCCCCTGCCTGGGACGGGACTCTAGAGGGCACCACACTCCCTTTCTCCAGTGGGAGCTTTGGGCTTCGCAGGAAATCTCTGGTCTTTCACTATTTGCCAACTCGCCCCTGAATTCCTTCTCGCGATGGTGTCAAGAGCCTGGATGCTGGCCGGGGTGGAGGTCTCACTGGGGTTGGGGTGTCCCGTAGCCCCCCGCATCGAGGACATCTCCCTGCTTTCTCCTCTCGTCCTTCCCCCATAGCAGAGCAGCTGGACCCAGGGCTGCTGCAGACCAGAGGACGGGGTACAGCCTGTGGCAGAAGCACCGGCCACCTCACTTCCTCCCTCTGGGTGGGGCAGCAGGACCCATAGCAGAGGGCCCTTATCTCCTTTGGGTGGAAGTTTCCAGACCGGCTCTGTTCTTTGGGAAGGAAATGGCTGGAGGTGCCATGCCTCCAGGTCCCAGTTCTGCCACCAAGGTCTCAGTGATTGACCTGGCTTTGGGCAACGAGTGGGCCATGGTCCTGAGGGTCACGAACTCAGGGCCCGTGGGACTGGGTGCCCTGTGCCTAGTTCACAAGCCTACAGCCTCAGGCTCCAGTGCCATCCTCAGCATCCCAGCGGGTCTCAGGCCTCCGTGGCTGTGAGCTCCCTCCCGGGCATGTCCAGGGCTGCAGCATCATCTTGGCAGACTCGGGACCTGGTGGACTCCCTGGGCTCTTCCCTGTCATCCTGCCCTTTCCTCTCCTGCTTCTTCTGTAACAAGAGGCAGGAAGGAGCCCGTGGGAGATGGGGAGACTCGCACCAGCCTCACCGTGTTGCCGCACACCCTTGCCTGCCCGTCCAGAAGCCTCTCTCGGGCCCAGGGGGACACACAGGTCTTAGAAATGGTTTATTGACAAATGGCTTCTGGGGAGGGGGCCGGGATTCCCTCTTAGCTCCAGAGGGTTCCAGGGTCCAGCTACGAGCAGGGCCCTCACACGGGGCTCACACAGAGCAAGGCCACTCAGCTGGAATGTGGCCCCTCAACACTGCTGCGCCCAGGCTCCCGGACACTGGACCCCTTTGCAGGGGTCTGGGTGTCCCCCGAGGCTGGGGCCGGCTTCCCTCGGGGTGCTCGGTACTTGTTCTTCTGGCTGTAGAACAGGTTCCTCTGGAAAAGGCGGGGAAGGCAGCCCTGGTGCAGCAGCACAGCCAGGACCATCCCTGCAAGAGAAGGCAGGTCCCTGGGGGGCGGGGCTCCTGGGCCCAAACACAGACAGGACACCCACTCCCAGGCCTGTGCCAGGACAGGGGAGCCAGGCAGCCTGGCCAGGAGCCCCAAGAACCCTGAGGCCCAGCTCCTGCCTGGTCCTGGTCTTCCCGCCCTGGTCATGCCCCTCCCTCTGGGTATGCCAGCCATGGGGACGGGGGCAAGCCGGTGGGGTTCCTTGTACTTCTGGACCACCCTCTGGTATGAGTGACTGGAATTCCCCTCCCCCACATTGTCCTGAGCCACTCCCAGAGCTTCTGTGGCCATTTTCCTCCGGGACCTGATGTGGCGTCCCAGGGTGGCTGTTTGCGGGGCTGTGGCCTGGCGTAGAGGTGGGGGATGTGAGTGGACAAGAAAGATGTGGGTGCCCCTGGGTGGGAGGCTGGGCCTGGCTGAATCCTCATGTGAAGGTTCTCCCGGAACTCCAGGAGCAGAGACTCCTAAATCCCCGCCTGCCTTCCAGGTCATTGGGAAGGGCAGGTGTTCCGGGCAGAAGGGGAGAGTGGATCCTCTTCAAGTTTAAGCTCAGTCCTCTAAGGATTTAACCCACAGTGTGTGAGCTCCACTAGGGCTGGCCTGAGGGGGCCCTGCCTGTCACCACCTGCAGCTGCTGTGGCTCCTGACAGTGGCCCCTGTGCCTACAGCTTGCCTACAGTTGCCCCTCACTCGGCCCTCCAGGCCCACACTGGTTCTAGCTCTGCTCCCAGGAGGGCAGGCCCAGGGAGGTGGGATGACCTGCTCAGGGGTGCTGCCAGCAGGTGCCGGTGGCCGCTCACACTCAGGGAGACAGCCCCGTGTCCACACCTGGCTACGGGGCTCCTGCCTGCAGCCTCGGAGCTCCCCAGGGCTCATGCTGACACTGAACTTGTGGATAAAGGAGGTTAATGGAAGGACACAAGCCCGTTTTTCGGGTTCCTGAAGCTTCTCTAAGATGACAGGAAAGGGATGCTGTCAGAGGTGTCAAGCATCCAGATGGATGAGACGGGAAGAGACGCAGGAGCACAGCGTGGGGCTGACAAGCATGTGGACGACCAAACACTGCTGACTTGCAGGGGCCGGATCGCGCCTCCACAGGGACGAAAGCCGGGAAACAACCCAGTTCTTCCGCAGATGCCCCATGCTTTCAGAAGCTGGCGCCCGGGTCCCTGTGGGATGGGGTGGCCCTGGGACTCACCTAGGAGGAGGGACGGCAATTCCGCATGGGAAGCTCCAGAGCCCCAAACCCCAAAATACAGAAGCAGCCAGTGCCTCCCTCCCTGGCCCTGGCAGGAGACAGGTTCCTCTCTAGACGGGGCATGTGGACTTGAGCGTCAGGCCCGCCCAAGCCTGGAGTCCCGCCTGAAACACGGATCCCAGCCTCTTCCTACTTGGCTCCTAGAAGCCGCAAATGCCCTTTGGGCTTCTCCACAGAGGCAGTTCTACAGTGAGAGGTTGTAGCAGGGTGAAGAGTATTTCCCCAGCGACACACCCTTCCCAGAACACAGAATGTGCCCTTGTTAGAATACGGCCTGGGACATAAAATTAGTTAAATCACGGTGATGTCATACTTGAGTAGAGTGAACCTCCAATTCAATGACTGGTGTCCCTATATGAAGAGAACAGACAATGACAGAGGAGGCGGCCAGGGGAACCGGCAGACATGGGAGTACTGCGTCTCCAAGCCCGGGGACACCCGGGGTGCCAGAGGCCCCCGGAGCCCGGAAGAGGCAGGAGGCTCCTCCCCAGCAGCCTCCGAGGAGAGCTGACCCTGTCAGTGCTGCCAGCTCAGCCTCCAGCCTCCAGAGCTGGCTGAGCACACAACCCTGTCACGTGAAGCCTCTTCGTTTGTGTCCTTTGCCTTGTAGCCCATGAATCCACCACAGGCCATGGCTGGGGCCTGAGAAACTCAGGACGAAACTGAGCTCCCACCCGGAATCCTGCCCAGGCCTCACCGACACTCAAGTGCAGGTCAGAACCAGGACACTATTTCAGACACAGGAGGTCTGAAGTGTACCTGCCAGGTCCCCGTTCTCAGGAAGCTACTGTGAGACGGGCACCACCAAAAAGAAGGAATCAACCGAAACAGGAGGCGATGAGGAAAGCAGGAAACAGAAATGCAACCAGGATCAGTGAAGGGCAGCACCGTACTGGGACGTACCGGGACGCCTGCGGGTAACCCGGAGCTGCGGATCCTCGGGGGAGACGCTGCCCACACAGAGCACTGGTGCTGAACTAAGGAAAGCACCCAGAAGCCAGGGCAGGAGAGAGTCCAGGACCTCGTCACCCACAGGAAGCAAGGCCTGTGCAGGAGCTGAGAGGCCTCCGGGGCCACCACAGCTCACCGGGGCCATGTTTCCATGCCAGGGAACTAGAGGGGGCTCTGGAGCTGATCGGGAGGAAGAGGCCGACCCACCCGGAGTGAAGGATCCGCAGGAGGAGCGTGGGGAGGCAAGGAAAGAACGTCCGCCCCCCACATCCCAGGAGACAGCCCAGGGTTGACACCTGAACTGAAGAGTCTCGGAGAAGCCCTGCAGGCCCAGTGTGTGGGGACAGAGAGGCCAACACAGAGCTGTTCCTAGCAGAGGGCAGTGCTGCTTCGGGGACGGGGGCAGGAGGGGTCCCTGATGCACTTCATATGCTTCCTAGGACCCTGCACATGCCTGAGAGACTGTGACCACATCAGAACCATGGCGACAGATCACGATGACGTCGGTGTCACCATCGCAGGGCCAAGTGCCTGAGAGACCCCCAGCTCCTGTCTTTCCCCGCAAGGGGAGGCTGAGGCATTGCCCCTGAGACCTCCCCAGTGTAGAGCCAGCAGAAGCTGAAAAAAGCTTCCAGAATTCCATAGGAACCCAGCTGCCCTTCTGGTACCTCAGTGAGGTGGAGCCGAGTGCCTGAGAGCAGGTGCAGGAGAAGGTGTGGGCTCCACCTGGGCCTCTGAAGCCAGGGGTCAGAATCCCCAGATCTACGTCCAAGAGGGGGCTCCATGACCTCCCCATGCTGCTCCTCTGCATGGATCCAGGATATAAGAAAGGAGGGGCACACACTGTGGGGGAGCTCTGGGGTCCCCTGTGTGCATCAGCAAGTCCGGGGTCTGCCCCACCAGGATGCAAAGGGCCCGGCTGCTCCACCCCCATGCTCACAGCCCTATAAGTGCACGATGGCACCCTATATCATCTAAGTGGGGCTCCCTGCCTCCTGAGGCTTTAGGGACACCAGAATGAGCCCCCCTTGGTGGAGTCTGGCTCTGGGTGTGTGGAGATGCCACCTGGGACGGGAACCCCAGGTGCATGGAGCCCCACTGCAGACGCCATCCCCCGTGTGCCCAGTACCCCTTGCAAGGTTAGCCTCTCCCCAGCCTGTGGCCTCCTTACCTGGCTGCAGCTTGCTCGGCACCGGGACGGTGTCCACAGTGAGACATGCCGTCACAGCCCCTACCCCACACACCGTGCCCACTGCAGGGACCTCCCCAGGAGCACTGACCAGGCACCCTCACCTCCACCCTGCAGGACCCCACGTGCCAGGATGCTCTGTGGGCCCCAGCAGCCCTAGGGACCCCACCCCGCCCCTGCCCTTACCTGTCAGAGGGCCCAGCCAGTACACCTGCACGTACTCCAGTAAGGTGTGTCCCGAGCAGGCAAAGGTCACAGAGGCGGCCAGGGCAGGGTTGAAGAAGGCAGACGTAAAGGGCCCGGCTGTGGGCAGAGCACAGACAGCCCTGGTCCCCAGCCCTGCCTGACGCCCCTCTGCAGGCCAGGACCTGATCCCCGCCACCGAATCCACACTGAGAGCCAAACTCTGTGCAGGCCTGGGAGCTGCTCTCGGCTCCTGAAGCCCCGCCTGGTCCCCTGCACCGATGGACACACAATGCAGCAAGGCCGGGTCAGCCAAGGTCTGGGTCAGGGGCAGCAGCTTGGGGGCCCCCCAGGGCCGTCCAACACCCTCCTGACATCTCACCCGGATCCCGTGCCCCGCCCATGCTACCCTCCAGCACCCCACCTTGGGGGACGTGGCCTTCGAGAAAGACGGACAGAGAGAGACGGAGAGAGAGACTAAGAGAGACAGATAGTGAGAGAGAGACAAAA
Organism: Pan troglodytes; assembly: GCF_028858775.2. NCBI lineage: Eukaryota > Metazoa > Chordata > Mammalia > Primates > Hominidae > Pan > Pan troglodytes. The sequence goes on along the minus strand of NC_072411.2, from coordinate 142,967,325 downwards.
AGAAACAGACAGAGACAGGGAGACAGAGAGAGAGAGAGGAGAGACAGAGAGAGAGAGAGGAGTGACAGAGAGAGATCTCAGAAATGAGTAGCAGCAGAGGAGAGAAGACGACATGGCTGTGTGATGTGAGACAAGGGAAGGCGGCCGCAGCCGGGCCGCTGTCCTGCAGCCCCAGGCCTGAGTGACCACCTCAAATAACAGAATCCACCAATACCAGGGACCTGCCTCTGGGCACGGAAGAGCAGGGAGTGGGCCTAGCGGAGGGCAGGGGCCACAGGGACATGGAGTCTGCGGCCGCCCAGGTGTAAACCAGGACCCTGAGGATGGGCAGCTCCATCCCTGAGACCAGGCGCCCTGTGCCTCGTGGAGGCAGGACCCTTGACGGGAGCTCTCCAGTGCCACCCAGGACAGAGGCCTGGGCAATCTGCCACAGAGCCGTGTCCCTGCAGAGCTCCCTGCTCACCCGTGCCTCAGTCTCCCTATCTTTACAGGGCTCTGGTGGCACCTTCCTGTGGCCTTTGTGGTCCAGGTTCCGTGGTGTCTGCCAAGTGCTGGGTCGTGGGCAGTGCCATGGACCTAAGTGCTGGTCCTGTCCTGATTAGGACCTTGGACCCCCGGAAGGAGACGTGGCACCATTCTCCCTGCAGCCCTTCCTGTGGTGCCTGGAGCATGAGCCGGCCTCCCCTGGCTCTCCCTGCAGCCCCAGCGCTGTGGACACCTGTCCTGGGAACTTGCTGAGCAAAGGCTTTTGTGGTGGTGGAGCCTAGCGCTCGGAGGGGAAAGCAGACATGGGGGACTGGATCAGACGGAGGGTCTGAGTGGAGGGAGCTCACAAGGGGGTGATGGGACCATGAGAGCTGGGTGCCACGGTCGGCCCAGGTGCAGGCAGAGATCGCAGGATGCGGGTGTCAGTAGGAGGCCAGGGAGGCCAACTGGGGCAGGTGGGACAGGACCTGTCACTCTGGAAGGGGTGATAGAGGGTGCAGGGACTCCCACACCAGACCAGGAAACTGGACTGGGCCTTGAATCGTCTGCCTCGGCTGTCCCTACTACGCCAGAGGCAGAACTTCTGGGAGGACCAAGAATAGCTGGGACTGGGGAGAGGTACAGTGGGCAGGATGGCCCTGGCAGGGGACAGGCTCCTCCACCGCACCCCATGTCCAGCGCAGGCCCTCGTCTACCCGCCAGGTCCCAGGAAATCGCCACCCCTTCTTGTGGGTTTGTTGTCCACCCGGGCCAGCAGCCCCCTATCCTGGGTGCCAGCCGGCCTGAGTGTGCATGGAGGCCACACAGGTGAGAGGTCCTGAGGGGCCCAGGGGAAGGGGAAGCAGTGCTCACCTGTGTAGGCCGTGACGGTCACCAGCAGAGACACAGCGGGCCCGCTGTAGGCGGGAGGACTGTGCCGCAGGTGCAGGAGGGTCAGGTGGAAACAAAAGGCGCAGGCGGCCTCCACGAGTGCCCCGTGGGGCACGGATGTGCGCAGGGCCGAGCTGCAGCTCTGGGCCATGAGGCTCTGCAGCAGGTGCAGGTCGCTGAGCTCCCAGGCCCAGCAGAGGCGCGTCAGGGTGCAGGCGGCCTGCATGCCCAGCCCCTGTGCCGCCAGCTTCAGCAGCATGCCAGGCAGAGACTCCTCGGCCATGAGGAACTCCTGCAGGGACACGGTGGGGTTGCCCGAGGCCCCGTCCAAGGTGACCCCGTGCACCAGGAAGAGCAGGAAGAGCAGGGTGAGCAGCAGGTCAGGCCCCAAGTCCCCAGCCCAGGGCCCGAGCTCGACCAGCGTCCTCATCTCCAGGCAGCAGGCCCCAAGCTGCACCGCGCCCACCGCCTCCCGGGCGAAGCCTTCATAGGCGCCCACTGGGAGCAGGGCCTTGGAGGCCCGCCTGGCTGCCTCGCAGAGGGCGAAGGTGGCAAAGAAGAAGGAGAGGGACACGTTAAGACCTGCCATCGGCCTGGGCCCCCCGAGGAGCTGTGCCTGCAGGACACCTGAGGGGACAGAGCAGGAGCTGGCCGGTTCCCACAACCCAGAGGGCCCAGGAGTGTGGGAGAGGGCACCTGGGCCTCTGGGAACACCACAGCTGCAGCCCCAGCTCCCGCCCCACTGGCTGCCACCCAGGTGCACAGCCAGGGTGGCCACAGGGGCCCTGCCCCACAGCCTGGCATCATCCGGTCATGTGACACACCCGGACCCACTTGCCACGCTCGGCCAGGCCTGGGCGCTGGAGACTGGCCCAGCTCTTCAGAGCCTCCATCCGAGCTCCGCTCCTCCTACCTGCGCTCTTGGGTCCCGGACCCCAATACCTGCTCCCTGCACCTGGCCCCTCTTGAGTCAGGGTCTCCCAGATCCCTGCAACCCCTCCAGGTCCCTGCCTGAACAAGGGCCCCCATTTCTGCCTCCCTGCATGGATGCTGTGTCCCCATCTCAGTGAGGGCCCCAGGCTTATTGCACCTGCACTGTGTCCTCACTGGGGTGAAACCCCTACTGAACCTGCACTGTGTCTCCGCCTGGGAGGGCCCCTCATGGCCCCTGCACCTGTTCTGTGACCCAGCCTAGGTGAAGTTCCCTCCTGCCTGCACCTGTAGATGTCTTCCCTTGAGTGAGCGCCCCCTGCTTCCTGCACCTGGCTGTGTCCCCACCTAGGCCAGGCCCCCTGCACGTGGGCTGCATCCCTGCCTTTGGGAAGGTCCTCTCATTCCTGGCTCCCTGCACCTCCACTGTGTCCCCACCTCAGCAGGGACTCCCAAGCTTGTTGACCTGCCTGGGGTCCAGTCTGGGTGAGACCCTTCTCCATCTGCTCTGTGTCCCCTGTGGTCAAGAGTTGGCAGCAGCCCCTGCCCCAGCCCCACATTCCCTGCCCTGTACTACCCTCACCTGCCCTCAGGAGAACTCAGGACCACCCCTCACATCAACGTCCCTCCCACCTTCCCGCCCCAAAAGCGCTTTCCAGAGATGAAAACCGAAAGTACCATCGCCATTCGCTTGAATTTCCTGCAGAGGGGCCAGCTGCCCACAGCTGCATGGAGAAGGCGCTGAGCCTGGGCGTCTGCAGGGGAGAGCTGGGGCTGGGACCATCCAGAGCTCCGGACCCCGAGGGGATGGGGCATGAGCCCTGTGGGCCCTGCGATGGGCCGTCTGTCACCCTGCAGCATGGCTCCTGTCCAGTGGGTCTGCACCCAAGCACTGGGACACCAGCCATGGCCATACGGGGTACAGCATGTGGGACCTGCTGGATGTCCCCCCCACAGCCCTTTCCTTCTCCCCCAGGACTGACTCCAGCACCCGAGGCCCTTCCCCCAACCTGGCCCACAGCTCCCCTTTCTCTGAGACTTAAATTTCCTTTTGTTTTTGGAAACCCAGTTGGGTCCCACCTGGCGTCCCCCTGGCACAGCTGGGGAGACTGAGACCAGGAGGGAATGGACCTGCCTGAGGGCACAGAGGAGGCAGCAGCTCGCAAAACAAGGGGCGATTTTATTTCAGCTTTGACCTTTCCAGTTCTGGGGTTCAGAATTTCCTCCAGTTAGGGAAGGTGTCTGGTCGCCTCCAAGGAGGGGAGGCCCCAGGCTCTGCGACTCCCACAGGAAGGCCGCCTGTCCCCCTCCCCAACCCGTCCACTGACCTCTTCCCAGGAGGCAGAGAAACCCGGATTCCAGTAGGGCTGTGGCTGCCTTCGGTTGCCTGTTCCCTGTGCAAGTGCCCTGCCCTCTCAGAGGAGCAGAGGAACCTTCTGGAACCTGTAGAGGCCTGGCGTCTGTACAGGGAAAAGCCAGTCTTTCCCTCGTGGGATCCTGTGGAGAATGAGCTCAGACGGATTCCTCATATTCTAATCCCACACCACTGGAGACCTTGACTCCTCCTTCCAGAGTGGGAACCCCCTTGTCCAGCATCATGGATACCGGGCCCCACAGTCTCCCTGCATCTGCATTGACCCTCCACGGAGCTCACAGCAGGGAGGGTCTGCGTGGTCCACCTCTACCCCACGCACAGGCAAACCTGAGAAGGAACGTTTAATCACCATTGACAGCCCTTGCTTCTTTCTAGAGAAATAAAACAAACTTATACCAGAATATGAAAACGTGAAACACACAAAAGTTAAGTGTGAACCCGTGCACTGTCACAGGTGTCAGCAACGTGAGTCTCGCCAACGTCAGGAGCTGGAACGTCTTCATCATCCCCGAGTCCTCTGGTCCTCCCTGCCCTTCCCCAGAGGGAGGGTCCACTCTTGTGGGTTCTGTGATTCTAGCTTCCCGCTTTCTGTCCGGAGCCTGCAGAGGAATGAGACCACGAGCTACAGGTGGGTTGGACCTGCCTGTTTTGAGAGAGGGCCCTGTCCCTGAGGGTTCATATCCCTTGAACATGGTTGAGAGTTTTGTTCCTTTTCATTGCTGACTTGAAGCCGTGTCATGAAGAGCCACAGCTTGGCCGTTTTTCTGATGATGCCCATGTGGGTGGATTTTAGTTCTTACTACTATGAATAAAGCTGCTGTTAGCATTTTGGTCTATTCTTTCTGTAAACGCAGACTTTTATGTCTTTTGGGTAAATTCCTAAAATGCCCCGGGTGAGCTATGTCCACTGAACAAATCCCACATCTATAAATTTGGAAAGAAGACTTTATTTCCTATAAAGGGGTAGGGCCTTCAGGGTGGCCGTCCTGACACCCTGGGCACCTCAGCCTCTGGCAGAGCCCGGGCCTGGAAGGAGGGGGTTGGGGCAGGAGCTTCATGCTGAGCAGGTCGGCTAAGCATTCCCAGCCTTGCCTGAGCCTGGTCCTCTGGGGCGATGGGGAAGAATGGTGTTCCAGGACGGGGTGGGGGCACCTGCCCAAGGCCTTCTGCAGGTGACCTGCTGGGCCTGGCCTTGAAGGAACCCCAAGTACACTCACCTGTACCCCTCACAGCCACCTCAAAATGGGCCCGCGATGTCTTAGCTCAGGATTTCCTGGGAGGGGACCTCACCCAAGGCTCCCCAAGGTTCCAGTCCTCAAGGTCAGGGAGGGGAAGAAGAGACCAGCGGCTTCTCATCTAGGCCCCACAGTGCTGTGCTGAGCCCCATATGCCCCCTGCTCAGGCGGGTCCAGCATTCCCTGTGGCTCTCGGGGGAGACGAGCTGAAATGGAGGGGGGTCCTTGCTCAGCTCACAGCACCCTCTCCTCAGCCTTACCCCATTGGAAGGTGGCCCCTGAACCCTCTGCCTACCCGTCCTGTGCACTCCTCTGGGTTAGCTCTGAGAAGGCTGGGAAGGCCCCCGACCCACCTTGAGCCAGGTGTGGGAACAGAGTGGTCAGTCTGGGCCCTGGAACAAAGATCAAAGCCAGGGTGAGGCTGGTCCAGAGACGTCCCCGGGCCCTTCCAGGGTCAGCTTCCTTCACCCACAGGCCCCTGGTTCCCCTGGAGGGACCAAGCAAAGACAACATAGCAGGGAGCCCGCACTCTGCCAAGCCTAGGGGTGCCCTGGCTTCTCCCCTTGCCTGTGTGTGGGTGTCTGAGGATCCCAGGGTGGAGATGGGGAGGGACGCGGTGTGGGAGGCCCAGTGTTGGGCAACACCGTTGGAGGGGACTGAGCTCGTCGGGGGGTGACCAGCCCTCAAGGCTTTGGCTGGCTGAGGGGTGAAGGGCCTGTGCCTTGTGCTCCAAGCCTTTCCCGCCTGGACAAGGAGACCCCTGGGCCCGCAATAGCTTCCACAGGAGCCTGGCCCTGCCCCTCCTCGGGTGGCCTGTGGCCACAGGGACCCTTCTCCCACCCTTTTCCCAGGCTCCCTGTGTCCTCACAGCCAGCCCCCACATCTGCAGAGCCCTTCTCTGAAATGCCAGACAGGAAGACACACCACTGAACCTGGAAGCCCCAGCTGGCAGAAAGGGGGTTGGGCACCTCAGGCAGGCCTCACCTGCATGCCCAAGCCATGCTGCCCACGGCAGGGCCAGGCCACTCCGGGCCTCTCTGTCCTGCAGGCGAAAAGCCAGGAGTGCAGCTGCACCGGGGTTGGGTCCTGAGCAAGGTGAGGCCCCAGCCCCATCCCCACTCCCCCCAGGGCAGGCCTAGGGTGCGGTCCTGAGGGCGCCTGGGGCTGGCCTGCCCGTGTGCACCCCCCACCCACAGAAAGGGCTGGAAAGAAGTCCCACCTGTAGACGGAGGCCAGAGGAGGGGACAGCCTTGTCCTTGCTCCCCACCCTGCCTGTCTACATGGGAGCCCACGGTGGGGCCCAGGAGGCACCTCCCTCAGGCCGGCTGTCCCTCCCCACCTGGGGCCCATCAGCTGGGGGTACTGCCAGGTGCTGGAACAGGGCCCGGGGCCTGCTACAACCAAACCTCTAGGCCCTCATATGTGAGTCAGGGTTCTCCAGAGAAACAGAGCTGCTGGGCGATATGTTTAGGAGATTTATTACAGGAATCGGCTCCTTGATCACGGAGGCTGAGAAGTCCCACAAACTGCTGTCCCTAAGCCAGTGAACCCGAACAGCCGGTGGCGTCATTCAGTCCAAGCCCAAAGGCCTGAGAATTGAGGAACCGCTGGTGTCAGTCCCAGAGCGCAAGGCCTGGGACCCAGAAACTCCTGTGTCTGCGGGCAGGAGGAGATGGACGCCCCAGCCCAAGAAGACGGAGGAAACTCCAGAGTCTGGGTCTGCAATGGGCTGGGTGCTGCCCACCCTCATAGCTGAGGCCAGATCTGCCTTCCTCCGCTGACTGACAAATTACCATCTCTTCCTGAAACACCCTCACAGATGTGCCAGAAGCCATGATTTGCCAGTTCTCTGGGCACCCCTGAGCCCAGTCAACTTGACACAAAAAATTAAGCATCGCGAGTCCACCCCTTGTCAGCTTGGCACCCGTACCCGTCTCCTTAAGCCACACTTAATCTCTAAAAACACCACAGTGTGTGGCTACAAACACCATACTGAGGCCACGCTTTCACCAAACCTGATGCAAGTGTCCTGGGTATAGCGGAAAACACGCTCGTCCCACTCCCAACAGAGGAGGTGAAGTCCTTGAATGGTGGCTGTTTATCCCCTGGTGTCCCATAACACAAACGTTCTGTGGTAAAATCCACCAGGCTTTAATAGTGACAGAAGTCAGTGCCTCTCGTGTTCCATGGTGACAGGACAGCAGAGGGAAGCGATCTAACATGTTTGCTCTGAACATGTCCACACACAACCCTACAGAATCAGGCGGGAGCACTCCTGACAGCTGCAGCCCTCCTTTCCGCAGGGGCCTGTGGCTGCCGCGGGTCTCTGCAGCCGCCTTCTTCTCCAGCCCAGGCTGCGTCACCATGGCTTTCAGCAGGCGGCTCAGCAGGCCGTGGCTGGCAGGGGTGGAGGAAGACCCCATTCTAGCGCCGTGCGGGGCGCCGTGGGGACTTGCAGGATCTCCCAGGCCATGAGGGGACCCCCAAGCCTGCTCACCAGCAGCCCCTCCCAGCCATCTCCAAATGGACCCCCAACCTTCCAGCGGTCTTTCCCGGGAGGCCCTGGGAGGGTGGGGCCGTTGTGCCCTGAGACAGTGAAGCCTGCAGAGCCATCTCCAGGCCTGGGTCTCCCAGGCCCCTGGTCCCACAGGCCTCTGGTCCAGGTGACACCAAACAGCTCCATCTCTGCCAGGACATCCCCTGGCCCCGAGGTGGGGGCCTCCTTCCCAGGCCAAGGGCACAGGGTGACACCGGAGGGGCCCGTAGTCCCCTCCCCATCTGGCTGCTTCTGGGAGGGCAGGTGGACCCTAAGTCCCACCTCCAGGTGTGGGAGTGGAGTGGCCATGTGGGGGACACTCAGCCAGTCCCAGATCAGGTTAGGCCCTGGCCCAAAGCTCTGAGCCAGGGGCAAGGCTGACCAAGAGGGGTACCCAGGCCTTCCAAGGTCAGTGTCCCGCACCCCCAGTGATCGGGAAGGACAGGGAAGGCCCATGAGGTGGCCCCAGGTGACCTTCATGTGGAAGGGAGGCCTGTTCCCACTCATACTGGCATGGGCCCCCTGACTGCCAGGCACTGAGGAGGTGGCCTGGGCAGAGGCCCCAGCGATCTTTTGTACCCGTTTCCTGGGGAGAGGAAGTGCAGGGCAGACCCCTCCCGTACTTCCACTGTTCCTCCAGCAGTCCCCTCCCCTCCCTGTGGCTTGAACTGTGCCCTGCCACGGAAATAAGATATGGGTCTACTTTCTTCCCACGGCTTCCTGCGTCCCACCCTGACGCACCGCCACCTCCACATGGCTGTGGCTTTGGTTTCGTTTCTCAGGGGCTGCCCTTTTCCAGAAAGACCTCTTCTGACCTGGGGTTCCCGACCTTGGATGGAGTCTGGGCAGCAGCTGCCTGCTCCCTGCGGTGACGCGGCCCCTCCCAGGGACCCCGCCCAGGTTCTCAGGGGATCTCGGGAGGCGCGGGGAACCGGCTCAGGAGCAGGGGTGAGGCCCCGCACGGCCGAGCGCAGGTGTCCTGGACAGGTCACGGGTCAGATGATGGGAGTGGCTCCCATGGGGCCCTCAAAGGCCGGCTCAGGGCTGGCCAGGGTCCTCTGCAGGGCAAGCTCTGGGGGCTTGCACAGGACCTGGCCATAGGCGGAGGCTGGACCCTGACTCAGGACCACCGAGGGAGCCCTGACAGTGCCCTGTTTGATGGTAACTGGGCCTCAGGCTGGCCCTGGGCTCTAACACCCTTCAGGACACGGGTGCTCTGACCTTCTACTCAGGCAGACACCAGAGGCCCAGGAAGGTCAGTCCTTCTGCAGAGCCCGTGGGAGGGGGGCTGTGGGGGCTCCAGGCAGGGATTCTGGGGGAAGAGGGGTGTGGTGGCTGCTCCCTCCCGGAGCTGTGGGCTGGGGCGCTCTGGGCTGGGCGGCTCTGTGTGGGGCCTCCAGGTTGTGACATAGGCCAGGCGGGCTCTTGGCCCAGGCTGAGGGGGTTCTGGGCAGGCGGTGATGGCTGAGAGGGGCCTGCACCACCCCACACAGAGCCCACCCCTTGCTTTCTGCCTCCAGTCCTGGCCCCATGCCCAGGGCCAGGAGGGCAGCTCAGGGAGTGGGGGCAGCATCCCAGGGGCTGGGAAACGGGCTGTGGTCCCTAAAGCACGGCCTTGTGCACCCCAACACCCCCACCACCCCTGTCTGTTGCCCTCCCAGTGCCAGGGATGGCCAGTTGCCTCCCACAGTCAGGCCTCCGTCCAGCTGGCTCCAGCGGCCACACTCCAGACCCGTGTGGCACACCCGCACCCCGGCCCCACGGTCTGGGCAGCAGGGGCAGCGTCACAGGCAGCCTCGCCTCCGTGGGGTTTGTTGCATTTCTCAGAGGGAAACACTGTCCAGGAGAGACATTTGGGGACTTTCCCAAAACGGGAGTGGGGGTTTCCATTCTGACTGCCCATCGCTAAGGGGAGGCAGGGCCTGGGGTGGAACCTTGGCAGCACAGCCATCTTGTACCCACAAGGTGGACCAGGGGCTGGGTGTGGTGTCTGGAGCAATTGGACATCCAGGTGGAAACACACAAAACCGAACCCTTACGTTGGGTGAAAAGCACCGGCTATCTGGATGGGTGTCGTTGATTTCACTTCAAAGGGAAATCATGAAACTTCTAGGAGCAAACACTGGGGAATATTGTGTGACCTGAGAATGCACAAACGCTTCCTGGGCAGGGAGGAAAAAGCAGTGACAAGCACATTTAAACATAATCAATTTGGCTTTATCCGAAGGAAAATACTCTAGTTATCAAAAGACACTACAAAGAAAATGACCAGGAAGTCTGGGGAGATACTGCAAAACACATCCCACACAAAAATCTTGTATCCAGAATATAGAAAGAATGATCATAAATCAATAAAAAGATACACAGCCCCACTTTAAAAATGAACAGAAGAGATTGGAATGGACAGACAGTTCACGACTGATGGTTTCACACTTTTTGCCATGAGGGAAATGCAAGTTTAAGCCACGAACAGATAGAACCACACAATCAGCAGAAGAGGTAGTTGTGAAATCTCGACACCACCGACTTTTAAAGACACCAAAACTGTCACACACGACTGGTGAGAGTTAAGATACTACAACCACTTCTGGAAAGGTTTGGATAGTCCCTTATAACGTTTTCACTCACCTGCCATGTGAGAACTAAAAATGAAATCCTGAGCTCCCGCACCAACAAGCTGAATGGACCCCTCTTGGCCAAGGGGATTCCAGAGAAATCTGAAAAACATGACAAAAATCCCGCCATGACAGAGTGGGAGGTGGGACCCGCCGCGTGACAGCCCCTCCGTCTGTGGTTGGGACACCACACTCACCAGCATGAAGGTGAACATAAAGAGAAGACTGACAAAACAGGTTCCTTGTGGTGATAAGACAGCAAATGATCAACAACACCTGAGGCCCTGCCTGGCAGGGGTGGAGTCACGCACAAGACACTGAAAAGCAGAAACCAGGGGCTGCTGGCCAGGAGCGTTCTTTCTCTCTAGCAGCTAAACCAGCGCTGGCCACTAGGAAAGCCACACTCACCCAGGTGCAGCTCACCCCCTCCAGATGCCGACACACAGCCCCACTCTTCTGTGCCACCAGCCCTAAGTTTGATTGGCCAAGAGGCTGATTTCTGTAATTCTGACCGGGGACCACCCAGCAGGGACTGGTTCTGGCTGGTTTTCAGGGGCCGTGCAACGAGTGCCTTGGTGTTGCTGCTTCACCTTTCCAGGCAAGGGCCTCACAGGAACACATTTAGATATCACGTGTCCACCCCCAAGGAAATTTGAGACGCATGTCACATGCATGTTTGTTCAGTATGCATGAGTGAGGACCCCTTCCTGAATGTTCACGGCTCCTCCAGCAACCCATGGAGTGTGTGTCCTTAGCCAACCTGTTCAGCATGAAGCTCCTGCCCCAATCCCCTCCTTCCAGGTGCCCGGCCCAGTCTCTGCCAGGGGCTGAGGTGCCCAGGGTGTCAGGACGGCCACCCTGAAGGCCCTACCCCTTTATAGGAAATAAAGTCTTCTTTCCAAATTTATAGATGTGGGATTTGTTCAGTGGACATAGCTCACCCGGGGCATTTTAGGAATTTACCCAAAAGACATAAAATTCTGCGTTTACAGAAAGAATAGACCAAAATGCTAACAGCAGCTTTATTCATAGTAGTAAGAACTAAAATCCACCCACATGGGCATCATCAGAAAAACAGCCAAGCTGTGGCTCTTCATGACATGGCTTCAAGTCAGCAATGAAAAGGAACAAAACTCTCAACCATGTTCAAGGGATATGAACCCTCAGGGACAGGGCCCTCTCTCAAAACAGGCAGGTCCAACCCACGTGTAGCTCGTGGTCCCATTCCTCTGCAGGCTCCGGAGAGAAAGCGGGAAGCTAGGGTCACATAACCCACAAGAGTGGACCCTCCCGCTGGGGAAGGGCGGGGAGGACCGGGAACCCACGAGAGTGGACCCTCCTGCTGGGGAAGTTCAGGGAGGACCGGGAACCCACAAGAGTGGACCCTCCCGCTGCGGAAGGGCAGGGAGGACCAGAGGACTCGGGGATGATGAAGACGTTCCAGCTCCTGACGCTGGTGAGACTCATGCTGCTGACACCTGTGACAGTGCACGGGTTCACACTTAACTTTTGTGTGTTTCACGTTGTTTTCATATTCTGGTACAAGTTTGTTTTATTTCTCTAGAAAGAAGCAAGGGCTGTCAATGGTGATTAAACGTTCCTTCTCAGGTTTGCCTGTGCGTGGGGTAGAGGTGGACCACGCAGACCCTCCCTGCTGTGAGCTCCGTGGAGGGTCAATGCAGATGCAGGGAGACTGTGGGGCCCGGTATCCGTGACGCTGGACAAGGGGGTTCCCGCTCTGGAAGGAGGAGTCAAGGTCTCCAGTGGTGTGGGATTAGAATATGAGGAATCCGTCTGAGCTCATTCTCCACAGGATCCCACGAGGGAAAGCCTGGCTTTTCCCTGTGCAGACGCTAGGCCTCTACAGGTTCCAGAAGGTTCCTCTGCTCCTCTGAGAGGGCAGGGCACTTGCACAGGGAACAGGCAACCGAAGGCAGCCACAGCCCTACTGGAACCGGGGTTTCTCTGCCTCCTGGGAAGAGGTCAGTGGATGGGTTGGGGAGGGGGACAGGCGGCCTTCCTGTGGGAGTCGCAGAGCCTGGGGCCTCCCCTCCTTGGAGGCGACCAGACACCTTCCCTAACTGGAGAAAATTCTGAACCCCAGAACTGGAAAGGTCAAAACTGAAACAAAATCGCCCCTTGTTTTGCAAGCTGCTGCCTCCTCTGTGCCCTCAGGCAGGTCCATTCCCTCCTGGTCTCAGTCTCCCCAGCTGTGCCAGGGGGACGCCAGGTGGGACCCAACTGGGTTTCCAAAAATAAAAGGAAATCTAAGTCTCAGAGAAAGGGGAGCATTGGGCCAGGTTGGGGGAAGGGCCTCGGGTGCTGGAGTCAGTCCTGGGGGAGAAGGAAAGGGCTGTGGGGGGGACATCCAGCAGGTCCCACATGCTGTACCCCATATGGCCATGGCTGGTGTCCCAGTGCTTAGGTGCAGACCCAGTGGACAGGAGCCATGCTGCAGGGTGACAGACGGCCCATCGCAGGGCCCACAGGGCTCATGCCCCATCCCCTCGGGGTCCGGAGCTCTGGATGGTCCCAGCCCAGCTATCTCCCACTGCAGACACCCAGGCTCAGCGCCTTCTCCATGCAGCTGTGGGCAGCTGGCCCCTCTGCAGGAAATTCAAGCGAATGGCGATGGTACTTTCGGTTTTCATCTCTGGAAAGCGCTTTTGGGGCGGGAAGGTGGGAGGGACGTTGATGTGAGGAGTGGTCCTGAGTTCTCCTGAGGGCAGGTGAGGGTAGTACAGGGCAGGGAATGTGGGGCTGGGGCAAGGGCTGCTGCCAACTCTTGACCACAGGGGACACAGAGCAGATGGAGGAGGGTCTCACCCAGACTGGACCCCAGGCAGGTCAACAAGCTTGGGAGTCCCTGCTGAGGTGGGGACACAGTGGAGGTGCAGGGAGCCAAGAATGAGAGGACCTTCCTATAGGCAGGGACGCAGCCCACGTGCAGGGGGCCTGGCCTAGGTGGGGACACAGCCAGGAGCAGGGAGCAGGGGGCACTCACTCAAGGGAAGACATCTACAGGTGCAGGCAGGAGGGAACTTCACCTAGGCTGGGTCACAGAACAGGTGCAGGGGCCATGAGGGGGCCTCCCAGGCAGAGACACAATGCAGGTTCAGTGGGGGTCTCACCCCAGTGGGGACACAGTGCAGGTGCAAAAAGCATGGGGCCCTCACTGAGATGGGGACACAGCATCCATACAGGGAGGCAGAAATGGGGGCCCTTGTTCAGGCAGGGACCTGGAGGGGTTGCAGGGATCTGGGAGACCCTGACTCAAAAGGGGCCAGGTACAGGGAGCAGGTATTGGGGTCCGGGACCCAAGAGCAAAGGTAGGAGGAGCGGAGCTCGGATGGAGGCTCTGAAGAGCTGGGCCAGTCTCCAGCGCCCAGGCCTGGCCGAGCGTGGCCAGTGGGTCCGGGTGTGTCACATGACGGGATGATACCAGGCTGTGGGGCAGGGCCCCTGTGGCCATCCTGGCTGTGCACTTGGGTGGCAGCCAGTGGGGCGGGAGCTGGGGCTGCAGCTGTGGTGTTCCCAGAGGCCCAGGTGCCCTCTCCCACACTCCTGGGCCCTCTGGGTTGTGGGAACGGGCCAGCTCCTGCTCTGTCCCCTCAGGTGTCCTGCAGGCACAGCACCTTGGGGGGCCCAGGCCGATGGCAGGTCTTAACGTGTCCCTCTCCTTCTTCTTTGCCACCTTCGCCCTCTGCGAGGCAGCCAGGCGGGCCTCCAAGGCCCTGCTCCCAGTGGGCGCCTATGAAGGCTTCGCCCGGGAGGCGGTGGGCGCGGTGCAGCTTGGGGCCTGCTGCCTGGAGATGAGGATGCTGGTCGAGCTCGGGCCCTGGGCTGGGGACTTCGGGCCTGACCTGCTGCTCACCCTGCTCTTCCTGCTCTTCCTGGTGCACGGGGTCACCTTGGACGGGGCCTCGGGCAACCCCACCGTGTCCCTGCAGGAGTTCCTCATGGCCGAGGAGTCTCTGCCTGGCACGCTGCTGAAGCTGGCGGCACAGGGGCTGGGCATGCAGGCCGCCTGCACCCTGACGCGCCTCTGCTGGGCCTGGGAGCTCAGCGACCTGCACCTGCTGCAGAGCCTCATGGCCCAGAGCTGCAGCTCGGCCCTGCGCACATCCGTGCCCCACGGGGCACTCGTGGAGGCCGCCTGCGCCTTTTGTTTCCACCTGACCCTCCTGCACCTGCGGCACAGTCCTCCCGCCTACAGCGGGCCCGCTGTGGCTCTGCTGGTCACTGTCACGGCCTACACGGGTGAGCACTGCTTCCCCTTCCCCTGGGCCCCTCAGGACCTCTCACCTGTGTGGCCTCCATGCACACTCAGGCCCGTTCGCACCCAGGATAGGGGGCTGCTGGCCCGGGTGGCCAACAAACCCACAAGAAGGGGCAGCGATTTCCTGGGACCTGGCGGGTAGACGAGGGCCTGCGCTGGACATGGGGTGCGGTGGAGGAGCCTGTCCCCTGCCAGGGCCATCCTGCCCACTGTACCTCTCCCCAGTCCCAGCTATTCTTGGTCCTCCCAGAAGTTCTGCCTCTGGGGTAGTAGGGACAGCCGAGGCAGAGGATTCAAGGCCCAGTCCAGTTTCCTGGTCTGGTGTGGGAGTCCCTGCACCCTCTATCACCCCTTCCAGAGCGACAGGTCCTGTCCCACCTGCCCCAGTTGGCCTCCCTGGCCTCCTACTGACACCCGCATCCTGCGATCTCTGCCTGCACCTGGGCCGACCGTGGCACCCAGCTCTCATGGTCCCATCACCCCCTTGTGAGCTCCCTCCACTCAGACCCTCCGTCTGATCCAGTCCCCCATGTCTGCTTTCCCCTCCGAGCGCTAGGCTCCACCACCACAAAAGCCTTTGCTCAGCAAGTTCCCAGGACAGGTGTCCACAGCACTGGGGCTGCAGGGAGAGCCAGGGGAGGCCGGCTCATGCTCCAGGCACCACAGGAAGGGCTGCAGGGAGAATGGTGCCACGTCTCCTTCCGGGGGTCCAAGGTCCTAATCAGGACAGGACCAGCACTTAGGTCCATGGCACTGCCCACGACCCAGCACTTGGCAGACACCACGGAACCTGGACCACAAAGGCCACAGGAAGGTGCCACCAGAGCCCTGTACAGATGGGGAAACTGAGGCACGGGTGAGCGGGAGCTCTGCAGGGACACGGCTCTGTGGCAGATTGCCCGGGCCTCTGTCCTGGGTGGCACCGGAGAGCTCCCGTCAAGGGTCCTGCCTCCACGAGGCACAGTGCACCTGGTCTCAGGGACAGAGCTGCCCATCCTCAGGGTCCTGGTTTACACCTGGGCGGCCGCAGACTCCATGTCCCTGTGGCCTCTGCCCTCTGCTAGGCCCACTCCCTGCTCTTCCGTGCCCAGAGGCAGGTCCCTGGTATTGGTGGATTCTGTTATTTGAGGTGGTCACCCAGGCCTGGGGCTGCAGGACAGCGGCCCGGCTGCGGCCGCCTTCCCTTGTCTCACATCACACAGCCATGTCGTCTTCTCTCCTCTGCTGCTACTCATTTCTGAGATCTCTCTCTGTCTCTCCTCTCTCTCTCTCTGTCTCACTGTCTCTGTCTGTTTCTTTTTGTCTCTCTCTCACTATCTGTCCCTCTTAGTCTCTCTCTCCGTCTCTCTCTGTCCGTCTTTCTCGAAGGCCACGTCCCACAGGGTGGGGTGCTGGAGGGTAGCATGGGCGGGGCACGGGATCCGGGTGAGATGTCGGGAGGGTGTTGGACAGCCCGGGGGGGCCCCCAAGCTGCTGCCCCTGACCCAGACCTTGGCTGACCCGGCCTTGCTGCATTGTGTGTCCATCGGTGCGGGGGACGAGGCGGGGCTTCAGGAGCCGAGAGCAGCTCCCAGGCCTGCACACAGTGGGGCTCTCGGTGTGGATTCGGTGGCGGGGATCAGGTCCTGGCCTGCAGAGGGGCGTCAGGCAGGGCTGGGGACCAGGGCTGTCTGTGCTCTGCCCACAGCCGGGCCCTTCACGTCCGCCTTCTTCAACCCTGCCCTGGCCGCCTCTGTGACCTTTGCCTGCTCGGGACACACCTTACTGGAGTACGTGCAGGTGTACTGGCTGGGCCCTCTGACAGGTAAGGGCAGGGGCGGGGTGGGGTCCCTAGGGCTGCTGGGGCCCACAGAGCATCCTGGCACGTGGGGTCCTGCAGGGTGGAGGTGAGGGTGCCTGGTCAGTGCTCCTGGGGAGGTCTCTGCAGTGGGCACGGTGTGTGGGGTAGGGGCTGTGACGGCATGTCTCACTGTGGACACCGTCCTGGTGCCGAGCAAGCTGCAGCCAGGTAAGGAGGCCACAGGCTGGGGAGAGGCTAACCTTGCAAGGGGTGCTGGGCACACGGGGGATGGCGTCTGCAGTGGGGCTCCATGCACCTGGGGTTCCCGTCTCAGGTGGTATCTCCACACACCCAGAGCCAGACTCCACCGAGGGGGGCTCATTCTGGTGTCCCTAAAGCCTCAGGAGGCAGAGAGCCCCACTCAGATGATATAGGGGGCCATCGTGCACTTATAGGGCTGTGAGCATGGGGCTGGAGCAGCCGGGCCCTTTGCATCCTGGTGGGGCAGACCCGGGACTCGCTGATGCACACAGGGGACCCCAGAGCTCCCCCACAGTGTGTGCCCCTCCTTTCTTATATCCTGGATCCAAGCAGAGGAGCAGCATGGGGAGGTCATGGAGCCCCCTCTTGGACCTAGATCTGGGGATTCTGGCCCCTGGCTTCAGAGGCCCAGGTGGAGCCCACACCTTCTCCTGCACCTGCTCTCAGGCACTCGGCTCCACCTCACTGAGGTACCAGAAGGGCAGCTGGGTTCCTATGGAATTCTGGAAGCTTTTTTCAGCTTCTGCTGGCTCTACACTGGGGAGGTCTCAGGGGCAATGCCTCAGCCTCCCCTTGCGGGGAAAGACAGGAGCTGGGGGTCTCTCAGGCACTTGGCCCTGCGATGGTGACACCGACGTCATCGTGATCTGTCACCATGGTTCTGATGTGGTCACAGTCTCTCAGGCATGTGCAGGGTCCTAGGAAGCATATGAAGTGCATCAGGGACCCCTCCTGCCCCCGTCCCCGAAGCAGCACTGCCCTCTGCTAGGAACAGCTCTGTGTTGGCCTCTCTGTCCCCACACACTGGGCCTGCAGGGCTTCTCCGAGACTCTTCAGTTCAGGTGTCAACCCTGGGCTGTCTCCTGGGATGTGGGGGGCGGACGTTCTTTTCTTGCCTCCCCACGCTCCTCCTGCGGATCCTTCACTCCGGGTGGGTCGGCCTCTTCCTCCTGATCAGCTCCAGAGCCCCCTCTAGTTCCCTGGCATGGAAACACGGCCCCGGTGAGCTGTGGTGGCCCCGGAGGCCTCTCCGCTCCTACACAGGCCTTGCTTCCTGCGGGTGACGAGGTCCTGGACTGTCTCCTGCCCAGGCTTCTGGGTGCTTTCCTTAATTCAGCACCAGTGCTCTGTGTGGGCAGCGTCTCCCCCGAGGATCCACAGCTCCGGGTTACCCGCAGGCGTCCCGGTACGTCCCAGTACGGTGCTGCCCTTCACTGATCCTGGTTGCATTTCTGTTTCCTGCTTTCCTCATCGCCTCCTGTTTCGGTTGATTCCTTCTTTTTGGTGGTGCCCGTCTCACAGTAGCTTCCTGAGAACCGGGACCTGGCAGGTACACTTCAGACCTCCTGTGTCTGAAATAGTGTCCTGGTTCTGACCTGCACTTGAGTGTCGGTGAGGCCTGGGCAGGGTTCCGGGTGGGAGCTCAGTTTCGTCCTGAGTTTCTCAGGCCCCAACCATGGCCTGTGGTGGCTTCATGGGCTACAAGGCAAAGGACGCAAACGAAGAGGCTTCCCGTGACAGGGTTGTATGCTCAGCCAGCTCTGGAGGCTGGAGGCTGAGCTGGCAGCACTGACAGGGTCAGCTCTCCTCGGAGGCTGCTGGGGAGGAGCCTCCTGCCTCTTCCGGGTTCCGGGGGCCTCTGGCACCCCGGTGTCCCCGGGCTTGGAGACACACCACTCCCGTCTGCCGGTTCCCCTGGCCGCCTCCTCTGTGTCATTGTCTGTTCTCTTCATATAGGGACACCAGTCATTGAATTGGAGGTTCACTCTACTCAAGTATGACATCACCGTGATTTAACTAATTTTATGTCCCAGGCCGTATTCTAACAAGGGCACATTCTGTGTTCTGGGAAGGGTGTGTCACTGGGGAAATACTCTTCACCCTGCTACAACCTCTCACTGTAGAACTGCCTCTGTGGAGAAGCCCAAAGGGCATTTGCGGCTTCTAGGAGCCAAGTAGGAAGAGGCTGGGATCCGTGTTTCAGGCGGGACTCCAGGCTTGGGCGGGCCTGACGCTCAAGTCCACATGCCCCGTCTAGAGAGGAACCTGTCTCCTGCCAGGGCCAGGGAGGGAGGCACTGGCTGCTTCTGTATTTTGGGGTTTGGGGCTCTGGAGCTTCCCATGCGGAATTGCCGTCCCTCCTCCTAGGTGAGTCCCAGGGCCACCCCATCCCACAGGGACCCGGGCGCCAGCTTCTGAAAGCATGGGGCATCTGCGGAAGAACTGGGTTGTTTCCCGGCTTTCGTCCCTGTGGAGGCGCGATCCGGCCCCTGCAAGTCAGCAGTGTTTGGTCGTCCACATGCTTGTCAGCCCCACGCTGTGCTCCTGCGTCTCTTCCCGTCTCATCCATCTGGATGCTTGACACCTCTGACAGCATCCCTTTCCTGTCATCTTAGAGAAGCTTCAGGAACCCGAAAAACGGGCTTGTGTCCTTCCATTAACCTCCTTTATCCACAAGTTCAGTGTCAGCATGAGCCCTGGGGAGCTCCGAGGCTGCAGGCAGGAGCCCCGTAGCCAGGTGTGGACACGGGGCTGTCTCCCTGAGTGTGAGCGGCCACCGGCACCTGCTGGCAGCACCCCTGAGCAGGTCATCCCACCTCCCTGGGCCTGCCCTCCTGGGAGCAGAGCTAGAACCAGTGTGGGCCTGGAGGGCCGAGTGAGGGGCAACTGTAGGCAAGCTGTAGGCACAGGGGCCACTGTCAGGAGCCACAGCAGCTGCAGGTGGTGACAGGCAGGGCCCCCTCAGGCCAGCCCTAGTGGAGCTCACACACTGTGGGTTAAATCCTTAGAGGACTGAGCTTAAACTTGAAGAGGATCCACTCTCCCCTTCTGCCCGGAACACCTGCCCTTCCCAATGACCTGGAAGGCAGGCGGGGATTTAGGAGTCTCTGCTCCTGGAGTTCTGGGAGAACCTTCACATGAGGATTCAGCCAGGCCCAGCCTCCCACCCAGGGGCACCCACATCTTTCTTGTCCACTCACATCCCCCACCTCTACGCCAGGCCACAGCCCCGCAAACAGCCACCCTGGGACGCCACATCAGGTCCCGGAGGAAAATGGCCACAGAAGCTCTGGGAGTGGCTCAGGACAATGTGGGGGAGGGGAATTCCAGTCACTCATACCAGAGGGTGGTCCAGAAGTACAAGGAACCCCACCGGCTTGCCCCCGTCCCCATGGCTGGCATACCCAGAGGGAGGGGCATGACCAGGGCGGGAAGACCAGGACCAGGCAGGAGCTGGGCCTCAGGGTTCTTGGGGCTCCTGGCCAGGCTGCCTGGCTCCCCTGTCCTGGCACAGGCCTGGGAGTGGGTGTCCTGTCTGTGTTTGGGCCCAGGAGCCCCGCGGCCCCCCTGGGACCTGCCTTCTCTTGCAGGGATGGTCCTGGCTGTGCTGCTGCACCAGGGCTGCCTTCCCCGCCTTTTCCAGAGGAACCTGTTCTACAGCCAGAAGAACAAGTACCGAGCACCCCGAGGGAAGCCGGCCCCAGCCTCGGGGGACACCCAGACCCCTGCAAAGGGGTCCAGTGTCCGGGAGCCTGGGCGCAGCGGTGTTGAGGGGCCACATTCCAGCTGAGTGGCCTTGCTCTGTGTGAGCCCCGTGTGAGGGCCCTGCTCATAGCTGGACCCTGGAACCCTCTGGAGCTAAGAGGGAATCCCGGTCCCCTCCCCAGAAGCCATTTGTCAATAAACCATTTCTAAGACCTGTGTGTCCACCTGGGCCCGAGAGAGGCTTCTGGAGGGGCAGGCAAGGGTGTGCGGCAACACGGTGAGTCTGGTCCGAGTCTCCCCATCTCCCACAGGCTCCTTCCTGCCTCTTGTTACAGAAGAAGCAGGAGAGGAAAGGGCAGGATGACAGGGAAGAGCCCAGGGAGTCCGCCAGGTCCCAAGTCTGCCAAGATGATGCTGCAGCCCTGGACATGCCCGGGAGGGAGCCCACAGCCATGGAGGCCTGAGACCCGCTGGGATGCTGAGGATGGCACTGGAGCCTGAGGCTGTAGGCTTGAGAACTAGGCACAGGGCACCCAGTCCCACGGGCCCTGAGTTTGGGACCCTCAGGACCATGGCCCACTCGTTGCCCAAAGCCAGGTCAATCACTGAGACCTTGGTGGCAGAACTGGGACCTGGAGGCATGGCACCTCCAGCCATTTCCTTCCCAAAGAACAGAGCCAGTCTGGAAACTTCCACCCAAAGGAGATAAGGGCCCTCTGCTATGGGTCCTGCTGCCCCACCCAGAGGGAGGAAGTGAGGTGGCCGGTGCTCCTGCCACAGGCTGTACCCCGTCCTCTGGTGGGCAGCAGCCCTGGGTCCAGCTGCTCTGCTATGGGGGAAGGACGAGAGGAGAAAGCAGGGAGATGTCCTCGATGCGGGGGGCTACGGGACACCCCAATCCCAGTGAGACCTCCACCCCGGCCAGCGTCCAGGCTCTTGACACCATCGCGAGAAGGAATTCAGGGGCGAGTTGGCAAATAGTGAAAGACCAGAGATTTCCTGCGAAGCCCAAAGCTCCCACTGGAGAAAGGGAGTGTGGTGCCCTCTAGAGTCCCGTCCCAGGCAGGGGCGCTGGGGCTGGAGGAATCCACAGGATTCCTGGAAAACGTGGAGATGTCTCAGAGCTGCGGCGCCGCCCACTTCTTACACCAAATCTGGGTGTTCTGGAGCCATCATGCGCTGGTGGGGGTGTGATGAGTGTGCCAATGAGCGCACCGTGAGGTCGCAGGAGACACCCGGGCACAGCCAGAGCCCTGTGGGGTCCAGGCGGTCTCAGCCAGCACGGCCACACCCCGGTGTTTTGGGTCCTGTCAGCCCCTCGCTTCTGCAGGGTTTCCTTTTGCTAGAGATGAGAAGGGGCTGCCTGGAACTTCCACTCCCCTCCGACCACCCTGTATTATTCCCGTCTCATGGTGCGTGGGCTTCTCCCTGGGGATGCCGGTGAGGCCACGTTTTCCTGGACGAGCGTTTGGTGGAGGGAGAGAAAGAAGAATCCTCTCCGCTCCCCGAAGCTGCCCCTTCACACACACACCCTCCTCCCCGAAGCTGCCCCTTCACACACACACCCTCCTCTCTGAGGCTGCCCCTTCACACACACACCCTCCTCTCTGAGGCTGCCCCTTCACACACACACCCTCCTCCCCTCCATAAAGCCCCCTCCCACCCAGGCAGAGAGCTGGCTCTTTCTGGAGCCCCAGGCTCCTCTTCCCTGCCGTGGAGTGGAGACAGGAATCCCATGGGACAGGCCTGAGAGCCAGTCCTGTGTGGCATCCAGAGGCCCCGATGGGGCTGCCAGATCCTGCCAGGCAAAGGGCTGCTGAGCACACAGGGGAGCCGATGGGGTGGGGCCAACCAGCTCCCCTCAAAGACGTTCTGCTTGGGGGCCTGGCCATGCCTCGGTGTCACATGGCAGCAGAAGCAGCAGCAGGGGTTGGGGCCCCAGGAAGGAGAGGGGATCTTCCTCCGGTGGCAGCACGAGGCCCCTGGGTGCTGGAGGTGTGTCTGTTTCCCCACCAGTGCCTGCAGCCTCTGCACAGATCCTTCCAGGAGTGGAGGTCCCGGTGCTCAGGCAGTAACTGTATCAGTAACTGAGCATGGGAGGAGCAGACACAGCCTTATCCCAGTAACATAACCAGGAAGCTGTTAGAATTACTCCAGCTTAGAATCTCTTTCTGACAATCTCGAAATTCTCAACAAAATCCACAAATCCTGAAGCAAGGGCCACAGCATTGGACAGAAACGAGCACAATTTTCCTATAAGATGTTGGAGTATCCAGGTATTAATGCAGAAGTTTTGAAATTAATTTTTCTTACAGTTGAAGATACACTGATGGAATTCACAAACAGATGTTGTAAGTTGTGTGCAATCGTGAATTCACCTTCAGTCTCTCCTATGAGCTCCACAAGCACAGGAAACATCCGAGGAAACATAATCACGACAGATTTGCATCTACAAGCACACTCAAACTTATGCAAAAGTCATCTGTCTGAAGCGCGAACAGTTTTGGGACTAGCCGCTCATCTGCTCTCGATGTGCTGAAATCTGCGCCTCCGGTGGCTCCGCAGAGCAGCTTCCCAGCTCGCCACAGCCTATGAGACACTCCCAGCAGCTCCGGAACGTTCCCTCTGCAGAAGGAGCCTTCTCCACATTAAAACTGCCAAAATGCCGGGCACGGCGGCTCAGTCCTGTAATCTCAGCACTTTGGGAGGGCGAGATGGGAGGATCACGAGGTCCAGAGATCGGCACCATCCTGGCCAACATGGTGAAACTCCGTCTCTACTAAAAAAAAAAAAAATTACAAAAAATTAGCTGGGCGTGGTGGCGCGCGCCTGTAGTCCCAGCTACTCAGGAGGCTGAGGCAGGAGAATCGCTTGAAACCAGAAGGCGGAGGTTGCAGTGAGCCAAGATCGTGCCACTGCACTCCAGCCTGGGCAACAAGAGCGAAACTCCATCTCAAAAAACAAAACAAAACAAAACAAAAACACCTGCCAAAATGACTTGGAATCGTGCATCTGCCATGGGTGACCGACGTGGCTTTCAAGTAGATGAAAAGAAAAGCAAGTTGCTAAAAACAGGTTTCGAGGCCCTGCAGAAGGATGCGCAGAAAAGGGAGCCGGGACGGAGCAGTTTCGGCTGGGGCTCCTGGCCACCGTCGCCCGCCCTGTGGGGTCCCATGTAACAGGGGCTGAGGGCGCGCCCTTCTGCTCCAGGGCCCTACGGACCCCTGCCCGCCTCTGAACACGGCCCACATTTTCCCTTGGGCCTGGGCCTGCCGCGTGACGCTGCCTGGCCTGAAGCTCTGCTCCCCAAGAGCGTCCCGGATCCCACACCTACTCCGGGAACGCGCCTGGCGAACTGCAGCTCTGGGGTGGCCAGGTCCTGGCAGTGGCGGCGGGTGGCCTGGTCCAGGTCTGGTGGCAGCCGGTAGCCCAGGATGGGCGCCAGGCCGCGCTGCAGCGGCGCCAGCTGTGGGTCAAGCTCCGCGCCCCGCCCCCAGGCCTCGCCATGCAGGAGGCAGGTGCGCGCCCACCGCTCCCGCAGCGCCGCCACCTCCAGCGGCCCCCAGCGCGCCCAGCCGCGCCCACAGCGTGCGGTTCAAGTGCGCACAGAGCGCCAGGTCCAGCGCGTTCTAGGCGCTCGCCCTGCACTCCACGCGCGGCTCCAGCGGCTCCGGGCCGAAGGCCGCGCGCCAGTGGGCGGGGACGGCCACCAGGTCATCCAGGCCCCAGCGCAGTGCGGCGTAGGAGCCCCAGGGACTCGTCCAGGTGCTCGGCGATCAGCAGCAGGTCGAAGCGCGCGGCCACCGCTTGCACCCCCGGGGCCAAGCGGCGCGTTGCCACCCTACAAGGCTGCGGCGCGTTGTGGTCGAAGCCTAGGTCCAAGGCCATGAGGTTGTGGCCATGGTGCCTGTCGGGCCGCCTGGGGTCGTAGAAGGCGCAGGAAGTGGCGCAGGATCCAGGCTCCGACGAAGGGAGAGGCCGTCTTGTAAGAAAGCGGACTCCGGGACGAGGGCTGGGTCCCGCAGGGTGGTGAAGGAGGTGTCGCGGGCAGGATGCGTCGCATCTGGGCTGGGAAGGGCCTGTGTGCCCACGAGGGCGGCTGGCTCTGGGGACGCTCCAAGGGCTCCAAGGGCAGCAGTCGCCTTGAGCCCCACCCAGGCAGAGCTTCCATCGCCTGGGCCTCTGGAGCTCTGGCCTGTCCATCCAGAGGCGCCCGGAGGAGGCGAGCCCCACCCTTATATTTGAACTCGGAGCCCCCCACGGACCACTTCCCACAACCGCTAGGACAGGAATGGCCCCCCCAGCGCTCTGCCTGCAGCCACCTCCCCTCCCTGCTCAGGGCACCATACGTCATAATTAAGTTCAAGGGAAGGTACTATGCCTGGATGTGCACCTAAACCAGATTGATATTTCTCTCTACCCAAACATCTCAGTGGAGTAAAGAATAACAAGGCAGCATTGCGGCAAACGTGTCTCGCCTCCCACCATAGGGCGGTTTTTCTCTCATCTCGGAATTGAACAAATGCACAATCGGGTTTTAAACCGAGACATTCAGTTCCCAGGGGCAGGCAGGAGATAGTGGCCTTCCTCCATCTCAGCTGCAAGAGGCTTTCCTCTTTTACTAATCCAGCTCAGCACAGACCCTTTACGGGTGTCGGGCTGGGGGACGGTCAGGTCTTTCTCATCCCACGAGGCCATATTTCAGACTATCACATGGGGAGAAAGCTTGGACAATACCCTGCTTTCAAGGGCAGAGGTCCCTGCGGCTTTCCACAGTGCATTGTGCCCCTGGTTTATTGAGACTGGAGAATGGCGATGACTTTTACCAAGTATACTGCCTGTAAACATTTTGTTAACAAGGCATATCCTGCACAGCCCTAGATCCCTTAAACCTTGGTTTCATACAACACATGTTTTTGTGAGCTCCAGGTTGGGTCAAAGTGGCTGGGGCAAAGTGGCTGGGGCAAAGCTACAAATTAACAACATCTCAGCAAAGCAATTGTTTAAAGTACAAGTCTTTTTCAAAATGGAGTCTCTTACGTCTTTCCTTTCTACATAGACACAGTAACAGTCTGATTTTTCTTTCTTTTCCCTACATGCCAGAGGGAAGATTAAGCATGGAGACAGTCACACAACACTGCCATCTTTTACCCAAATAAATAGTCATCACTTTACAGTCTTGTGCCAAAGCATTATCCATTAGCCAGACCGCCTGAGAAAGGCAAAAGACTCCTGACATCTGGAAATCTTGCAGGCTTTCAAGGCTGCCTATCTGCTTATAAAACAAGGACGTGTCCGTTATAGCTTTAAGTCTGCACTCTATGTCTAGCTCCTAAAACTAGAGTCTGCCAGGTTCCACGCTGATGATGCTCATCTTCCTGGGTACAGAACAAAGACAAGATAAGGTCAACCATTCTTCTGCCACCTGCCATCCTACAAGCCTTCTCCCTGTAAGGAAATATGTAAATTCTAAACCTCCTGAAAACCTGTTTGGATAACGTCGGACACAGACATGTCTGTGACTTGTGTTTTTCCCCAACACATCCTCAAGCTCTGGCTTAATAAAACTTGATCAATTGAGACTCCTGTGTCTGTCACTAATTTTGATCAACAGGTAACACAGTAGCTTCGGGGGGCCACAGATTGTAAACCAAAAAGCATCTGAGACAAGTCTCAATCAATTTGGAAGGTTATTTTGCCAAGGTTCAAGATCATGGTCTGTGACACAGCCCCTGGAAGTCCTGAGAACATGTGCCCAGGTGGTTGGGTCACAGCTTGATTTTGTACATTTTAGGAGGGCAGAAGTTACAGGCAGACATCGATCAATACATGCGAGGTATACACTGCTTCGGTCTGGAAAGGTGGGACATCTGGGGTGGGGTGAGAGGGCTTCCAGGTCATAGGTAGATTCAAAGATTTGCTGCCTGGCAATTGGTTGAAAGAGTTACGTTTTGTCTAAGGAGTTGAAATCAACAGAAAGAAATGCTTTGGGTTAACGTAAGTGGGGGGTTGTGGAAGCCAAGATTCTCGTTTCGCAGATGAAGCATCCAGGTAGCAGGCTTCAGAGACAATAGATGGTAAATGTCTTCTTATCAGTCCTTAAAAGGTGCTAGACTCTCCTGAAAAGATTTAGTAAGAGAAGGAGATTCTCTACAGAATGTAAATTTCCCCCACAAGAGACAGCTTTGCAGGGCCACTTAAAAATACATCAAAGAAATATAGTTTGGGGTAAAATGTGTTGATTTCTTTCAGGGCCTGCTATTTGTCACACGATGCTATACTAGAGCCTGTTCCAGGGGTCTCTCCTGGCTTCTAGTGTTGCTGTCCATCCTGGGTGTTCCGGGTCCTGTACAAACATCACTTGAGACTCTGCCTCCCTCTTCGCATCTTCCCTGTGTGTGTCTGTTTCTGAGTCTCTTCTCCTCTCTGTATAAGGACACCAGTCATTTTGGATTAGGGCCCACCCTAATGACCTCATCTTAACTTGATTATATCTAAAATGGCTGTTTTCAAATAAGTTCACCTTCACAGGTACCAGGGTTTAGGACTTTAAGTATCTTTTTGGGAGAACATAATTCAGCCTAGCACTTGTAGTGTATAATATTGTTCAACATTATTGGACTCCATTTTCTAATAGTTTGTTGAGAATTTTTGTATCTATGCTCATGAGAGACATTGGTCTGTAGTCTTCCTTTTTGATAATGTCTTTATCTGGTTTTGGTATTAGGTTGACGGTAGCCACAGAGAAGGGGTTAGGAGGTGAGCCCTCTGCTCCTGTTTTCTGGAAGAGATTGTGGAAAATTCCTGTAATTCCTCCCTTAAATGTTTGGTGGAATTAACCAGTGAAGCCATCTGGGCTTGGTGGTTTCTGTTTGGGAAACTTATTAATTTTTCATTTATTTAATAGGCCTTCATCTATAATAGATATAGGCCTATTAAAATTATTCCTCCCTGTGGCCAGGATAATCCCAGCTCTTTGGGAGGCAGAGGCCGGCAAATCACGAGGTCAGGAGATCAAGATCATCCTGGCTAACACAGTGAAATCCTGTCTCTACTAAAAATACAAAAAAAATTAGCCAGGCGTCGTGGTGGGCCCCTGTAGTCCCAGCTACTTGGGAGGCTGAGGCAGGAGAATGGCGTGAACCTAGGAGGTGGAGCTTGCAGTGAGCCGAGATCGGGCCACTGCACTCCAGCCTGGGCGACAGAGTGATGCTCCATCTCAAAAACAAAAAAAATTATTCCTCCTTGTGAGTTTTGGTAGTTTGTGTCTTTCAAAGAATTGATCCATTTCATTAAAGTTATATAATTTGTGGACATATATTTTGTGGACATAGTTTTCATAGTATTTTTTATGATTCTTTTAATATTTATGGGATCAGAAGTGGTGACTTCTTTTTCATTTCCGATATTAGTAATTTGTGTTTTATCTCTTCTTTACTTGGTCAGCCTGGCTAGACATTTATCAGTTTTACTGGCTTTTTTGAAAAAGGTTATGAAAAACAAAGTTATGATCCCATAATTTTCTCTCTTGTTTTTCTGTGTTCAATTTTATTGATTTCTGATTTAATTTTTATTATATCTGTTATTCTGCTTGCTTTAGTCTTAAATTGTTATCTTTCTACGGTTTCCTGGGATGGAAACTCAGATTACTGAATTTAGATATTTCTTCCTTTATAACATATGCATATGTCATCTACCTATAGCCCTATCCAGACACTGCTTTTGCTGCATCCCACAAACTTCATGAGTTGTATTTTCATTTTCATTTAGTCAGAATATTAATTTTTATTTACCTTGAGAATTCTTTGACCCATGTGCCATTTTAACGTGTGCTATTTAATTTCCAGATACTTGGGGATTTTCCAGCTGTCTTATTGTTATTTGTTTCTAATTTTATTTAATTGTGGTCTGAAAGATCTTTTGTATTTTTGTTTTTCACATTTGTTAATGTATGGCTTATGGCCCATCATGTGTTCTAATTTTGTGAGTGTTCCATGAGAGCTTAAGAAGAATATGTATCCTCCTGCTGTTGTAATTACATTAGCTCCTCTCACTTTCTTTTGATTAGTGTTGGCATAGTATATCATTCTCTTACTTGACTTTCAACCTATCTAAATCTTTGTTTTTTAAATGAGTTACTTATAGATAACATATAATTGGATCTTGGTTTTTTATCCTCACTGACAATCTGTCTTCTAATTGGTATATTTAGACCATTCACGTTCAACATGATCATTCATATAGTTGGATTAATATGTATCACATTTGTATCTGTTTCCATTCATTAATTCCACTTTTTTTTGTTTCTTCTTTTCACCACAGACACCTCTTTTTACCGTCTACTCTGGTTTTAATGAAGCATTTTATACAATTCCAATTTAGCTCCTCTATTAGGCCATCACTAGGGTATCAAAACAATATGTTTATATTTTTAAAAATTTTAGTGGTTGTCCTAGAGCTCCCAATATACAATTTTAACTAATGTAAGTTGAACTTTGAATAGCACTCTATTGCTTCATGTGAAGCATATGTACCTTAAGCAGAGCGTTTTCAATTCATTTCTATGTAAGTGTTCCCAATCTGTATGAGTCAAGACACAGATGGCCTGAATAGCACTAACAATCACCTTGATCTTACTGACATTTCTGGAATAACCCATCTAATGTGTAGGATATGCATTATTCTCAAACTCTCATGGAACACTCATCAAAGTAGACCACATTCTAGGCCATAAAACACACATAAACAAACATAAAAAATAAAAACACAAAGGATCTTTCAGACCACAGTGGAATAAAATTAGAAGTCAACAACAGTAAAATAGCTTTCCCCAAATATCTGAAAATTAAACAGCATAGTTTTAAATAGCACATGGATCAAAGAATTATTATCAAGATAAATGATAATTAATATTTTGAACTAAATGAAAATACCACTTATCAAAATTTGTGAGATGCAGGAAATGCAATGCTTAGAGGAATATTAACAGCATTAAAATGCACATATTATAAAGAAAGAAGTATCTAAATTCAACAACCTAAGATTCCATCTCAGGAAACCAAAAAGAGAACAATTTAAGGCTAAAACAAGCAGAATAACAAAAATAATAAAAACTAGATCAGAAATCAATGAAACGTACAATGGAAAAAAGTAGAGAAAAATCACTGAAACCAAAAGCTTTTTAAAGGAGATCAATAAAATTGGCACAAACTTCAAGCCAGACTGCACCAGAAAAAAAGAGAAGACACAAATTACTAATATCAGAAATGAAGAAGGAATCATCACTACTGATTCTTTGGACATTAAAAGAATAATAAGGGAATACCATGACCACTCTAAGTCTGCAAATCTGATAACTAAACAAAATGAACAAATTCCTTGAAATATCAAAAATCAAAAATCACAAAAAAAGAAAAAGATTATCTGAATTACCATGTCTACATGTATATAATAAAGAAGTTGAATGAATAATTAATGATTTCAACAACAACCAAAAAACCACACTACTTTCAGATAGTTTCACTGGTGAGTTCTACTAAACATTTAAGGAAGGTAAAATTAATATTAATTCTCCATAATCTCTTCCAATAAAGAGAAGTAGAGAAAACACTTTTTACTCATTCTACGCTGCTAGCATTACTCTAACACCAAAGGAGACAAAGAAAACTACAAACCCGTATCTCTTATGAACACACACACAAAACTCCTCAACAAAATATCAAGTCAGATCCAACCATATAAAAAATAAATTATATACTGCTACCCAGATATCCAAGGTTGTTTCAATACTTGAAAATTATTCTAATCACCATAGCAACAGGCTAAAGAAAAATTATATGATTATATCAAATGATTTAGAAAAAGCATTTACCGAATCCTACATCCATTCACGAAAAATTCTCAGCAAATTAGGAATAGAGATGCTGTTTCTCAACTTGATAAAGCTCATCTACAAGCAAACTTACAGCTACAAGGAAACATCACACTTAATGGTGAGAAGCTGGTCACTTTCCCACTAAGATCACAAACAAGGCAAGGATGTCCCTGTTCACCACATCCACCCAATATTGCACTGGAATTCCTAGCATATGAAACAATACAAGAAGAAGAAATGAAAGGTATATATATTGGAAAGAAAGAAATAAAAATGAAGAAATAAAGGAGAGTAGTTATTTTTTACTAACAATGCTGAAACAAACAGAAGTCTATGTGAAAGTAAACCTAGACATGAGCCTAACACTTTCTCCCCAAATTAACCCAAAATGGATCATAGACGTCAGTGTAAAATGCAAAAGTATAAAATGTCTAGAAGAAAACAAAGGAGGAATTCTGTGTGACCCTGTGTTTGATGATGTTTTTGGATACTACTCCAAAAGCATAATTCATGAAAGAAAAATTAACTTTGGATATTAATAAAATTTTCTGCCAGCAAAAGATATTGTTAACAAAATATAAAGACAGTTCATGGAATGGAAGAAAAATCTTTGCAAAATACATATCTGATAAAGGACTTATATTCAAACTATACAAAGAATTATTAAAATTTAGTAAGAAAACAACCCAAATTAAAAATGAACAAAAGACCAGAACAGACAACTAATCAGAAAAGATACAGAGATACCAAATATGCATATGGAAGTGCATATTTGTCAAATGTACAATTCCATATGCATATTTGATATACATAATTGCATAATTCATTAGAGAATTAAAAATTAAAATAATAACACACCTATTCGAATGGCTAAAATCCAACAACCTGACAATACCAAATGTTGATGAGCATGCAGACCAATAGGAACTCTCACCCATTGATGGTGGGAATGCAACACAGTACCACCACTTTGGAAGATAGTTTGGCAGTTTCTTACAAAGCTAAACATAGTCTTATCATATGACCAGGCTATCACACTCCTAATGATTTTCCCAACTGATTTGAAAACTTTATGTCCACACAAAAACCTGCATGTGAATTTTCATAGCAGCTTCATTCATAATCACCAAAAATTAGAAGCAACAAAGATATCCTTCAACAGGTGAATGAATAAGCAAACTTTGGTACATCCATACAATGGAATATTATTCAGTAATAAAAATAAATTAGCTGTCAAGCCACAGAAAGACATGGAGACACCTTAAATGCATATTGATAAATGAAAGAAGCTAGTCTGAAAGGTGAGATACTATACAGTGGTTATATAGCATATATCAATAATTATGATATAACATGGAAAATGTCAGTGGTTGTCAGGGATTTGAGGGGAAAGAAGAAAGTTAAAAAGGTGAAGCAAAGGAATTTTTAGGACAATAAATCTATTCTTTAAGTACTATATTCTGTATAATGCTATAATGGTGGATACTTGACATTATGCAATTCTCAAAATCCATAGTACTTTACAGAATAAAAGATAAATGTTAACATATGCAAAATGTTAAAAAGTCATTTAGGAGGTTGGAGGCTCTCAGGAAAGAATGCAGACTATGACAAAAACATCTAACTGTATTACAAGTGTATAAAACAACCTCACTGAAGGGAGTGGAAAGAAAAGGTGCTGTCCTAAGTAACCTTGGAAATGAGTGTTGCTGCAAGACTGAAGGCAAAGGACACCGCACATAAGCACTGTACTCTACCTGATAATGTCATTTCCCACAGGTGTGAGGGTGAACAATTCTTATGCCACTATATGTGTATGCTAAGGTTGGACAGTTAGGCTAATGGATGGCAGATGGTGGGTGCCAGGTTTCTTACTGGGTGGGATAAGTAAGGGAAGGAAGCTAGAATAATCTACATGGTAATAGATTTGGAAACATCAAATGAAGTCATGATTACTTAGAGAAATATTTATAAATATATGTATATACATGGGCTAGAATACACACATATATTTCCTCATTGTGTCAGCAGAGAGAGCCTAAACAAATCAGCACCTCAATAGCAACAAGCATACCTGGCTCCCAGATCTTGATTCCTTTTTTTTTTTTTTAGATGGAGTCTTGCTCTGTTGCCCAGGCTGGAGTGCAGTGGCATGATCTCGGCTCACCACAACCTCCACCTCCCAGGATCAAGTGATTCTTGTGCCTCAGCCTCCTAAGTAGCTGGGATTACAGATGTGGGCCACTACACCTGGCTAATTTTTGTATTTTTAGTAGAGACAGGGTTTCACCATGTTGGCCAGGCTGGTCTTGAACTCCCAACCTCAAGTGATCCATCCACATGGACCTCCCAAAGTGTTGGAATTACAGGTGTGAGCCACCATGCCCGGCCCAGATCCTGATTTCTAAGACCACTCTCCAACAAAAGGAGCCAAGATTTCTTGGAGAAATGGCTGACGCTAGGACCGGGGCTAGAAATATAAAAGATGAGCCTAAAGCATCTTGTAGTGCCAGAAAGTTAGGAAGCGCTGGACACAAAAACCCACACTGGTGGCAGCATGTCAGAGAGACACAGGAGCCAACCGAAAGAGCTCCCCGGTGGCCAAGATTGGAATAGAGTTAACAAAACAAATAAAATAATATTTAATCACAGCCCAAAGTATAAAAAAAAAATCCATGAATCCATGCTGATATAAATTAATTGTTGAATAAATAAGTTAATGGGGTAGAAGAAACAAAAGTCCTGTGTGGAAAAATTCTAAATATTTTATGATGCTACTCTTCCCTCAAGGAGAGGAAGCATAACTTCCCACTCCTAAACTGTGGGTTGCACATGAAGACTTCCTTCTAAAGAATACAGTATGGAAAGGAGGGCGGGGAAAGAGTCACTTTACAGTGGAGAAAACTCACCACACTACCTCAAGGTCAACATCAACAGGCATAAACGATGTTGATATGATGTCAATAGTATGTACCCTTGATATAATGTGACAAAAATGGTACTTTACTTCTGTAGTCTTCTCCCCAAAACCCATCATTTCAGTCTTATAATGAAAAAAGTCAGATAAATTCCAATAAAATTACATTTTACAACATAGCTGAGCAGTTGCTCTGAGAGCCCCCAGCTAAACTGGGGTTCAGTACCACAGCAGCTAGCAACCCTGCCCTAACAGAAAATGAAGAGGGTCTGGACATGGGTGTTTACGGTATCCTTTTTTTTTTTTTTTGAGATGGAGTTTTGCTCTTGTTGCCCAGACTGGAGTGCAGTGGTGTGATCTCGGCTCAGTGCAACCTCTGCCTCCCAGGTTCAAGCAATTCTCCTGCCTCAGTCTCCTGAGTAGCTGGGATTACAGGCATGCACCACCACACCTGGCTAATTTTGTATTTTTAGTAGAGACAGGGTTTCTCCACGTTGCCAGTCTGGTCTTGAACTCCCGACCTCAGGTGATCTGCTCACCTCGGCCTCCCAAAGTGTTGGGATTGCAGGTGTGAGCCACCGTGCCTGGCCTACGGTATCCTTTCATGGGATACTTCTATCACCTGGAAGACAACCTAATACCTAGTGTCTGACCCGTGACCAGGGAGGTTCCCTGCACTGGAAACTTGTTTATACTGGCAGATAGCTTAGTGGCTCTTGTCTGACTCATGTCTAGCTTATGTCTGCCTGATCTTCATTCTGTGTCTGCCTGACCATCACTCTGATGCTGGGAGCCTGACCTTGTGTTCTTCTGGTGGAAGGTGCAAATTCAGTACACCACCACGATATGAAATATGTTCAAAGATTTATTACAAATAGATCTTGGACAGTAAGAGCACAGTTAGGAGGGAAGTCCTTCATCCTCCAGCCACTTGAAGTTCATGGGGAAATGTCTGAAAGGTTCATTTGAAAGAAGCCACAGGAAAGCAGGGAGCCCAGTCTGCTGGGTGTGGAAGATGCCTCTAAGTTCATTTTTGTTTGTTTGGTTTTGGTTTTGAAGATCTTGTTGCATACCAAACTTCTAAGTTCTCTCTAGCCACTGGCTTCAACCATTTGGATGTTCTACTTCTAATGCCTAGGGAGCAAACATTGCTGTGGCATTCTCATTACATCAGCACTCCTCAAAACTGTCAAGGCCATCAAAAACAAGGAAAGTCTGAGAACCTGTCACAGCCAAGAAAAGCTTAAGGAGTCATGACAGCTAAATGTAATGTGATAGCCTGGATGACCTGCTGGAACCGAAAAAGTGTGTTAAATGAGACATAAATATAAACAAAAAAATAGATAAAAACTAAACTATCAGAATAAACTACCACATTAGATAATAATCAATATTTGTACATCAATTGTAATAAATGTACCATATCGACATAAAATGTTAATGATAGGGAAAACTGGGTGCAGAAGATATAAACAAACAATTTATGTTGGCAGATTTGTGGCTCTTGTTCAACCCACGTCCAGTTTATGTCTCCCTGATCATCACTCTGGGAACTATTTGTACTATCTTCTCAATTTTTCCATAAATCTAAAACTATTCTTTAAAATAAATTCTATATAAAACAAACAAAACAGAAGGAAATACACCATGACCAAGTGGAATTTATTCCAAGTATGCAATACTGGTTTAAAATTAGAAAGTCAATTAATATAATCCATCACATCAACAGGCTAAAGAAGAAAAATTATGTCACAACAATAGGTGCAGAAAAAGCATTTGACAAAATCCAAAACCCATTCATAATTTAAAATCCTGAGTAATCTAAGAATAGAGGAGAAACTTCCTCAACTTGATAAAGAATATCTACAAAAAAACCAAAAAACAACCTACAACTAATATTGTATATAATGGCGAGAAACTAGATTTCCTGCTAAGATCAGGAGCAAGGATGTTCCCTG
Organism: Pan troglodytes; assembly: GCF_028858775.2. Taxonomy (NCBI): domain Eukaryota; kingdom Metazoa; phylum Chordata; class Mammalia; order Primates; family Hominidae; genus Pan; species Pan troglodytes. Next base: position 142,932,723 of record NC_072411.2, on the reverse strand, counting down.
TCAGCACTGCTTTTCTACATTGTACTGGAAGTCTTAGCTAACGTGATATGAAGAAAAAGAAATAAAAAGTATATAGATTGGGAAGGAATAAATAAAATTCTTTATTTGCAGACGACATGATCATTTATGTAAAAAAAAAAAAAAAGGACAAAAAAAACCCTCCTAGAACTAACAGGTGATGTAGTGTCCCCACCAAACCCCTTGTTGAATTGTAATTCTCAGTGTTGGGAATTACAACAGTGGGGCCTGATGGGAGGTGATTGGATCATGGGGTAGATCCTTCATGAATGGTTTAGCACCATCCCCCCTGCCTTGGTACTGTATAGTGAGTGAGTTCTCACAAGATTTGGTTGTTTAAAAGTGCGTGGCACACTCCCCTCTCGGTCCTGCTCCTGCCATGTGAGATGCCTGCTCCCGCTTTGCCTTCTCCCATGAGTAAAATCTCTCTGAGGCCTCCCCAGAAGCAGATGCCACCATACTTTCTATACAGCCTGCAGAACTATGAGCTAATTAAACCTCTTCTTTATAAATTACCCAGTCTCAGGTATTTCTTTATAGCCATGCGAGAACTGACTAATACAGGTGATTACAGCAAGGTTGCAGGATACAACATTAACATACAAAAGTTGGCCAGGCGTGGTGCCTCACGCCTGTAATCCCAGCACTTTGGGAGGCCGAGGCGGGCAGATCATGAGGTCAGGAGATCGAGACCATCCTGCCTAACACGGTGAAACCCCGTCTCTACTAAAAGTAAAAAAAATTAGTCGAGTGTGGTAGTAGTCCCAGCTACTCAGGAGGCTGAGGCAGAAGAATGGTGTGAACCCAGGAGGCGGAGCTTGCAGTGAGCTGAGATTGTGCCACTGCAGTCCAGCCTGGGCGACAGAGCAAGACTCCATGTCAAAAAAAAAAAAAATACAAAAGTCAATCGCTCTTCTATATACCAGCAATGGACAAGTGGAATGTGAAATTAAAGACATATTACCATTTACTTTAGCGTCCCTCAAAAATTAAATACTTAGTTATAAAGCTAACAAAATATGTATATGACCTATATGATGAAAACTACAAAACTCTCATGAAATAACTTTTTAAAAACTAAAGAAATGGAGAGATACTTCATGCTCATGGACAGGAAGCCTCAATATTATTAAGATGTCACTTCTTCTCAACTTGATGTATAGATTCAATACAACCCCAATCAAAATCCCAGCAAGTAATTTTGTGGATATCAACAAATAAATTCTAAAGTTTCTGTGGAGGCCAGGCACGGTGGCTCACGCCTGTAATCCCAGCAATTGGGAGGCCAAGGCGGGCAGATCATTTGAGGTTAGCAATTCGAGACCAGCCTGGCCAACATGGTGAAACTGCATCTCTACTAAAATACAAAAAAATTAGCCAGGTGTGGTGGTGCTGAGGAGGCTAAGACAGGAGAATTGCTTGAACCCGGGAGGCGGAAGTAGCAGTGAGCTGAGATTGCACCAGTGCACTCCAGCCTGGGTGACAGAGTGAGACTCCATCTCAAAAATAAATAAATAAATAAACAAACAAACAAATAAATAAATAAATAAAGTTTATGTGGAGAGGCAAAGGACTCAGAGTATTAATACAATACCGAAGGAGAAGAACAAAGCCAGAGAACTTACTCAACTTCAAGACTCACTATGAAGCTACAGTAATCAAGGCAGCGTGGTACTGGTGAACAAATAGACAAAAGATGAATGGAACAGAATAGAGGCCCGTAATAGACTCACATAAATATAGTCAATGGATCTTTGACAAAGGAGCAAAGGAAATACAATAACAAAAAGATAATCCCTTCAACAAATGATACCAGAACAACTGGACATCCATGTGTAAAAAAAAAAAGAATCTAGACAGACTTTACACTTTTCACAAAAATAAACTCAAAATGGATAACATCCTTAAATGTAAAACACAAAACTATAAACCCTTAGAAACTAACATAGGAGAAATTCTAGAGGATCTTGGGTTTGGTGATGACTTTTTAGACACAACACCAAAGACAATAGCCATGAAAGAAAGAAAAGGTAAGTTAGACTTTGCTGAAATTAAATATTTCTGCTCTATAAGAGACATTGTCAAGAGAATGGAAATGCAAGCCACAGACTAGGAATGACATGTCTTTGCAAATGATTTATCTGATAAAGGACTCTCATCCAAAATATACAAAGAACTCCTAAAACTCGAAAATAAGAAAACAAACGACCCAATTAAAAGATGGGCCAAAGACCTTAACAGATACCTCAGCAAAGAAGATAAACAGACAGTAAATAAGCATACGAAAAGATGCTCCACATCATATGTCATCAGGGAAATGAAAATTAAAACAACAACATGCCACTACACACTTATTAGAATGGTCAAAATCCAGAACACTGACAACACCAAACGCTGGTGAGGATGCAGAGCGACAAGAAGGCTCATTCACTGGTGGTAGGAATACACAATGACACAGCCACTTTGGAAGACAGCTTGGCACTTTCTTACGAAACTAAATATACTCTTACCATATGATCCAGCAATCATGTACCTTGGTATTTATCCAAAGGACTTGAAATCTCATGTCCACCCAAAAACCTGCAAACAGACATTTATAACAGCTTTATTCATAAATGCCAAAACTTGGAAGCAATCAAGATGTCCTTCAGTAAGTGAATGCATAAATTCGGACAATGAAAATAAGATTGACCTTAAGCAAGACTAAGCAAAAAGAACAAACCTGGGTAGATATCCAGTAGTGGGATTGCTGGATCAAATGGTGGTTCTACTTTTAGTTCTTTAAAGAATCTCCACACTGTTTTCCATAGCGGTTGACCTAGTTTACATTCCCACCAGCGGTGTAGAAGTGTTCCCTCTTCACCACATCCACACCAATATCTACTATTTTTGGATTTTTTATTATGGCCATTCTTGCAGGAGTAAGATGGTATCACATTGAAGAAATGAAGTCATTATATGAAAAAGATACTTGCACACGCATGTTTATAGCAGCACAATTCGCAATTGCAAAAACGTGGAACCAACCCAAATGCCCATCAATTGAGTGGTTAAAGAAACTGTGAAATATATATATATATATATGGATGGAATACTACTCAGCCATAAAAAGGGATGAATTAATGGCATTCGCAGTGGCCTGGATGAGATTGGAGACTATTATTCTAAGTGAAGTAACTCAGGAATGGAAAACCAAACATTCTGTGTTCTCACTCACAAGTTGGAGCTAAGCTATGACGATGCAAAGGCATAAGAATGACTCAAAGGACTTTGGGGACTCAGAGGGAAAGGGTAGGAAGGGGGTGATGGATAAAAGGCTACAAATTGGGTTCAATATATACTGCTCGGGTGATGGGTGCACCATAATCTCACAAATCACCACTAAAGAACTTACTCATGTGACCAAACACCACCTGTTCCCCAGTAACCTGTGGAAATAAAAAATTTTAAAAAATACTATTGGCATTAAAAAGAAATGAGCTATGAAGGCATGAAAAGACATGGATAAACCTTAAATGCATATTACTAAGTGAAAGAAGCCAATCTGAAAAGGCTATATATTATGTGATTCAAATATATGACATTCTGGAAAAGGCAAAGCTATGGAGACAGTAAAGAGATCAGTGGTTGCCAAGGCATGGGGAAGGCAGGAGATGGATGAATAGGTGGAGCACAGAGGAGTTTTAGGTAGGATGCTCTATACGATACTGTCATAGTAAATACATGAGGTAGGATGCTCTATATGATACTGTCATAGTAAATACATGAGGTGGGATGCTCTATATGATACTGTCATAGTAAATACATGAGGTAGGATGCTCTATATGATACTGTCATAGTAAATACATGAGGTAGGGTGCTCTATATGATACTGTCATAGTAAATACATGAGGTAGGATGCTCTATATGATACTGTCATAGTAAATACATGAGGTAGGGTGCTCTATATGATACTGTCGTAGTAAATACATGTCATTGTACATTTGTCAAAACCCATAGAATGTACAACATAGAATGACCCTTAATGTAAGACATGGGCTTTGGGTGATAATGATATATCAATGTAGGTTCATTAATTGTAACAAACATGTCACACTGGTGATAGATGTGGGCAATGCGGAGGCTAGGCATGTGTTGGGGGGAGGGAGTATATGGGAAATCTCTGTATCTTCTGCTCAATTTTTCTGTGAACCTAAAATGGCTCTAAACAATAAAATCTATTAAAAATGAAGTATATTTTAAAAATCAGAGGGAAAAAACAGTAAACAGAAAATAAAATGGCAGGATTAAGCCCTGTTATGTCAGTACTTACATAAAATGTAAATGGACAAATATACCAATTTAAAGATATTGGCAGAATGGATACAAAAACATGATCCCAATACACACTGTGTTTCAGAAACTCATTTCAACTGTAATTATTATATAAGTAGGCTGAAGATAAAAGGATGGAGAAAGATAGACCATGAGAACATGAACAAAATCAAGTAATCATGGCTCTATTAATACAGATAGAACCTTCAGAGCAAAGAAATTACCAGGGACAATTACTCATGTGCATGCAGCAAACAGAAGAACTGTACCATTATCCTTCCCTCACGGAAAGACTTGTATAATTGCATGCATTCTCCCCGACCCCCTCCTCCCCAGCTCCCCAGAAAAGCAGAGGAATCTCCCCAGCAGGGACCCTCCCTTGGCCCCTCATGTTCAGTGTGAGCATACACCAGCCCTTGGTGCCTATAGCTTCTTTCTTTTTGGAAAACCAGTGTTTCAATTGCCTGTTTCAATTCTTTCTCAAGCCATTGCTCTGAAGATGAGTGTGTTTCTTGATGTGAAGAAATGTAACTCAGCAGTGCACACTGGCATGAAAGCTTCTGTTCCAGCTCTTTTACAGCACTCTGTGCATTTGCATGTACCACTGGGCAAGCAAAGCCCAGCCCAGAGTCAGTGTCTGTTCCTTTCAGGACCTATTTGTAGGCTTCTGGGGCTACAGAATCAATTCTACTTGCCAGCTATGTGCAGGGCCTCCCCCTTACCCCCCTCTGCTTCCAGGTAAATCTGCCCTGCAGCCATCTGCAGTCTCTGTCTCTGTATCAGCAGATAGTTGCATCTCATGGCTCAGAGGGTGTGTTGAGGGGGAGGACATGTTTAGGTGCAGCCCATCCCTGCACCGCTGCAGCCCCCACATCCACGGCTTCCATGGGCCCTTGTGGCCACCCCAAGTGAATGCACCAGGACTCCCATTTGCCAGTTCCGATCACCTTCTGATCCTGGAAGGGGTTCTTCTGATGGATATTGTCATGTTCTACTTTAATGCACCCCTGAAACTCCCACGGTGATTTTCACGGGGCCCTTTCTTTAATAGACTAGTTTTCCACTGGCTATCTGCAATCACATGGCCATATCACTGGCCACCCCTTATGAGTCAGTAAAAACCCAAACAGGAAAACCACATGCAAGTCAGCCCACTGAGCTAGTTTGATTTTTCCTTCTTCAATCAGAGAATCATGCCTGTAATCTCAGCACTTTGGGAGGCAGAGGAGGAAGAATCACTTGAGCTCAGGAGTTTGAGACCAACCTGTACAACATAGCCAGACCCCATCTCTAAAAAAAAATTTTAAAACTTAGCCAGGTGTGGTGGCGGGTGCCTGTAGTCCCAGCTACTAGGGAGGCTGAGGCAGGAGGATCACTCAAGCCTGGGAGTCTGAGGCTGCAATGAGCAGTGATCACACCACTGCACTCCAGCATGGGTGACAGAGCAAGACCCTGTCTCAAAACACAAACAAAAAAACCAAAACAAAACAGAGGGACAGCCTTCCAAACAGGATGCTCCCCATTCTGCCTGAACCTGCTGTCCATAAACCAAGCAGCTTCCTGCTGATCCGTTGGGCACTGTTTTCATGGTGACAGCATCTGGCAGCTCCTCAGAGGATTCCAACGTCTGTCCTCGGGGAAAAGAGGCTCTGCTCATGGGGTGATGAGCTCCTCCTACCTTCCCCCAGGAGCATGTACCTGTACCTGAATACATAAATTAAATAAAATTTCCATTTTATTCTGGAATTCTTTTGGGCACTGACCTCTCCATGGGAGTGTTTCTCTGGCATTGCTTAAGACATTCTGGGTATTTCAGGTTCTGGGGTTATTTTATGTCCTTCAGTCATAGGAACAGTCTTAATCAAAGCTCAGTAACCCGCAAATTGTCTCTCAAACAGAAATTTCCAGTCCAAAATCACACTTCTCGCTGCTGGATGGTGCTCACAGGCTTGACTGTGAGTCCTGGTCTGCCTCACACAGGGCTGGACCATACAGAGAATGTGTGCCTGCACTCCTGCTTCTAACAGGGCATTCATTCAAGTGGTAAGCCCTTTTTGTCCACCAGCTGTTTAATACTGTTTGAAATTAATGACCTCTGTGGGCTTGGACAACGTTATTGGCTCCATTTAGCATGCCCAGCCAATATTGGCTGAAAGGTAGACTTACCTGTTGATATGGTTGATATGGTTTGACTGTGTCCCCACCCAAATCTCATCTTGAATTGTAACTCCCACAATTCCCACATGTCATGGGAGGAACCCGGTGGGAGGTGATTGAATGATGAGAGCAGGTCTTTCCATGATAGTGAATGAGTCTCACGATATCTGATGGTTTTAAAAATGGGAGTTTCCCTGCACAAGCTCTGTCTTTGCTTGCTGCCATCCACGTAAAACATGACTTGCTCCTCCTTGCCTTCTGCCAGGATTGTGAGGCTTCCCCAGCCATGTGGAACTGTAAGTCCATTAAACCTCTCTTTCTTTTGTAAATTGCCCAGTCTCAGGTAGGTCTTCATCAGCAGTGTAAGAATGGACTAATACACCTGTCTTCTGTTTTACATGTGACCTAAGGGAAGCATCTCCCAGCCAGATGCAGTATCTACCCCCATGACACATTCAGGTGCAGCAGGTGCAACCATGTCACATAAAATCTGCTCAAACATTCCGATATTCATCTGAACTTTCACCTTCATCCCATCAACCTTTGCTTCCTGCACCCTCCCACCCCAGCTGTAGCTTCTACAGAGACTTCACCAATAGGTTTGGAATCACAGTAGGAGAACACCTGTTGCTGTGTATTTATCTCGAAGCAAAAACACCATGATGACCAGCGTTTGATCCCCACATACCAAGGTGTTCTGCAGTAAGGTCTGTAGACATTGCCTGCAGCAGAGAGAACCCTTCAAAAAGACGTCTATCTAACCTGCTCAGCGGTCACATGTCTTGGCAAGAACGTCTGAAGATGTGACCAGCTGCACACGTTCTATCCCACAAGCTTGCTAGATAAAGGATACTTTCTGGCCGGACGTGACTGACTCACACCTGTGATCCCAGCACTTTCAGAGGCTGAAGCAGGCGGATCACTTGAGGTCAGGAGTTTGAGACCAGCCCGGCCAACATGGTGAAACCCCATGTCTACTAAAAATACAAAAATTAGCCAGGTGTGGTGGCACATGCCTGTAATCCCAGCTACTTGGGAGGCTGAGGCAAAAGAATCACTTGAACCCAGAAGGTGGAGGTTGCAGTGAGCTGAGATTGCACCACTGCACTCCAGCCTGGGTGACAGAGGGAGACTCCATCTCAAAAAAAAAAAAAAAAAAGAATGCTTTCTGGAGGACAAGTGGCTCACAGCCACCTGAGACGTGGCTTCTCTTCATAAGTCCCTTTTTTTTTTTTTTTTTTTTAAGATGGAGTCTCGCTCTGTCGCCCAGGCTGGAGTGCAGTGGCGCGACCTTGGCTCACTGCAAGCTCCGTCTCCTGGGTTCACGCCATTCTCCTGCCTCAGCCACCCGAGCAGCCAGGACTACAGGTACCTGCCACCACACCTGGCTAATTTTTTTGTATTTTTAGTAGAGACAGGGTTTCACGTGTTAGCCAGGATGGTCTCGATCTCCTGACCTGGTGATCTGCCTGCCTCGGCCTCCCAAAGTGCTGGGATTACAGGCGTGAGCCACATAAGTCCCTATTCTATATTTCTTTCTGAGAAGCTGTATTTGTCAGCCTCTTTCTTCGGCCTCTCAGCTCCGGGGGCCTTTGGGGGTAGGTTTGCACTGACCTGCTCTCCACGGAGCAATCTCAGTGCACGGGGCTCTCGTGTCGAGGAGTCCCAGAAACATTTCTTCTCCATCCCCTGAGCATTTTACCCACTCATGGGTGTACAGCATTGGGTCCCCAGCCAGGGGCCAGGCCAAGGGATGCTGACCCTCTCATCAATCAAGCCCTTATCTTGATTGGATTGCAGGAGCATCACTCTAGGTGACTGGAGGCCAACTTGCTCATGGCCATCTTTGCCTTCTAATGTTTTCTATTTCTCCAAACTGGATGAACGTAGGTTTAGGCCCTTTAGTTTGGGGCAAGCAGGAGCTCCCAGCAGTTCCAGTTTCTGAGAGTGCTGTCATAAGAGCGTTGTTTTACCCCATTAACGTCTGCTTTGCTCTGCTCATGTCGGTCTTTCCTTCTTTCTTTCTTTTTCTTTTTTTTTCTTTGATGGAGTTTTGCTCTTGTCACCCAGGCTGGTGTGCAATGGCGTGATCTCAGCTCACTGCAACCTCCGCCTCCTGGATTCAAGTGATACTTGTGCCTCAGCCTCCCGAGTAGCTGGGATTACAGGCTCCCACCGCCACACCTGGATAATTTTTGTATTTTTAGTAGAGACAGAGTTTCACCATGTTGGTCGGGCAGGTCACGAACTCCTGATCTGGGATTAGAGGCGTGAGCCCCCGCGCCCAGGCTTATTATTATTATTTTAATTAGAAATGAGGTCTTGCTATGTAACCAGGCTGGTCTCAAACTCCTGGCCCCAAGCGGTCCTCCCAACTCAGCCTCCCAAAGTGCTGGGATTACAGGCATGAGCCACTGAGCCCGGCCATGTTCTTCCCATTTCTTAATAACTGCTGAAGGATGTTCACCTGCTGGGATGGGCTCCTTCACTCTCCCACCTGACTTTCCTCATTCTTTTGCAAAGCAGTCTAAATTTCCCCACAATCTGCTGTTTCAACATAACTTTTTCCTTTGGCCCTGAGGCCAGCGACTATAGCTTGGACCTCCCAGAACCCAGGATTGGTGCAATGTCAGGATTCAGCCCAACATCTTCCTTACCTTTCCCTCTAACCTTCCCATCGGTCATGGCCCCGAGGCAACCACCTCGGCCTCACTACCCATTGGCTCAGGCTCAGAACCTCTCTCTTGCTTTCATTTCAGCTTTTACAGAAACAATAACTCACAGTGGACCCATATGAAGTGCCACTAGTGATGCTGGAAGTGCCCAAGAAGCAGAGAAAAGTCATGACATTACAAGAAAAAAGTTGAATTGTTGGATACGTACTGAGGTCTGCAGGTGCGGTTGTGCCATTTCAGAGAGACAATTCATCTTGTAAACAGATGATAGAAAACTTAATGATATTGATAAATACAGTACAGTACTGTAAATGTATTTCCCCCTCTTTATGATTTTCTTAATAATAGTTTATTTTCTCTAGCTTACTTTATTGGAAGAATACAGTTTATAATACCTATAACATACCAAATAAGTGTTATTTATGTTATCAGTAAGGCTTCAGGTCAACAGTGGGCTGTTAGTAGTTAATAGCCTACTGTTGTAAGTGTCTCCGTGGTAATAGCCTATCATTGTAATTGTCAGAAATGAGAGTGGTCTTGAGGACTGTTTTCTCTGCCTTTACAGTTTGATAAAATTCTTGCAGCTGAAAGTGGAATTCACTAGAATGACCCTGACTCGCTGACAAATGTGGCATGGAAAAAGGAGCAATGAGAGGGCAGGGGATGAAGGATCTCTCTTTTACTTCCACCCTCTCTTAACTTTTGTTTTAGCTTTTAGGGAACACAATAACCAAGAGATTGCATATGTAGCTTGGTTTTTGTTACTTTGTATTTCCTTATTCATCCGGCCAGCCAGTTCCTGGGGATTTGGATCCATCATTTCCAAATTCTGTTGGAAACTTTTACCTCCTGTAACTGACCACAGCAGGGCTGCAGCTCCATACCACACGTGACCCATGGCCATCCAGAAATCAGAGGTCCTTCATCCCCTGCCCTCTCATCAATCCTTTTCCCAAACCACACGTTTTAGTGAGTCGGGGTCATTCTAGTGAATTTCACTTCCAATTCCAACTCCAACTCCAAGAGCTTTAGCCAAATGTGACGACAGAGAAAACAGTCCTCAAGAGCACTCTCACTTCTGACACCAATTACAAGTTCCAGGAACCCCACACCACCCTCAGGTTCTGTAATTTGATAGAAAGACTCATAAAACTCACCGAAAGCTGTTATAGTTGTGGTTACAGTTTATCACAGAGGAAGGACACAGTTTCAAGTCAGCCAAGGAAGCTGCACACAGGGCAGAATCCAGGAGAACAAGGGGCTTCTGTTGTCCTCTCCCCGTGTGGTCAGGCCAGTTTTGCTCTCCTGGCATGTACGTGTGGTGACACACCTGCAGCACGGCCAGCTGGGGAGGCTCACTTGATGCTCTCTGCCCAGAGCTTTTACAGGGGCTCCAATATGTAGGCATGATTGATTGATTGGTTGACTGACTGATTGCTCACATAGTTGACCTTAGACTCCAGCCCTCAGGAGGTTGAGATGTGTGACCAAAAGCCCCTACCCTAAATCACATTGTCGGTCTTTCTGGTGGTTAGCCCCCACCTAAATACTATCAAGTGTGGCCTGCCGCCACCCTAAATCACCTGGTTAGACTATCTGGCATTATCCAAGGCAAACAAAGGTAAACAAAGACACTCCTATCAGTCATGACATTCTAAGGGCTTAGACATGACCTTCCAGAAGCCAAGGGAAGGGCTAGACATCTTTTTGGATAAGGTTAAATTCTTTACTGCACAACGTGTGAGATTAAAATTATGGAAGAAGGAGTTTAGGATTCCCAGAGCATCCTCATGTCCCTGATGCTGCACGGGGTGCATCTGCCAGAGGCCCCTCACGGTGATGGAAGCCTGAGGAGCAGGAGCACCTGGCTGTGGCAGGTGAGGTCTGGGTTCCAGGGCCCAGGGTGGACCACACATCCCAGGCCCAGGAGCCAGAACCTCACGTGGGCCCACCCCAGAGGCCAGGCACCAGAACTCAGGCTGTGGATCCTGTGTTCCCGGAACCACCTACAGTTTGGCTGCCTTGATCCAACCCTCCCACAGGAAAGGGCGCTGCTGACCCAGCTCCATCCTCTCCTCATCCCCTTGCCACATATTAGAGGGTCCTAAGGGTTCTGGGGTGCAGCTCCTAGGAAGAGGACTCTGTCCTTTTCCAGATTCCAGAAAGGGAGGAAGACACTGCTCGGAGACTTCCCCCGTGAGGGTGCCCTGGCCCAGAATCTCCTCCACTGAAGAGCAGAGAAATGCGCCTACACCAAGAGCTGTCCACACAGCCTGACAGCAGAAGTGTCTCGCCTCTGAGTGACCCCACTTTCCGGTGAGCCCACTTCCAAAGACCCAGAACCACAGCAAGACGCTTTGCTCTCTACTAAAGCAATGCTGATTTTTTTCTCTGTTAGTTTTGTGGCTATTGAGTGATCATTCAGCGACTTAAGTGGAAATCTAACAGATTATAATTCTTCTATAATGTCCTGCAGGTTCCTCAAACATGACTCCCAGTGATTAAGGGCTTTCATGGTCTCCCACTAGCGGGAAGTGTAATTACATTATCTTGTTGTTGTTAATTAGTGTAATAAAGTTATCCAGAAACACAGCAAGAACTTTGTCTTCTAAAATAATTTCCATGTTTTTCTCTTTTATTTTTTTTTTGTTATTATTAAGTAGTTACACAATATCTCAAATGGAGACCTAATGTAATTTTTAGGGTGGTGTTTTATAAATGTACATTATGTAAATGTGAATCTTAGTAAACCATTTCCACATTATTTGATTTCCGAATACTGCAAGAAGCATATTTGTGTCATTGTTATTTAATAAGTCTCTTCATCCAGGAACCAGAGGTCCTTCATCCCCTGCCCTCTCATTGATCTTTTTCCCAAATCGCAAGTTTCAGTGAGTCAGAAACCCATTTTCCCTCTCTTGTGAGCTAATATTGGGTCTCCAGTTGGAGCTAGTATGTATCTTCCTCACATGGAGGAGAAGCAGCTGGGGGCCTCGTTCTCCTCCAGTTAATCTTCCTGGGATGTTCTGCTCGGAGGCCATCCTAATCTTAACACAACAGGGGCCCGGGGGCCCTAAGCAGAGTTCGGGGGTCAAACCCGCCCCCCTTCAGCCCGTCCTGCCCTCTCCTTTGGTTCCACTCTGGTGGTGAGGTGGTTACACAATTGGTCCTATTGAAGCTGGATGGAATTCGAGTTCCTGGGGTAGTGATTTCTACACGAAGCTCATTTGGAAGTGAATTTCCTGGGGGCACTGTTTCCTTTCCTTCTGTTCTGACAAGGGAAGGACATTATTTGGGTGTGGCCGCCTTTTAAGACCCTGCACCAGGGAAGTTCGGTGAGGGTTTTATAGGAGCGTCTCACATCTGGGGAGATGCAGAAGCATCTCCACTGTTTTCTTCTATGGACCCAGAGATGAATATACAGTAGTTATAAGACCAGTTATGTTCAACTCACTAAAACTTGATTTTTAGGAATGTTTGGGAAATACTGTTTCCACAAAACATCCTTCCCTCGTCCATCCATCGCGGGTGCTGGGGATTGCCTGTGGGAGACCTGGCCTCGGTGCTGCCTCCCTCCCTCCTTCAGTCCTGAATCCAGCTCTGGAGGAGAAGTAGCTGGGGGCGGGGAGGGGGGGTGACACCGTGCCCCGAAGGGTTAAAAAGACCGGTGACTGACAGTGGGGATTCCTGAGCTCACACGACGGCAGGTAAGAACAGCAGCAGCGTGCTGGAAATTCCCTCCTTGGGAGAATAAAACTGCCTGAGATCCTGGGGACCCAAAGGGCCGGCTGGAGTGGGCAGCAGCTTGCTGACATCACGGCCCAAATTTCCACCTCACGTTCATACTCACTGCCCCTGAATCAGCACATGTGACCCTGCAGAGGCACGAAGACACAGCTGCACATGCCCAGGGGACATTCTAGACCTCCCTTTCCCTCCGGGAATCACCCGCTAATCCCAGAACCCACCCAGACCTTTTCTAATGATGGCACTGCCTTAAGGCCAGGAAGGGGAGATGGATGTGAGCTGCATCCTGTCTCCTTGTTGCTGACCCACAGCAAAGCTTGTCCTTTCTTAAACCTGGTGCCACAGTACCGGCTTCTGAGTACATCTGGAAGCCAGCCCCATTCACTGTCTTCCCCAGGCAAACCAGCTGCCCAGATTTGTTTCCCCAAAGCGCCTCTCCTCTCCCAGGCCGCTCACCCTATCATCTCTCAGGACCAGGGTGTCCCAGAGCATGCTTTAGGGGGTGCCTAGAGTTGGGACAGGCCACTAGACATCCAGCAGGGACCCTGAACTCAGTTGCGACCCCAAGGGCGTGGGGCCCGTTCTCCTCCAGTGAATCTCCCCGGGATGTTCTGCTGGGAGGCCCCCCTAACCTTAACACAACAGGTGCCCAGGAGCCCTGAGCAGAGTTCACAGGTCACACCTGCCACTCTTCAGCCTGTCCTGCCCCAGGCAAAACAACAGTGACAAAGACTTTCCAGGATCCCTGACAACCCTCCCTGTTATGTGGCCTTCACCTTCCGCTTCCTATGTCTGGTCTTGGGTGTGGAAAGGACCTCAGAGGTTAAACTGTCACCCCCACCCCCTCTCTGGCCACCTCTGCCCCCAGCCACTGCCTGGCCACACCCGTGACAGCTGGAGCTGACAATTCTGCTTCCTTCAGGGCAGAGTGGGCACTGGCCTGGAGACTCCAGCGTGTGCTGGGGCACAGGCAGCCACGGCTCTCAAAGCTGCGTCAGTGGGGCTGCTGTGTGACTCGGACTCAGTCGCCAATGTCCACTTCCCTCCAGTCTTCAAGCGCTGTCAGAGCTTGTCACTAGCAGAGACGAAAGTCACACCACCTGTGGGGGCACAGGCCTCCTTCACAAGGACCCCAGATGGTCCTACAGGGATGCTTGCCTCTGAGGGGGCGGACGCAGGGCTTTCACCACCAGTAATTCAGAGCCCCTCTCTGCCTTCCAGTTCATCCCAAACCCCCTATTGCCCCATTCCAGGCCGACTTCCCCACCGAGATGCCAGAGCGGGTGTCCTGTTTGTTCCCGGCCCGGAGCTTCCTGCCCCTGCTGCGTTGCTGGCCTTGCCCAGGACCGTACGCGGAGGCCGCTGCCTGACGCTCAGCAGCTAATCCTTTCAGCACCTCGAACGGTACATTCCCTTCACAGGACACTCTCGGCACTTACATTGCCCTCCTGTTTTCACCCCAACCCTTAGAAAAGCTGGGCTTGGTCCTGTACGAACAAATTCCACTTCTGCGAAGCTTCCAGCTCCATCGACGAAGCCCAGCTCATGCAGAGAGGGTGTGACAGGAGGCCACCGGCAGCTGCTCTGCTCAGGGTACCAGCGGGCGGGGCATTGAGTGCGCCCAGGGCAGGGGCCGGAGCCTCGGCTCAGAGGACACTCGCTCGGGACCAGGGGCCACTGGCTCCGAGAGGAACCACGCACCCCAAAGCCCCCCGTGCTCCTCATGGGCCACCTCTTCTGGGGGTGCTGCTTCCGCCCTGGAAGCCCAGCCACTCTCCCTCCTCCACTCCCTGGTCCGAGGTGTCAGGGACACGCGCAGGGCTCCGGCTGCCTCTTCCTGGAGCCAAGGGGGAGCCGGGGCTTTGGCCAAAGATTCTTCCCGCGCTTCCATGAACACCACACACAGCTCATGCAGGGCAGCCGGGAAGGGCCTCCAAGGCAGCCCCTCCTGGGTTGGGACACACAGAGCCGGGGTCTCAAACTACAACCAGATGGGCCACTGCCTATTTCTGTAAACAGGGTCACGGGAGCTCAGCCTGGCCTTTGTCCGTGTCATCCTCCACTGTCTGCGGCCGCCTTCACCCTCCGCCGACGGCGTGGTCTCCTCGCTGAGGAGGCTGGAGACGTTCACCAACCGGCCCTTTACAGAAGAGGCTGCCGGCCGCCAATGCAGACCCCGGCCTCGTGGCCCAGCAAGCACCAGGGGTGGTTTTGTTTCTGGTGAGCGCCCACCCCGCGGGTGTCTGGTGAAAAGATTCCGTGTTGCCTCCTGCTGCAAAGGAGCCAGCTGCACAGCTCCAGCCCAGCTATGGACAACCTTCTGCAGGAGACCTTGGGAAAAAGCAGAATTTCGACAAAGGGCAGCTCTGCCATCACTGGTGTGTGTTCTCTGTCTACTTGCAGCTGCCCTGGCAGAAGGGGGCACAACCAGAAGAAAAGAGCCTTCACTTGCCTGGATGCCCAGGACACCCAGCCCGCAGCCGGGCACGCCACTGTGCTGTCATGTCTCCTGCTGGCTACAGACGTCACAGGAAGACAGCGTCACAGGAAGACAGACAACGTCACAGGAAGACAGACAGCGTCACAGGAAGACAGCGTCACAGGAAGACAGACAACGTCACAGGAAGACAACGTCACAGGAAGACAACGTCACAGGAAGACAACGTCACAGGAAGACAGCACCAGGAGCCTGCGTCTGTGAGGAAACAAAGCGAAAGACACCATCAGGTACCTGCAGAAACAGCCCTGGCCCAGGTGAGGGACTGTTTTTTGTTGTCCAGAGACAGCTCCAGCCTGGCTTTGTGCCGCCTGCCCATCAAAGATGACGCATACCTGTCACCACCACCCATCCCTGACACACCCAATCCAGAGCCAATGTCTGCTTCTTCAGAGCCTGCCCTGTCACCCAACACAAGCCCACTCCTGTAATGAGTGCTCCTGCCCTTCTCCACCTAGAGGGCTCATTGCACAGCATTTCCCAAGATGTGCAGGCAACCTTTAGCTCCAGCAGGTAAGAAACCTGGCACTGGCTGTTGGCAGGTGCCTTCCTGGCAGGCTTTGGCAGGTGGGCATCCATACAGGTGACAGTTCTGTCGAAGGCATCACTGTCACATGGCATGGTGGCCATGCATCCCATCCCCTCTCACGTCCAGATCCCGAAGACAGTGCCACGTCATTCCGATGGGCAGTGGGCTATTCCTGGGACCCTCCAGACCCTCGGACTACTTATTTGAAGTCTAAGATGGAGCTGCTGCGATATTTTGGCTGTGAATTAGTGACGATTTGGGGCAATATTAGTCTAATGTTTGGACAGCGACAAAGACAGGGACCAAGGCCTACAGCCCCAGCAGTTCCCACAGGGCTGAGACTGGAGAAACATTGGAAGCTGACTCGCAGATCACCTGAAGGGAGGGTCTAGGCAAGCAGTCATCCCTCGCCTGGGAGCCACCCCAGGATGCCCGCCGCCCCCTCAGAGCTGGGAGGTGGGAATCGCCCGCCCACTCTGCCACCCAGGCTGTGCTCCCAGCAGGGAAGCTGCACCCAGCCGTGATATCAGGTGGCTGAGCCCCATCTCCAGGCCTGACCCTGGCCTGGAAGCCCCAGTCCTTAGGGCCTGGTGCTGGGGCCCCAATTCTGAGGTGGGCTCCAGTGGCGAGTCCAGGCTATGGCTCCTTCCTAAGTCAGACCCTGCGAGTGTCCTGGCCACCACCCCAGGGGAGCAGAGCCAGGGGCTGAGAGACACCTTTCCCCAGCATGGCTGAGAATGTAGGGCAGGAGGCTCCTTCCCACCCTCCAGGTGAGCAGCAGGCAAGAGGCTCGGGGCAGAGGGGTCAGGTGCTCAGGGGAATGTCTCCCAAAGGCTTGGGGACCATGAGCCAGGCTGACCTCCAGCCCAAACAGGACATGGAAGCAGAAGGCAAGGACGGCTGGGGCTGACTCGGGCCAACCACCATCCCCAGTCCCACCCACAGCACTGTTGAAACCCAGACAGGGGCTGGCTCTCCCCATCCCCCACGGCAAGGCTCTGGGGTGACCCCTGCTGTCTGGGGCAAGTGGAGACTCCCCTGGCCACAAAGCCACAGAGACGACTGGCTCCCCGTGTGAAACAGCCTTGCACAGGCTGATTCTGACAGGCAGTGTGGGTTCCCATGTCCTCAGGGCCACGGCTGGGATGAGGGTTGCAGAGGCCAGAAGGTCCCTGACCTCCAACATCTTCCTGTGTAGCTGGGGAGGCTGAAAGGGGCCCATGTCTGTGCCCTGAGGGTGGGATGCTCCGCTGATGCTCTGGGCAGGATTGTAGGGGCTGGAACAGGAGGAGGGGAAAGAAGGGGAGAGGAGAGAAGAGGGGAGGGGAGGGGAGGAGAGAGGAAGGAAGAGAGGGAGGAGATCTGCAAACAGTGCAGGGGCTGGTGCGCCTGGGGGAAGAGTGGGGCAGGGCATTGAGCCTGGGCCTCCCCCAACTCCTTACTCCCCTCACCCAGGCTCACCAGAGGCTGTCGAGAACACCCACCCTGCTCCCTCGCCTCAGGCATCCCCAGCATATTTCGAAGCCCCGCAGCCAGCAAGAGTCCCTCGGGACTGCCTCCTGCCTGGGCTTCTCTCCGGAACCCACTGCCCGGTTGTTAGGGAAGCATCTGCGCTAATCCCACAGCTCAGCCATGCCAGATCCTCAGAGCAGGAGTAAATGGATCCTGAAACCCACGGCCGCTGTTGGGGGAGGCAGGGGACCTTGGGGTTGGCTCCCAGCCCCTCTCTAGCCCTTCCTCTGAGGAACCAAGACACGGGGGTCACGGACAGGAGATTGGGCCACTCAGCTCAGCCAGCCTTGAGTGTGAGGACCATGGGAGGCAGCAGACCTGTCTGAGCCTGGAGAGGGCTTCCTAGGAGGAGGTGTTACCAGGCTGAGGCTTGAAGGTCGAGTTGGTCCGATAAGTGGGCAGCCTGATAGATGTAGGGATGGCGGATGGCTTGGTCTGCCCAGCACCTAGAGATCGAAGGCCAGAAGTGGTACGTGGTGGGAGTGGCTTGAAAGCAGCTCTGCTTCCACCCGTGAGGACAGCGGTGTTCAGACCTCTCACTGTGGGAATCTTCACTAAACTAAAGCTCACCTGGAGTCCCCGTCCATGAAAGAATGGAACAGATGATCTCCGCCACCCACCGTGTGCAGCTCTGTGCCAGGCTGTGCTGAGCCCTGGAAATGCTCGCCATGGCCCGTCGCACCGGCCACGCACCCTTCTGCAGATGAAGAAGGTGAGGCACAGAGAGGGAGCTTCCCCAGGGTAAGCAGGGTGGGGTGCATGGCCTCTCTGCTGCACCACCCCTCCCTGGAACAGCTCCTAAGTGGAGTGGGAATTCTGCAGAATCCCCAGGACCTGGCCAGCAACAGAGGAGTGAGTGGTCAGACGGGAGACAGAGAGGGCTGGGGGCTGAGGGTACTGGGGCCGTCAGGGCACGGCCTGGCCAATAAGGAGTCAGGCCACCCCCCCTCCGCCCCTCTGCCACCTGGCTTGACGAGCTGGAGGGCTGTTTGCTTGTTGGACTGGTTTCAGGTTTTCATTTCTTAAGGAGAATCCGGGTGGTGGGCAATGTGTGGAGCAAAAGGAAGGCAGAAAGGCAGGTGGGCGGAGTGGGGAGACTGTGGGGTGTGCAGGCTGCAGGGCCGCCCTCCCCGACCTGCATGCATCTGGGCTGGCTGGGGAGTTCCAGGGACAGCAGGCCGGCTGCCCTTCAGGAGAACCTGTAGACCCTCAGCCAGCAGCCCCCACTCTCCCTCCCTGCTGGACACTGGAGTCTGAGCCAACAAGCCAGACCTGCCCTGGGCCTCGGGGTCCAAAGAGGGCTTTCAGGGAGGGCTGACTGCGTGTGGCCTGAACACACGGTCCTGGCAGCTGCAGCTGGTGGGGGGCAGGTTCCTGGGCCTGGCAGGGTTGAAGAGGGTGTGGCAGCCTCTGTGGTATGCTGCACAGAGACCCCTCAGGACTGAGGCACACACGGCTCACTGGCCTGCTCATGACCGAAGACCCCTCCGCGCATCACCTTTGGCGATGCGGTTCAGCGGAGGCAGCTGTGTCCAGAGACTATCCCAGGGTGGTCAGCTCTGAGGGTCATCTCAGCTCCAGAGCATCCTGGGGTCACAGTGAAGTCGCTGCCTTGCCTGCCCTTTTTCGCGTGGTGTTCCCAAGAACACCTGGTGAAACCCCTGCGTGCAAACTCCAGTCCCAGAGGTGGCAGCCCCCTGGGGGGCGGCAGGTGGGAGGGTGGCTCAGTGCTGGGCCGAGAGGGCCTGAGGGTCTGCTCACCTGGCCAGCAGCCACAGTGCAGCAGCAGGACTAGCCTGGAGACCCCAGCCAGGCTGGCCTTCAGGAGACTGGAGGTGAGGAGAGCGGCGCCCCCTCCCTCTGCTGGTGGAAACCTCGGGAGGTCCAGGGATGTCAGGAAGACGCATGCCCTCCTGTGAGCCATGGGGGCGGAGGGGCGCGGGTGATGCCGCAGGCTGGCACTGGTGGGCCCGGTCAGGAACAAGTCCATCTGACAGCCAGAGGGCATAGGAGAGGCTCTGAGAGCAGGGCCCGTGGCACCTCCTCCACCCCCGAGAGGGTCTCCTGACCACCGGTGCCCATCTCTGCCCTCTCCTAAGCTCTCTGGGTGGCAAGGTCTGGAAGCCTGACGTTCCCCAGACCTCCTTGCTCATGGGGCCAGGACGTGGGTGGGGAGGTGGGGGCTGACCTTCCCCAGGGCCAGGTGAGGGCCCCACGCATGGCTTCTCTGTGCGGGCTCCAGCGAGGTCGGGCCTTGCGTGCCATCGTCTAGATGGCTGCTCTGGGGAGACAGCCCCGCGTTGCACTGGTGTCCTGGGTGCTAGACGCTGCACTCCGCCACCCTCCCTCACAGCAGGGCCCGCTTGGGCCAGGCAAGGCCCTGCAGCTGCGCTGGGCTGACCTGGAGGCCACAACCCCCCTCAGAGCCCCCATATTCCTTTCCCAGGCCTCCCAAGTGTCTCAGGTCTTACTCTCATTCTGCTTGAGGAAGTTTCTTTTCCCTGCACTGACCCCTGATGATACACTCTCCCACACAGAAGACTGGAGATGTATTCTTAGGAAAAATTCCACAGGGCCTGCAGATGGTGGGGACACCAGGGACACTAGGGACACCAGGCACAAAAGCAGGTGCCACTGGGTCCCAACTGAGTGTGTAGGAGCTTCAGTGAAACGCCTGCCCACAGTCAGTACCAAGGCTCCTTCTACCCAGACCCGCTTCTCCCTCAGACCACCTGCAGCCAGGCTCCACCCCTAGCAGGAACAAGAAGAACCTTCATGAAGAAACTAAACTGTTCCACAGAAAAGGCGCACAGACGCTGGCAACCCGGCCAGCTGCCCCCTCGCCCCATGACCGACGCTACCTCCTGGCTGCCCAGGCTGACCGCAGCTCTCTCCTGGACCGTTGGAGCCTGGATGGCCGGGGATGGAAGGAGCTGCCTGAGCATCTTCAGCAAGGAAGGACGGTCAAGAAAGGAAGGAGGGAGGGAGGGAGGGAAGGAAGGAAGGAAGGAAGGTAGGTAGGTCAAGGAAGGAGGGAGGGAGGGAAGGAAGGAAGGACGGAAGGAAGGTAGGTCAAGGAGGGAGGGAGGGAGGGAAGGAAGGAAGGAAGGTAGGTAGGTCAAGGAAGGAAGGAGGGAGGGAAGGAAGGAAGGAAGGAAGGTAGGTAGGTAGGTCAAGGAAGGAAGGAGGGAGGGAGGGAAGGAAGGAAGGAAGGAATCACAACAAAGGAAAACGAGGAAATCAGAGGAGACAGAGATCACGGGGAGCAGAGGGGACTTGAAAACACGTGTCAGCGGAACCCACCCAGCAATGAAATGAAGGAAGCAGAGTGCAGCTGTTTGGACAGGCTCCAAAGTCACCCCGCCGGGGAGGACACTGCAGAGTGCGCACACATCGCAGACCCCATCCGTGTGGAGCCCCAGAAAATGCAAAGTGGGGGATGCAGCCAACCAGTGGAGGGGCCACAGGGCAAGGGGAGCTCTGGGGACGACAGCGCGGTGACAGGCGATGGGCGGAGGCGTTGGTCCAATGTATCACGCTGTGCACCTTAAGTTCAGCTTACTGTGCAGAAGTTATACCCCAATACAGTTGTTTAAAAATGAAATAAAAAGCCAACCACAAGTGACATCCCCAGAGGGACCTGAGAAGACGGGGCATCACAAAGTGAGAACAGGATAGTATTTTTAAAAAGGAATGACCAGTCTGGGCGCGGTGGCTCACGCCTGTAATCCCAGCACTATGGGAGGCCGAGGCAGGAGGATCACTTGAGGTCAACAGTTCAAGACTAGCCTGGGCAACATGGGGAAACACTGTCTCTACTAAAAAGGCTAAAAATAGCCAGGTGTGGTGGTGGGCGCCTGTAATCTCAGCTACTTGGGAGGCTGAGGTGGGAGAATTGCTTGAACCCGGGAAGCGGAGGCTGCGGTGAGCCGAGATCGTGCCATTGCACTCCAGACTGGGTGACAAGAGTGAGACCTCGTCTCAAAAAATAATAAATAAATAAATAAAAAGGAATGACCAAAAACCAAGAAAGGACTCTTGAATAATCACTGGAATAAAAATTTAGTAAAACACTTGGAAAATAAAGATGAGATGATATCCCCTGAAGGCAGAACAAAAGCTCAAAGAGATGGACAAAAGGAAATGAAAAATGAATCAATAAGGAACAGAAGGTTGGTCTAAGAACTCCAAACTCTGGCTCACGGGTGGAGGAAATTATCCAAGAAGGGAATCAAGCCCAGACAGCTGGGGTCCTCCGATTGGAAGAGCACACCATGTTCCCAGCACAGTAACTGAGTGAAAATCCAGCCTGGTGTGCATCGTGGTGAAATCCTCACGCTCTCAGTGTAAATACATATTTACCCTAAAAGCTTCCAGACTGGGAGAAGCAAACAGACAGCACAGAGCACTAAGAATCCAATGACGAGAACCTAAGTAGACACCCGTGTCCCTGACCAGAAGCCTCTCGGTTCTAGGCAGTGTGCTGGGTCCCCCGCCAGTCCTGGGTCCGTCCTCGGCAGTCATCTGGACCTTCTGCTCGTCAGTGGCTGCAGAGGGCCGTCACTTTCTGGGAGGCAGCTCGCCGTCTGCTAACAGCCACAGTTCCCCTTCTGTTCCCAAGTAGTTTGAATTGCCAAGCCCTTGCTACCCTGCATCCAACTCCAGAACCTCCCCAGGATGACTGTGGTCCCCATACAGAACGTGTGCGACTTCTAATGCCTGTTCTTTGCTAATTAATGGTTTTGCTAGTTAATGGTGACTCTGTGGTGATGAGTGTGTGGGCTACTCCTAAGCCCTCTGGGGTCTGTGCCTGGTCTCATTTGAGAAAGAGGATTTCTGCTTGGCCTGGCCCAGCCCAAAGGCCAGACTCAGATGTGGGTGCTCAGAGTGTGTTAGTTGTGATTGGGGCTCTGAAGTCAGTTCTTGGGTGCCTGACTGGTCGTGCTTTTGCCTCTGTTTCCTCTCAATGTCCTTGGGTTTTTGTGAAAGTCCAGCCACCTCCATGGTGCTGGGAGCCAGGAGGGGATAGGAGGGAGAGTGGGTGTGTGTAGTCCCTGTCCCAGCCATCCACTGTGGAGGGGCCGTATCCTGACAGCCAGTGTGGGGCAGTAGTGCCCCAAAGCTCTGTGTACCCCCCAGGGCTGCGGGGGGTCCTTGGAGAGCTGAGGGCTCCTCCGTCCACCACCAAGTAGCCCCCACACCAGGACCTGCTGCAGAGGCTCTAGAAGAGTGTCGTCTGCCTCGCCCACTGCTGTCCTCTACTCCACCCTGGCAAGGACTTCCCGAAGGGCACAGACAGGGGCAGGGTGGGGCTCTGCCAGACCAGGCACGGTGCCTCTGTAGACAGCACCCCTCTCTGTGCCTTGGAGCCCCGAGGGAGCCTCAGAATCCTTCTTGACACAGGGCTGTCGGAAGCTACCACCTGGCCAGGGTTCACCTTTCCATGTAAAGCTCTTTGCCGCTGCTGGTCTACGCCGGCCATCTGAGTGCCCCTCAGATGGGTAAGGCTGGAGCCGAGTCCCAGGCCCAGTTCTTCCTGTCTCCCTGATCCCCAAACCTGGCTGGGGACAAGACTGGACATCTGTGCTCCGTCCTGGCTCAGCTGGTCAGCCTCGCAGGAATCCATCCTGGGGCAGGGATTGTCCCATGGACTCCTCCATCTCTTGGAAATGAAAGCCCCAGAGGGCCAGGGTGGTAGAAGTCAGGGACATGGAAACTATCTGCTTGGCTGTGCCCTGGAGAAAGCCATGGGGCGGGCCCCAGAAAAGCTGGGTTTTGGTGACAGCAGGAGGTGTTTCGGGGCCGTGGGAGCAGGTCTGGAGGACCAGGGCAGGTGCAAGAGTCCTGAGGAAGCCCTGAATAGGGGATATGGGGCCAGTGGCAGGGCCAGGACCCATTCCAAGGGTTCCTGTAACACAGGAGGGACACCGGGCTGGGTGGTGGGGGCAGGATGGAGAGAGGAGAGGGTGCAAAAGCCCAAGTGGGCTGCCCTCATTCTCACGCAGGTGCGTCCCCCATCCCTGCTCCACCAGTAACTGTTGGTCACCTTCATGGGCCTTTCCAGAATGGTGTGACCTGGTCCCACCTGGTGCAGATCTAGGGTTTGGGGAGAGTCATGGGCAGGCTGGGCATGGCCTGTATAGAGGGCAACCGAGGGCTCGGGCCCCTGAGGAGGGGGAGATGAGCAGGGAACCCCGTAGGGAGGCCTTCCAAGCAGAGGGAAGCCTAGGCTTAGTGGGGTTGAGGTGAGCTCCTCGTGGGTGGGGTGGCAGCAGGCCTGGTCCTCGCTAGGCAGTGTGCCCCGTGATGGTGAATGCAGGAACAGAAGGGGGAGGGTGGGGAGAGGCTGGTGCCGTGACCACAGGCCACGCCGCAGGGCTGGACACAGCCAGGCCCGGGAGCCAGGTGTACGGTATTCAAGACCCCCTCATTCCATGCGGATGGTTGTGGGGAGGTGGGGAGAGGGAGCCGCTGGAATGGGCCAGGCCTGGATGCGTGTGCAGTGGCAGGGGCAGACCCCCAGGACCTGGGTACCAGAAAACGATATGGGCTCTGATACAGTTGTGGTGTTTCCTGACTTTGGTCTTTGAGGATCACCAAAGCCCTGGAAAGATCTGGCTCAGCCAAAGGCCATGGGTACTGTGGAGAGGGGAAAGAACAGAGATGGAGGAGCCCAGGGCTGCTGGTCCCCTGACCCCCCCACCAAATGCACCCTGGCTCCCTGAGCTGGTTCTGGGTCCAACTTGTCCCTGAAGCCTCCAATGCCCCAGAGTTAGGGACAGGAGGGTTTCCAGCTGCAGGCAGAAGCCTGGAGGCATGCATGGGCCAGGGAGCCAGCCCACCTGAAGGCGGAGGGGGACACAGGCCTCCAGAGCCTCTGGAATTGGGACTACACTGCCCAGTCCTGAGCTACTTCTGCAGGTCACAGGAAATGCAGGCCCCGCAAAACAAGAACCCAGGGCCTCTGAAAAATCAGGAAGCTCAGGACAGTGGTGCATTAAAGTAGGTAGAGCCCAGTTGAACACAGGGCCTCCTGGGCATGGCCCTCCTGAGCATGGGGCCCTGTAGAGTGCAGGCCCTCCTGGGCATAAACACTCCTGGATATGGGCTCTCCTGGGCATGGGGCCTCCTAGGAATGGACCCTCCTGGGCATAGACCATCCTGGGCATGGACCCTACTGAATATGGGTCTTCCTGGACATAGGACCCTCCTGGGCCTGGGCCCTCCTGGCATGGACCCTACTGTGCATGGGCCCTCCTGGACATGGACCCTCCAGGGCATGGACCCTCCTGGACATGGACCCTCCAGGGCATGGACCCTTCTGGGCATGGGCTCTCCTGGACATGGACGCTCCTGGGCATGGGCCCTCCTGACATGAGTCCTCCTGGGCATCGACCCTCTTGGACATGGATCCTCCTGGATATGGACGCTCCTGGGCATGGGTCCTCCTGGGCACGGACCCTCTTGGGCATGGAACCTCCTGACATGAGTCCTCCTGGGCATCGACTCTCTTGGACATGGACCCTCCTGGGCATGGACCCTCCTTGGTTGGCATGGACCCTACTGGTCATAGAGCCTTCTGGTCATGGATCCTCTTGGGCATGGGCCCTTCTGGGCACAGGGCTCTGTTGTGTGTGGACCCTCCTGTGAATAGGCCCTTGTGGACACTCTACTGGGCATGGGTCCTCCTAGGCATAAGCCCTCCTGGGCATGGACCTTCCTGGGCATGAAGTCTCCTGGGTATAGGCCCTCCTGGGTATGGCCCCCTCCTGGGTATGGCCCCTCCTGGGAATGGGTCCTCCTGGACATAGACCCTCCTAGACATGGGTCCTCCTGGGCATTGATCCTCCTTGGTTGGCATGGACCTTCCTGGGCACAGACCCCTCCTGGTCATGGACCCTCCTGGGCATGAACTCTGCTGTGAATAGACCCTCCTGAACATGACTCTACTGGGTATGGGTCCTCCTAGGCATGAACCCTCCTGGGCAGGGACCCCTGGACATGGACCTTCCTGGGAGGGTCCCCCAGACATGGACCCTCCTAGGCATGGGACTGCCTGGCATGCACCCTTATATTATTCTGTTTTCATACTGCTATAAGGAACTGCCTGAGACTGGGTAATTTATAAAGGAAAGAGGTTTAATTGACTTACAGTTCAGCATGGCTGGGGAAGTCTCAGGAAACTTACAATCATGGTGGAAGGCGAAGGGGAAGCAAGGCACCTTCTTCACAACACAGCAAGAAGAAGTGCCAAGCCAAAGGGGAAGAGCCCCTTATAAAACCATCAGATTTCATGAGAACTCACTCTCTATCATGAGAATAGCATGGAAGAGACTGCCCCCATGATTCAATTACCTGCACCTGGTCTCTCCCTTGACATGTGGGGACTGCAATTCAAGATGAGATTTGGGTGGGGACACAAAGCCTAATTATACCATTCTGCTCCTAGCCCCTTCCGAATCTCATGTCTCTTTTACATTTCAAAACCAGTCATGCCTTCCCAAAAGTCCCCTAAAGTCTTAATTCATTCCAGCATTAACCCAAAAGTCCAAGACCAAAGTGTCATCTGAGACAAGGTAAGTCCCTTCTGCCTACAAATCTATAAAATCAAAAGCAAGTTAGTTATATCCTAGATACAATGGGGGTACAGGCATTGGGTAAATATACCCATTCCAAATGGGATAAATTGGCCAAAATGAAGGGGCCACAGGCCCCATGCAAGTCCGAAATCCAGGTGGGCAGTCAAAACTTAAAGCTTCAAAATGATCTCCTTTGACTCCATGTCTCACATTCAAGTCGGGCTCATGCAAGAGGTGGGCTCCCATGACCTTGGGCAGCTCTGCCTCTGTTGTTTTGCAGGGTACAGCCTCCCTTCCAGCTGCCTTCACAGGCTGGTGTTGAGTGTCTGTGGCTTTTCCAGGTGCATGGTTCAAGCCATCAGTGGATCTACCATTCTGGGGTCTGGAGGATGGTGGCCTTCTTCTCACAGTTCCAGTAGCAGTAGGCAGTGCCCCAGCGGGGATTGTGTGGAGGGGCTCCAACCCCACATATCACTTCTACACTGCCCTAGCAGAGGTTCTACATGAGGGTTCCACCAGTGCAGCA
This sequence comes from Pan troglodytes, assembly GCF_028858775.2. NCBI lineage: Eukaryota > Metazoa > Chordata > Mammalia > Primates > Hominidae > Pan > Pan troglodytes. Next base: position 142,906,169 of record NC_072411.2, on the reverse strand, counting down.
AACTTCTGTGTATCTGCAGGCCCAACACCACATGTAAGCCACCAAGGCTTGAGGCTTGCACCTCTGAAGCAAAGGTCTAAGCTGTACGTTGGCCCCTTTTAGCCACTGCTGGGATGTGGGGCACCAAGTCCTGAGACTGCACAAACCAGCAAGGCCCTGGGCCCCAACCACAAAACCATTTTTTCCTCCTAAGCCTCCAGGCCTGTGATGGGTGGGGTTGCTGTGAAGACCTCTGACATGCCCTGGAGACATTTCCCTCATTGTCTATGCTATTAACATGTGGCTCCTAGTTACTTATGCAAATTTCTGCAGCTGGCTTGAATTTCTCCTCAGAAAATGAGTTTTTCTTTTCTATCCCATAGTCAGGATGCAAATTTTCTAAACTTTTATGCTCTGCTTCCCTTTTAAATGTGAGTTCCAATTCCAAATCATCTCTTTGTGAATGCATAAAATTGAATGCTTTTAAGAGCACTCTTGAATGCTTTGCTGCTTAGAAATTTCTTCTGCCAGATACCCTAAATCATCTCTCTCACATTCAAAGTTCCACAGATCTCTAAGGCAGGGGCAAAATGCTGCCAATCTCTTTGCTAAAGCATAGCAAGAATCATCTTTATTCCAGTTTCCAGCAAATTCCTCATCTCCATCTGAGACCACCTCAACCTGGAATTCATTGTCCATATCCCTATCAGCATTTTGATCAAAGCCATTCAACAAGTCTCTAGGAAGTTCCATACTTTCCCACATCTTTCTGTCTTCTTCTGAGCCCTCCAAACTGTTCCAACCTCTGACTGTTACCCAGTTCCAAAGTTGCTTCCACATTTTTGGGTATCTTTACAGCAGCACCCCACTCTCTGTGGTACCAATTTACTGCATTCGTCTGTTTTCATACTGTTATAAAGAACTGCCCAAGACTGGGTAATTTTAAAGGAAAGAGGTTTAATTGACTCACACTTCAGCATGGCTAGGGAGGCCTCAGGAAACTTACAATCATGGCAGAAGGTGAAGGGGAAGCAAGGAACCTTCTTCATAAGACAGTAGGAAGGAGAAGTGAAGGGAAGAGCCCCTTATAAAACCATCAGATCTCATGAGAACTCACTCACTATCATGAGAACAGCATGTGGGAAACAGCCCCCATGATCCAATTGCCTCCACCTGGTCTCTCCCTTGACACATGGGGACTATGGTTATTATAGGGATTACAATTCAAGATGAGATTTGGGTGGAGACACAAAGCCTAACCATATCAGCCTTCCTGGGTATGGACTCTTCTGGACATAGACCTTCCTGGGCATGGACACTTTTAGGCATGGGGCCCTCCTGTGCATGAACTGGCCTGGGCATGGACCCTCCTGGGCATGGGCCTTCCTGGGCATGAGGATCTCATGGGCATGGCCCTTACTGGGCATGGACCCTCATGGGCATGGGGTTCTCCTTGACATGGTCCTTCCTGGGCACAGGGCTCTGTTGTGTATGGGCCCTCCTAGGCATGGACCTTTCTGGACATGAACCCTCCTGGGCATGGACCCACCTCAGCATGGACCCTCCTGGGCATGGAACCTCCTTGACATGGACCTTCCTGGGCTGGACCTTCCTGGGCATGAACCCTCCTTGACATGGGCCCTTCTGGTAATGGACCTTCCTAGGCAGGGACACTCCTGGGCATGAACCCTCCTAGGCATGAATCTTTCCTGACATGGAGCCTCCTGGGCATGGAGCCTCCTGGACAGGGACACTTCTGGACGTGTATCCTCCTGAGCACAGGGCCCTCTGTGCACGTGACTCTCCCGGGCATGGGGCCCTCCAGGGCATAAACTCTCCTGGGCATGAACCCTCCTGAGCATGGACCCTTCCAGGCATGGGACCCTCCTGGACATAGACCCCCCCAACCAGGCATGGACACCCTTGCGTATGGACCCTCCCGGACATAGGACCCTTTTGGGCATAGAGCCCTCCTGGGCACGGGACCCTCCTGGGAATGAGGCCCTCCTGCTCATGGAACATCCTAGGCATGGACCTTCCTGGGCACGGAACCCCCCTAGACATGGACCTTCCTGGGCATGGGCCCACCTGGGCATGCACCCTTTTAGGCACAGAGCCCTTATGGGGCTCTCCTGGGCATGGGCCCTCTGGAGCCTGGGGTCCTGTGAGATGCCATCAGCCGCATGCTTGTGCCATGTCCCTGCCAGAACATGACTGCCATCTCTCTCCAGTCCTGTGGAACATGGAACAGGGTGGGGCGGTGCCAGTGGACATGCAATATGGGATGACAGGATGGGGTTTGAGCCCGGGCCGTGCTGGCCCACACTCACAGGAGGTCTCTGGAGTGCCCTGTCCTTCCAGCTTGGGTTTCGAGATGCCCTCCATGCAGGAGTACAGGAGAGGCAGAAACCAGCAGGACATCGCGCCTTTACCTGGGTGGGCACCCAACCCCTGCCCCTGCCAGACATGGTTTCCAGCCTTTCCCTGAAGGAAGGAGAAGAGGTCTGGGTTCCTTGACAGACCCTGGCCACCCCCTTCACTGCCACCCACCCCAACCCACCCTCACCTGCTTGACCTTGGTCACCCCCCCTTGCACCGCTGTGCAGCCCCTACATGGAGATCAGCTGCTCCCAGCCCTGTCTTGAGCAAGGAAACCTGGGCTGGGGGCCTCTACTGTGGTCCTGCCAGGAGCTTCCAACAGCCCCTGCTCACGCTCCAGGTGGGTGGGGGTGGGAAGGGGTGAAAGGGTCCAAGGGGGACCTCAAAGTGAAGAGCCCCGAAGGGTCCCTGGAAGATGTCCACCAGCCCTCCGAGCCACGCGCTCCCTCCCTGCCTCCCACCACATGAGTGGGAAACACAGAGGGCCCCACTAGGACTGACTCTGGGTGGGGAGTTTTATTCCAGCCCCGAGGGGCAGCGGCAGGTGTCATCAAGGCTGCACCCTGGCCAACAGGAACCCACTCTGGCCAGGTGAGCTGGTTCTGGGGGTGGCAAGTGTGAGGCCCCATCCCGGGGGTCTCTGACATTGGCCTTGCTCTGGCCTCAGTCCTCTTGCCCTTGTCCCTGTCCCTCTCTCTTCCCAAGAGAGCAGGTACCTGGGCCGTCCCTGCCCACCCAAGGCTCCAAGAGAATACACGGTGAGTTCAGGGCTGATCTCGGGCTCCTTGCTACTGGTTCCAGCTTCCCCTGGCAGGCAGCACCTCCCGGAGCCCCCGACACCTGGCCCACAGTGCCCACGGCATGCCTCCTAGGCGAGGGTCACACACAGAGAGTCCTGGCTTTTGTGGGCCTTAGCACTGGGAGCCACGGCCAGTGCAGACGCCTCCTGGAACTCCTTGGCCATGTAGTAGTAGCAGATGGCGTCCAGGCAGCAGTTGGCATCTGAGAGCTTGCTGGTTATGTACAGGGCACGACGGACCGTCTCCAGGAGGGCACAGGCGTTCCAGCCCACAGCGAGGCGCACTGTCAGCCCCACGTGCAGGGGCAGGAAGCAGACCACGAACACCACGAGGTTGGCCCAGACCATGCGGGCAGCCTTGCGGGTGGCCTCTGCCTGCCCCACGTCGGTGGGTGGCCTCTGGGCCAGGGCAGTCACCACCTTCAGGGAGCAGAAGACCACCACGGCCAGGGGCAGGTAGAATCCCAGCAGTGGGAAGGCCATGGAGTTGAAATTGTGCCGGGTGCTCCTGAAGCAGAAGCCGCCCTCCTGCATCCCCAGGAACCAGCGAGCCACCAGGGAGCCGATGACCAGCACCCAGAGGACCGCGCACACGGCCGCAGCCTGCCTGGGGGACCGCAGCCCACGGGCACGCAGCGGGTGCCGCACGGCCACATAGCGGTCCACGGCGATGGCCGTGACCAGGCTGATGCTCATGTACCTGTTGGTCAGGTAGATGCCCTGGGAGAGCTGGCACAGCGGCGTGTCTGAGGTGTCTCGCAGGGAGTGCAGCACGAAGGGCAAGGTGCACAGCAGGCAGAGGTCGGCCACCGCCAGGTTGGTCATGTAGATGCGGGTCTCCGTCCACTGCTGCATGCGGCAGCAGAACACCCAGAGCGCCAGGCTGTTGAGGAGCAGGCCCAGCACCAGCAGGACGCCCAAGTAGGCGTAGAAGCCGAGCTTGATCGTTGGGGGCCAGGTGAGGTCACTGGAGCCACAGGTATTGTAGGTGCCATTCATGGTCCTGGGGCAGCACAGGGAGCCGGAGGTCAGCAGAGAGCGAGCAGGGGGAGCAAGGCACTGCCCCCACTCTGCCCACCTCTGGGCAGGGATGTGGGAGGAGGTGAGCCCCGACCCCATATCCACAAACACAAAACTCCTCAAACAAAGCATGGATGCCGTAAAGAACTCCAAGTCACCCTCGAGGTCTAACCCCTGGACAGATCCTCTTCCCATCTCCTGAGCTCTTCTCTCCTGGGACCTGCCTGCTGTCATGGGGCAGGAAAGGAGGCAGAAGGAGCTCCACGTTCCCCTCCAGTCCCCAGCCCAGCAAGCCCTACCCTCCAGAGTGCAAATCCTGGACATGGAGCCCAAAGGGCCACCAGCCTTACCCAGCACACAGCTCTTAGCAGGGAGGGCTCAGAGGCAGCGGCACCTGTCAGCCCAAGGACGGGAAGACCAGGCTCCCGGACAAAGCCCAGGGTGGCCCCTCCACCCCTCCTGGCACCCGGCTGCAGGAGGCACCCACATTTGACTCCACACCTGCATCAGCCCTTCCCCACAGCAGAGTCCAGGACAGCTGGGACTCTGGCCTGCCCCTACCTCCCTGTGAGCCCACCCACCCAGTCCTGAGCTCTGGAGGTCCTGCCTGCATCAGCCTGAGGCCCCATCCCAGTCCCACACCTGGGATCAGGGATTCACCCCTTGAGCTCCCAGGGGCCAGAGCCTGTGACGGCAGCCCTGCCCCTTCAAGCCCAGCCGTGCTGCTCAGGGGCCGCCCAGGGGTGGAGCTGAGTATCCTCCTCTCCGTCACTATCAGGACCACCCACAAAGTCACCCCTCCACTGTCCACACCAGCCTCTCGCTGTCCCCAACACCCTCCGCAACATAGCCCAGGAAGGCTGAGACCAGCCCCAGCTGGACTTGGGCAGGGTCTGGTGTCCAGGACATGGGCTAGAGTCATCCTGACTCGGCCACCCCTGCAGCTGGGCAAACTTGTTTCCTCATCATAAGGGGTGCTGGTGTCACACGCAGGCGGGTGTGAGACGGAGCTGCTGGTGAGCGCCCAGAGTCCAGGACTCACAGCCACACGTCCCACCACCCGGGTTCCTCAGTGGGTCCAGGAAGAACCTGGAGGGATGAGGGCGGGAGAAGCCTCTCCCCCAACCATCAGGCTGTCCTCTGGGGCATCCCGCAGTGGCTTCCTGCTGGGCTGGTATGGAAGGTGGGAAGGACTCAGCCCACAGCGAAGGGCCTTCCTCCTCCCTCTGCCTCCTCCCTCTGCCAAGAGGAGCACAAAAGGTCCCCCATATCAGGAGGGGAGAGCGCCCAAACCCCGTGACTGCAGCTGCTGGGGACCATTAGTGCTGGGACGCATTTCCCCACGGTGGTCCCCGGGAACTCCAGGTCCCCAGTCCATGAGGGACGCAGGGCACAGGTTTCAGCCAGAAACAGAAACATTCTGCCCCCTGGCTTCATTCTGTCTCCTTAGATCCCACCTCTGGTGAAGTACAGCAGATATTTGCTGACTTCCAAGTTTCAGGAGCCCTTCCCCTGAGTGCAAAGCGCTGCGCGCCCAATGGTCTCTCTCCTCCCTTCTTGAGGGTCCTGCTTGCTTTCTCTCTGATTCATGAGCAACACTTCACCCTCATTCCAGGGACTTTTGGAGGGACCCTGAGCCAGGCCAGGCTCCGAGGACATCCCCAGAACCCACTGGAACCAATCGCTGGGATCTTCCCTTCCTGTCGGGCCTGTACTCCTGTGGCAGCCCCTGCTGGGGGCCAGGAGATCCCAGAACCTGCTCAGAATCTACACCTCAGAGGCATCTGAGCTGGGCAGGCACTGTGCGTTGGGGAGGGCTCCGTGCGACTGGCCTCCTACTGTCCCCACCTGAGTACTCGAATCCACCAAAAGTCCAGGGCCAGCCTTGGGCGGTGTGCAGACCTGGAGGGGGAGGGGGTCTGCATGGCTAGAGGGCGATTCTTTTGCTGCCCCATCTTGAGTAGAGGCAGTCTGGGACCCTGCCTCGTGGGAGGTGAGGACCCGAGGGCTCGTGTGCCTAGGCCCTTCCTATTGCCCCAGCTTCCCCCATCCCTCCCCATGGCTGCCAAGGGGCTCTCAGGTCACACATACCCAGGGCTGCAACTTTCATACTAGCCTCGGTGTGGCCCAGTATTTTGTGGGGGAATGTTTAACTGCAGGCCAGGCACGGTGGCTCATGCCTGTAATCCCAACATTTTGGGAGGCTGAGACAGGAGGATCACTTGAGGCCAGAAGTTTAAGAACAACAGGGAGACCCCGTCTCTACAAAAAAAAAAAAAAAAAAAAAAGACAGAAAATTAGCTGGGCTGGTGACGCGTGCCTGTAGTTCCAGCTACTCGGGAGGCTGAGGCAGGAAGACGGCTTGAGCCCAGGAGGTTGAGGCTGAAGTGAGCTATTATCGCACCACCGCACTCCAGTCTTAGGAGACAGAGTAAAACCCCATCTCTAAGAAGAAGAAAAAAAGTCTAACTACAATATTTAAATTTTCCTGTTTATAATAAACACTGAACTATTAGGGAGAAAAATGCAAATGTTGCAAGAGTTTCGAGGTGCACGTAGGCTTCGAAGAAGTGCCCTGTTCATGGGTCCTTGTCTCGCCCGTGGAGTGCCTCCCAGAAAGTTCAGGAAATCAAGGCCCAGGCTTTAGCCCAGACGGCATGGGGCCCCTGGGAGCTAACATGGCCAGCACAGATGCCCACCTACTGACCCAGTCCCGCACAGGAATCTGTGTCCAGGCCGTGGACCGTAGCTGGCCTCCCGCCTCAGCTTCCTCAACAGACACCAGCACCATCAGCCTCAGGGAGCTCCTGCTGCCAGGGACCGTGGGGATGGGGCCCTTCCACTTCCTGCCCAGGAGGCTGTGGGGATTGGAGCCAGCAGCACGCCTCTGAGGCCCCGCTTCCCCTTCTGATAACAAGGTCAGCCTTGGCTTCTGCACACAAAAGCAGAAAAGTGCCCTTTGATTCTGCACTGAGCGATCCAGGAGAGAAACCTGGCCATAGACGGGCGATCCAGCCACACCGGAGCCCCTCCCCAGCCCTTCCCCCTGTCTGGACCCGGGACCCGCCCAGACCCCAGAGTGCCTGGCTGGCCTGGGATTGACACCACAGGCCCCAACCACTGCTGAAGACGCAGGTGCAGATCCCTGTGGCCCAGGCACCAGAGTCCCCCGTACCTGTGACCCCACTGGGCCTGGGCCCCACACAGCACACCACACCCCAGGACCCAGGATGGGGCTGTGAGTGACACGAGTTCACCAAAGTAGCTGCTCACCTCGGGGCCACAGCACGGGGTATTCTTTATTCTTGTTTTTAAATGTCATATCCCACACTCCAACAAGCTGCTACCCACACACAGGCTCCAAGTCTTCATCAGCCTCAGCCACCCCTGAGACCCCAACACAGCCTCACCTCACTCTGAGACCCCATCACAGCCTCACCCCACTCTGAGACCCCATCAGAGCTTCACCCCACTCTGAGACCCCATCACAGCCTCACCCCACTCTGAGACCCCATCAGAGCCTCACCCCACTCTGAGACCCCATCACAGCCTCACCCCACTCTGAGACCCCATCACAGCCTCACCCCACTCTGAGACCCCATCAGAGCTTCACCCCACTCTGAGACCCCATCACAGCCTCACCCCACTCTGAGACCCCATCAGAGCTTCACCCCACTCTGAGACCCCATCACAGCCTCACCCCACTCTGAGACCCCATCAGAGCTTCACCCCACTCTGAGACCCCATCACAGCCTCACCCCACTCTGAGACCCCATCACAGCCTCACCCCACTCTGAGACCCCATCACAGCCTCACCCCACTCTGAGACCCCATCAGAGCCTCACCCCACTCTGAGACCCCATCACAGCCTCACCCCACTCTGAGACCCCATCAGAGCCTCACCCCACTCTGAGACCCCATCAGAGCCTCACCCCACTCTGAGACCCCATCACAGCCTCACCCCACTCTGAGACCCCATCAGAGCCTCACCCCACTCTGAGACCCCATCACAGCCTCACCCCACTCTGAGACCCCATCACAGCCTCACCCCACTCTGAGACCCCATCACAGCCTCACCCCACTCTGAGACCCCATCACAGCTTCACCCCACTCTGAGACCCCATCACAGCCTCACCCCACTCTGAGACCCCATCAGAGCTTCACCCCACTCTGAGACCCCATCACAGCCTCACCCCACTCTGAGACCCCATCAGAGCCTCACCCCACTCTGAGACCCCATCACAGCCTCACCCCACTCTGAGACCCCATCACAGCCTCACCCCACTCTGAGACCCCATCAGAGCTTCACCCCACTCTGAGACCCCATCAGAGCCTCACCCCACTCTGAGACCCCATCACAGCTTCACCCCACTCTGAGACCCCATCAGAGCCTCACCCCACTCTGAGACCCCATCACAGCCTCACCCCACTCTGAGACCCCATCAGAGCCTCACCCCACTCTGAGACCCCATCACAGCCTCACCCCACTCTGAGACCCCATCAGAGCCTCACCCCACTCTGAGACCCCATCACAGCCTCACCCCACTCTGAGACCCCATCACAGCCTCACCCCACTCTGAGACCCCATCAGAGCTTCACCCCACTCTGAGACCCCATCACAGCCTCACCCCACTCTGAGACCCCATCACAGCCTCACTCCACTCTGAGACCCCATCACAGCCTCACCCCACTCTGAGACCCCATCAGAGCCTCACCCCACTCTGAGACCCCATCAGAGCCTCACCCCACTCTGAGACCCCGTCACAGCCTCACCCCACTCTGAGACCCCGTCACAGCCTCACCCCACTCTGAGACCCCGTCACAGCCTCACCCCACTCTGAGACCCCGTCACAGCCTCACCCCACTCTGAGACCCCGTCACAGCCTCACCCCACTCTGAGACCCCGTCACAGCCTCACCCGACTCTGAGACCCCGTCACAGCCTCACCCCACTCTGAGACCCCGTCACAGCCTCACCCCACTCTGAGACCCCGTCACAGCCTCACCCCACTCTGAGACCCCCTCAGAGCCTCACCCCGCTCTGAGACCCCCTCAGAGCCTCACCCCGCTCTGAGACCCCGTCACAGCCTCACCCCACTCTGAGACCCCATGATAGCCTCACCCCACTCTGAGACCCCATCATAGCCTCACCCCGCTCTGAGACCCCGTCACAGCCTCACCCCACTCTGAGACCCCATCATAGCCTCACCCTGCTCTGAGACCCCCATCACAGCCTCGCCCCACTCTGAGACCCCATCATAGCCTCACCCTGCTCTGAGAACCCCCATCAGAGCCTCACCCCACTCTGAGACCCCCACCATGCCCCTGCCCCGCTGGGAGGCCCCTAGGGCAGTGGGCGGCACTGACCTGCAGGCAGCTTTGGCCTCCCGGGTGGAGTGTGTGACCCCCGCTGCCAAAGCCTGCACAGTGGCTGTCTGAGAAGGGCTGGGGGAAGTGAAGCTGGGGTGAGCCACCCCTCGGGGCTGGTCCCTGACTCTGCCCCTCCTTAAGGTGGTGGGGCGGGCGGCTGACTGACGGCAGCAGGGCAGGGGTAACAGGAGTTCCCCACTGCTCCTGCACCAGCCCCAGCTAGAGGGCGTGGGGGATTTCTGGGAGGGAAGTGGGGTGCCGGCTGTCTGTGCTGACACCTCTGAAGAGCCAGCATCCTTGTTGAGGGCACACATTTGTTCTGGAAACAGCGTGAGAGACAGACAGCAAAACCAGAGACGCTCCAGCCCCGCCCACGGAGCCTTCCTCCTCCCCAGCCCACTTCTGCCCTGTCATCTCGGAAACCTTCCCAGGGCCCAGCCCTCCCAGGGTCTGCGGTCAGCCCGTCCTCCCCAGCGCCTCATGCCCAGCCCCGAGACAGGGTGCAGCACGCACACTCATCCTGGTTCATGCAGACACGCTCCGTGGGCGCCTTCCAATACACACACACACACACGCACACGCCAATGCACACAGGTGAGAGGCACACGCTCCGGCACACGCAGGCAGGCTGGCTCCTCCCCTGCTTCCCCCCCGACTTGGCCACCGGCCCCTCCTCCAAGCCCACCCCCTCAGAAGCCTACCCAGACCACCCCTATCTGGTCTAGAATATTCTCCCTGGCCCCCACCTCCTCAGCGGACATCTTCCTTCTGAGCTCATGGTGGGGGAGCCCGTAGGCCCAGGCTGCGCCCCCATGGTGCAGAGCACCCCCTTCCTGGGCCCTGTCCACCCTGAGGGCAGGAGCCTCGTCTCCTCAACGTGGGCCCCACAGCCCCTGACCACAGCCTCTCCCTCCTCAACAGCCGGGATAGGCTGGGGAGAGCTTCAGTTTCACCCCTCCCCACTTTACAGCAGTGGAAACGGACGCCCAGGGAAGGGAAGCGCTTGGCCCAGCGTCACACAGGTGGTGGCAGGTCTGAGACCAGTGCCTGGGCCTCCTGAGCCAGACCAGGACTCTCTACCCAGAGGCACCTGAGGAAGCCCTGGCTGGGCATTGGTCCTTCTCTGCTGTCATCCCGGGCCTGGTTCCTGTCCCTTTCTTCCTGCTTCCTCCTGCTGTCCTTCCTGCCCTTCCTCCTGCTGTCCTTCCTGCCCTTCCTCCTGCTTCCCCGGCTGTCCCTCCAGGCCCAGTCCCCAGTGTGCGCCCTTGGGTTCCCTGCCCAGTCTCCATGGGCCATGATGTTCAGTGGAGAGGGGCCTCATCCTCGAGCAGGAGGCTCAGATTTGGGTTTTCATCCGCCCGATCTCAACTCCCACCCCTCACTCTGGCCACAGGGTCTGGCCTCTGGGGTCAGCAGAAGGCACGGCACCTGATCAGTCCAAGCCCGGCCGCCGTCAAGCAGGGACTGGAGGTGCAGGGCACGGCATCTCCAGGAGTGCTCCTTCCACCTCTGGCAGATCAGATGGTGCCCCAAGCAGGCCTACCCAGCCCACCAGAGCCAGGGCCCTGCAGAGCTCCCCCACCCCCTCCACCACCAGGCCAGCCATGAACTCCACCGTGCCCCCTCTGCTGGGCATCATTTCTCCCCAGCAGTGGCCTGGGGCACCCCGTCCCCACCAGGCCTGGCCTCCCTGACGTGGCCTGGCACCTGTGCTCCTCACACACTGGAAGGGAAGCCCCACTGGGCAGGGCCACATGGACCCAGCGGATTCTTGTGGGCTGTGTGGACTTGGGGAAGAAACTGGACATTTAGAGACTCTGACTGTCTCTGGGAAGGGCCCCTTGCCACCAGGTTCCACCTGTGTACAGGAAACGCTGTCCCCAGCCCACCCCCTACCTCTCTCCATCTGCCCCTTGGCTGTCTCCGCAGGCACTTCAGGGCAGTCTCACCCAGCCTGGAGCCTGGGCCCTCGTGCTCTGCCCCCTCCCACTCAGGCAGGCCTTGCCCGGGCCCCTCCAGAGCGCTGTTTCTCTCCTAGCTCCCCGCTCACCCCCAGGGCCCCTCTCTCCCCAAAGCTGCACCCTCATGACCTGTTTGCACCCTCATGACCTGTTTCTAGCCCTTCACTCTGTTTGATTTTATCACAGAACTTATTTTTTAAGTAACCCTTTCTGCGCACTGGGCTTGTGCTTGTGGGACTCTATCTGCTTCCTGCCCTGTCGGGGCCCTGGCACAGAGCCCGGCCTCTGTGAAGCTCGACAACCCCTCACCCACAGCGACTCCTGCCGCGGGGCTGCGAGTGCCGGGGACATATCAGGTGCTCAGTCATCGTCAGCGCCCGGCTCAGGCACAGTTGCCTGGGGTCCTCTGCTGCTGCTGCTCAGGCCCTTCTTCGAGGACCCCTGGAGTCCCCAGGTTCGAGAGGCCAGATGGCAGGTTTCCAGTCCAGACCAGGCCTGTTCTCTCCCTGCTGGGCGGCTTCAGACCACCTGGCCCTCTGCGGAGAACTGGCAGCCAGGGTCCTGCTGTGGGCATAGGGGCACTGCCCAGGGCCCTCCGCCCCCAGCCTCTGCTCCTGGGCAGCTTCCTCTCCCAGGTTGCCCCCTCACCCCCAAGGTTAGCCCCCTGCAGCAGCGCCAGCCCCTCCCACCTCACCCCGCTGGGCTGTATGTGTGACGCGAGGAGCTCCGAACAGGATTCCTTCCTGCCCTTCCTCCTGCTTCTCCAGCTAGAGCTGCCGGACGCCACCCCTGCAGCCCTATCTAGGGAAGCCTCTGCAGCAAGCTTGTCCAACACTCGGGCTGCGGGCTTTGAATGCGGCCCAACACAAATTTGTAAACTTTCTTAAAACATTATGAGATTTACGCAGAGACCTTTTTTTGCTCATCAGCTATCGTGAGTGTTAGTGTATTTTATGTTTGGCCCAAGGCAATTCTTCTTATTCCAATGTGGCCCAGGGAAGCCAAAAGACTGGACAGCCCTGCTTTGAAGGGAAGTCTGTGAGGGGATGTCAGGGAAGCAGGAGCCTGGGAGAGCCAGAGAAAAGCCGTTTACGTTCAGCTCCACCTTGAGACCAATGAGGCACATACCTGCCAGCCACAGCCCATGGTCATACGATGTTTACAGCTAAAGCAGCAGCCAGTGACGCCTGCGTGGACACACTTCTATGACAGCAAAGTGTCCAAGTGCCCTGGTATCCAGAACAATATATGCTTTCCAGACAACTACCCTTGGCCGGATGCGGTGGCTCAGGCCTGTAATCCCAGCACTTTGGGAGGCCAAGGTGGGAGGATGGCTTGAGCCCAGAAGTTTGAGACCAGCCTGGGCAACATAGCAAGACCCCATCTTTACAAAAAGTAAAAAAAAAAAAAATTAGCCAGGCATGGGGGTGCATGCCTGTAATCCCAGCTACTCAGGAGGCTAAGGCGGGAGGAGCACCTGAGCCTGGGAGGCAGAGGTTGCAATGAGCTGAGATCGTGCTACTGCACTCCAGCCTGGTTGCAACAGAGCAAGACCCCGTGACAGACAGTTTTCTTTAAATCAATAGAATAATACATGTTAGGCACAGTTTAGCTTAGTCTTTACACAGACGAGACCCCTGTATGAGAAAAAGTTAAAGCTGGGGTGTTCCCCCTCTTGCTTTCTGACGACACCCTGCTCTGTAATGGAGCAACTTTCAATAAACCCTCTCTTCTCACCACATTCTGACTTGCCTTCACTTCCTTCCTGAGTGAGACCCAAGAAGCATGTCTTGAGGTCTGAATCGAGACCCCTTTTCCAGTGAAGCTGCCATCCTAAATGAGTCGCTTGGATCCTCATGGGTCCTTTGCATAGTTTTGGTTTACTAAAACAACACATTGGCTGGGTGCAGTGGCTCACATCTGTAATCCCAGCACTTTGAGAGGCCGAGGCAGGGGGATCACGAGGTCAGGAGTTCAAGACCAGCCTGGCCAACATGGTGAAACCCCATCTCTACTAAAAATACAAAAATTAGCTGGGCGTGGTGGCGCGTGCCTGTAGTCCCAGCTACTCGGGAAGCTGAGACAAGAGAATTGCTTGAACCCGGGAGGCGGAGGTTGTGGTGAGCCGAGATCACGCCACTGCACTCCAGCCTGGGCGATAGAGGGAGACTCCATCTCAAAAATAAATAAATAAATAAGAAATAAAACAACATATTACGGTTTATCTTTATGACTGTTTTTCTGGTGTCCCTTCAAGCGCTGTGCCCCCGAGGCCAGTGCCTCACTTGCCCACCCAGCAGCTCAGGCAGACCAGTGGGGTCCTCTGTGTGGGGGCTCAGTTGTGGACCCTGAGAGAGGATGCGAGTCCACCTCCCGCTTCTCGAGGTTTCCCTGTCACCCTCAGCACTTTCTGTTCCCCTCTTCACAGAACCAGGTCTGGAAGTGGACGTCCTGCTGGGAAACTCCCCTCCCCCACTGATCTTGCCTAAAGCCTGGCGGTGTCACTGTGAGGGGCTGGGGACCAGGACACAGGGTCTCTGTCCTAGATGCCCTGCTTTTGTGTGTATTTGATGTTTTCCATAATAAAAGTGTATAGAGAACTGAGTGTGTGGCCACAGAGGGGCAGGGGAGGGCAAAGCCTGTCAGCTGTGGGGCAGAGGAGGTAGCGGGCAGGGGTCCTGGGGGTGGCTGCAGAAGACTAGCACCTGTGGCCTAAGGTCCCCTCCAGCCAAGACCCCGCCCTGTGCTCAGCCTCCTGTGATGGCCCCATCCCCACAGGGGGTCCCCACACCCCAAGTGCAGGGCCCTTGGCAGGAGCTGGGCACCACCGCAGGACGGGCAGGGGACACGGGGTCCCACGGGTCTGGAAGGGATCCTGAGGGGTCCTGAGAGGACCACGATGGGGGCAGGAGGGGTCCTGAGAGGGTCTGAGGGGCTGCAAGTCGCACCCAGGGCCCTTCCCTGCCTCCCCCGTGCCCACGCCTCCCTTCACCAGGCACCCTCACAGTGGAGCCTCCAGCTCTGCCCACCTGCAGCAGGAGGCCCCTGGGCACTCAGGGGCCGTCTCCACGCCTTGGAACTCCTGCCCCACCTTCACCCAGCCTATGGGGTGTCGAGGCATCTGGCCACCAGCAGGGAGATCCCAGCCCTGGCCACCAAAGGCCAGAAGAGGCTCCTTGGGCTGAGGGCAGGTGACCCCAGCCCCTGGGCCACCCCCGCCAGCTCACTCACCCTGATGGCTCCCACTGCCTGCTCCTGGGGACCCACTGCTGCCAGATGCCCCGCTGGGGTCCCCACCTGGCCTCGGGGTGGGCCTTGGGTGCTGCCCCAGCCAGGTTTCTGCTATTTCCAGCGGCTTTCCCCTTTCTTGGCCCTGGACAGCAGGGCCACCCTCTCGGACTCCTTCCCCTTCCTCTGCACAAGGCTCTGTGACTGGGAAGCCGCCTGCTCCTTGGCCCTTCCACTGCCAGCTCTCTGTCCCCATCCCTAGGGCCCTCCCTTCTCAGCAGAGAGAGCCATCGGGCCCCTGCTTGGGGCCCTCCCAACTCACTCGCCCTCCTGTCCAAGAGCCCCGATCCTAAGATCCTCACTCCTAAGTGCCACTTCCTGGGTCGGGAACCTGCAGAGGCTCCCCACTGCCTGCCTGAGGCCGCCTGCCAGCTGCTGGAAGGTCCTCCACTCTGGGGAGACCTCCGGTTGGGGGAGTCTGGCGGGGAGGGAGGAGTAACTCTTGAGAGTGGAGTGTGTGTCGTGTGCTGTCATCCCCGCCCTAAACTGAACCATAAACACCCAGTGGCTGGACAAGGAAGGGGCAGTCCCTCCAGCAGGGATTTTCCCCATGTCCTCCCCGGGGCAGCAGGATCCCGGCCTGGCTGGCTTGCAGCAGCCTGTCTAGGATGAGCCCAGGAAATGGCAAGTTTAATCACGCCCAGGAGCCACTGAGGCAGAGGGTCCTTAACCCCAGAAGAAGCACGGTGTGGAGAGTTCTCACTCCCGTTCTTTTGCCCTATCCTGGGACCACCAGCCTTCAGAGACACTTCCTCCGGGGCCAGGCAAGACGCCTGCTGATAGAGATGGGAGTAGACGCTCACAGAGGAGATGTAAATTGCTCCTTAAAGATACGAAATGATGCTCAAAACGATCATAAAAAGAGAAACACAGATTAAGCTCAAAACGATCATAAAAAGAGAAACACAAATCAAAAGTTCACTGCAACACCATTTCTCCTCCATTAGTCAGGTCAAAATCCAAGAGTCTGACCACAATAGAAAGACGTCCTCGGATATCACCCATTGATCACTGATCTCTAAGGTGGTACAAACCCCCAGGCGGGTGGATTTGGCAATATCTTTAGCCAAATTAGAGATGCATTTACTCTTTGACCCAATAACCCCACTTCTAGGAATGTACTCACAGAGAGACGCAAGGACTATGAAGCATGTACTTCAGCAGCTCTTCACTGCCACGGTGTGGAGTGCGGACAGCCCGGGAACCACTCAGCATCTCTCCCAAGGGCCCAGGTTGAATGAAGCGTGTTCACACCACAGGACACTGGGCACCTGCAAAGAGGAGGGAGAAATATTTCTACACACTGTCATATGGCCATCTCCAGAATATATTTGTAAATGAAAAAAAGCACGTTTATGTATATATAGACAATTGATGTGTTTTTAGATGGAGCCATCAGCTGTATGTTTTACAAATGGAAATATAAGCCACAAAATTTGCTTTAAATTAAACTGTTACCTGTAGGAAACAGGTGGAAATGGGATGGGGATAGGGACGGACTTCTGTGACCATATCTTGGTTTCTAGATTTGGATTTAGACTCATGTCAAATGTTTGTGTAATTACTTAATTTAATTAAATTAACTTGTAAAAGGAATTCTTAAAATTGAAAGCAAAATGAAACTAACTGACTTGCATTATGGGTTGACAATATGAACCTACCAAACTCTTCCAAGTGATTTTAAAATCCAGTCATTTGGATGTATATCCATATAGCCTGCCAACAAAAAAGAATGGCAAAAGAAGTTTTCATTATTTTAAGTAATCATTTTCCAAATAATTTTAAAACACTGTTTTGTCTGTACGTCGACACAACCCAAGGACTTTAAAAGTATCTAAAAATAATTTTAAACTATTTTCAGTGGTTATACTGTTGATGGTAGTGTTGGTAAAGTCATTTTGAAAATATTGTGTGTGTTACAGAATAAAACAAATGAATAACTATGTTGGGTATTGTTTGAGATTTTTGGTGTGGGAGAAAGGAGATGCAGATATATTATCAATAAGATTAAGTAAAAACTATGTAAATCTGAATTTAAATAGAAAGTATCCATTTGTACTCATAATGTGTCTTTCAAAAAAAAAGCCTTAGTTCTGTCCACTGACAAGGTCTAAAAATAACGACAAATCCAGTAACCACAAGCACACCTAACACCCAGATTGTGGTCTCTAAGTACCATTTCTCTTAAAGAGGAAGAGGGGCTCTTGGAGAGAAGTGTATGCTGTCCAATCTGGGTTAGGAAATGTCTAATATAATTCTGGAATGTCTTCTTATGCCAGAGAACAAAGTAGCTGTCAAAGACTATTAGGGCAGTGCCAAAGGGGCTCAGGAGTTAAATCAAATAGGCTGGCACTGGACAAAGACAGGAAGATCTGAATATCAATAAGGATAATAATGTTAATGGGAACATCAAAAAATGTTTAAACTCATGAATTTGTAATTACACTTTAAAAACTCATTAGTCATTGTTGAAAGATGCCAGGAAAACAGTTCATTATTTTATACATGAGGAAAAGAAGGGAAAGAATCAAGCATTTGCCCTGCCTTTCCTATGCAAACTGTACCTCAACATGACCAAAGAGTTAATGAAGGAACACTTCTTTTTATAGATACATTTCTGCTAATAAATAATGAAGGAAGACAGAAGTAGAATATCACTACTTTGCAAACCCTGATGGATGAATGAAACTAGCATTAGGGTTAATTATCTATTATTTTAGTTGTGCATTGTCAGTTACCTATTGCTACACAAAAAAATTACCTCTAAAATGAGAAGATTAAAACCACAGAGTTTTATCTCCCAGTTCCTGTGGGTCAGGAATTCGGGCTCTGCCAAACTGGGTCCTCTACTCAGGGTCTTTCATGAGTCTGCAATCCAGGTGTCAGCCGGGGCTGCAGTCTCATCAGAAGGCTCAGCTAAGACGAGATTCACTTCCAGCTCCCCCAGGTGGCTGTTGGTAGAGTTTCAGGTCTTTCATGAGTCTGCAATCCAGGTGTCAGCTGGGGCTGCAGTCTCACCAGAAGGTTCAGCTAAGAGGAGATTCACTTCCAGCTCCCCCAGGTGGCTGTTGGTAGAGTTTCATTCCCAATGGGCAGCTGGCCTGAGGACCCCAAATCTTCCCTGGTTCCTGCCCTCAGTTCCTTACTGGCCATGCCTCTTCACAGGGCAGCATACAGCATGGCATCTGGCTACCCCAGAGCCAGCGAGAGAGAGTATGCATCCAAGACAGATGCCATGGTCTCTTTCAACCTAATCACAGAAGAGACATCACTTTTTTTTTTTTTTTTAATCGTATTGTTTGTTATAAGTGAGTAAGTCCAGCCACCCTTCAGGAGGGAATTGCATGACAGCAGGAGGCAGGAATCACCCACTGGGGGTCTCTTGGCAGCTTCCTGCCACATTCGTGATCATTGGTGGCTGCTGGCCTCACAAAGAGACCACCAGATATCATGAGCCCCCTGGCAGAAATGCATGCCCCGCTGATGAAGTGGGCTTGTCAAAAAACCAAAACTCTCACCTGAATCTGGTGAAGTATCGGAGCTGACTCGCAGTCGACAGGAGATTGGCAGGCATGGGAACTCCAGCCATACAGGCTGGACTTTGCAAGTCCAGTCTGCAGGAAGCTGCACAGGGCAAGAGACCTAGGAGGGGAATAGAGAGACAGAGGAGGAAGCTGCCAACTAAGAACCCAACAGGTATGTCGGCCGGGACCGCGGGGACCTCGTGTGCACCCTGTGGAGCCACTGCTGTCGAGGTTGGGACCACGAGCCCAATGGACGGTCACCCTCAGGCCTGTATTCACGACTGCAATAGTGCAGGCAAGAGGCAAACAGAAGGAAAAAGGTGCCAGCTCCTCTACGTCCCATTTTTGCTCCCTGGATGACATCAGGCAGATGGGGAGATGATCTCACTACCAAGGAGGCGAAACAGAAGGCTCAAACAAAAGGATCTGGCCTGGGGAACTGTGGAGGAGGCTAAGAGTGGAAAGTGCTGTCTGGGGCAGGAGGGCTGCTTCTTCTGTGGGGCCTGCTGGCAACATCTGCGGTTGGGCCCGAATGATCACACAGAGGATTTTGGCCTGCAGCCAGACTCCTCAGATCCAATTCAAGCAAATAAGCTCTTTTTAAAAACGTATAAGGTGGGAATTGAGCCTCATCTCCCTTCCCTGCTGCAAAACTCCATTGTGGTAGCCTCCGTTGAATAAAGTCTACCTTACTGTTCTCTAAAAAATTGTAGAAGTAGAGAAAATGTAAAAGTTAACTCCTGTTTGTTGCAATTAAGGAAAGGTTCATTTCTTGGCTAGATGTGATAATGCTTACTGTGGTCATGTGTTTTTAAAAGTCCTTATCTTTTATTCATGTGGCATTTTTTGTAGATAGAAGGATATGATGTTTGGCACTTATCTCAAAACATTTTGAGCCCACAGATGGAGTGTGGTGAAGCAACATCAGTTGTGACTCTTTGGCTCTTGCCAAAGGTGGGGTGATGGGCACAAGGGGTTATTACACTTCTGCTTATTTCAGTCTGTTTGAACATTTCCAAAATAAAAGGTCAAAACCAAAGGTGGCCAAACACCCCACTGCTAGTCTGTAGAAAACGTGGGAGTGTGTTGTGGCCTTCTCCTTTAACTCCACGGCAGTGCAGGAGAAGATGGGGTTTCCTCACTGGCCCTGAAATGAACGATCCCTAAGCATCACAGGCAGGGGAAACAGACGGAGAAGGGACTCACAGGCCTACATGAGGCTTAGAGAGGACTCGGCAAGGGGCTTTTGGGCACCATCTGGGCAGGAGGGCAGTGTGCTGGGGCCTCGTGAGCCCTGGGGAGACTGCACTTGGGCTCGAAGGGCCTGGGTGGTGGTGCAATACAGCTTCTCCCTCGCCTGTCCACGTGTATGTGTACACACACGCACACAAGCACAGGCATATACATACACAGACACATGTAAACATACATGCACACACATAAAAACAGACACATCACACAAGCACTGCATACACACATGCACACTCGCATATAAACACACATAGATACATATACAAATACACACATAAACATGCATACACACAAGCACACACAAATGCATATATATGCACACATATATACACATACACATATATATAGATACATATACATACATAGATATATACACATACAACATACACACATGCACATGTGCACATACACACACACTCTGATAAGCTACATCATTGGAGGGGCCTCTGGGTGGAGGGACAGGACTGTCAGCCCGCATAAGCCCGAGCCAGGGGCATGGCAGTGCCATGCCAACTGCGCCTACCCAGTCCCTCCCTACAGGAACTCACACAGAGACGGACACCGGCCAGGAAGCACCCATGCTGGGGGATAAGCCCCCTTCCACATGGGCAAGGGGAGAACTGGGAGAGCAGAGGCCTCCTCAGGACCAGGGGCAGGCCTGTTCCATCGGCTCAGGTGGGTGCCAGTCTTTGTACCCTCAGCCCCAAATCCACGCTGCACAGGCGGGGAAACCAAGGCCTGGGGGCCAGGGGCTGGCTCAAGTCCCTGGGAAGTCTGAAGGGAGGAGAACTGGAATGGTGATGGTGAAGGTGAGGGTTAAGGTGAGGTCTGACATTGGCTGAAGAGTTGTTTGGATCAGAGGGTGCATTTGGATTAGGGTTAGGATTGGAGTTAGGGTTAGAATTAAGGCTAGAGGTAGAATTACAGTGAGGACTAGAGTCAGGGTTAGGGTTAGAGCCAGGCTGTGGTCAACACAAGGCTTAGGGTTAGGGTTCAGGTTAGGGTTTGAGCCAGGTTATGGTCAACATGAGACTTAGGGTTAGGGTTTGGGTTGGAGTTAGGGTTAGCGTTAGGGTTTTGGCTAGGGTTAGAGTTAGGGTTAGGCTTAGGGTTAGGGTTGGAATTAGGGTTAGGGTTCGAGTCCATATGAGGCATGGTTAGGGTTAGCGTTAGGGCCCACATGAGGCATTATTAGGTTTAGGGCTCGGGATAGGGTTAGGGTTGTAGTTGGTGTTATGGTTAGGGTTAAGGTTTGGGTTGAGTTAGGGTTAGGGTTAGAGTTTGGTTAGGGCTATGGTTGTAGTTGGAGTTAGTGTTATGGTTAGGGTTAAGGTTTGGGTTGAGTTAGGGTTAGGGTTAGGGTTAGGGTTAGGGTTTCGGTTAGGGTTAGGGTTCGGGTCCATATGAGGCATTGTTAATTAGGTTTAGGGTTCGGAATAGGGTGGAGTTAGTGTTATGGTTAGGGTTAGGGTTAAGGTTTGAATTGAGTTAGGGTTAGGGTTAGAGTTTTCGTTAGGGTTTGGGTTCGAGTTAGGTTCGGGTCTGCCTGAATTTTAGGGTTATGTTTGGCATTAGGGTTGGAGTCCACATGATTTATGGTTATGGTTAGGGTTATGGTTAGGATTTGGGTTCAGGTTAGGGTTCCTGGCCACACGAGGTTTAGGTTTATGATTAGCATTAGGGTTGGGGTCCACATGACTTATGGTTACTTACGGCTCATCATGGTTTACTTGGTGCTCCCTCACTTTAACCATCTGATGAGATTCTTCATTCCTTGTCCAGGGCCTCTTTTACACACTTGCACTCAAATGCACACCCTCCAACACTCCCCTCTCCACCCTCATAGTGCCAGGTAGGTTTTCCCATGTTCTGCCGTCCTCTCTGCTCACTCCTCATCTTGAAGGCCTGCTCAGTGTTTCTTGTCCCCTCTCCTCCTCCTTCTGGGTGGCCTGCAGCTCCTGCTGTCCCCACACTTCACCTTCTCCTGTTCCGCGTATCTTCTGGAGCTCTTGTTTACTGAGCATCCCAGCTGGTCCCTGAGCTATCAGGCTCTGCCTCACTCCTCGTCTGGGGTTACTGAAGGTCTGCACAGCTCATGTTACAGTTGAGGTTGGAGTTCCAGGAATTGCCACTGATGAGGCTGATTGCTCAGCTTCTGCAGTTGTGCAGAGCCTCTGCTGTCTGCAGCTGAGGCTGGGTTATGTCCACGCCCCTGGGAGGTCGGGGACAGTGACTCTGTGAGCACAGCTCCAATCGCAGAATTCTGGAGAACCATTACCAGGAGGCCCTGCAGGCTGGGATGTGGATCCCACCCATGGCCACGGTTCTCACCCACGCTCTGACCTCCCCAGACCTGCCCTTCCCCTTCTTCCTCTGGAGAAGCCCGGATTTGATCAGCTGTTTGCCTCCTCCCGAGGCCCTGCTGGCTGCCAAGCCCTGCTGAAGAGCTGTGTGCTGGCTCAGGCCAGTCTTGCAAATTCCTCTGAAAGAGAAGTTCCCACTCACAGAGTCCATTTCCTCACACCCCCTCGGGGTCCACCTGCTGAAATCTGGATCTCACCATGGTCAGCCCACCAGAACCTCTCACTGAGGAGGTGAGAGCCCTTTGGACTCCCATGTCCCTAGAGCCCAGAGCACAGCTGACAGGCAGCACCTCCACGCACCCACCAGCAGCCTTTGGCCAAGTCAGTAAGTCCCTAGTCCTTTTTTTTTTTTTTTTTTTTGAGACGGAGTCTTGCTCTGTCGCCCAGGCTGGAGTGCAGTGGCGCGATCTCCGCTCACTTCAAGCTCCGCCTCCCGGGTTCACGCCATTCTCCTGCCTCGGCCTCCCGAGTAGCTGGGACTACAGGCACCCGACACCACACCCAGCTAATTTTTTTTTTTAGTAGAGACGGGGTTTCACTGTGCTAGCCAGGACGGTCTCGATCTTACCTCATGATCCGCCCGCCTCGGCCTCCCAGTCCCTAGTCCTTTTTAAAAATTGTTTTAATAAGATGTTGAGTAGATCTAAATGAACACCAATTCACCCACCATGAAAGTGAAGGAACAGAACTTAAGATGATCTTTGAGGCCCCCTTGCACCTTGCCCTGAAACATCCTTGTGCCAATGCCCCAGAAGTAACCACCAAGCCACTTCCTCGTGTGGCCTCCATGACACACGCTTCCTTGTTTTGCTCCTTCGCTGGCCTCTCCTTTCATCTCTACTGTCCTGCATTTGGGTCCCTAAAATGTTGGGGCTCCTCAGGGTTTGGTCCTGGACTCTTCCTGTCCCATCGCACATTCTGCACCCACAGACTACCGTGTTCCCATTCATTCAACAATCACCTCTCTGCCCTTCACCCCTAGAGCCAGCTCCAGCCCCAGACACTGCCCTGAGCTCTGGACCTTGTAAAGAAATGTCTACCAGGTATCTCCTCTTGGATGCCTCAGAAGCACTTTAAACGCAACTTGTCCAAAACTGACCACATCATCCAGCCCTTTCATCACTCCCCAAACTAATCTTCCTTCAAAGTTCTCCATCTCAGAGAGTGGTTCCTCTTGTTACCCAGGCCACATATGTCAGTATCATTTTGGAATCTTTCTCCCCTCATCCCTCCTACATCCAATCAATCATAAATACGTTAAATATGCATATCATAAACCCTATTGCAACTAATGAAATGATAAAACAAGGAAGTATAATAGTCTAGAAGAGATAAGTGAAATACAAAATAGTCAACTAATCCAAAAGAAGGCAGAAAAAGAGGAGGGAAAATGAGTACAAAGAACAGAGGAGATGAATAGGAAACAAATAGCAGATGGTAGGTTCAAACCCAACCATATCGACCATTACATTAAATGTGACTGAGGTAAACAATCTAGTTAAAAGACAAAGACTATTGGCCAGGCACAGTGTCTCATGCCTGTAATCCCAGAACTTTGTGAGGCCGAGGTGGGTGGATCATTTGGGGTCAGGAGTTCGAGACCAGCCTAACCAACATAGGGAAATCCCCATCTCTACTAAAACTACCAAAAAAAAAAAAAAAACAAAAACAAACAAACAAAAAAACACAGCTGGGCGTAGTGGCACGCACCTGTAATCCCAGCTACTCAGGAGGCTGAGGCATGAGAATCACTTGAACCTGGGAAGTGGAGGTTGCAGTGAGCAGAGTTCATGCCACTGCACACTAGCCTGGGTGACACAGTAAGACTTCATCTCAAAAAAAAAAAAGAAAAAAAAAAAAGACAGGCTGGGTGCAGTGGCTCATGCCTGTAACCCCAGCACTTTGGGTGGCCGAGACGGGCAGATCACGAGGTCAGGAGATCAAGACCATCCTGGCTAACACAGTGAAGCCCCATCTCTACTAAAAAAAAAAAGAAAAAAAAAATTAGCCGGGCGTGGTGGTGGGCGCCTGTAGTCCCAGCTACTTGGGAGGCTGAGGCAGGAGAATCACTTGAACCGGGGAGGTGGAGGTTGCAGTGAGCTGAGGTCATGCCACTGCACTCCAGCCTGGGTGACAGAGCAAGACTCTGTCTCAAAAAAAGAAAAAAAAAAGTTAAAGACTTAGCCACGTGTCGTGCCACATGCCTGTAGTCCTAGCTACTTGGGAGGCTGAGATGGGAGGATTGCTTGAATCCAGGAGTTTGAGGCTGCAGTGAGCCCTGATGGTACCACTGTATTCCAGGCTGAGCGACAGGAGACTCTGCGTCTTAGGGGAAAAAAAAGCAAGAAATGACAATATGATGTCTGCCTGATATGATATATACTTTAAATATAAAGAAAAGTTAAAAGTAAAAGAATGAAAACAATGTAAAAGAATGGAAAAATTTATAAAAGGCAAGCATTAATTATAAGAAAGCAGGAATAGAAATATTAACATCAAAGTAGACTTTAGTACAGGGAATATTCCAAAATAAAAAAAGGGACATTTCATGGCCCAGCGTGGTGGCTCACGCCTGTAATCCCAGCACTTCGGGAGGCTGAGGTGGGCAGACCACAAGGCCAGGAGCTTGAGACCAGCCTGGCCAAGATGGTGAAACCCCGTCTCTACTAAAAATACAAAAATTAGCCAGGCGCAGTAGTGGGCACCTGTAATCCCAGCTACTCGGGAGGCTGAGGCAGGAGAATCACGAAACCAGGAGGCGGAGGTTGCAGTGAGCCGAGATTGCGCCACTGCACTCTAGCCTGGTTGACAGAGCGAGACTCCATCTCAAAAAAAAAAAAAAAAAAAAAAAGGATATTTCATATGAAAAAAGGGTCAATTCATCAAGAATATCTAACAATTCTAAATGTGTATGTACCTAATTACAAAGAATCCAAAAAATGAAGGAAGCTAATAGAACTGAAAGGATAAACAGACAAATTCATGATTGTGATTGGTTATTACGACACCCTCATCTCAGTAACTCACAGAACAAGTAAACCAAAAATTAGTAAGAATATGATAGCCCTGAGCAACACCAATCATCTTATCCAAACAGATGTTTATAGAACACTATGCCCAACAACAGCAGAATATATATTCTTTTCAAGTGCACATTGAACATTTTCCAAAATAGGCCATCTGCTAGGCCATAAATTAAGCCTCCATAAAATTAAAAAGATTTCAGTTATACAGAATATGTTCTCTAACTACAACAGAGCTTAATTAGAAATCAATAGCAACAAGGTATGAGACACCTAAAGAATGCCCAAATAGTTGAAAATTAAGCAACACATTTAAATAACTCAGGGATCAAAGAAGTAATCAAGGAGACATAAGAAAATACTTTGAACTAAATGATGATAAAAATGCAACTTACCGGTATTTGTGAGATAAGGTTAGTGTGATGCTTAGAGGAAAATCTGTGGCTCTCAGTGCTCATGTTAGGAAAGAAGAAAGGTCTAAAATCATTACCTAAGATTCCACTTTGAGAATCTAGAAAACAACAACACCAACAACAAATGAAACCCAAGTAAGCAGAAGAAATAAGAAAGAGTGAAAATTTGATGTACTAGGGGAAAAAAAGAAAATCAACAAAATGGAGATCGGTTATTTGAAAAGATAAAAAAATTGATAAAGCTCTGGCTAGATTGATCAAAGAAAAAAATCCACAAATTACTAATATCAGGAATAAAAGATGAGACATCCCTTCAGACCCTACAGACATCAGAAGAATAATACAAGAATATTAGTAAGAACATCATGAAATTACATTTGACCATTTGATGAAATGGAAACATCTATTGAAAGCCACAACTTGCCAAAAGGTACACAAGAAAAGTAAAATGTAACAAGCTTATGTCTATTAAAGTTGTTGAATTCATAATTTGAAGCCTTTCTACAAAGAAAATACGTCACCCAGATGGTGTTACTGATGAATTCCATCAAACACTTAAGAATAAAATAATACCAATCTTAACCACATCAGAAAAAAGGAGAAACACTGGCCAGCTCATTTTCTAAGTCAAGTTCTACCCTGTACCAAAACTGGACAAAGATATTACAAGAAAAGAAAACTACAGGCCAATATCATGCAAAAACATAAGACATAAAATCCCTAATAAAATATTAGCAAATCAAATCCAGCAATATATAAAACAAATAACACATCATGAAAAAGTATGCAAGAAATAAAAGGTTTATTTTAGCATTAGAACATCAATTAATAGAATAAATGGTAAAATGTATATATTTATCTCAATGGATGCAGAAAAATATTTGACAAAATGCAACATCCATGAATGATAGAAACTCTCGGTAAACTAGAAAGAGAAGGGAACTTCCTCAACGTGATAAAGATCACCTATAGATAAACTATAAGAAACTTCAAGCTGGGCAATGGTAAAAGACCAAACTTTCTCACTATACTCAGAAACAAACGAAGTGGCTCTCACACTTCTATTAAAAACGGTATTGGAGGTCCCAGCCAGAGGAAATAAGGCAAGGGAAAAAAAGCAGATAGAAAAGGAAGAAGTAAAACTACCTATTGTCACATGTGACATAATCATGCATGTAGAAAATTCAGCTTGGCACAGTGGCTCAGGCCTGTAATCCCAACATTTGGGGAGGCTGAAGTGAGAAGATCGCTTGAAGATAGGAGTTCAAGACCAGCCCGAGCAACATAGCAAGACCCAATCTCTACAAAACATATAAAAATTAGCCAGGCATGATGGTGCACACCTGTAGTCCTGGCTACTTGGGAAGCTGAGGTGGGAGGATCGCTTGAGCCCAGGAGTTTGAGGCTACAGTGAGTTAAGGTTGCATCGCTGTACTCCAGCCTGGGCAACAGAGTGAGCCCCTGCCTCAATTTAAAAACAAAAAAGAGAAGAAGAAGAAGAAAGAAGACAGAAGAGGAGGAGGAGGAGGAGGAAGAGAAGGAGGAGAAGAAAAAGAAAATCCTAAGGCAGAAGAAAAAGAAGAGGAGGAAGGCGGGGAGTCGGGAGAAAACGAAAATCCTAAGGCATTTACCAGAAAAGAACAAAAGAAGCAAAAAACACTATGAACTAATAAATGCATTATCAAGGTTACAGGATACAAGATTAATATACCAAAAAATGCATTTCTATATACTAGCAAAAAACAATTGGAAAATAAAACTAAGGATACAATACCATTTACAAGCATTGGAAAACAAAGTACCTAGGCACAAGTGGGAAACGTATGCTTAAAGTTACAAAATATTGCTGGGAGAAATTAAAGAAGATCCAAACAAATGGACAGGGTTCAGCACAGTGGCCCAAGCCTATAATCCCAGCACTCGGGGAGGCCAAGGTGGGTGGATTGTTGGAGTCCAGGCATTTGAGACTAGCCTGGGCAACATAGTGAAACCCTGTTTCTACTAAAAAACAAAAATGCAAAAAATTAGCCAGGTGTGGTGATCTGTGCTTGTAGTCCCAGCTACTCGGGAGGCTAAGGTGGGAGAATCACCTGAGCCCAGGAGGTTGAGGCTGCAGTGAGCTGAAATCCTGCCACTGGACTTCAGCCTGGACAAACAGAGTGAGATCCTGTCTCAAAAAAAAAAATAAATTTTAAAAAATTAAAAATAAGTAAAGGGATGGGCATACCACGTTCATAGATTGAAATATGTCAGTCCTCCTCCTAGTCATCTATGTGATCAATCCAATCAAGCATTAAGCATCATGCCCTAATGGTTTTGCTTCCTGGGTATATGTCAACACTAGCCTATTCTCTTCTCCATCACCTCCCACCTAACCCAGGACACCACCTTAATGTCTGCAACAACTTTTTAGTTGGTCCTCTACTTCCAATTCATCCTCGAGACTTGAGCCAGAGAAAGATTTCAAACATATATATGTTAGGCCCTGCTTTAAACTACGTAGTGGCTCCCAGTTGCCCAGGAGATAAGACTCAGGCTCCTTCAACAAAACTTAAGGCCCCTGCTTACATCTCCAGCCTCAGCTCTTGCCATATTCTCCAAGCCCACTCACCGCACTGCAGGCAGAGAGAGCTTCTTTCAATTCCCTGAGGGTGCCCAGCCCCTTTCCTGCCCTTGGCTGACCCTCAGCTGGTCAAGGAATACCCCCCCCCCCGCCACTCTCACCTGTTCTTCTATGAACCCCCTGTCTGAGTCAATGGATTACCTTTGTGCAGATGGTCCTCCCTAATGGATCACGCATGCCATGGGGGCAGGGGTGAAGGATGTCACGGCCGCATCCACAGCTATCAGCAGTGTGCCCGCCACCCCACACATGTGCTTAGGAGACATCAGGATGGAGGGACCGTGGGCAGCGAGATGGTGGAAAGTGATGCGTCCACGCTTTTGATGTCCTCAGAGGGCTTGGAGAAGGAGCAATGAGCCCATGTCAGCTGCAACACAGAGACAGGCACACAATGCCACAGTGCCCGACGTCACGTCCATCCAGGCCCCAGCCCAAGCCTGGCTGCTCCTCCCCTGGCAGATTCATAAAGGGACTGGGTGTCCCAGGCAGCTAAGATGGGCCCAGCCTGAGCCTTGACCTGGGTAAGGGACACTGCATATGCCCCTGACTAAACCTACTAAACCTGGTGCCATGTTCCCTGGGATCCCTGAGTGAGTGTTGTGGCCCCAGCCCAGATCTGAGGCAGTGCTGTCTATGTGGACACTGGCTATACCTGCTGGGCACTAGAGAGGAATGGCCGGGTTTGGGGGGCAGCACTAACCAGATGGCCTGCAAGCTATGGCCAGAGCCCTGCAGCCATGGTCTGAGCTCCCCAGGATGCTACAGAGAGCCGAGAGCTCTGGAGACTCCCAGGCCAGCCTGCCCGCCAAAGCCTTTCCTCCAAAGCAGAAAAGACCCTTCCCCTGATGAAGCAGCCATGTGCAGGGCTTCACGTTGGGATCAAAAGGCCCCAAATTATCCCCAGGAATAAAATGATTCTTCCACTAGTTTCAAAAGGCAGCAAAACTAGCTTAAGTCTGGCAAAAATTAGGTGAAAACCAACAAACAAAAAAAGCAAAACCAAATGAAGACTCCAAGGGACAGCGAGCAAGGTGCAACCAGGAAGAAAGCACGAGCCCAAAGTCCAGGTCTGAACACCTTGGTCCCATTCTGGCCGGCCGCATCCTGTGTCCTGCCCGGGCAGCCCTGCCCCAACCAGCCCTCTCCCTGACTACCGCTCTCAGGACACAGGATCTCGACACTCACCCCAGAAGCTCTGCTGCCCCCAAGGCCGGCCCAAGCCTGGAGGACTGTGAAAGAGAAGACGGCAGTATCAGGACCGGGTGGGACACGGCTCCCACCAAGGAGTCACCAACTGCCGTGCCTGGAGCTGGAAGTGACGACAGGAAGGAACCCAGGCAGGTGGTGTGGGACAAAGTCCACAGGAAAGGCCAGGAAGGAGGTGCTCTCATGGGACACACCCAGTCCTGCCTGTCCGGATCTGCCAGGGCCACCCTTTGTCCCTTCCCACCATGGTGGGGAGACGGTCTTCAGCCCACATGCCCCGCTCTGCAGGCCCACAGTACCGCCAGGGACCCCACAGCCCTGGACCCCATGGAAAGGCCAGGCCCTGCCTTCAAGCATTCCGGAGAGTTCTGGGTGCCTTGCCAGGGCTGGTGTTGGGGAGACAGGATTTTATTTTTCAGGGTGGCTCTCATTTGCTAGGACACAGGCCACTGGGGACTCAGCATTTGTGTAAGAGATGGGCCCTTCTATGGATGACACATTCATATCCCCGAAATTCACATACTGAAGTCCTCATCCCCAAGGTGAGAAATGAAAAGGTGGGGACCTCTGGTAGGTGATGGGGTCATGAAGGCAGAGGCGTCACAAATGGGATGAGTGCCCACATAAAACGGGCCCCAGGGAGTTCCCTTGCCCTTCCACCACGTCAGGACACAGAGAGAAGGTGCTGTCTCTGGACCAGGAAGCAGGTCCTCACCAGGCACCAGGTCTTCCAGTGCCTCAATCTTGGACTTGCAGCCTCCAGAACAAAGAGCAACGCATTTCCACTGTTTACGAGCTGCCCAGGCTATGGTGCTTTGTTACAGCAGCCCAAAGGAACTCAAAGAGGGGCCCCACCAAGGAACTCAGGCAGGTGCAATGCCAGAAGAGCCAGGAAATCTTACAGGGGTGAGGAAACTCTTTGGCTTTCTCTATTTTCACATAAACCAGCAGCCTTGCAGCAAAACGAGTGGTCAATAGGAGACTGAGCGACTGCTTGGCAGACAGCCGAGAGAGGCCGGAGAGGGCAGGAAGTGCTGGACAGTGGCTCCCAGCTCCAGAGCACCCTTAGAGGCCCCTGGGTGACACAGGCAGGGGAGCCTCACGGAGATCCAGGAGCAGGCATGCTGGAGGTGGTGCTGATGACAAGCTTGCTGATGGTCAGGCAGTGCTATCAGCTCTGAGGCTGAGAGGGGACTGAGGGTTTCTAGATGGCCTTCACCCTTAGGCAGAGCTGTGCGAGGAGCCCATCCAGGCTGGCTGCAGCCACTGCAGAGTCCACCCCAGCAGACGCTGAGAGAGAAATGTCACTGGGTGGCCTGTGGCCACTGGCCCAGAAAGCAGGAAAAGCCCCACAGCGCCTCACCCCTGCTTGCCTTCCTTCCCTCCTGACACCCCAGGAGTCTCCCCCAAGCCGCCAGGCCAAGGGCGTGTCTTCCCGCAGGTGTTCCCAGGGTTATGGTCCACACAGCCACTGCTGAGAGGGTGCAGCCAGCAAGGAGTAAATACGCTGGCCAGCAGGTGTGAGCCGGGGCGGGAGCCCCAAGGGAAGGCCCATGGCTGGGCTGTGGGCAGCGTTCTTGGGGGCAGCCTTGTCCAGGGATGCCATGGGGTAGCCTGCCTGGGGAGGCTGAGCCAGGCAGGGCACAAAGGCCAGGCGTTTCAGCCAGGTGGGGGCACCCCGGCCACCGACACTCCAGGCTTCTCCCTCACCAACCCCACCTCTTCCACCTTCCCTCCGAAATACCTTGCACCCAAATTCTATGTCTGCCTCTGCTTCTGGAGAATCCAACACCCATTGGAGAAGAGAGTCACTAATTTGGGATTTGGAACTGGGTCACTCACGGCCCACGGGCAATGAGGACCCATCACTGGTCAGGGGAGATAGCTGGCGCCTGGCACAAGGTGGTTGTCCTGTCCAGTCCAGTTGTGAAACTGGTTCCAGTGTCCAGTGGGAAAGTTGGGGAAGGGGGGTCTGCTGGGGGCCCCAGCTGCTGTTTGATGAATGAACAGACACGAGGGCCTCCAAGGAGGAAGCAAATAAGGCGCAGGTGGCTGAGGCCTCACTGAGGTGCCCTGGCTGGAGTTTGGAGAAGTTGGGCGGGGCACAGCACTCCCAGCTCCTGATCAACACCTAGCCAAGGCCAAGGCCCCATCTGGAGAACCCAGGACCGTGGGCAGGGAGGAGGCAGTGCGTGGTGCCTGAAGGTTCCACTCTCCAGCCTCTTAGGAAGCTTCTGAGCCTGCAGAGACGCGGCCCACCCTCGCTCCACCCCCGTCAGGCCCTGGCCCCCCTTGGGCGCTAGGGCTCTGACCGAGTGAAGTGTCAGCAACATCCAGTGACCAGGGAGTGGGCTGCGGGCCCAGCCAGCTCGGGGCACGGGAGGGGGCTGCGGGCCCGGCCAGCTTGGGGCACGGGAGGGGGCTGGGGGCCCAGCCAGCTGGGGACGGGAGGCGGGAGCACTGGTAGGACTGGGTGCTGAGGCGCCTGATAGGGAAGCTGGAGACCTAACATCGGTGTCCCGAGACACAGGTTTGACACCCTGGCAAGGCCCCTGGAGGTGGAGCAAACCTGGAGGTTTCTAGTGGCACAGGCAACACTTCTACATTTGCTGGGCAGGGTGGAGATGCCACAACTGCTGTGGCTGGTGGAGGGTGGGCGCAGGCGTGTGTGGTGGGAGCTGCCAAGCACTGGTTCCCTGGGAAGACCAAGGTCACACCGCTCACCTGTGCCATGCTGGTTAATAGGGAGTGGCAGCTGTGCCGCAGGAGGCTGGCAGGAGTGGCGGGGTTGCCCCAAGAGCCTGGCGGGAGTGGCGGCGGTGCCACAGGAAGCTGGTGGCAGGAACCACCATCACAGGGTTTGGCTCGCCGGGGGCGGAGGGCATCAGACCTCTAAACAGCAGAGGCCAGGAGACAATCATGAACACGGCTGAAGGGCGCCAAGGGGCCTGCCTGCAGGGCTTATGGAATGGCAGCAGAGCAAGGCAGGGCTGCCAGCGAGGGCCGTGCTCAGGTGGAGCCAGCAGAGGGGTCCAGGAGGGCTGAGGGTGGTCACTCCGATAGAGCCCCAGTTGGGCCCACACTGCCCAAGTTGGTTTTCAGCCCAGGTATCTGCTGACTGAAGAGGTGGCCAGGCCTGCAAGATGAAGGACACTCCCCACATCAGCAAGTGTGCATGACAAGGACTTCCCCGGGGACTATGTGCACCAGGAAGAGAATATCCAGGCATCTGGGAGCCACTGAGCACACAGGTCCCGAGCTGATGCTAGTCCCCAAGAGTCACCAGGGCTCCATGACAGTGGGACACATGACAGGCAGTTAATAATGGAGTCCTGCCCAGGACCAGCTCACATGAGCCCACAGGGCCTACAGACCCACCCGGGGCCATGTCCCGGTCTCTGAGCCCGTGACTGGGATTGACATCTGGGGAGCGACCGATATCTTTGTTGCATCCTTGGGGTAGAGATGGCCGTGGGAAGGCCAAGAGGGACACTGGAAGGCCAAGACTGTCCCCTCCTGCCCGGGTCCCAGAGCAGCCGTGGCATGCGGAGAGAGGGTGGTGGCCCTGCTCTCTCCATTTGGTTCAGTGTGGCCCCGTGGGGTGGGATTCCTGGAGGGCCACGTGGCGAGTGCACACACAGCCGAGGGGCAGCCCAGTGCAGCAGGCCCTGGAGGTCCAGGTACCCAGGGTTGGCCATCAACTGGATGAATACGCCACAGAAGATCAGAAGCTGCTCACATTTCTATGAAATTTGTATGGAATGGACAAAGGCATTTGCTGTTTTTCCTGGGGCCTCTGCCGGAATACGGGACAGAGACCCCAGCTGGCCGGACGCCCTGAAGAGCACCGCACTGATCCATGACCTTGACAATAGGATGCTGATGGAGTCGGAGCAGGAGGCAGCCAGGGACAAACACCAGGCCGGGGCCTTCTGCACCAGAAATGTTTAGGTTGGCTGGGGGTTAGAGCCCTGCCAGACATCCCCTCCAACTGCGTCTGGAACCTCCAATCAGAAGGAAGCACAAGGCCTCAGGGGTCTCCGCAGGCTCCGGAGGGAGCGTTTTCCACACCCAGGAACATGGTTCCAGCTGGTAGACCAAATGGCCAAGGCAGCCAGGTCGAGTGGAGCCAATCTACACTGGGGAGATGATGGGTGCCAACCATGGCCCCTAGAGTCACGGAACCCTGCGCTTTCGAGGCCTCCTCTCAGGCAGTAGCCTGGGACGCAGGAAGCAGGTCCTGGCTGTGGCCTTTGGGCAGAGCTGCCCAGCAGGAGGGTGTGGCCGCCACCTTCAGGGCCTGCCTCGGGAACAGTGGCTCCTGAGGGCCTGGGGGAAGGGATGCTCAACATAAGGGCCTGGCCAGCCCAGGTGGGGCCCTGCAGGCAGGGTTTGCTCCAGAACTCTTCACAGGGTCCCCACCAGTCTATCCTGACATGGACACAGTCCCTGCAACTGTCTTCCCTTCATAGGCACTGTGCCTGAGAAATACCTTGACCCCAACTGTCCCACCTCAACCTGCACCATCAGGCGCCCTGCACAGGACCTGTCCGCCCACAAACCCAGGGATCTAGGGCAGCTCCGACCCAGCTCAAGCCTCTGGCTTGGGCACTGCCCTGCGGGGTATTTCTTTGGTGAGCCGCCCCTCACTGTTCGCCCTGAGTTGCTGTACCCCAATAGGCGGCACCACCGGCTTCATCCGAAGTCAGCACAGAAGCCAGTGGATGAGGGAGATCTGTGGCAGGCTCTGCACACAGGGAGACGGAGCCCCATCCTGCTGCTCAGGAATCCGTGTCTGAAGATGCCGAGAACCCAGCTGCCACAGCCACTGCTGCTGGAGGGCCATTGAACCAGAAAGCAGAGGGGCTCACAGGGCAGGCTCCAGGGCCAGGGCAGTCAGGAGGGTGGCTTGGCATGGCCAGGGCGTGGAGAGGGGGACAGCGGCACAGGTCCTAGTGGGAACACAGACACCAGGACTCCAGAGATGGTCGTGATCGGGCAGCAAGGCCCAAATCAGGCTCACTGGGTGCTATGGTTTGAATTTGTGTCCCCACCCAAATCTCATGTCGAATTATAATCCCCAGTGTTGGAGGGGCCTGGTGGGAGATGACTGGATCATGGGAGCAGATATCCCCCTCGCTGTTTTGGTGATAGTGAGTTCTCCTAAGATCTGGTCGTTTAAAAGTGCACAGCACCTCCCCTTCGCTCTCTTCCTCCTTCTCCAGACACCTGCAGACTGCCTGCTTTCCCTCCGCCATGATTCTAAGTTTCCTGAGGCCTCCCCAGCCATGCTTCCTGTACAGTCTTCGGAACTGAGGCAATTAAACCTCTTTTCTTTATAAATTACCAGTCTCAGAGTTGTTTACAGCAATGTGAAAAAGGACCAATACACGGGGTCTTCCCAGGCACAAAGGGACTCAGGAAGCAAATGGAATTTAAAAGGGATTAGAGGCGGGGTTGGCGGTCATGCCTGCAATCTTAGTGCTTTGGGGGGCCAGGGCAGGAGGATCACTGAGGCCAGCCTAGGCAACCATATACTAAGACCCCTAAGCATTCAAAACTTGAAAAAACTAACCAGGCATGGAGTGTGCGCCTGTTTTTCTACCCACCTGGGAGGCTGAAGAGGGAGGATCACCTGAGCCCAGAAGGTCGAGGCTGCAGTGAGATACGATCATGCCACTGCACTCCAGCCTGAGCAACAGAGCAAGACCCTGTCTCTAAAACAAAAGGGCTTAGTGACAGCCCTCCCCACCCATGTCTGGAACTGTCTTCTGCACCGTTCAGTGACACTACAGCTCTCATCACAGCATTTGGTGTGAGGGACGAGGGAGAGAGGCCTGGGGAAATAAGCAATCCTAGGACACTGTGCAGGTGAACCCCGGCTGGAGGCAGAGGGGCCGTCCAGATTCAAGGCTCCCCGTCCACGTGAACCTGGGGTTCCTCCCTCTGCAGCAACTCCCGTTCTAACACCCGTTTCCGAGACGTCCTTCTTCGCCACAGCCTTGGCAGTGCCTTCGCTGGCTCTCCCCACCCTTCACTCCCCAGTCTATCAGTCTGTGTCCCCCAAGGCCAGGGCTTGACCTGCCCCGGCCAGCCTCAACCTCAGCCCCCTGGCCTGGGGCATGCCCTGTGCCCGCCCCTCCAAACTTCTCCCCTCCTCCCCACTCACCATCTCCCCCTGAAACCTGCCCTGCCTGGGTTGGCTCTGCCCACCTCCCAGGCCCCCAGCCCCTCCAGAGGCCATCCTCATCCTCACCATCATGGCAGGCACCCAGCCCTCCCCACAGCCTGCTCAGCAAGAGCAGGCACAGCCTGGAGCTACTTGGAGCAAGACTGATCTGCAAATCCTCAGCGCTCATGTTTATTTATAAAGTTACATCCTAAAAGTGATTCGAACAATAAATAGTTATAAAGAAGATCTGCTGCCCTACCCTCTGGGTGTGAGGCCTTCATATGGAGTCAGCAGAGGATCTGGGAGGGATCCTGGGAAGCTCTGGGATCCTGGGGTCTCTGCCGTCTCAGTGGCGCAACAGAAGCCACCAAGCTTCCCACCCTTCCTTGCAGCACCAGCTCGCCCCCAGGGCTGTGTCTCTCCTGACAGAGGCTTCCCGTGGACCCCTAGGCCGCAGCCCCCTGGCAGGGCTGGGAGGCAGGCCAAGACTCAGGACCAGCCCCCACAGTGCAAGGCTGGCCGGCCCAGCTGCTGGGAACCTGTCAGGCCCTTGGGCTCCAGTCACCTGGGCTGGCACAGGGGGCCACCCTGTTAGGTTTTCATCACTGCCATGACGGAGACCTGCAAGGACAGATGGGGGCCCGGGCAGCGGTGGCACTCGCCCCTTCTCACACCCCACCCCGAGTGCAGCCAGGGAATGGGACGCAGCCTCAGCTCCCCCTGCCCTTCAAGGCACCGCCCGGGGCTCTCACAGGAAGAGTCAAGGGCACCTCACGTCCCAGGCAGAAACCACCTGCCTGAGGTTGCAGGTAGACCCTAGGCCACCAGGCAGCTCCAGGCAGGTGAGCCGGGCTGGCAGGGCTGCATACACACCTCTTGGAGGAACTGGCCCAGCATCTCCTGGCTGTGAATGGATGGCCTGTGGAGAGACACCAGATCAGCGCTCCCAGACTGCACTTGTCACATGAGGGGCTGTGTGCTCCTGGCCCACCTCCCACTAGACTCTCCTTCCAGGCTCAGACCAGCAAGGAAGGGTCCCCAGGCAGGCAGGACAGCCCTGGTCTGCCAGGACAGGTAGGGGCTTGAGGGTGAGGGGCAGGCAGGAGACGTGGGGGGATGGGCGAGCACTAAGACTCCAGCACCCCAGCCTCCAGCTGGCCGCCCCCAAGTCCCAGAGCCCCACCTGTCAATCCTGGTTGCGATGGTCACTGTGAAGGCCCCCTCTGTGTCCGGCAGGTAGGTGGAGGGCACAACCTTGTAGGTGCCCGCAGGCAGGAGGCAGAGCCGGCTCACCTCCTGGGCGTAGCGATGTGGCACGCAGCTCAGCAGTGGCTCCTGCAGCAGCAGTGGGGGTGCGTCCTGGCTCCTTCCACCCTCTGGGACCTGAGGAAAGTGCGGGCTCAGACTGAGGGGGCCAGCCTTGGGGTAGGGAGCCCAGCCCAGGGCCATCTGCTCGGATGCCCTTGGCCCTCTTGAGTCACACACAGCCCCTTCTCTGAGGAGGGGCTGCCAGTCCTGGACACTGGACTCGCTTCCTCACCAAGGCCTGGCCACCCTTGCCAGAAGGTGCCGGCAGTGGGGCCCCCGCCTGGAGGCCTGTTGCATCATCAGGGGCTTTAACACCTGTGACTGCCCAGCCCACCCCAAGGGCTCCCACTGGCCCTGGCATATGTTTTCCTCAGAGCTCTAGGGGACCTGAGCCGGTGGCCCAGGGCAAACAGCAAGGGTCCAGGGGTCCCCAGGCAGCCCACTGTGAACCGAGGGTTGCAGTGCCTTCCTCGTCAGGGCCCCTGCATTCCAGGGGACACATGTCTGCAGAGAATGAACCTTGGGACACAGTCATTCTGAGTCAGGGTAAGTGGACAAGGGGCTGCTGGCTGAGCTCAATGACTGTGGACTTCCTCACACCCGAGGGGCTGCTGTGGCCAGCCAGCCTGGGCCTCCCCTCCTCTCACTCCTGAGTCCATTAGCCCCCTGCGTTCCCAAACCAGGGCTCGACCCACCCCCGCTGGTCTCAACCTCGGCCTCCTGTTCTCTCCAAACTTCTCCCTTCCTCCCCACTCACCACCTCCTCTGGAAACCTGCCCTGCCTGGGTCAGCCCTGCCCACCTCCCAGGCCCCCGGCCCTTCCAGAGGCCATCTTCGGCCTTGCCTCTGTGAGGATGGAGATGGGAGAGGGCCCTGTGCAGGTTCTAGGCAGCGTCTTGAAGGGCAGGGGGAGCCCAAGTGACTGAGCCCAGAGCCCTCTGTTGGGACAATGGAGGCCAAGATGCAAATTCTCTGAGGGCCCCTTCTGCTCCCCCTCCCTCCCTGGGGCAAGGAGCTTGCCTGGAAGATATGGAAGCCAATGGGGTGGAACTCGGTGTCACTGGGCCGGCAGTGCTGATGCAGAGTGATGCGGACGCAGCGGGGGCCAGGGCCCTCGGGGACCGAGAAGGGGAAGCAGGGGTTGGTGGGGTATGAGGCAAAGTTCCTGCTGCCCCCCGCCGTCTGGCCGACTCTCCAAGAACCCCGTAGCTGCACGGTCCCCCACTCCCCCGCAGGCAGGGCTGCCCCGGGGGCGGTGTTCTTGGCCACTGCCCTGATGGCGCTGCCAAGAAGACAAACATGGGAGGGCGCTGGCAGCAGGTTCCCGGTGGCCTCAGTTCCCACATGGACACCTGCCAACCACAGAGGGAAAGTGCCCAAATCCTGCCTTGGAAGGGCCTGTGGTCCTCCAGGGGCTGCGGCCTCGGAGAGCCAGCAGCACTGCGCGGTTCCTCTCACCTAAGGGAGACTCGCCCGGTAGAGAAGACTCGGAGCAGGAACTCCCCTGGCGCGTCCTTCAGGAAGGTGCTGGGGACAGCCAGGTAGTAGCCCGGTGAGAGCTCACAACGCAGGTGGACCTCCCGGTCGTATGCGTGGCACGCGGTGCCAGCCACGGGGGGCATGGACAGGACCCTAGGCAGATTGACCCGCCGCTTCTCCACCTGTGAGCACGTGCAGGAGGCTCAGTGTGGAGGAGCGGCCGGGGTCAGACGCCCTGGCCTTGGCCTCCCTGCTGCAAGCACAGGGGCCTCTGGAGTTGACAGATGAAAGCGCCAAGGCCTGTCAGCACCCTCCACCCTCTCTCAGGGACCAGCTAGAGATGCCCACCAATCCCGGGCTTCACTTGGCCCTGGGGCCAGTATCTGTCCCAGACACGAGCCTGCAAGTCCTCCTTGTAGCTGGGCCCACAAAGGCACCGTGGCCCAGGCAACCTGGGGGCTGCTGGACAGTGGGCCTTCCAGCAACTTCTTTTGCAAGAGGAAAGGAACATCATGTGGGCCACATCCATGAAGGGACAGGGAACAGTGTGGTGCCAAGTGTCACACCCTGTCAAGACACACAAGATGAAAACCCAGCCCCTGAGCAAGCAGCCGGCATATCCTCGACCCACACTCAGGCCCTTTGCCCTCAGGCGCCCCCATCTGTTCTTCCAGGAAACAACACACTTTGTGAACCAGTGGTTGAGCCTGGGACTGCCTGGGCCTCAGAGCAATCCCATGAGATCCGTGTCAGGACCCCGTCTTGCAGGGGAAGAGACTGAGGGAGGCAGGGAGAGGATGTGTGCCAGGTCACACAGCAAGCTGCAGAGCTGGGACTGGCCCTGACAGGTCCTCAGCCGCTGGCTCTACCTCCTTGCCTCAGAAAGGCACGGCGCTGCCAGGAGCCCCTGGGCCCAGGCCCCTCCTGCGGGTCCTGCCCTGGCTGCAGACTCTGTTGCTTTCCTTTCGCCAATGAGGCATACGGCAAGGCAGAAAGACCTGCAGTCTCAGGTCAGAGCCGGGTCTGGGAGCACCAGCAGACGTCAACCCCGTGCAACAGCCCAAGGGGAGACTGGTGGGGCCCGCGGCAGAGTCACATGTGTCCCGGCAGAGCCAGTCCTAGAACCCGGACCTCCATGGACCTCCACACCACCTGCTGAACCGAGCGTGAGCCAGACGGGGCTGAGTTACCTTCCAGAGGTGCAGACCCACAGCCTGGTAGTGCTTGCCCGGGATGCTCGCTGGGCTCCACGAAGTATGACTGTCACCCACCAGTGCCCGGGCCCGGCCTGCCCAGTCCGCCGCGTGCGGCCTGGATCTCTGCAGGACGGCAATGTACACCTCACTCGGTTCTGAGACTCGCAGCCAGAATTTGGGGTTGCTGGGAAAGCCGCTGTTGTTCCGGCAGCCTCCTGCTGACTGGCCCTTGACCCAGGCCCCAGGCAGCGCCCGCGTATGGCAGAGCAGCCTCTCTAGTGAGAAAACACCAGGCATCAGCTGTGGGACACGGCTCCTCGCTGGCCTCCCACCACGGTGGCCTCATGAACCCTGGCAGGGTCTAAGCAGCAGCTACGGCCACAGACAGAGCCAGCCCCTCCCACAAGCCCACCCTCCTCCCAGCTCCTGGGACAGAATCATCACCCTCCTCCCGGCTCCTGGGACAGAATCATCACCCTCCTCCCGGCTCCTGGGACAGAATCATCTCTCCACGCTGAAGAGAAGCAAACTGGGCCTGGGCAGGGGGAACCCAGGCACCTGCCCAGCCGCCTCACTTCGGCAGGCAGAGCACATGCCCAGCACAGCCCCTCGGGGCACTACCTGTGTAGAGGCTCTGCAGGCGGCCGGCCTCCGTGACCGGGTAGCCAACGGTGAGCTCGTCAAACTCCCTGACGAACTCTTCCTCCTCCACCCAGAACTCCCCTTCCTGGAGCTGGGACAGGAGCTCAGATGCTACCGCTGCATCTACCTGGCTCCACCCTTCACCCCTGGAAGAAACCTCATCTCAGCAGAAGCCCCTCCCGAGAACTGGTAGCGTCAACTCACCGGCAGGCTAGGGGGAAGCCTGGAGGGGACCCAGAGAGCCCTGAGTTCCTGCCAGCGCCCCCGTGCCCCAGCTCTGCAGCCCCTCCCACACCCGAGGCAGCTCTGCAGCCCCTCCCACACCCGAGGCAGCTCTGCAGCCCCTCCCACACCCGAGGCAGCTCTGCAGCCCCTCCCACACCCGAGGCAGCTCTGCAGCCCCTCCCACACCCGAGGCAGCTCTGCAGCCCCTCCCACACCCGAGGCAGCTCTGCAGCCCCTCCCACACCCGAAGCAGCTCTGCAGCACAGGGCCTTCTGGCAGCGGCCACCCTGGAGCCCTCTCTTTTCCCAGAGGAACTTCTCGCCTCTGGATGCGTCTTCCCAGGACTGCTGCCCGAGCCCGTGATGATGTCTGCCCTATTGAAACCCCAGGCCCAATGGCCACCTTGGTCCCAGGCCTCACAAGGATTGTCTGGAGCCAAGACAAGCATGGTGTCACAAGAGCAGGGGCTCAGGGGCCTTGCTGGAGACAGCCAAGTACGGTCCTGACAGCTGAAGGTGACCAGGACACAGGCCAGACTGGCACTGGGTCCCCCACCCGACAGCAGCATGGTCCAGGCCCCAGCACTCACCCCTCTCTCCAGAGCCCCTGCCAGCACCGCCGGCCCCAGGGGTTCTGGATCCGCAGCAGCAGGATGCACTGGCCCGCCTGACCCTGGAGCTCCCGCAGGTCCGAGACAATGAAGGCATGGAACTCCCCCAGCTCCCGGGCACCTGCAAGAGGAATGGCGCGGGCACAGGCAGGAAGGGCATCATGGAGTCCCAAACTGACAAGGACACACAGGCCTCTGCCTCCTCCTCTGGAGATGCTCCAGCCCACCCCACTATGGCTACACAGGAGACCCCAGATCCCCATGGACCACGAGAGCTCCTTTCTTAGCAGCTGTGACCCATCAGCTCAGGAGCATCTCCAGGAGCAAGCACGCGGGGCCTGACTCGGCTGCCATCCAGGTCTGGTGCTGGGTAAGTCATCCCCTTCTCTAGGCCTCAGTCATCGTCCGTACCCGTCTGTGCACGATGCCTGGCACAGCACCAGTTCTCAAACATGCCACACAGATGCATCTGCAACTGCCAGGAATCTAGAGAGTGTTTCTCTTGGCAAAGCCTGCTAGAGGTAGGACATTCAGATAGCGCCCTGGCTAGAAGCCCACTGGAGGCATGGAGGCCCAGGGGGGCAACAGCTCCACCTGGCCAGAGACCTTGAGACAGATGGGCATAGAAAAGAAAGAGCCACACAGAGAGGAAGGCCACATCTGTGGCGGGGCAACCGTCTAGAGAGGAGGGTCTCCTGGAAGGACTTCAGTCTCGCCCACGCCGCGGCCCCTTGCCACCTCAGCAGGCTCCAGTGCACCTCCAGTCAGTGCCAGCTGCCATCTCTCTCTGCCTGGGGGCTTCCTCTAAAGCCTGAAGTGCTAGGACTTAGCGCTACCCCACCCTGGAGCACCCAAAACCAACAGCTCCCCGAGCTAATGCCCACGAGGCCAGCGCCCTCACTCCCAGGTGGGAGGCTCTGAGGCCAGCGTCCTTCCTGGCACCCCGGCGGGGCTGGCGGGGAGTACACGCCCTCCAGGCAATCTGAACCCCTCAACGTGCTCCTGAACCTCATCTCAGGGTCTGCTTATGGGGGACCCAGACCAAGGCCTATGACAACTTGTTTCAGTTTACTGTGATATTCATATTCTTCAACCAATACTTTTAAAATAATCCTAAGTATGAAAAAAATGATAAAGATGTTCACTGATACTGCTTATAATTATATAAAACCAGAGAGATCTTAATATCCAACATCAGGGGAATGACTAAGAGACTGTGGCAAACCTGCTCATGGGGCGAACATTTGACAGCGCGTGTGTGGCAGTGTGAGAAGCGGTGCAGAAGGGAACGTGTAAACCGTGCGTGCTCACGGAAAACTGAGAGCGCACTCCAAAGTCACATGTGGTTCCATCTAAGTGATTTTCTCCTTCATTTTTTGTAGAGATGAGATCTTGCCATGTTGCCCAGGCGGGTCTCTTGAACTCCTGGGCTCCAGCGATATTCCCACCTCAGCCTCCCAAAGTTTTGGGATTACAGGTGTGAGCCACCATACCTGGCCCCTTTAATTTTTTGGAAACAAACTGTTTTTAACGAATGTATCTATCACTAAAATAAAAAACAGGTTTTGATTTTGCCAGGTTGCCAGCTGGGCCAGGGATGGCACAGACAGTGGGCTTTGACTCGGTGCCACCTCTTCCTGCCTCGCACTAGTGGAAAGGACTGGTCAGGGGAGAGAAGGGCCACATCCCTCTGGAAGAGGACAGTAGGGGAAGGTCACAAACTGAGGACACCACCCTTGAGAACAAGCTTACTTCTTCCCACTTAGTCCTGACAGGGCTGTGTAGCCAGTCACATAAAAAGCTACAGTGTGCCTGAGGCCTAGCAGTGGGGGGCACGCTGGCTGCAGCCCTCCCATGCTGGCCACGTGCCTCACCTGCTCTGGGGCTGAGCACGCAGCAGCTGATCAGACACTGGTCCTTCAGGTGGAGCAGCTGCCGACAAGTCCTGTGCTCCCAGCGGCCCGGCCTGTCCTGCTGGCCTCCGCTTCCTGCTACGCCCTTCAGGTTCCATCTTTCTGCCAGGCCGCCGGTCAGGTCCACCAGGGCATCCGCCACCTGCCCTGCCCACAGGTGCTCGTAGGACCCATGGACCCTAGGGGACACAATCACCATGGGAGTGAGCCTCTGGCATTGAGCATGGCCCCCTCTCTGATTCCCATGGTCTGTAGCACCCCAAATCGTCCAACCGCTGCCTCAATCCCACCTCTTTACTCCCCTCTGCCTTCTTCCTCATCCTCGCCAAGTCAAGGCTTAGCCTCACCTTCAAACGCCTTACTTCGCAGCAAGCGTGAGCGCCCTGCAGTCCTCTGCCCACACACAGAAACTCTCTGGCCTCCGGTGT
This sequence comes from Pan troglodytes, assembly GCF_028858775.2. NCBI lineage: Eukaryota > Metazoa > Chordata > Mammalia > Primates > Hominidae > Pan > Pan troglodytes. The sequence continues at coordinate 142,862,998 of NC_072411.2, read as the reverse complement.
GGGCACAGGAGCAGGGCAGGAGGCGTGGAAGCTATGGATGCCCACATCCCTTGGCTCTCAAGCTCCAACCCTGCTTTTCCTAAAACAGCCCTTGGGATGGAAGGGCTCACTGGGCACTGATGTCACCAGCCAGGCTTCCCATGTTCACCAGCTTCCCTGCCTGCCTGTCAGTCCAGTTGCCTTTGGCAAGAAGACAAATGCATTCTAAGAGGGAAGGCTATTCAATTATGACTCATGGTGAGGGTCCTGGTCCCCTGAGCCAGCAAGCACCGTGATACACAAGTGTTGGTATGCTGGGGTAGTCTCATTCCTCTCCAACGACTACACAATGAGTCTGCCTGTCCCAACCATTCCACAACAAATATAAAGAAGCATCTTTCTTGCTGGGGCCGATAAAATAAGGAGGACGGCACACATGTTCTCTGTGGAGAACGACTCCACGCTGGGCTTTGGAACAAGGGAAGGGAAAGCAGGGAGTGGGCAAACCACAGGCCCAAAAGAAGAATCTCTGCACCTAGCCAGTCAGCCTGACTCACAGAACGAGCTGCCAGACCCTCAGAACTGATGGGGGCTCTGCAGCCCAGAGTGAGCAGAGACCCTCCTGGGGCAGCCCATGGTAGTGGCAGCTCCCACTTGCCCCAGGCCAGGCCCTTCAGCCCCCAGCACACGCACTTGGCGTAGACCTTTTCCAGTAAGGGGAGCCAGAACACATCCTCCCTCTGGCAGCGGGAGAAACAGAGTCTCCCTGCAAGGCACGGCAGGCGGTCATCTGTGGTCACCTCCACCCAGCGTCCAAACTGCCAAATGCGACAGGTGAAGGAGCCCCGGTACTCCTGGTCGGCCCAGCTCGGCTGTCCTGGAGGAATGACCTGCCATGCACAGGGAGAAGCAAAAGGCGAGCGTGACATAAGCACCACACAGCGCTACTCCAGTGTCCTGGCCGCGGTGTGGCCACAGCTGAGTGCTCCACAGGCACCGCGGTCTGCAGAGAACTCTACGGCACACCTGGATGTCGCAGAGAACTCTACGGCACACCTGGATGTCGCAGAGAACTCTACGGCACACCTGGATGTCGCAGAGAACTCTACGGCACACCTGGATGTCGCAGAGAACTCTACGGCACACCTGGATGTCGCAGAGAACTCTACGGCACACCTGGATGTCGCAGAGAACTCTACGGCACACCTGGATGTCGCAGAGAACTCTACGGCACACCTGGATGTCGCAGAGAACTCTACGGCACACCTGGATGTCGGCGCCTGCACAGGGCTGCATCACCCACATGAAATTAACAGACCTCTCATTGCAAAACTTGAGGACCACACCGAGGGAGCCACATATCCCGGGACACACTCTGCTGCCCTCACTAAAAGCATCTGACCTGAAGCCAAAACAAATGTGACATTCAAGGGCATGAGTGACCCAGTTCTTAACTGAGCTGGCTGCAAGCAACACGTCACCACAGGAACAGCAGCCCCTCCTGCTGCTGGGAGCCTGGCACCCCGACACTGGGCTTGCACCCACGGCGTCCACCGCAGGGCTCCTTCAGGGGTAAGCATTCTGACCCAGCATCAGGGGAGTGCAGGCTGGGCACCAGGCGCCTGATGCGGTCCTGGCTCTGCCACTTTACGGCCAGAAACACAATGGCAGTGATTTTAGCACTCTCGTTTAAAAAAAAAAAGTCAAAGCTGGTAAGACCATGCGTCTGAAAGCCAGTGACTGTGACACGCTTACCATGGGGCCTGGGACATGAGTGAAACTCTGAATGAGATCACACTGTCGACGCCGCTGCATTAATCAGCAACACTTAGCAACAAGCCAAGCATAAAACGGTGAACACTCCCAGGTAAGGAAAACCTGAGAAGGCCTTCTCCTCCCAGAGTATCTGTCTACCCACAGAAACAGGTTTAATAACTTTTTGCAAACTTATATTCAAAACCTGTAAGAAAACCAGCGAGCTAGCTGAGGAGAGATCTGAGGCAGAGGCTGCCAGCCAGCCCCGTCCTCCTGTGAGCTGGCACATTTGTCTCTTTATTCTAAATGTGGTGATCTGACTCCATGGAGTCCGGGGGTCAGGAGAGCACAGAGCAGGGCGAACTTCCCTGATGGAGCCTTCTGGCGAGGCCAAGGCACCCCCTCCTGCAGCAGAGGGACAGAGTGCAGTCCTCAGCCTCTGCCTTGGAACTCTCCTGCCTTCCCCCAACACAGCAGGAGATCCGGCTGCGGCACAGCTCTGCTTTCGCAAGGGCTCCTGGTACTCAGCAGGCTGGAGAAACGCAAAAAGAAACCAGCTCCAGGACAAACACAGGGAAGGGGCCCCGCACCTGTTCCAGGAGGTGCCTGCTCTTCTGCAGCGCGGCGCAGGCACACAGGAACCAGCAATCCCCCAGCAGCCCCTGCTTCACCTGCCCTTCCCGTGGGTCATCTGGAAACAGCCGGGGTGTGGCACAAATCTCCTGAGATACAGAAAGTTGTCCAGAGTTAGATCATGCCTGCGGTGGAATCCTTCAAACTAAGAACCCAAGGCTCTAGATGACAGGAGTTGGGGTGGAGCTTTTCCGATCATCAGTGTTACCCAAAAAGGGACAGGAAGGTGGTTTCCTGCAGCGGGTGTCCTTCAGCTCCTGGCTTCAAATGCCTCTGTCCAGCTTAATTCTGGGGTGCCTTCCTACCTTACTGGAAAAATCCCAAACTCTAGCAAGCTCCTTCTCAAAACAGCTAAATGTTGGCTTCGAAAAGTTTCACTTTTTACTCATGCTGGTAAATCTCAAATGTGTCCTCCATCCTGCTGGAAATCTTACTGTTTCTCTAGCAGGCTCCATTTCCCACATCCCCTAACTATCATATACCTTCCCCTTTCTCCCCGTCTACTCAAAACATCCACACTGCCCTTGCCCACCCCTCTGAGCTTCGACCTTGCCTCCTGCTTCTGGACCTGACCCTCTCTCCTGCCCTCAGAGCCTGGGCTCCTCTCACAACTCCTTCCCTTCCAGCTCCCCGGGCAGAATCCCACCCCCATGTTCTTTAAGACATTATCCCTCAGCACCATAGTCCCCTTCAGGCTTCTCTTCATTACAGCTCTTGAAAGAGCTGCCATGCCCACTGCCTGCTTCCCATTCACTCTCCACGCAGGCTCTTCTAGCTTCCGAGCCAATCATGGCCCCTAAACTGCCTCGATCAATGTCGCTGTCACCTCTATGTTATCAAACCCACTGGGCTTCTCTTGGTCCCAACTCTCTTCCCCAACTACTCAGCAGCATTCACAACAGCAGAACAGCCATCTGCTGCCCCTGAGGTGGTCCCCACTCAGCTTCTGTGAGGCCGCATGCTCCCCGGGTGTCCTCTCCCTCACTGCCTGCTGCTTCTCAAGTCTGTCAGGGCACCTGCCTGACCCCAAGAAATGTTAGGGTTCCTCAAGGCTCAGCCCCAAGGCCCGCTTCTTCTTTACTGATACTCCCCCGAGACACTCTCCCAGGCTGTGGACTGTAAACCATCTAATATGCTCCGCCTCCCAGAAGAATGTCTCTAGCCTATCCCTGCTCTGTATCCACCTGCCTCCAGGACAGCTCCACCTGAAGACGTGAGAGCAAAGCCCAACTCTAGGTCACCCCCAGGCTCTGTCCCAGGACCACCATCCACCCACCTGTTCAGGCCAGAAACCCAGAAGGCATGTTGATCCCTCCACTATCCTCACCCTCTATTTCAATCAGTCACTATGGCCTCTCGATCCCGCTGCAAGGTATGTCTCAAACCAATCTACTCCAAACCCACATCCTAACAGTCGTCAAGCTAATCTGAGCCCCTTCATCTTTCTCCAGGACCACTACAATGGACCCTTGCATTCTTGCCCCGACAACCCACTTCCCTCCCAGCAGCAAGAGTGAGCCTGTAAAAACACACATCCAAGAGAATCACTCCTCTACCAAAACCCTCTAGTGGCCTCCAGCTGCACCTAAAATCAATCTTTTAACAAAATAAAACCCAAATTCCAATGACAAGGCTCTACATGGTCTGACCCTTGCCTCCTCCCAGGCCCTTCAGTGTTGTCCAAGGAAACCAGGTGGCCTGTCAAAGCCATCTCAGTCACCAGAGCCCAGAAGTTCCAGCTCTGTTCGAAGACTGGCGGCCATCAGTTGTCTCCGCTAAGACCGCATCCACTTAGGGCAAGGTTGCTCCCTGGGCATTCTTATTCAGCACATAAACCATTTCTAAAAATATGAACACAGCACTCGGCCAGGGCATCCCTTGGAGGTGCCATTTTTAGGTGTTACAACTGGAAACGCAGGTGCACAAAATCCAAAACTGAAATTCTATCACGCTTTGCTTTGTGGGCTCGGCCTAGCCACTTCAGAGGGGCACGAGCGGCCCTCTCTGCCGGGAGGAGCAGACACAAACGCTCCTCAGGCCGAAAGCAAACAGGTGGGGCGGGGTTTGGGGCTCTGTTAAAACGCCTCTCGCAGCGCTCTGAGCCTCCTGGATTGGAGCTCTCGCAGGCGGAGGCCACGACCTAGTTTAGCGTCCTTGGGGTAGCGCCGAGTCCTGCTCGTTCTGGGCGGGGGTATGAAGGAGGTACGAAAAGAGGGGGCCGGGCGCCCACTTCTGAGGAGCACAACGGCGGACCCTGCGTTCGGAGCTACCCTGGCCGCCCACCCCGCCCCGCTCCCTGCGAGGAGCGGAGATCTCAGAAACCAGAAACGGCGCCCACCGCACCCCACACGGCCCCACCTGGGGCCGCCTCCACGTGATGTCCTCGCGGAACTGGGCCAGCGGCGTAGACAAGTCGCAGAAGAGGGAGGAGTCCGCGGCGGGGAAGGTGGCGTCCCGGAACAGCTCCTTCGCCGGCGTCGCGCCCCGGCCCGCCCGCATCCTCGGCTCCGCGGGCTCCCATCTGCAGCCGGTTGCCTCGGGGTCGCAGCCCCGGAGAGAAGGCGAGTCAGCCGCCGCCGCCTCCGGCCCGCCCCGCCCGTTCCCCGCCCGGCCCAGCCCTCCAAGCCCGAAGGCCCTGCAGGTGCTGGACCAGGCCAGTACGCCGGCCCGCTAGTCTCCCATTGGTAACCAGGCGGCAGCCAACCGGGCGTGGGGTCTCGGGTCACGTGACAGGCGGCCCAATCGCACTCGCGCGACGGAAAGCGCCACGGACGTCGGAGGCCCAGGGGGCGGGGCTCCCGAGCTCCGCTCTTTCAGGGCCAGGCGGCGGCCCGCACTGTATTTTTTCCTTCCGGGGGCGGCGGAGCCCAGGGCTATCCCGGCCTCCGCTCATACCCGGAGGGCCGGCAGGCGTTCAGTCCTCCAGCCGGTGAGGCTCGGGCCGGGGTGTCGGGACTGCCTGAACACGCGGGCTCTGGGAGCTTCAGGGACCAGGGAGCCACCTCGGCCGAGTTGCGTCGCAGACTACAGCTCCCAGCATGCGCCGCCGACTACAGCTCCCAGCATGCGCCGCCGCTCCCAGCATGCGCCGCCGCTCCCAGCATGCACCTTCCTCCCGAAACGCGTCTCTGCTTCCGGCGCTCTGCTGCGGAGGCCGTGGCCGCGGTTAGTTGGGAGGAACCGAGATTTACGCTTGGTAAGGCAAGTTGCGAGCTGTCCGGCGCCGGTAGAGTGCCTGCCGCCGTCGTCGTCAGGCAGGGGAGAAGGGGGCCTCAACCTCTCTAGTGACACCTGTTTGCTACCTAATAGGGCTTTTCATCCCACCGGGCCCCAGGGCCTTCGTTAGGAGCCTAGCAGGCTCAACTTCTTGCTGTGGTTCTGGAAAAGGGAGTGACCACCTGGCTCAACACCTCTCTCTGTGATGTGTTTGGGAGTTTTGGGAAATGAGACGGCTCCGAGGGAAGAGCTTGAGGGAGCGGCGTCGCACTCGTTCGACCTTCCCGGGCTTGGGCTTTGTTTCTAGGCATTTTAGGTTGAACGCTCTACATCTTAACTGGGGGCAGGGGAGGTGGCCAGAGCATCCCGCTGAGCGTTTTCCGATTCCCCAGATGGCCAGGCACCTGGTCCTGGTGGCTGGACAGTGACCCCGTGGACGCACATTTATAGCTATAGCCATTCAGTGCCGCGGGGAGGTGAGGATAGTGATCCTGGGACCTGCTCGAGGATTCACCCTTGCCCCAAGAACCTGTTCCATTCCCAGGAATGAAGGCGGTCAGGCAGGCTAGGAGAAGGGGGCCTCAACTCTTCTAGTGACAGCAGTTTGCCACCTAATAGAGCTTTTCAGATTTTGCCTCCTCAGGCCATTTTACTCAGCCTCGGACTATCAAGGATGGTCACATTGAAGCTGTTTTTCTGCAGTCAGGAGCGAAAAGTCCCGGCTGTTGAAGGAGAAACTGAATCTGGTTCAGGAGTCCCAGGTTCCTCCCTCTGAGAGGCCAGGTGGGGCCTGCGTGAGTAGCAGTTGTTCAGGTGGCAGGACACTGCTGTTTTCATCCCACCTGGCCCCAGGCCCCTGATTAGGGGCCCAGAGTGCTTATGTACTTGCCTCCGTCTGAGAAAGGGAGTGACTGCATAGCCCAACACCTGTGGGATGCCTCACTGCCCAGATGTTTCATCTCCGGGATGCTTCATTGCCCATTCAGCACCCTCTATGGTGCTGACTCTTCCGGAAGATGTTTCTGATTCCTTGCTAGGCTGGTGGTTGCACCATAGCTGAGAGGACTCAAGAAGAGCCTGGTCTCAGCTTCACCTAGGAGTCCCGGAGGAGTAAGAAACACATATCTTTCCTGTCCTGGGCACATATGGGTGGGTAGCAGAGCTGAGGCTGGCCGAGGATCCCGACTCTCCTTTGGGAGCCTTTGTTGTGCTGCCCTCCCAGGCTGATCAGATCTGGAGAGCTAACAGCTTCCTGTGGCCACATCTGTGTCCAAGGCTGGGCCCATGCCCGTAGCCAGATTGCCAGGATCTGGAAGGGGCCAAGAGACAGCTGGTGCTGGGTAGGCAGCAGCCCTGTGTCAACCTGCCCCCACTATTACCCCATGCTGTGATTTGCATGTGGTCTGCCCCTGCCCAAAATGGTATTGAAATTTGAGCCTCAATGAGGCAGTGTTAGGAGGTGGTGCCTAGTAGGAGGAGTTTGGGTAATAGGGGTGGATCCCTCATGGATAGGTTAGTGTCCTTTGTGGAGGGGTGAGTTCCCATGAGAGCTGGTTAGAGAGTCAGCCTTCCTGCGGTTGTCTCTTGCTTCCTCTCTCGCCATATGGCCACGTAATCTCTTTGTGCATGCCTCTCCCCTTCTACTTGCTGCCTTGAGTTGAAGTAGCATGAGGCCCTCACCAGGTGCAGCTGCCCAATCTTGAAATTTCCACCAGAATTTTGAGCCAAATAAACCTGTTTTGCTTTTTTTAAAAAATAAATTCCCCAACCTTGGCTGGGCGCAGTGGCTCACGCCTGTAATCCCAGCACTTTGGGAGGCCGAGGCGGGCGGATCACGAGGTCAGATCGAGACCATCTTGGCTAACACGGTGAAACCCCATCTCTACTGAAAAAAAAAAAAAGAAACAAAAAAATTAGCCAGGTGTGGTGGCGGGCACCTGTAGTCCCAGCTACTCGGGACGCTGATTGAGGCAGGAGAATGGTGTGAACCCAGGAGGCGGAGCTTGCAGTGAGCCCAGATCGCACCACTGCACTCCAGCCTGGCCGACAGAGCGAGACTCCGTCTCTAAATAAATAAATAAATAAAACAAACCCAACTTCAGGTATAGCAGCGTGAAACAGACTAAGACATTCCACATGCCCTGTGGTCCCATCCGCTACCCCAGGGTGCAAAGATGTTCCCTCAGCCCTGAAGAATGACATTCCCCCCGGCTCCTGGGATATCTGGAGGGGTTGTAAGCAGCTTGGGTTGGTGAGATAAGGAGTTTGGGGGGCAGCTGATTCATGACCCTGGCCTCCTCAACTGCAGGCTCTTGGTCTGAAGTACTGTAATTAAAGTATGAGAGCCTCGGGGCCCTCACTTCAAGGAGGGAAGAGCATCCCCATGCCTCAGTGTTTGGGGATTGTAGGGAGATGAGAGTCCTTCAGGTGGGACTAGTTCCCGCCATGACCCCACTGCTGGCCAGTGGCCTGAAACGCATCTGACCACTTCTCAGGTTCATGGGTGTTGAGGAGGAGCCCTGTGGAATCAACCCTGTCTGCCTCTTCTCATCCTGCCACTCCTCTTGCTCTGTCTGGATGACTGCCCTTGTTTTTCAAGGGAATGTTCCCTGTCTTCCTCAGCCAGGATTTTTTCTGAACTTGACATCTCCGTTTGTTCAGGGGGCAATCATTGGGCACTTCACTGTGCTGGTCCTTGCATTCTCATGGAGATGCAGAGATTAAAAATTAGCATCTTGTCCACATACTGCCCAGAGTTAGCAAGGATTGCTTTTCTGTGGATTTGTCTCAGGTCGGGCACAATGGCGGTAGGGTCCTTCTCCCTTTTCCTAGCCTAAAGGTTCCAGCTGAATCTTCCCAGGCAGGGCTGAAACAGGAACCATTTTAGGCTTTGCTGCAACCCATGGTCAGTTCTCCAAGAAAAGTGAAGAGGGTTCCACCTGGGGCAGCCCTCAAGGGCTCAGAGGGCCAAAACACACGTACAACATGTTGAGACACTGAGTTTGTGCGATCCTCACACATCTCAGCAGTGAGTATTTCTGCTTCATTTTACCGATGAGGAACCTGAGCTTCAAAGGGAAGAGGTGACAGCTCAGGACCACACAGCTGTAGGTAGGAGGCAGGAAAATAGGGTCTGGGTGCAGGGAACATAGGCTGATTCACACTTCAGTTATGACAGGAAATACCTTCTCCATAGGGCATAGGCCAAGCAAATGACTTTGTAACTTCATCCTCTCCATCTACATAACGTGTGCCCGAAGTAACCAATGGAATCACCTAGAGGGTATTTAAACTCTCAGAAGTTCTGTAACCGGGCTTTTGTGCTCCTATGCTCGGGCCCACCCCCACGCTGTGGAGTGTACTTTCATTTTCAATAAATCCCTTCATTCCTTCTTTGCTCTCTGTGTGTGTTTTGTGCAATTCTTTAAGACGCCAGGAACCTGGACATCCTCCGCCGTTCACAGTAGGACGCATCACCTCATCCTCCGCCGTTCACAGTAGGACGCATCACCTCATCCTCCGCCGTTCACAGTAGGACGCATCAACTCATCCTCCGCCGTTCACAGTAGGACGCATCAACTCATCCTCCGCCGTTCACAGTAGGACGCATCAACTCCTTAGAGTTGGGGCAGCCAGCATAAAAGGAGGCTGACCTCAGCCCGCTTCATTCACTGCAACGTGAGGAATGGATTCTTTGTTGGCAATATTTTAGATTGAGCTTTTTTTCTCGTTATAATACATGCTTAGTAAACAGAGTGGGAATAAATATGGTACATGCTCCTCCTTATAGGAATTTTTTTCCTAACTCTTTGTATGAAGTGGTTTTGTGTTCTTCAACTTTATTGTGAGGATTATGCAGATAGTTTGCACAGTTGACAAGTTATCTGAGGGGAGCATATTTTGGATGTGGGCTATTTTCTGCATTGTGGGTGTTGTATTCCCTCCACACTGGAATTTTTCTGTTTGCTCATTCATTTGGAACAAGGAGAGGTTTATCTGGGCCTGGCTGGATGGGTGGGTGGGTGGTAGTGATCTCCTTAGCACTCTGCCTGTGCCTGTTAAAAGCCCCTCGGATCTGTGCTGGGCCTGGCCACTCTGTGGACACCCTTGCCAAGCTCCACCTTTAGCTGGCATGTCCGTGCTCTTGGGCTTCTGTCTGACCAGGTGATTATTCCGAGAGATGGGGGGTGGGGGGGAGCGGAGACTAACAGCTGACATCAGATTCCTCTTAGTAAAAGGACAGTCTTTGTTAGGAAAAACATCTTGGTGGGTGCTTGAGTAAGAGCCCTGAGGGCATGGCTAGTTGAGGTGGCATAGCTTGCAGGATGTGAAGGTCTGATGGGAAGGGAAGAGAGATGTGGGGGAGAAAATGGCTGAAGAAATGAGGCTGAGTTGCGGGGTGGGGGCAGATGAAGGGCCATGGAGGGGACCCCTGGAGGGTAGAATGCAGGCAATGTTGAGAATGAGGATGCCTTGATTGATTGGAACTTTTTTTTTTTTTTTTTTTTTTTTACTTTCCACGACCTAATATCCCCAAGTGCATTTTCTGTTCCTATAACAATACCACGGACTGGGTAATTTATAATGAAAATAAATGTATTTCTTACAGTTCTGGAGGCTGGGAAGTCCAAGGGCGAGGGGCTGGCATCTGGTAAAGGCCTTCTTGCCACACCATTCCATGGGGGAAGATGGAAGAGCAAGAGGACACACAGCAAGAGACAGCTAAATTCATTTTTACAACACATGCTCATGATAACGAACCCACTCTGATAATGACATTAATGCATTCATGAAGGCAGAACCCTCATGGCCTAATCGCTTCTTAATGGTTCCACCTCTTAATACCATCACAATGGCAATTAAATTTCAACATGAATTTTGGAGGGAACATTCAAACCAGAGCACTGTTGACTGAGTTTTCATTTTTTATTTTAGTAATTGCTTTTTTAAAAATTTCCAGGGTCTCTGACTGGTTCTTTTTTATAAACTACCTGTTCTTGTTTCATAAGTGCCTCTTCATATGTTATGGTTTATTTCAAAAGTCGTCTTTAGGTCTGAGATTTTGATTATATGTGTTCTAAAGTCCTTTTCTGATTTTTCTGTTGCCTCTGTCTCAGGTGTAAGTTTGGGTTGAGTGGCCTGTTTTCCTTCACACTGTGTTGCTGCCCTGGGCAGGTGATTCTCAGTTGGGCCTTACCTTTACATCTGGAGTTTCCTAATGTTCTGTGCAAAGCATCTGGCCTTAGGAGAGAAACACCACCAATAAGTCCCAGTTAGAGTAGGGATGGCAGAGTAACACTCTGGGAGACAAGTCTGGACTGAACCTGTCATGGCCTGAGGGACTTAGAAAACCTTATTTGGACCTCCAGGGCCTAGAAATTTGCATGGGTCTCCTTCACTGTTTTCTCAGGCTTCAGCTTTCTAATCTATCTCTGTAGAAACCAGTCTTTCATCACGCTTCTTTTCCCTTTTTGAACATCATCTCCTACCTGCCTGACTAGGCCCTAATCCCCAAAATGCAGATCTCTCTCACATTCTGGCCTCAGCTCCGTCGTTGTCATTAGTGCTGTTTGCCATCTGCCCCCGCTTTTGTGCATGTGGTGGGGTTGCAGCCCCTGTGGTTGTAGGCCCCTTAGAACTTCCACTGCCAGTGTGAGCCCCTCAACAGCTCTCTTATCCCTGGCAAGGTGTCTGGAAACATTTGAGATCTCTGTTCATCGGTACAGGTCCGAGAGTGGTCACATTGAAGAGAATCCCCCCTTCCCCTGCCAGCCTGAGGTGGGCCTGCAGCGTGAGAAAGCTTTGTTGTGTGAGACGTCTGCGCTTCATAGTTGTGTGGCTGGAGCATAACGTGGCCTAATAGAGAAGCTGGCCGCTAGGAGAGGGGTGCTGTGCTGATAAAACGTGCGACCTGCCAGGATTTGGAAGGTTGGCAGGCTGTTAGGTGGGGCAGAACATTTGGTAAAGCTCAACTGGGATGACTCATGAGGCAGACCGTGAGCTAAGTGTGCGTATCTAGTGGAGAGGCTGGGAAACAACACTGGCCTGAGTATCGGCCGGAGGCTGCATTGGACAAGGGACTGCGGGGAAGCGACGAGCTAAAAAAACATTCTGCACTTGCAAGCTGGGTGGAAGAGGAACAAAGGCCAGGAACACAAGGACTTAGGGCTGAAAGAGCCCTCCTGTGTACCCCACGGGCGGGCACAGAGCCAAGACAGATTGTGGCGAGGGTGCCATCCTGGATCCAGATGCCCTCCTGCCCCCAGGGTCATGACGCTGGGCACTGCTGCTGAGTTTCCCAAAGCCAGGTGTCAGGCACAGGTGCGCAGCTCAGCAGCGTCCGGAGGTGGTGCTGTGGGCGTGGCTGTAGGCACCTGGAGTGGAGTCACCCGTAGACCGCAGAGTCATTTCAAGAGCTGAATTGCAAAAGAAAGAAGAGGCCAGGATGAAAGTCTGTGACTGCTGGGACTTGAAAACAACCTTGGCGGGGAAGAGGCTGAGAAAGCAGTTCTGCCACTGAGCAGGGCTCCTTTGAGGACACCATCAAGCATGGTTAAGAAACAGGAAAGGGGTCCTCCCAAGGCTGGAGCCCCAGGCCACAAAGAACACGACTTGGGGGAGTGGGGTGTCCACTCCCAGGCAGGGGCCCTAGCTGTGCCTGCCTGGCAAGACTTTAGATGGCCATGCAGCAGGGGCTGCCAGGTGCCCTCCACACCCGCTTTCACAGGGGTTACTGCAGTCATCCTATCCCTGGGTGTGAGGGGCAGTGGCAGTCTTCTAGTTCCTAGGTCTCTGGATGGGGTGGCGCCTCCCCCAGACCTGATGTGAAGAAGGTACATGAAGCAACACATGTAGAGACGGCCCCAGACCCTAGACCAGAGTTGCCACCGCCACTGGAGGGGACTCATATGTCCTTGGGAGGGGAGGGGCGGGGCATCCAGAACAGGAAGGAGGGTGAGTGGGACATTTGGTGACTGGGGACTGGACAGTGATGCTATCAGGGTTATTTGCCCAGCACCTCCTGCCCTCCCCACTTCCTGGCTGCCATGTGTGGAGTGGGGCTGTGACTGGGCCTGGCCAGCGGGTTGGGAGGAAACGTGCTGCTTCTGGGCCACGGCATGTTGGCCAGGTGTGCGTGGCACTGAGATGGTGGCGCCACATCCTTGGGGACTGTGAAGGGCAGCGACACCTATCACCTGGGAAAATGGAAATCTCAGTTCTCCAAAACAAAACATGCCTGTCACCTTGTACCCATCTTGGGAAAGGATCACCACTGAGGCCGGGATTTGGCTTAAGCCACAGAGGTGAAGGCCCAGAGTGAAGGTGACACATGGCTTTCCTGTGACATCCAGAGGCTACTCAGGCCCAGGGGGTCCAGCCAAGGGGCTGGGCAGGATTCGGGGAGCCTGTTCTCGGGCTTATGTATCAGAGGAGGGGGCCACACCCAGCTCCTGACCAGCTCCAGGCCCCAAGTCCCGGCAGGCCAGCCCACCCTACACAGCCAGGAAGATGCAGGGGACAAGAGTCGTGAGAAAGAGCGCAGCAGATCAGGTTTGCAGAGTGGAAGTTTAATGGGACCATCACCGTGATACCCCATCACAGCAGTCCCAGGCTGGAGGCCCCAGGCCCTGGCCGCCTCTCCCAGCATGGTGGGCCTGGAGAGAGCACCAGCACCACCTCCCACTTTCCCTGGGGTATTGCTTTGCCCCTGTGCCTCCCACCCCAGGAAGCTACAAGAGACAGGCTGTCCTGTCCCCACACTCTCCCTGGGTCCTGGGACTCCCTGTTCTGAGGGGCTAAGGTTGCCTGGGGCCAGAGGGCCCTCCCCAGGGACAACCGTCCTCTCCCTGTGTCCCCTGCCCCCCACACTGAGGGAATGTCTGTGTCCTTGTTCCTCTGCCAGGGGCCAACTGAGGCTGCCAACCCCAGGGGCGGGGTGCAGGGCTGTGCGGGGAGGGTGGCTCAGATCCCTGCAAGGAGGCGTGCTGCAGGGACAGCACAGCCTGGGCCCCCGGCAGACATTAAGGCACAGTGTGGCGGTCACCATAGGGCTGCTGGGGCCCTTGCCCCGGGGCGGCACCTGGCAGGTGCTGGCATCTGGGGCTAGGCACAGCTGTCAGTGTTGAGACAGGAGGCATGGTGTGTGCGGGCTGGCCCCAGGGCCTGCAGTGCAAGAGAGCTGGGAGTGGGGAGGCCAGGTCCACAGGTCTCTGCCAGACACAAGGAGGTCCCTCTCCCCATTCTCCCTGCCTGGGAGAGCCCAGGGGAGGGGCTTGTGGGCCTGGGCAGAGCTCATGGCCAGAGCCGAGACGCAGTCATGGCAGGCCTGGCCCACAGAAGGCACAATTGTGGTGTCTGGGAGGTCGAGGGTCAGCCCGCCAACAGGGCTAGGCAGACACATTGACGTCCCTGAGAGAGATGGCACTGCTGGGGGCCTCGTCCCCAAGCAGCAGGGCCTGTGCGTCCGAGTCTGTGTCTGCTTCAGCCTTGCCCAGCTCCGTGCTGGGCTCTGAGGCGGGCTCTGTGCTGGAGCCCAGGCCCTGGGACAGGATCTGCTGGATGGCTCTGCGCAGGTTGGGGTGCAGCCGGCCCTGCGTCTGGTAGAAGACCTCCAGCGCGAAGGACTTGAGGGCACCGGTGCAGAGGTCCTCGTACAGCGGGATGGTGTACATGCGTGACATCTGCAGGAGGGGCACTCGGTCACACTGGTGGGCTCCCCAGGCCCCTCGAGCCAGCCCACCCTGCCAGCCCGGCCAGGCGGCCCTCCTGCCCCTGGCTTCCCAGCTTCATCATTAGGGCTGTGGCCTGGACTCCAGTGGCCAGGAGGCCTACCATTAGCCTCCCACCTCCACCCTGCCCTTCCAGGCCGACCATGGAGGCCCCATCTCCAGGGAACCTGGGCTGGAGGGAGCACGTACAGGGAGCAGGGCAGCCAGGGCCCACGGGCCTGAGGGCTCTGGCCTCCCTCTGAGGAGCTGGGACGTCCCCTCTGCCCAGACCAGGATGCTGAAGGCCCAGGGCCCAGCAGGCTGTGGTGGCCTGGACCCTAAACTCCTGCTCCCAGCTGGTCCCTTCCACAGCTTCTCCAAGAACTGGTGGAGTCCAGGCTGCCCTCTGGTACCTGCACCCGGTGCATGCCCCCACTCCCAACAGACCCCTACGTCTTCCCCGCCCCATTCTCCAGAATGTGCCTGGCCTGCCCCAAGGGCTCAGACTAGGGAGTCGGGTGGGACTCCCAGTCCGCACGGCTAGGCCGTTCCAGGCTGGCCCCCTGGGCAGGTGACCGCACCTGGCTCTCCAGGAAGCGCCGCACCCTGTGGAGGTCAGGATAGTAGTCGTTGCGGACCACAATCTGCAGCCAGCGGATGCGGATCTCAGCATTCATCGAGTCCAGCAGGGAGGAGTAGCACTTGGACAGGCTCATCACCACCTCTGCAGCGCAGGGGGCAGGTCAGGGCTGGGCCGCTGTTGCACCCCAGCCACTGGGCCGCCCCCATCAGCTGCAGGGACTCACCCTGCGGCAGCGGGGACCCATCCAGGAGCCGGTCCAGGAAGAGTGCTGTCTGGAAGGTCCTCCACTTGGAGATGTCAATGGCGCTGGCTGAGGCAGCTGCCTGGTCCAGAGGTTCTGCGGTCCACAGCTGGAAAAGGGCCTCCACGGGCCGGGTCAGGCTGGATCCCTGAGACAGGTCCGGCTCAGCCAGCGGTGGGCCTGTGGCATTGAGCCAGCGCTCGAATTCCAGCCCTAGAGGGGAGAAGTGACCCTGGGGTCCCTGCCCAGGCTAGGGAGGGGCTGCCTGAGCAATCTGCCCAGGAGACCCCAGACCCTGAGTGTGTTCCAGGCAGGTGGCCTGTTCCAGGGACGTGGGCTGTTCAGGAAGGCGGAGTCAGCTCCAGCCAGCACTGCCACTTGAAGCCACTGAAGGGGCTTCTGTGAAGGGGTACAGGGAAGCAGAGACTTGGGTTGGTGACCAAGGGACTTGCACCCACTCCACGCCTCTCCTGGGTGGAAGACAATGAAGTAGTCTAAACCCAACCTCAGTGCTGGTGGAGGCCACCTGCGCCATGAACCAGCAGGGGCGGGATGGGGGCAACAGGCTCTTAAGATGATATTCCTACTCTTAAAGGGCAGTGCCCATTCCCTACCCACAAAAAGCTCTTGATGCACTTGCTGTACCTTCCAAAACTTGGTGTCACCATGCACAGCCCTCCCAGTGGCACCTCACCACCCTCCAGCAATTCTGGCCTCTCCCTCAATGTCTGAACCCTGCAGTGCCTTCCTGGGCCCCAAGCCCTCAGACCCTCAGGGACACCTTTACAAGTGACGCATAAACAGGGCTGGCTGCTGTTCTCCAGCTCCAGGACACCCCCGTCACCCGCCCTTCCTGCACCAGGCCCTTTGCACACCTGGTTTCCATGGCCCGCTTCCTGGGAGTGCCTGACTCGGCCTGCTTAGCCTTGTGCCACCGGCCCCAGGGAGGCCCCCAACCCCAGCCCTGTTCTCATAGCATACCAGCCTGGGGCCCACATGGTCCAGCAAGGGTTGGCTGAAGGACAGACAGTGAACTGACAGGGCTTTCCTCCAGGTGGAGTGGCCCCTCAGGCAGCAGAGGCCCCGCCTGTCATCACACCCACGGCTCCCTGGCTGCAGGGTTGGGGGTCAGCCTCACCTGCCCGGCAGTCCACGCTCTGCTCCTTCAGCTCCGGGAAGAAGCTCAGGAAGGAGTCCAGCAGGTCCTGGGCCACCACGCTGGTGAACTTGTACTTCTCCACATAGGCCTGTGTGGCAGAGGTTGGGCCTCAGCAGGCCTGGAAGGGCGGGGCACAGGCAGCCCCACCAGAGGCCTGCAGGGCACTGCAGGGCGTGCGCCAAGGTACGTGCTGGGCACAGGGGCAGCTAGTGGGCACTGCGGAGCCAGCACTTGGCACGCAGGCCCTGCCAAGGGACCAAACAGGGTGGCAGAAGGGGAGGTGGCAACCCAGGCACTCCCCACAAAGAAAGGCAGACTAGGTCCCAGCCAGGCTCACAGGCCCCTGCCAGTTCCACCCCAACTGCCGCAAGAGCAGGCAGCCCTGTGAGCCGGGGAGGGGCTGGGGGCAGATGGCAGCAGGGCCGTCCCGGGCAGGGGGCTGCTCACTCGGAGAAAGTCATCAAAGCGCTGTGGGTCTCCGCAGAGCTGGGACAGGTAGTACACGAAGCAGTAGCCCTTCTCGTAGGTGAACAGGTTCATCAGGTGGCTGGGATTCACTCCTGCAAGGTGAACACCCACCTGGGCTGGCGTCCGAAACCACCAGTGTCCCGTGGAATAGGGAGGGGCAGTGGTCAGGCTCCGAGGAGCAGCAAGGGCCAAGCGCCACTGTCCCTCACATGTCCAGATGTGTACTGATGCCCTGGGCGTGCAGCGGCAGGGCCTCGGGGAAGACTGAGGACTCACACACCACTGTGACCGCTGCTCAGAGCCAGGGAAGCGGCGGTGGCTGTGGGAGCCTGGGGAGGCCTTGCCCTGGCCAGGGGCTCCCAGCTTGGCCTTGGCAGGGGTCCAGGCACAGTGCAGGACAGAGAAGCCACAGCCAGAACACACGAAGGGCAGGCAAGGAGGCCTTGAGGGGTGACATCCCCAGTTCTGGGAGCGGGTCCTGAGGAGCAGGTACCTGGCTCCAGCTTGACTTGCAGTTTGCTGACCGGGCTGTCCTCTCCCAGAAGCTTCATCTGCCGGTGCAGGGCATCCAGGCGGAAGGCAGTCTCCAGGCAGGTGAAGGCAGCACCTGGATGGGGTCCGGAGACAGAGGAGAGGTGAGGGGGTGTAGGGGTCGTCGGGGGAAGCAGGAGGTGTGGGCACCTGCAGCATGGCAGGGGGGCCAGGCTAGGCTCTCTGCCCCTGGACCAGTGCCCAGGCCCCCCGTGGCTGCCCTCCCCGGCCCTGGCCACACCGTAGGTCTCGGTGGGCACCTGCAGCATGGCAGGGGGGCCAGGCTAGGCTCTCTGCCCCTGGACCAGTGCCCAGGCCCCCCGTGGCTGCCCTCCCCGGCCCTGGCCGCACCGTAGGTCTCGGTGGTGATACGGCGCTGGGCATAGGTGGCCAGGCCCTCGCTCAGCCACATCTCTTCCCACGTGGCGTTGGTGACAGCGTTGCCGAACCAACTGTGGGCCACCTCGTGGATGACATCGATGACCAGGAACTCATCGCTCTCCAGGATGGAGGAGATGATGAAGGTGAGGCAGGGGTTCTCCATGGCCACGATGGGGAAGGAGGGTGGCAGGAAGACAATGTCGTACCTGCACCGGGAGGGCGGTGAGGGTGGCAGACCTCGGGGCTCAGACTCCCACCCTGCACACCCGCACCCCACCTTCCACCCAGCGGGGATCAGCCCAGCCCCTGCGGTGAGCTCCGCTTCCTCC
Organism: Pan troglodytes; assembly: GCF_028858775.2. Lineage (NCBI taxonomy): Eukaryota > Metazoa > Chordata > Mammalia > Primates > Hominidae > Pan > Pan troglodytes. The sequence continues at coordinate 142,845,015 of NC_072411.2, read as the reverse complement.
CCAGGAGATGGGGACAGGACACCCCAGGGGTCAGACGAGGGGCTCCCCCTCTGACTCCTTCCAGCCAGCCAGGTCCACAGGTCCCCGGGGCCTACCTGCCCCACATGTAGGGCCCATACAGCCGCTCAGCTGCACTCAGCCACTGCTCCACTGCGCCCGACAGCTTGCTGGTGGCCGTGGGCAGGAGGCATGGCTCAGCCCACACGCGGCTCCTGGTGCATGCAGAGAGGGTGAGCTGAGGCCGAGCAGCCCCAGCCCCGCTCACCCCACCAGGCTCTCCCACTGCCCTGGGGCTCCAGTAACACCCACACCTCACCCAGCCTGGCTGACCACCCCAGCCTACAGCCCGCCCTGCCTCACTGGATGGGCAGCCACCCTGGCCCTTCCCACAGCAGGGCAGAGCTGCATTCCAGGGGCCACTTAGCTCATTTTATCTCTGGGCTGAAGGGACCAACGAAGGTATGAGGGTGCCAGGCTGTGCGGGGGCCTTGGCAGGAAGGACCAGTTTGCAGGGCAGGCACTGGGTGGGCCAGGCCGCCAGGGCCCTGGTGGTGGCACCAAGGCAGGGGCAGGGCTGGCCCAGAGCACCCAGAGGCCAGTGGGGGTCCTCAGCAGGGCAGCTGTGGACACAGGCCACAGACCCCCGGTGGGGCTCTCCCCGAGGCCTGGGCAGCCCCAGAAGGCCCCAGCAGGAGGCCCTACCTGGGCCCGATGTCTGCCGGCTTGAGGTCTCCGGCCACCAGGGCCACGAGGTAGGCGGGCACGGGGTGCTCCATGTGGAAGTGGAAGACGCCTTCTTCCTCCATGTATGCACTCCGGGTGGCACTCATCAGCACCTGCACCCCCGATGGCGCCTGTAAGGAGGCCGGACTGAGACCGGGTGGCCCCACCGTCAGCACACCCACAGCCCAGGCCGGGGAGCCTGTCAGGCAGCCCCATATTCGTAGCAGGAAACACTACATCCCCATCAGGGAACGTTTCTGTCAGAGAACTTCTCTCCAAAGAACTGCCACCCTCCACTCGGAACCCCTAGCTCCCAGCCTGCAAACCTCGTCCCAGCACAGAGGGTGCTGCCAAGTTCGGGCCCGGTGACCCACAGACCCCACTGGGGATCAGCAGCTCTGTCTGGAGACCCCTTGTCTGGGGACCCTGCAGTGCCACTGGGGACTCACCCCAGGTCCAGGACCCCGACCCCTCAGGCCCGTTGGAGGCAGCCCAGCTTCCCCTGTTCCCTGCAAAGCGGCTCCTCCCATAGAGTAGGGAGGGTGGGCTCCTGCTAGCACTGTGGCCTGCTGGCAGCTGGGGCCACAGCCCAGGCAGGTAGGAGCAAGGGGGAGGTGGCGTGGCCAGGCCACTGGGCTGTCCTGGGAGCAAGGTGACGGCAGCTGACGGCCCCTGACCTTGACGACGGCAGAGTAGGTGCACTTCACGGCAGGTGTGTCGAAGCACGGGAAGAAGGAGCGGTTGCACACGGAGTGGCCCTGGGTGAAGACGAAGGGCTTGGCGCAGCCATAGGTCAGCTCTGGGTCCAGCCACCAGATCTGTGGGCAGGATGGCCCATCAGCAGACGGCCACCCAGCTGGGGTGCTGGGCCCTAGCCACTGGGCAGCAGCCTGAAAGAAGGCAGGAGGCTCTGGGAGGGGACAATGGCCAGATTATCTTGCTGGGTTCGAGGGCCAATAGCCACCCCTTAGCCTTCACTTGCCTGCCTGGGCAGGGAGACATCCAGGGCAGGTGACCCAGGGTGTGGCCTGCACTGTGTCATCAGGGCCAGCCAGACCCCAACCCAGGCAGGAGGCCCTGTGTCAGGTAGCCGACGGGGGCATCTCCCAGCTAACGCCAAGGGGAAAAAAGGGAATAGCCCATCATTGCATTATCTTAGCTTTCATAGGGAAACTGAGGCACAGTAGGGACACACTCAGTCCAAATTCCCAGCAGTTGATTTGGTCATGGTCAGGAAAAGGAGGCTGGGATGTGGAACCTGGGAAGCCAGAGCCTCCTGATGGCTATGCACTGGCAGGCAGCACGCCCGGGCCCAGAGCCACCCTGAGCCCAGGCAGCCTCGCCTGAAGGGACCCCGCAAGAGACAGGCTCCAAGCCAGGGGACAGCAAGCAGGGAGTGGAGGCCAGGCCAGAGGCCCCTGCTGGCAGGGGACAGGAGTGGCCAAGGGAAGGTTGGCTGGGGCCGCTGCCTGGAGGCCGGGGGCTGCGGTGAGTGCTGTGGAATGGGTGTGCTCACAGCAGCTGCTACCCACCTAAGGTCACCCCCCCGGCAAACCTCTCATCTGCACCAAAGCTGTTGAGGCTTTCCTCACCCCTAGATGCCGAGGCCAGGCCCCAGCCCCACTGAGAAGCCTGCACCCCCGGGGCCCTCCTGCCACTATCCTGCTGCACCCGTCTCATCTTCCTTCCAGGAATTCTGACCTCTCCAGTGAGGGCAGCTCAGAGTCTGGGAGGGGGACCCTCTTCCAACCACAGCCACATCACCTTCGTCCCAAGTCAGCCCTGCACGTCGTACCCACCCTCCCCTCTGCCGGAATGAGATAGTCAAGGCAAACTGAATTGCTCTTCGTGCAGAGGCCCTCCCATGACCATGAGTAGAAGGCGCCCCCAACATGCTTCTAAGACTGGACAAGTGGAATCCACAGCTGAGGGCCGCCACTGAGGGCCTGGAGGATCCCAGACCAGGAGGGCTCCCTCCCCCGCAGGCCCGGCCAGACCCCTGCCAGCACTCTCAGATCTCTTCCAAACTTCCTGTTGGTGCCCTGGCCCTGCTGGGCAGCAAGGTGGCACAGGCGTCTCCCATTCCTGCTGAGCCCTGGGCTGCCAGGGTGTTCAGGGCCCACCTGGGGAGCCATTCACAAACGCAGCCTCCCCCTTGGGGAGGGGCTGGGACCTGGGAATCTGTATGAAGGAACCTCCCTGCAGGAGTCTCCCCAACCCTTCAGCCTGCACGGCCCCCTCACAATTACTCCTCTCCTGTGGCCTTGCCTCACCCTCCTGAGGCCCTTCTCAGGCTCTGCCCACTCACACCTCTCCCTACTGCCCCATGTCCACCCCACAGCCTCAGTAGCCTGGGTGTCTTCCCAGATACCAGCAGGGCCCACAGCTCTCCACTTGCCCTGAAGTGAGGGGCTGGGGCAGACCCCTAGACAGGACAGGCCCTGCCCCACAGATGGGGCACCAATCCCCGTCAGGGCACCCGGGCACAGGTGCTGATGGGCTGGTGGAAAAGGAACAAGGCTGAAGGGCTCCAGACGCTGCAGGGCAGGAAGAACGCTGTTCTTGCTGGGGTGGGGTGGGGGTGCGGGAATGGGCCCAAGCATCTGCAGCACCTCCAAAAAGCCTCTGGGGGCCTGGGGCCCACTGGCAGGGCCTCCCAGGGAGCTCCCGCTGCATCCTCCCTGGCACAGGGACAGGCTTAGGGATTTGGGCCTGAGTCCCTGGAACATGCAGGAAGAGAAGGGGACTCCACGTGTGGCCCCAGCCCCATGGCGCTCACATACAAAGGTGCATGCCTGAGGTTAGAGTCGAATACTCTGCCTTCTGCAAGTGGGGTGGCTCATAGGCCAGGTGACGCTAGGCCCCCTGTCCACAGCCTGCCAACCCTGACACCACTCAGACTTGGGGGACTATGCCACTCTCCCTGCCCAGAGTACCCAAGGGCCACCCAGTAGGCCATAGGAAGCCAAGAGACAATGGCCACCCTTGCTCACTGGGCCCTGTTCACAGCAGCCTGCTGAGGGCCCTGGTCCGGCCACTCTGCAGGCCAGTGTTGGGCGGACCAGACACGTGGGCTCCAAACACGGATCAAGGCCAAGGAGAAGCCCATCCCTCAGTTCTCACCTGTCATACTGGGAGGCATACTTGCCACCTGTCAGAGCCCTGGAATACCACAGCAGGGGCGGGGCCGGCTGGCCAGCGGCCTGCACACCCACAGGGGTTCTGGGAAAAAGGTGAGGTGGCAGGTCCTGCTTAGGGTTCCTGGGAAATGTACAGGAAGCCCATAGGGGTGCACTGGTCTGGGTTCTTCCTGCCCAGATGTCACCTTGGCTCTTTGTGGCCTGAAGCCTCTCGACCACCTCTCCACCACCCTGTCCATTTATGTGCCGTGACCAGTGACAGCTGGACTTCCCAGCGCCTCCACAGCTGTGTGTGTGTTGCATATGTCGGGTGTCACATGTGTGCCGTCCATACCACCTAGGGATGCAGTATGAACCCCCATGCTGTAGGCAGGAAAGGCCCTGCTCCATCCTGTACACACCCCCACTGGTGGAGGTGGAGGGGGTGCTGCAGCCACAGCGCCAGCCTCAGCCACCTGGCCTTTCTTGCGGAGTCTCTGGAGTGGTGGGTACCCAGTGTGCAAGCCCTGCAGAGCCTATGTGTGTCTATGTTGGGGTCGCGGGGCCCACTGGTCTCAACACTCCACCAGTGCTGGCCAAGGAAGCCCCAAACCGAGCATCACAATCTCCATGGCCCTTTCCTCTGCCTCTGGCTTGGACTCATCTGCACGCCCTGGTCACATGGAGGCCCTTCCGCAGCTGACACTCCAGCCCAACCCTCGGTGCCAGGATCCTGCAGATGTACACCTCGGTGGGTGACAGAAGCTGCTCATGTCCCCAGGCAGGGACCAAACACCTGAACGGGAGGCTTCCCTGAGTGACATGCTGTCCCGTGTCCCCGCAGGACTCCGGCTTCTATCCAAGGGTCCTAAGGGCTCACAGGCAACAGCTGGGAATCACCGGGGTGGGGGGAGGGGGGCACCTGTAGGGCGCAGATTCGCGTCCCTCAGCCTGGCCGTGCGGCGAGAGGCCGCTAGCAGCGCCCTGCGGACCGGCCCGCAGCCCCGGCGCCCGCCCCGGACTCACGGCGGGGGCGTCGGTCGAGGTGTACCGCAGGATGACCTGGAAGGGCTGGTGCGCCTGCAGCTCGGGCGGCAGCGTGACGGTGAGCGAGGAGCCGTAGTCGGTGAACGGGTCCACCCTGAAGGCCAGCGGACAGCAGGCGGGCTCGGAGCCGGGCGCCTCGGGGAAGGCGGGCAGCGGGGGCGGCGGCGCGGGCCCCGGCCCGGGGGCGGAGAAGGCGAAGGCGCAGGGCGTCTCGGCGGCGGCGGCGGGGGCGCGACGGAAGGCGGCTGAGTGCAGGCGCAGAGCCGGGTGCGCGTCGAGCACGAGCGCGCGGGGCGCGGGCCGCAGCGCGCACAGCTCGAGCACCAGGCAGCCGGCCAACTCGCGCGCCTCGGGCCGCAGCTCCAGGCCCAGCTGCAGGTGGCGGAGGCGGAAGAGCTGCGCGCTGGAGGCCGAGGCCACGTCCAGGGCGGGCGGCGGCTCGGGCGGCGGGCGGACGGGCGCGGCCTCGGCGCCGGGCGCCTGGCGGCAGCAGCACTGCGCGGCCATGGCCGCCGGCACTAGGTGAAATCCATGGGCGGCGGCCGCGCCGGGCCGCGGGCGAGGGGCGCCGGGCGGCGGCGGCGGGGCGCGGGCACAACAGGAAGTCGCGCCGGGAGCCGCCCGGCCCGGCCCCGCGCCGTGCGCCGCCCCGCTCGGGCTCCGCTCGGCCGCCGCCGGGGGCGCTGTGCGCGGGGCCGGGGCGCGGGGCCGGGGCGCCGGGCGGGGAGGGCCAGGAGCCAGGGGCGCGGGGAGCCGGGGAATCGAGCGCGGCGCGGGGCCTGGGCGCGCGGAGCCGGTGAGCAGCACCCCCAGCCCCTCGCTTCCTCCCCGGGCGGCGCCCGGGAGATCCCAGGAGGCGGGATCGCTGCTCCCTCCCAGACACTGCCGGCCAGGCCCCTGGGGCAGCTGCTGAAGGGACCCGGGAACCTTGGGGCCACAGGGGCAGGCTGCTTCCAGGTGTGGTTCGTGTTCCCGAGGAGCGCAGCGTCGCGAACTCAATGTCATCCTTTCATCCGGGGCTACGGGCAGGGCAGGATTCTCCTGGCACCCCTGCCACTCCCCCAAGTCTACAGGTGTGGTGGTCTGTGCTGTGGGCCCTGCGGTGCGAGAAGCTCCGGAGCCTTCACGCAGCGCTGTCAACTACAGCAGCCACCAACCACGTGTGGCCATTTAGATGCGAATTAAATACAGTTAGAAGTTCAGTTCCTTCGTGGCAGGTGGAGTGAGTGAGTGTGTGTGTCTTCCTGGGAGGAGTGGCTAATGGACAAAGCAGGCAGGAATCATTTCCACAATCGCAGAAGTTCCTCTGGGCAGTGCTGGGGACCTCTCATTTGGGAGCCCTGTGCTGGGGTACGAAGGAGGGTCTGGCCTGCCTGTTCCCACCCCATCCGCCAGGTCCACCCTTCCCAACGCCATTCTCTGTGGACCTGGCGAAGGCTGCCCAAGGCTGAGCCTGTCCAGGAGCCTGAGCCCCGAGGGAAGGGGTGCTCGCCTGGCAGAAGCTGCTAGTGAGCTCACAGCGGTTGAATTTTGAGGCTGTGGAATAACAGGGGCCACCATGATGTCGCTGTTGTCATCAAGTAAGAATTCAAATTCCTAGGGACAAGGGGCTTCTGGGGCTGGGGAACTATCCAGGAACCCAGGACACCTCTCTCTTCTGCTCCATTGAGGTGTGGCCGTGCAGGGCTGGACTCGGGTACCGCACTCGACTCAGCGTCAGCCCTGAGTAGTGTTTCCTGTGTCTGGACTCAGTCTCCTCGTTGTGTAACCCTCTGTGTCTACCCTTCTTCCGTGGGGCGGGAAGGAAGGCTGAGAGGGAGAGTGTGCGTTCACGTTTGCGGGACAGAGCACTGAGGCATCATTTCAGTTTTCCCGTAGGACCTCAGGTCCCCACGTGCCCTCTTTAGGGACACGGCCACGATCTTGGGGCACCCATCCCAAACTCACCAGGAACCCCTAGGCTTACACAGTCACCCAGAGGTGTGGATCAGCCTTGCATCCAAGGCTGACAGGGAAGACAGCTGAGATGGGACCCTCCTCACTGCCCTCAGCGCCCTGCCCGGTGGGGCCCTGCAGTGCCAAGGGCAGACTGTTTTCGATGGCACCCCCAGTTCTACGGGGCTCTCCAGAGCCCACCGGGCCATGTTCCTGGCTGGAAGAACCTCAGTTCTGCACACGCAGTGCCACACTAGCTGGGCCTGGCCGTCCGGGGGGCAAGTCACCACAGGGAGCTTGGGGTCTTGCCACCCAGAGCCCCGCATTGGACTCAGGGAGCAGAGTTGGGGTCTCGCCCTGGGCACCTCTCCGCGGCCAGTTCTGCACACAGGAGTCCAGAGTTGCTGTGGCACCTCCTCCCCGGGGGTCCAGGGGAGCGCCTCCCACCGCGCACGTATGTGAGGAGCTGCCCTACTGCACCCCATGGTGCGGGAGGCGCGGCTGAGCCGAGAGGGCGGGGTCTGCAACTGAGCCGCAGGAGCCTCTCGCGCCGGCCCCGCCCCGCCCCGCCCCGCCCGAGGAGGCCCCGCCCCCGCCTGCCTGACACCCCCTGGCGGCGGGAGGCTACGCCGCATCCAGGCCTGGGCAGACACCTCTGACTTCTCTAACCCTGGCAGAGGAGCCTGGACGTCGCGACTGTCAGCCCTGGCTTTCTCCCACAGGAGTTTTCATACTCCAGCTTTTTGGTGATCAGCGCAGTGAAGTGGCTGCGCGGCATCTGCACCCCAGCCTTCCCCTGATGCACCCGAGGGAGGGGTTCCTGGCTTCACCCACTAGGAGGTGGGTGTGGGCATGGAGGGTTCTAGCAGGCTGGGGAGGGCAGCAAAGCTTCCAGGAAGAAGCAGTGTTCAGACAGGGCCGCGCCCAACCCCGACAGAGGACCAGGGAGCTACCAGTTCTCAGATGGAGCTGATGGGCTAAAAAGGTCTGATGTGACCCACAGGTTTCCTTCAACCTGGCCGGGGCCCTGCTGCCCTTGTCCCCTTGTCACCAGGGCCAGGTCAGCAGGTAAAGGGTGTGCCCTGCCCTGAGGCAAGGGCAGCCGAGGTTTTCATCAGGGTGTTGTGAGCAGGGCTGAGCCGCGGGGGAAACCGCAGGCCCAGGTCCTCCCTCCTCTCCAAGCCACTGTTCCTCACCCGCTAGTGGAGACCGGCGGCTGCTTCCTTCCGGGTTGATGAAAAGGTTGCATGAGTCATGAGGAGCTTATCTAGAGAGGCCAGCGGCAGGCAAGCCCTCCACAGAGATGGGGACTGCCCTGGGCACCAGCTTGTGATGGGGGCCGCGGTCCACAGCGATGGGTGGTGCCGACTGGTGACACAGGGCATAGAGGGGCAGCGACCAACAAGGTGTGGCCTATGCTTGAGGCCCAGGTACACAAGGCATGGGGAGAGAGAAGGCCCTTCTCACTACCACCCCCACGCTTGGCTGACAAAACCCGTGCTTCCCATCCCCCCAGCTTTGGGCTCTGCCGCATCAGAGATGTTCGGTCCCCAGGTGGGATGCTTTTGCTTAGGAACACAACCGGGTCTCACTGGGAGGGTGGCTCAGACACGGCCCAGCCACGGAAGCATGAGACAACACAGGGCTGGCTCTGGCAGGTGGGCATGAGGCTTTGTGAGGCTTGGGGGCCAGGAAGAGTGGTGCCTCCTACTTCTCTCTGGTGGTGCAGTACAGGTAACGGAGGCCACAGCACCTGTGTGGGCAGCCATGCAGGGCCTGGGGCCTTAAAAATGAAGGATCGAGTCACGCCACCAGGTGAAGGCCATAAGCAGCTTAGGCACTGGCTGAGGGTAGAACATGGAACGAGTATTGGAAAAGGCAGATAAGCACCAACCACAGTATTTTACTCATTGCCGCATACAGGATGTAAATACGCGTAGTTGTATATATTAACCAATGACTACGTTATCTGTGATTCACATGTATTACACACATTTTCCTTTTCTTCCCCCACTCTTATTTAAGGAGTGTTGATTCTGGGATAGTCTTTAGGCCACAGGATGTCCAGGAGAGGCGGTGTCTGAACTAAAGAAGGAATCAACATGCTTGGATGCCTCCAGTGGTGGCTTATGGGGTTCCACCCTCACACGGCAGGAGAGGCAGCACCTCGTTGGCTTGACAGTAGCTATGTGACCTTAGGTTGGGGTGCAATGTTGGTGAAACAGAGGTCAAAGTAGGAGAGGGGTGCAGATGCTGGAGGCCTCCTGGGTTCCCTCACCAGGCCGTCTGTCAGCACAGCCTCCTTCTCCCCTGCCTGTCACAGGAGGGGCTTCCCATGTTCGGTGCCCAGATGAGACCAGTGAGAGGTCCGGGAGGTGGGAGGAAGGAGATGCAGTGGCTTCAGCAGCTGGTGGGCAGGAGGCTCTGCTGGCAGCTCCAGGTGCCCTCCACAGCCAGGACATCAGGCAGTGGGGATCTGGGTGGCAGGTCCCTGTGACTCCCCTATGTCTCCTCTCCTGTCCTTGGCTCCCCAGCCTTCTTCTCCCTGCATTCAGTTTCTTTCTGCCCAGTTCCTTAAGTGGTTTAGATTTTCCTGACCAAGGCTTGTTTAATAAGCTGAGCTGACCAGAGGGAGAGGATGGAGCAGATGGTGGTGCAGCGGTCCGTGTGGTCTGATGCGCAGACCGTTGCCTCACCATCAGGAGGGGACAGAGACCCTCTTGAGCTGCGTTCCAGGAAGATGGGGCTTAACTGGGAAAAATGAAAACTCAGTGTGGAGGCGAGTGCACTGGGCGGCCGTGGTGCCGTGGGACCATGGACCTCAGAGGGCACTGGTGGCAGGACCGCAGAGCGGGCCCTTCAGCCTGCCACTGAGGTGGAGGATTCTCTTGTGAAGAAAGCAGTAGGAAGGATGGAAAACCATACGTCCTAGAGAGGCATCTGGAGCGGTTTCAGTTTTGATTGCTGTTATTACTACTGATAACTGAGCAAAAGTGGTGATGATGCTTGAGAGAAATTTCTGCAACCCACAGTCAGCAATTATATGTACAGCCAAGTACAGCGTGTGCTCATTTCTCCCTCGATTTTTGAATCTGCAGTTTACCAAAGCTGCCAATGCTTTCTTATTATTATTTTATTGCAGCAAATTCCAGATGTGTCTCCAACGGGAAAATATACAACCCTCTTGCCTTTGATGATTATTCTTATGATTTCAGGCATTAAAGAGGTTATACATCATAAATGACATGGCAGACAAAATAGTTAAGGAACACAAAACTGTTATGACAAGATTCATGGGACACGATTAAGTGGAAAGAGGTGAATGTGGGTGACACTGTGAAGGCCTCGAATGGGGAGCTCCTTCCTGCAGACACAGTCCCGATGTGTTCATATAGCAACATCTAATCCGGATAGAGAGACAAATGTAAGACACGGCAGGCTTTGCCAGAAACAGCTGAAATGCAAACAGAAAACCAGCTGTTAGGCCTATCTGGAAAAATAGACCGTGAAGCACCTGATCGTCATTTCAATGGCTGAGCTTCCGCCTAGGTGGTAAAAGCCCTGTTCCAATTGGGCCTGACCGGGTCTTGTTAAGAGGTACACAGCTTAGAAATGCTCAGTGGATTGGCCGGGCAAGGTGGCTCACGCCTGTAATCCCAGCGCTTTGGGAGGCCGAGGCGGGAGGATCATGAGGTCAGGAGATTGAGACCATCCTGGCTAACACAGTGAAACCCCGTCTCTACCAAAAATACAAAGAAATTAGCTAGGCGTGGTGGCGGGCGCCTGTAATCCCAGCCACTCAGGAGGCTGAAGGACGAGAATGGCATGAAGCTGGGAGGCGGAGCTTGCAGGCTGAAGCAGGAGAATGGCATGAAGCCGGGAGGCGGAGCTTGCAGTGAGCCAAGATGGCGCCCACTACAGCCTGGGCACCAGAGTGAGACTCTGTCTCAAAAAAAAAAAAAAAAGAAATGCTCAGTGGATCACTGGCATAGTTGTTTACACTGGCTTTGAAACCAAATTCCTGCAGAATTCTGTCAAATCACCTCAAGAGATCAGAGATTAAGAAAGTGACAATGGGCAGGTCTCCCTTTGGTTCCTGCTGCTCTGGTCATGTCTGTAGTGAGCTGCGTGGGAGCCGTGCTATGGAATAAAAAGTATGGTGACATTTGGTACCTGAAAGAGGATTCCAGCTCACAGCATTGTGTTTGACATACTGGTGTTCATCATCTTATAACAGTACCTCATCCCCATTAGTCTGCTGGTCACTATGGAAATTGTGAAATATATTCAGGCCCAGTTTATAAACTGGGATCAAGATGTGCATTATAAAGTAAATAGTGTCCACACCATGGCCAGCACATTCAATCTCAGTGAAGAACTTGGGCAGGTAAAATTTCTATTTTCTGATAAAATGGGAACCCTCACTTGCAATATTAAGACATTTAAGAAGTACCACTGCAGGTGTCATTTATGGTGCAACACCTTCCATCCGAGCCCTGATATTTTAATTACCCCAGTTTATTGGAGAACATTGAGAATGGCCATCCCACAGAAAACTATATAGACCAATTTCTTACCCTGTTATCTGTGTGCCACACTGTTATCCCTGGAAATATTATAATCTACCAGGCTTCCTCCCCGGATGAAGCAGCTTTAGTGAAAGGAGCAAAAAAACTTGGCTTTGTTTCCCTACAGGAACACCATACTCTGTCACCGTAGAAGCCGTGGGTGAAAAAATCGCTTTTGAAATTCTTAATGTCCTGGAGTTCTCTAGTAACAGAAAAAGGAGGCTGGGCACAGTGGCTCACGCCTGTAATCCCAGCATTTTGGGAGGCTGAGGTGGGTGGATCACGAGGTCAGGAGTTCGAGACCATCCTGGCTAACATGGTGAAACCCCCCATCTCTACTAAAAATACAAAAAATTAGCCGGGTGGGGTGTCACACACCTGTAGTCCCAGCTACTCAGGAGGCTGAGGCAGAAGAATCACTTGAACCAGGGAGGCGGAGGTTGCAGTGAGCCGGGATTGCGCCACTGCACTCCAGCCTGGGCAACAGAGACTCTGTCTCAAACAAACAAAAAAAAAGAAAGAGAGAAAGAAAAAGGATGTCCGTAATTGTCCGAACTCCTATGGGACAGCTCCAGCTGTATTGCAGAGGGGCTGATGAAGAGAATAATTCCCCAATCACCCAAGTTGCCCTTCAACAATGTCTTCATCAACAGCTTCCTTGATCTAAATGTCCCACGTGGGTATGCATTTTCTCAAACAGAAGCATCCGTGGTCACGCAGGAAGAACTAGTCCGTTCTTATGACACTACTAAAAATAAACACAAGAAGAGTTGCTTTTCCTGATTTCACCTATGACTCAGATTCTGATTACTGTAGTCTGTACTCATGTCCTTCCCTGAGACTGGTAGAATGCGCCGGCACCCCCAAACACTCAAGATTCTGGAGTGTAAATAATGGAGGATCCCTATTTGCTTTTTCTTAATTTGTCTTCGATGTTTTACCAAATGTATTTCTTTTTCTGTCTGTAAGATAATTTGTGCATCAGCTCAGCCGGAAATATTAAAAGCACTATGTTTCACACACACACACACACACACACACACACACACAAAGAAAACTCGGTATGACAGTGAGGAAGAAGGGTGAAGACCAGCCTTCTGTATCAGTGCAGGGACATCCTTCCTCCAGGCAGCAGGCCTTCAAGCTTCAAGCCTCAGGGCCCAACCCTAAGGCTGGGGGCTCTCCCTGCAGGCAGGACTGGGCCTGGAGGGCCTCCTCATACTTCTGGAGCTGAGACCAGAAGCCCGGGTTCGGTTCTGCTACCGGGCGAGCGCTCTTCACCATCTGCAAACAAGAAGTGTACTGAATAACCCCAAGTCGCGCTAATGGCCAGCAAGGGCCAAGGCGGGCCCCGCTCTAAGAGTGGGCCCCGCCCAACCCGGAAGTGCCTCTCTCTCACGAGAGAGACCCGCCCCTCCCGGAAGTGCCTGTCCCAATCCCGAAGCCGGCCCCGCCCGGAAAACTCGTCCCCGGAAGTCACGCCCCTCTCGAAACACCGCCCCCCCCCCCCCAAAGGCCCGCCCACCTGGAAGGCCTTCGCCAGGCTGAGGCCGCGGTGCCGCATGAGGTACGCGGTGCAGACGGCGGCCGAGCGGCTGCGGCCGTTCTTGCAGTAGACTAGGCAGGCGCCGCCGGCGCGCACCGCGGCCTCCATGGCGGCGCATGTGGGCTCCAGGTGCGCCAGCAGGTCCTCAGCCGGGTCGTCGAACACGGGCACGCGCAGCTCTGCCACGCCGGGCGCGCGCGGGCCGGGCTGCTGGCGGGAGACGTTGACGCACAGCGTGACTCCCGCGCGCGCCAGCTGCTCCTCCGCGCCCGCGGCTCGCGCGCTCCCGAGGAAGAGTGAGGGCGCGACGCGCACGAACGGTGGAGGTACGGGCGAGGCGGCCCCGCGGCGCCCAGCTTCTCCCGGTCCCATGGCGCCCGCCGAAGAGTCTGCTTTTGGGCCCTGCGGATCTATTTTGGGGGCTCAGGCGCCCGCCCAGGAGTCTATTTGAGGGAGCCGGGCGGGCCGCCGGGCGCCCCCGGGTCCTAGAGGCCTCCGAGGTGGACCAGGCTGGGGCTTGGGTCTCCCGCGGGCGCTGGGCTGGGGCAGGGGGCTTGGGTCTCGTTGGGGCCGGGGCATGGCGGGAGGTTTGGGCCTCACCAGGGCGCCGGGGCCTTGGACCGCTCTGCGTCCCATGTTCTCTGTCCCCGGGCGCCGTCCTCCCTGCCCCCGCGGCCTGTGGCACTGGGCTTGCGTCTGTGTCTCTTGCTCGCAGCGCCCTGCTCACTCTACTGCGGCGTCTGGCGCGGAGGCGTGGCTTGGCCGGGCCTGCCCACTTCGCGTCCGCGTCCGGCTAGGGCCCCGTGGCTACCCGGTGCACGTGGACGGCGGGCTGCGTGGTTCCCGTGTCTTCACCCTTTCCCTAGTGACTGCGTTGTCGGCTTTACGTTTATTCCTTTTTGTGGCCCGCTTTGTAATTGGTGCATTTTTTTCTATGTATTACAACACATGGCTCATAAAATAAAACTAATTTCTATTTTCATCACATCTTCATAGACCACACTATTCCTTTTGCTATTTCTAAGTAATTTATTGGGGTCAGCATTGTAACTTTAAAAGATTTAATATCACTTAATGTCCATGAAATTGCCATTTAAGACCCCTTCAATTTTTCTGACATCTGGTAATTTTCAGGCAATGGATACACTGAAAAGCAACTGTCTCAACAGCCCTGCAGACATTTAGCAATTGAAGGTTCAGTTGCATACAGTCTCTCTCTGGGTTATCGTCATTGCTTTGTCCATCAGCCGTCTAGCATTGGTAACTGTCAGATCTTTATTGCAGCCTGGGGTTCACTCTTGAGCTAAAGACTCAAATATGTCTGCAGCCAGGTCTTCCCTGGTTGCAGCTCCAGACATCACCTCCGTGGAGGTCTTATCAGCATCTCTTTCCCACTTCCTCCACCCTAAGGAAGGACTCCAACTTTCCTAGGATGGAGGAGTGGAATTGCCTTTTTTTCCCTGGCGTTCATGGGAGCCATTGATTAGGTTGGGACACTGTCTCCCTCCACTTTCTAGGAGTTGGCTCTGTCTCTGGCCAAAAGTGAAGGCCACACTCCCGTGACTGCTCTGGGAATGAGCTTGGTGTCTAATAACCCACGAAGGAGAGAGCACTTTGGAAGCCTCCTCTGTTCTCTCATGGCCATAAGGGGAAGCCAGCCTTGGGTGAAAGCAGAGGAGATGGGAGAGCCAAGGTCCTTGATGCCACTGTTGGGCCACTGAAATGAATCAAACAAAACCTGAAGTCCCTCCTCCTCCTGGACTGTTTCATGAATCATCATCACCCTTTATGGTTGGACGATGGTTGAGGTGGGTTTTCTGCTCCAAAGCCTGCTACTTGAACCATCATGCTCCCACCCCATTGAGGTAATGGATTGGGAACCAATTCATCCTAAGTGTCTCTGCATCTCATTGCCACACTTAGTCTGGGCCAGCCTCTGTCTCCTGGACTTGGTGCTAGTCCCCCACAGTGTAACCAGAATGTGCTTGCTAAGAACAGAGGGTTTCTACATGTTGGTTCTGACTCCTTAGCAAGTTGTAATTCACAACTAATGTGGGTTGTGAAATCAATTCTGTGGGTCATGATCAGCATTTTAGTTTTTAGAGAAATAATAGACTACATGAAAATATTAGAGTGCATGCATGTAGTATGCCGAACTTTTAATGAAACGTTTTTCTGAGTGGTTTGTACTGGGTCGTGGTGTAAAATGAGATTTTAGAGAGAAGTGAACTCAACAGACAGGCACTGGCGTGTGGAGGCAGAGCCCCTAGAACCCCAGACTCCTGGCCCAGCCTTAGTCCTTAGTCCCCGGAAAGCTAGCCAGTGGGGAGGGCCAGGGCATCAGCTCTTCACACCCCCTGCCCTGTCCTGAGGCAGTCTGGGTTGAGAAACGCAAGCCCTGCACCTCCAAGAGCCTCTCCCCTCTTTGCAGGAAGGCCCAGCTGTTTCCCACCATGGTGCCTCTGTACATCCCAGTCCAGTTCCTGAAATGCGCTCTGTAGCCTGGAGAGCTCCTGCGCATCCTGTGAAGCCCCATCAAGAATCCTCTCTCCTGCAGTCCTTCCCCGAGGCCCTCGGTCCAAGACAGCCAATCCCTCTTCTCTGCGGTGACTTGCGGCCTCCCTCATCTCGTTCCCTCCGCAGGCCTCGAGTTACCCTTGCGCCTTCCACATTTACTGAATGAACAAAGGCCGGGGCTGGAATCAGGCAGGGCTTGAGCAAGCCGTGGCTCCACGTGCTAGGTGATCAGGGCAAGTTAATTAACACTTGGGCCTCAGTTTCCTCAGGTGTCTCACGGCGGTCCCTGTGCCCCCATCACGGGAGTGTTGGGGGAATTTAGCGCTTTCTCTCCCAGGGGTACTCGGCCCAAGGGCTGACCGGGTAAGCGGGAGGCTGGCACCGAGGCCCGCGGGGTGTCGGCCCCAAGCCCCTGAAGTCACAGAGGGCGGGCACGCCCGGAGGCGGGGCCGGGTGCGTCCTGGCGGGGGGATTGGCGGAGCCGGAGAGTGGCAGCGGGCATGGGGCGGGGCTGTCTCCAGGGAAACGCGACGCTCTCCGTAGGCGCAGGGCTGGCGAGCAGTCGGGACGGGAGCGCGGGCGTCCGCGGTGGCTGCAGTCCCGTCGGTCTCCCTGCTGTCCGGCGCGAGCTCTTCGAGTCTTGCTTGGTGCGGTCTCGCGACAGGGGCTCTGGGAGCCGGGGCTAGGGGGATCCCGGAGCTCCGTGGGGCGGCGGGTGCGGGGGGGGGGGGCCAGGCTCGCCGTCCCCACCCCAGGGAGGGGCCGAGGGGCTGGGGGCGTGGGGTTAGGTGGGCGCGGCGTCTCCCGAGCCCACCCTCGAGCGCTGGCTTCAGAGGCCCGTGGCTGAGACCCGCTGTTAGCGGCGCCTCCTGGGCGATAGTGGGTGCGGGCCTGGCCTGGCCACGTGGCCGCGACCGCCCTTGCTGTGATTCCCGCCCACGAAGGGACAGGGACACCTGGGGACGCGGGTGAAGTTTACCCATGGTTCCGACAGGTCTCCCTGAGGACTCCCAGGGATGGTGGTCCGGGACCTGTGGGTGGCGGCCCAGGCTCCGGCGCGGTTCAGGGAGGGCCTTGGGTTCTCTGAGGCTCAGGGGCCGCGGGCGGGGCCTCGGGCGCCCTCTGAGTTCCCGGCGGGAGCCCTGGGGGCAAATGTGCGGTCCTGACGTCGCTTGCAGGTTGGAAGACCACAGACATGGAAGGGGCCCATGCCTCCCTTAGCTTAGAGGACGAAGTCTCTGGGGCTGGCAGCCCCCAACGCCCGCTAGAGGGGAAGGGCGGCGAGACCCCTGCTGCCGAGGAGCCGGGGTCCCTGAAGAACTATGCTGTCTTCGCCACAAGGTGCGGGGGACCCTCCAGCAGGGAGGTCCGACCCTGACCCGGGGCCCAGGGTTAGCCGGGATTCTCCTTAAGGCAAGCAGTAAAAATCGCTGAACTGTGTTACTCCCTGAGAAACTAGTTTCTGGAGAAATCTGAAAGCCTCAACACTGTATCAGCAACCACTGAGGAAAACGACAATAGATGGTAATTGGAACCTTCTCATGTCCCTTCCTGCCTGCACACTCTGCCACCCGTGTCGCCGCCTAGTGGAGGGAGGGAACGTTTCCCTCACCAGATGGGGCTCCCAAGCTGTCTCCATCTTCACAGCTCTGTTCTTCACAGCAAGGGCTGCTTTGGGCCAGGGGCTGCCCTGGAGTCTCACTGCAGCATCTCACGAGGTCCCCCTGTCACCCCATCGTGCTTGTCCCTGTTTGTGGGCCTCCAAAACTCAGTCCCAGCCCTGGCCCAGTGTGATGGGTGTTGGGGACCAGCCTCAACACCACCCGTAGAGTGCCCAAAGTCTAGTGGGGACAAAGGATTGAGAAGAGACAGGTTAAGAATTGAAAGGTGGGGAGCCAGGGGGCCAGTTGCAAAATGGAGGCTGCAAAGGGCTCAGAGCTCTGGTCTCCACACTATTTATTGAGTACACTTAGATCTGAGAAGCAGATGTTCAGGGCGAAACAGTGAAAGGGTGGCAGCGCGTCATAGGTGTAATCTGTAGCAATAGCAGTTTCAGTGAATCTCCTTTGTGCTCGAACAGCATATCTTTTAACTTATCGGAGAGTAACTGGTGGGAGCGGGCTTAGCTAGGAGCCTGCACGTCTGTCCACAGTCCAGTGCTTCAAAGGAGAGTCTTTCTCCTTGAACACAGTGTTTACAGATAAGAGAGCGGATCTCGCTCTGGGCATGGGAACATGATGGCAATTAGGAGGCTTTCCTCCTCAGAGGCCTCTTGTGGCTTTCCACAACTTATTGTCCCATATTTTCATGGCCTGTTTATGCAGGCACCCCACAAGCCCTTTTCCCAACAATGGGCTTTGGGAGGTGGCTGGGTTTAGATGGGGTGGTGAAGATGGAGCCCATGATGGGATGAGTGTACCTATGAGAAGCAGAAGAGCCCAGAGTTCCCCCATCCTCTCTCACTACCATGTGGGGAGCCAATGAGAAGGCGGCTCCACAGGCCAGGAAGAGGACCCTCCCTAGGCAGGGACGCTGCTGGCACTTTGGCCAGGGACGGCCGCCCTGCACAGCTGAGAACGGAAGGCCCTTTGAGACGCCCCGTCCATCTGTGGGGTTCTCAGATGCTCTGTCCGTCTGGGGGGGAACTGAGATGCCCTGTCCATCTTTCATGGTCTGAGGCACCCCATCCACCTGTGTTGGTCTGGGATGCCCTGTCCTTCTGTAGGGGTCTGAGACACCCCATCCATCTGTGGAGGTCTGAGGCACCACGCCTTTTGTGGTCTGAGATGCCATGTCCATCTGTGGTGGTCTAAGACGTCCCATCCGTCTGTGGTGGTCTGAGACGCCCTGTCCATCTGGGGGGGGTCTGACATGCCCTGTCTGTCTGTGGACGCCCTATGAGTTATGGCAAATCCACCCTGGTTTGTGCTCCCCCCTGTTGCAGCATACTCCCCAGCCCTGCATCCATCCATCTGTCCACCTATCCACCTGTCCATCCTAGTATGAGCTGGCTGCCTCTTGAGCTGCCTTCCGACCTTCCATGGGTCCACATGTGTGGGCAGTCTGCTTTCTGTCCAGCTTGGGGCTGGCACTGCTGGCCCTTGAATGAGGACCCTGCTGTGGGCACCCACGTCCTGCAGGCATCTGGAGTGGGACAGAGGGCCATTGATCTCAGGAGATGCCACCAGCAGGCCCGGGCTGGACAGGCCGACTGGTCCTGCCTCTAGGGCCTGGCAGCATCACTCCTATCCGTTGGCAGCCTTACTGTGCATTCCACTTCCTGTGTGGCCTTGGGCAATCACCGCACCCTCTGTGCCTCAGTTTTCTCTCCGAGTGGAGTGGGGATGCAGCGGCACCTGCCCCGGGACTGTGGGATGAAATGAGATGCTGGGTTGTGCTCGGGGGTTGTGCTCAGCAGTCACTGAAGGCACTGCAGCCACTTCACTCTTCCCTCCTTCTGCTCCTGTCCTTTTAGGGATGTTTCAGCAGCCCCTGAGAAGGAAGAGGAGGAAGCTGAGGGCCCGCTGAGGGCGCAGGACCTGAGGGAGTCCTACATCCAGCTCGTCCAGGGTGTGCAGGAGTGGCAGGATGGTTGCATGTACCAGGGGGAGTTTGGGTTGAACATGAAGCTTGGATATGGCAAATTCTCTTGGCCCACAGGCGAGGTAACTGCTTCCACACTTTCTCCGCCTCCTCCCCTAGGGCCTCTGGTGGCTGGCCTTTATCCTTCCAAGAGTGATGGGACAGGAACTTTTAGGCCCATCAACAGGAAGGATGCTAGGCTAAAGTTTTTCCTCCTTGAGAAATGTCCAGAGAACAGCATCTTTCCCAACTTCCAAAATCACACCCATGGTTTGCTGGGGTCCCAGGATGAGGTTTGGGAAGCTGTGACTTAAGAAGATAAGTTCTTATTCTGGGCAGACGTTTTAAAATTATGAAATACCATAGCGACTCGTATATTTACCTTGGTGAAATTGCCTGTGTCTAGGCTTAAGCAGAAGGCAGCGAATGTCCTAAAATACAAAATGAGAACAAGTTTTGCACCCCCAGGCTAGGTCCTGAGCCCACATTCAATGCAGCTGAAACTGAAAAGGCCTCTGTTGGCGCTTGCCATGGAAAGTCCAGGGGTAAGGTAGCCTCAGGCCTGGCTGGATCCAGGATTCTAATGATGTAACCAGGTCCTCTCTCTTTCCATCTCCACGAGGGGGTTCTAAGACTGACCTTGTTCCATCTGCCCAGCCCCTGGGGGTGGCATCAAACACCCCTGGGAAAGAGAAAGGCCCCAGCAGGACGCTGGTCTGACTTGGGGATGCATGAAGTGCATCAAGATGGGGCAGGGGTAAGGCGTCCTCTGGTTGGCCAGGCCTGGCCCAGGCACTGGGGCTGGGTCCCTTGGGGAATCCTCTCTGTAGGGAGAGGGCATCTGTTGTCAGAAGAAAGGGAAGGGACACGAAGCTGTGAAAACTGCCATGCCCTTCACGTCGGGGTCAGGTCTGGGTGGACTGTGAGCATGGATGGCTGTGCGGGCACTCCAGGCCCACCCTGTTTCTGAGAAAAAGGTGGTGCTTGGCACTCAGCATGAGGTCTCCTGGCTGGAAGCCCTTGTCATGAATGTCACATTCTTTTTTTTTTTTGAGATGGAATTTCACTCTTGTTGCCCAGGCTGGAGTGCAATGGCACGATCTCGGCTCACTGCAACCTCTGCCTCCAGGGTTCTAGTGATTCTCCTGCCTCAGCCTCCTGAGTAGCTGGGATTACAGGCATGCACCACCACGCCCAGCTAATTTTTGTATTTTTAGTAGAGACGGGGTTTCACCATGTTGGTCAGGCTGGTCTTGAACGCCTGACCTTAGATGATCCGCCTTCCTCGGCCTCCCAAAGTGCTGTAATTACAGATGTGAGCCACCACACCCGGCCAAATGTCACATTCTTTTTCCCTCTGGAGGCCTTGGTAGAGGGGCAGGCTCTGATACACTCACTCCTGTTGTTTGTGGAGCTCACGTGTCCAACCAGTGCTGAAGAGTTATAAATCAGAGTCCTCCCCTGTGCCTACTGGGGCCTACAGCCAGCCTGTCACCTGTGAACCTGGCAGGGAGCTCAGCAGCATGGGGCTCCTGAGTGGGGACAGGACCCTCCAAACCTAAGGTCAAGGTCACCAGGGAGAAGGCAAGTCCATGCTCTCCTGACTCAGGATGTCTAGGTAGTTTGAAGCCTCCCCACAGTCCCCCACCTGAGGAGAAGACACAGAGGGAGCCTGGCTATCAGGCCGACTGCCTGGTAACCCCTCTGGGTGCTTCAGGTGCCGACTCTAATAGTCGCATGCCAGGCATCCCTGAGTTCTGCCACAGCCCTGGGTGGTCCCCATTCATTGCCAACCAGGCATGGTGGCTCGGCCTCAAGGGCATCCCGTCAGGTTCTGGAAGAGCCGCAATTTCTCACCAACTTCTCCATCTCACAGTCATACCATGGGCAGTTTTACCGGGACCACTGCCATGGCCTGGGTACCTACATGTGGCCAGATGGCTCCAGTTTCACGGGCACATTTTACCTCAGCCACCGAGAAGGCTACGGCACCATGTACATGAAGACACGGCTTTTCCAGGTGAGGGGGCTGCCATGTGTTCAGCTGGGGTCGAAGTGGCTGTGTGTGTCTAAGCCACTGGACAAAAAGATATTTAGGTCCTGGGGAAGTTTATTTGTTTAGCTACAAGTAGCTTTTTTACTTTTAATGATTAAAATGGTACCAATAACAAGGATATAGACTGAAAATAAAAGCCTTCTTGCATTTTATTCCCCAGAGGGATACTAGCAAATTGTTATATATCCTTTAGATTTAAGAAACGCACGTGTTTATTTTTAAATATGTAAACTGGATCACTGTACACATGTTTGAAATGTGCCTTTTTAAATGGAGAACATGCCTAGTCTTTCAAATACAGATGCCTTTCTCCCTTTTATTACGGTATTATTTACAGTAAAATTCACCCATTTTAATATATAGTTCTGAAATTTTTGACAATTACAGGGTTGTGTAACTACTACTGTAGTCAGGATATACAAACAGTTCCATCACCCTCAAAATATTGCCATGGCCTTTGTAATAAATGTCTCCTTCAACAAACTGTGGCTGATCTATTTTGGCCTAGAATTTTGCCCTTGTGAGAATGCCATATTAATGGTGTCAACAGAAAAAAAACAAACTCTGCAAAATATTTTAAAGAGGTTTATTCTGAGCCAATATGAGTGGCTGTTACTGAAACACCAGGGGTTCGCTCTAGATCTTTCCGCTTCCTGCACAGAAAGCCCATCACTGAGACAATGAGTATTGCCAAGGAAGAAGGCTGTAATTTGGAGGTGCAGCTGAAGAGATGGGAGCTTAATCTCAAATCCATCCCCCTGACTAAAACTAGGGGTTTATATATCAAGGAAGAAATGTAATAATGTGTGAGAAAGCAGGAACTTGGGAGGGGTGAGGAAGCAGTCATGGTGAACAAAGGGCCTGGAGTCACATTGAATGCCATGGTCTGGTGAGTTTCAGTTCTTTGATACTTTCTGAGAGGAGTTTCAGCTCTTTGATACTTTTTGAGAGGCCTGAAGGTCTTTCCTGAGGAAGAAACTCAGATAAAACAAATTTAAGTTTCAAGCTTTAAGACCAGAAGGGTCAATTTCTATGTTTATCTGGAAACAACTCTCTGTAGGATTACTGGGCTGGTTTCAGTCCCCGCTTTTTGTTTATCAGTTCCTCAACCATGGGGAATCAGGTTGTGGGTCTTTCTGGCTGCTCCATGCTGAGCAGGGGCATTGTGGGCAGCTCCATACCATGGGTGACCATGTGGTCACTTAGGAATCAAAGGTTAATCTAAATAGAGTTTTCTTCTAAAAGGCAATCTCTTTCCATTCCCCCACTTGCATCAAAGACAAATAACAGTAGGACAACCTACTTGCAAAATAAGCTTCAGTTTCCTGGTGCCCTGATCACCCACACAAAGCACAGCAAGAACTGTGGTTCGCATAGGCTGTCCTAAACTGGCTTCGCTGGAACCTCTCGCAAGGCCATTTCAGTTAAAGCCTTGGGAAAATAACCAGTTCCCCCAGCTGTGTCCCATTATAAAATAAAACAGATTCTTATTAAACATATGCAAACAAACACGTTGCCATGAATTAAGAATATTCACAAATAGTTTAAAAATTCTGGAGAAATTAGGCAGAGAGAAATATGACTCAAATTTTGTTTACAAATGTATACTCTACTCAGTACACTTAAAGTATATTTCAAGGTTATGAATAGCTCAAAAGAAAAAAATTATCCTGACTCTGAAGACAAAAGAAGAATCAGCAATATTTCAAAAAAAAAAAAACATAAAAAGCATTCCAGTGTTCTGTTAGCTGAGTCCATGCAGTCAGCTCCTGCCCTGTGTCATATTGGGTGAGCAATGTTTATGAACACATCGGCCTTCCAATTAGTGCAGTGGAAGTTTTCTCTCTCATCCAGTGGCACAATCGCCAAAGTTATCAGACACCTGAATTCAATAGTCCTTTTCAGGAACTCCCCCAAAGAAAGCAAGCCCTGGACGGTAGCTGATTACAAGTCACTTTTTTTGAGAAAGATCAAAGCAAAACAATTGTGGATGACAAAAGTCTTAAGGCAGCCATAGTCAAAAGATAGAGATGACAAGGAAATTTGGTTATTTCTGTGTCATACAACAATTTAACATAATAATCATTAACTATTGTTGACAACATATATTTAAACATATTAGAATTTCAAGAATGTCATAAATCCTGGAACACATATTAATAACATGTATATAAATATAACCCAAAGAAAGTTAAATACCACCTCACAATTTACAATGCTTCTGGTATAATTCTAATATAACAAATAAGCCTAATATGTCTTTCTTGGACTTCAGGAAGCCTAATATCCAAAAAAAGTTAATTTAAGATCAAAAATTTACCTTCATCAAGAGTAAGACCTTTTTTTTTCAAATTTATTATTATTATACTTTAAGTTTCAGGGTACATGTGCACAATGTGCAGGTTAGTTACATATGTATACATGTGCCATGCTGGTATGCTGCACCCACTAACTCGTCATCTAGCATTAGGTATATCTCCCAATGCTATCCCTCCCCCCACCCCACAGCAGTCCCCAGAGTGTGATGTTCCCCTTCCTGTGTCCATGTGTTCTCGTTGTTCAATTCCCGCCTATGAGTGAGAATACGCGGTGTTTGGTTTTTTGTTCTTGCGATAGTTTACTGAGAATGATGATTTCCAATTTCATCCATGTCCCTACAAAGGATGTGAACTCATTTTTTATGGCTGCATAGTATTCCATGGTGTATATATGCCACATTTTCTTAATCCAGTCTATCATTGTTGGACATTTGGGTTGGTTCCAAGTCTTTGCTATTGTGAATAATGCCACAATAAACATACGTGTGCATGTGTCTTTATAGCAGCATGATTTATAGTCCTTTGGGTATATACCCAGTAATGGGATGGCTGGGTCAAATGGTATTTCTAGTTCTAGATCCCTGAGGAATCACCGCACTGACTTCCACAATGGTTGAACTAGTTTACAGTCCCACCAACAGTGTAAAAGTGTTCCTGTTTCTCCACATCCTCTCCAGCACCTGTTGTTTCCTGACTTTTTAATGATTGCCATTCTAACTGGTGTGAGATGGTATCTCATTGTGGTTTTGATTTGCATTTCTCTGATAGCCAGTGATGGTGAGCATTTTTTCATGTGTTTTTTGGCTGCATAAATGTCTTCTTTTGAGAAGTGTCTGTTCATGTCCTTCACCCACTTTTTGATGGGGTTGTTTGTTTTTTTCTTGTAAATTTGTTTTGAGTTCATTGTAGATTCTGGATATTAGCCCTTTGTCAGATGAGTAGGTTGTGAAAATTTTCTCCCATTTTGTAGGTTGCCTGTTTACTCTGATGGTAGTTTCTTTTGCTGTGCAGAAGCTCTTTAGTTTAATTAGATCCCATTTGTCAATTTTGGCTTTTGTTGCCATTGCTTTTGGTGTTTTAGACATGAAGTCGTTGCCCATGCCTATGTCCTGAATGGTAATGCCTAGGTTTTCTTCTAGGGTTTTTATGGTTTTAGGTCTAACGTTTAAGTCTTTAATCCATCTTGAATTGATTTTTGTATAAGGTGTAAGGAAGGGCTCCAGTTTCAGCTTTTTACATATGGCTAGCCAGTTTTCCCAGCACCATTTATTAAATAGGGAATCCTTTCCCCATTGCTTGTTTTTCTCAGGTTTGTCAAAGATCAGATAGTTGTAGATACGCGGCGTTATTTCTGAGGGCTCTGTTCTGTTCCATTGATCTATATCTCTGTTTTGGTACCAGTACCATGCTGTTTTGGTTACTGTAGCCTTGTAGTATAGTTTGAAGTCAGGTAGTGTGATGCCTCCAGCTTTGTTCTTTTGGCTTAGGATTGACTTGGCAATGCGGGCTCTTTTTTGATTCCATATGAACTTTAAAGTAGTTTTTTCCAATTTTGTGAAGAAAGTCATTGGTAGCTTGATGGGGATGGCATTGAATCTATAAATTACCTTGGGCAGTATGGCCATTTTCACGATATTGATTCTTCCTCCCAATGAGCATGGAATGTTCTTCCATTTGTTTGTATACTCTTTTATTTCCTTGAGCAGTGGTTTGTAGTTCTCCTTGAAGAGGTCCTTCACATCCCTTGTAAGTTGGATTCCTAGGTATTTTATTCTCTTTGAAGCAATTGTGAATGGGAGTTCACTCATGATTTGGCTCTCTGTTTGTCTGTTGTTGGTGTATAAGAATGCTTTGATTTTTTTACATTGATTTTGTATCCTGAGACTTTGCTGAAGTTGCTTATCAGCTTAAGGAGATTTTGGGCTGAGACAATGGGGTTTTCTAGACATACAATCATGTCGTCTGCAAACAGGGACAATTTGACTTCCTCTTTTCCTAATTGAATACCCTTTATTTCCTTCTCCTGCCTAATTGCCCTGGCCAGAACTTCCAACACTATGTTGAATAGGAGTGGTGAGAGAGGGCATCCCTGTCTTGTGCCCGTTTTCAAAGGGAATGCTTCCAGTTTTTGCCCATTCAGTATGATACTGGCTGTGGGTTTGTCATAGATAGCTCTTATTATTTTGAGATATGTCCCATCAATACCTAATTTATTGAGAGTTTTTAGCGTGAAGGGTTGTTGAATTTTGTCAAAGGTCTTTTCTGCATCTAGTGAGATAATCATGTGGTTTTTGTCTTTGGTTCTGTTTATACGCTGGATTACATTTACTGATTTGCGTATATTGAACCAGCCTTGCATCCCAGGGATGAAGCCCACTTGATCATGGTGGATAAGCTTTTTGATGTGCTGCTGGATTCGGTTTGGCAGTATTTTATTGAGGATTTTTGCATCAATGTTCATCAAGGATATTGGTCTAAAATTCTCTTTTTTGGTTGTGTCTCTGCCCGGCTTTGGTATCAGGATGATGCTGGCCTCATAAAATGAGTTAGGGAGGATTCCCTCTTTTTTTATTGATTCGAATAGCTTCAGAAGGAATGGTACCAGTTCCTCCTTGTACCTCTGGTAGAATTCGGCTGTGAATCCATCTGGTCCTGGACTCTTTTTGGTTGGTAAACTATTGATTATTGCCACAATTTCAGCTCCTGTTATTGGTCTATTCAGAGATTCAACTTCTTCCTGGTTTAGTCTTGGGAGAGTGTATGTGTTGAGGAATTTATCCATTTCTTCTAGATTTTCTAGTTTATTTGCGTAGAGGTGTTTGTAGTATTCTCTGATGGTGTTTGTATTTCTGTGGGATTGGTGGTGATATCCCCTTTATCATTTTTTATTGCATCTATTTGATTCTTCTCTCTTTTTTTCTTTATTAGTCTTGCTAGCAGTCTATCAATTTTGTTGATCCTTTCAAAAAACCAGCTCCTGGATTCATTAATTTTTTGAAGGGTTTTTTGTGTCTCAATTTCCTTCAGTTCTGCTCTGATTTTAGTTATTTCTTGCCTTCTGCTAGCTTTTGAATGTGTTTGCTCTTGCTTTTCTAGTTCTTTTAATTGTGATGTTAGGGTGTCAATTTTGGATCTTTCCTGCTTTCTCTTGTGGGCATTTAGTGCTATAAATTTCCCTCTATACACTGCTTTGAATGCGTCCCAGAGATTCTGGTATGTTGTGTCTTTGTTCTCGTTGGTTTCAAAGAACATCTTTATTTCTGCCTTCATTTCGTTATGTACCCAGTAGTCATTCAGGAGCAGGTTGTTCAGTTTCCATGTAGTTGAGCGGTTTTGAGTGAGATTCTTAATACTGAGTTCTAGTTTGATTGCACTGTGGTCTGAGAGGATAGTTTGTTATAATTCTGTTCTTTTACATTTGCTGAGGAGAGCTTTACTTCCAAGTATGTGGTCAATTTTGGAATAGGTGTGGTGTGGTGCTGAAAAAAATGTATATTCTGTTGATTTGGGGTGGAGAGTTCTGTAGGTGTCTATTAGGTCCGCTTGGTGCAGAGCTGAGTTCAATTCCTGGGTATCCTTGTTGACTTTCTGTCTCATTGATCTGTCTAATGTTGACAATGGGGTGTTAAAGTCTCCCATTATTAATGTGTGGGAGTCTAAGTCTCTTTGTAGGTCACTCAGGACTTGCTTTATGAATCTGGGCGCTCCTGTATTGGGTGCATATATATTTAGGATAGTTAGCTCTTCTTGTTGAATTGATCCCTTTACCATTATGTAATGGCCTTCTTTGTCTCTTTTGATCTTTGTTGGTTTAAAGTCTGTTTTATCAGAGACTAGGATTGCAACCCCTGCCTTTTTGTGTTTTCCATTTGCTTGGTAGATCTTCCTCCATCCTTTTATTTTGAGCCTATGTGTGTCTCTGCACGTGAGATGGGTTTCCTGAATACAGCACACTGATGGGTCTTGACTCTTTATCCAATTTGCCAGTCTGTGTCTTTTAATTGGAGCATTTAGTCCATTTACATTTAAAGTTAATATTGTTATGTGTGAATTTGATCCTGTCATTATGATGTTAGCTGGTTATTTTGCTCGTTAGTTCATGCAGTTTCTTCCTAGTCTCAATGGTCTTTACATTTTGGCATGATTTTGCAGCGGCTGGTATCGGTTGTTCCTTTCCATGTTTAGCGCTTCCTTCAGGAGCTCTTTTAGGGCAGGCCTGGTGGTGACAAAATCTCTCAGCATTTGCTTGTCTGTAAAGTATTTTATTTCTCCTTCACTTATGAAGCTTAGTTTGGCTGGATATGAAATTCTGGGTTGAAAATTCTTTTCTTTAAGAATGTTGAATATTGGCCCCCACTCTCTTCTGGCTTGTAGGGTTTCTGCCGAGAGATCCACTGTTAGTCTGATGGGCTTCCCTTTGAGGGTAACCCGACCTTTCTCTCTGGCTGCCCTTAACATTTTTTCCTTCATTTCAACTTTGGTGAATCTGACAATTATGTGTCTTGGAGTTGCTCTTCTAGAGGAGTATCTTTGTGGCGTTCTCTGTATTTCCTGAATCTGAATGTTGGCCTGCCTTGCTAGATTGGGGAAGTTCTCCTGGATAATATCCTGCAGAGTGTTTTCCAATTTGGTTCCATTCTCCCCGTCACTTTCAGGTATACCAATCAGACGTAGATTTGGTCTTTTCACATAGTCCCATATTTCTTGGAGGCTTTGCTCATTTCTTTTTATTCTTTTTTCTCTAAACTTCCCTTCTCGCTTCATTTCATTCACTTCATCTTCCATTGCTGATACCCTTTCTTCCAGTTGATCGCATCGGATCCTGAGGCTTCTGCATTCTTCACGTAGTTCTCGAGCCTTGGTTTTCAGCTCCATCAGCTCCTTTAAGCACTTCTCTGTATTGGTTATTCTAGTTATACATTCTTCTAAAGTTTTTTCAAAGTTTTCAACTTCTTTGCCTTTGGTTTGAATTTCCTCCCGTAGCTTGGAGTAATTTCATCGTCTGAAGCCTTCTTCTCTCAGCTCGTCAAAGTCATTCTCCGTCCAGCTTTGTTCCGTTGCTGGTGAGGAACTGCGTTCCTTTGAAGGAGGAGGGGCGCTCTGCTTTTTAGAGTTTCCAGTTTTTCTGCTCTGCTTTTTCCCCATCTTTGTGGTTTTATCTACTTTCGGTCTTTGATGATGGTGATGTACAGATGGGTTTTTGGTGTGGATGTCCTTTCTGTTTGTTAGTTTTCCTTCTAACAGACAGGACCCTCAGCTGCAGGTCTGTTGGAGTACCCGGCCCTGTGAGGTGTCAGTCTGTCCCTGCTGGGGGGTGCCTCCCAGTTAGGCTGCTCGGGGGGTCAGAGGTCAGGGACCCACTTGAGGAGGCAGTCTGCCCATTCTCAGATCTCCAGCTGTGTGCTGGGAGAACCACTGCTCTCTTCAAAGCTGTCAGACAGGGACATTTAAGTCTGCAGAGGTTACTGCTGTCTTTTTGTTTGTCTGTGCCCTGCCCCCAGAGGTGGAGCCTACAGAGGCAGGCAGGCCTCCTTGAGTTGTGGTGGGCTCCACCCAGTTTGAGCTTCCTGGCTGCTTTGTTTACCTAAGCAAGCCTGGGCAATGGCGGGCGCCCCTCCCCCAGCCTCGCTGCCGCCTTGCAGTTTGATCTCAGACTGCTGTGCTAGCAATCAGCGAGACTTTGTGGGCGTAGGACCCTCCGAGCCAGGTGTGGGATATAATCTCCTGGTGCGGCGTTTTTTAAGCCCGTCAGAAAAGCGCAGTATTCGGGTGGGAGTGACCCGATTTTCCAGGTGCCGTCTGTCACCCCTTTCTTTGACTAGGAAAGGGAACTCCCTGACCCCTTGCGCTTCCTGAGTGAGGCAATGCCTCGCCCGGCTTCGGCTTGCGCACGGTGCGTGCACCCACTGACCTGCGCCCACTGTCTGGCACTCCCTAGTGAGATGAACCCGGTACATCAGGTGGAAATGCAGAAATCACCCGTCTTCTGCATCGCTCATGCTGGGAGCTGTAGACCAGAGCTGTTCCTATTCGGCCATCTTGGCTCCTCCCCCCCAAGAGTAAGACCTTTAACTTTGAGCAATGTTAATTAGCCAAACTTCTCCAATGTTCTATCAGGTTTTAAAGAATATTTTACTATCTAAACTTTTTCAACTTTCTATTTTCTCTGCATATGCATGAAGATAGACACACAGAGAAACAGGAAAAAATTACATATGCTTTACACAAGACCATCTGTGACATGCTTGGACTTTCTGATTTGTCCTAAATTTTCTTTCTTTTTTAAGTAACCAATCATTTTAGGACAAAAATTTACCGTACAAGATTTCTTTCTCATGAAAAATTATTATTTTTTCTTTATAACCTTCCTTAACAAATATATATCTTCATATTCATAACTTTCTTCACATCTCTTTCCCCTACTTACTGGTTCCTTTCTACTTTGTTTCATGAATAACCTTTTAACTCTATAATTTGAACTAACCTTTAGATTATTGTCTGAGTTGGACAAAATTATTCTTTTTCTCACAGCACATCTTCTTTGGTATATTTTATATACAGAATTATAATTAACTATAACTTTTATTCTTAGTAACCTTACATTTTAGTGAAACCCTAGGAAGCAAGAAATCCCAAACTATCAGATGTTAGCATTTTATAGATGAGAACAGTTCCACAATTTTTAGAAACATATTTCCTCATATCATAACCTTTTCTTCATTGGAAATGACTTAGGTATCTAATGAACGTTAAAAATAATTATAAGGTTTCAAATTACACAAAAAGTTCCCCTATAGCACTTATATAATGTATATAAATACATTTTATTTTTAGCAGTTTATCTAGATTATTTATGTATCATTTATTTCCTTGTTAACCATTTTATAACCTGTGAATATTGGGTATTCATCTAAATAAGAACCTTAAAGTTAACTACATGGGTATTTTCACCAATAACTCAGAAGATTCAGCTGCTTTCATTAAAGTAACAACATTAAATTAGTCGTACTTATCAAAAAATTCAGAGAAAGATAATTTTGTTTTGGCTGGGTATATAGTTTTATAACCTTCTGTGCCAAACCCTGATATCTCAAAATATCTAGCAAAGACAAATATAAAACCCAGATAAAAATATATGCTGGCAGTTCTGAAGACATTTCTATTTTTATTTTATCTATAATTTTTTTTTTTTTTTTTTTTTGGGAAAGAGTCTCGCTCTATCACCTGGGCTGGAGTGCAGTGGTACGGTCTCGGCTCACTGCAAGCTCCGCTTCCCAGGTTCATGCCATTCTCCTGCCTCAGCCTCCCGAGTAGCTGGGACTACAGGTGCTTGCCGCCACACCCGGCTAATTTTTTTTTTGCATTTTTAGTAGAGACGGGGTTTCACCGTGTTAGCCAGGATGGTCTCCATCTCCTAACCTCGTGATCTGCCCGCCTTGGCCTCCCAAATTGCTGGGATTACAGGCATGAGCCACTGCGCCCAGCCTATTTTACCTATAATTTCAAAGCCAGTTTGTTTAGTGAAGATTTACTTAAATCTCGTGAAAACTGCTTGGACTTATTTAATACTAATTATTACTTAACTAATTATTAATTATATTTTTATTAAGTAATTATAAGTAATTACTTATTACTTAATGAAAATTAAGTAAATAATTTACTTAATTAAATAATTTACTTAATTTCAATTCATAAATTTACCTTAATTTATGAGTTGAAAATTGCTTGGACTTATTTACTTAATTTATAAGTGCTCTTTTATTTATAAACCAACTTAGTAGACTCAACCTATAACATAATAAATTTATACATATATATATATAAACATATCTAGACATGTATACACACACACACACACAAAGATTCAATAGCTCTTACCTTGGAACTCCGTGAGATAGCAATACAAACTCACCAGTCTACGAATTTGTTTACATGTCTGAACTCTCTTAGCCTCAATAGGTAATCCAGTGAAGGCTGTGGACCAAAATTTTAGGTAAAGCAGTTTCCATGGCAGTTTGATTTTTTTTTTTTTTTGAGACGGAGTCTCGGTCTGTTGCCCAGGCTGGCGTGCAGTGGCGCGGTATCAGCTCACTGCAACCTCCACCTCCCAGGTTCAAGTGATTCTCTGCCTCGGCCTCCAGAGTAGCTGGGATTACAGGCGCCTGCCACCACACCCGGCTAATTTTTGTATTTTTAGTAGAGATGGGGTTTTGCCATCTTGGCCAGGCTAGTCTTGAACTCTGACCTTGTAATCCACCTGCCCTGACTTCCCAAAGTGCTGAGATTACAGGCATGAGCCACTATGCCTGGCCCTTTTTTTTTTTTTTTTCTGAGATGGAGTCTTGCTGTCACCCAGGCTAGAGTGCAGTGGTACAATCTTGGCTCACTGCAGCCTCTGCCCCCTGGGTTCCACCAATTCTCCTGCCTCAGCCTCCTGAGTAGCTGGGATTACAGGCAAACGCCACTACGCCCAGCTAATTTTTGTATTTTTAGTAGTTGGGGTTTCACCATGTTGGCCAGGCTGGTCTCAAACTCCTGACCTCAGGTGATCTGCCCACCTTCGCCTCTCAAGGTGCTGGGATTACAGGCATGAGCCACTGTGCCTGGCCCGCAGTTTGATTTTTAAAGGCCAAACCTCCCCAGACCCCAAAGAGCACTTGGGCCAAACAGCACCCCAGAAGAACATCACCTGAAACAGACTAATCTGGCCCAACCCTGCTTAAAACAGCAACATAGGCCCGGCGTGGTGGCTCATCCCAGTGCTTTGGGAGGCCGAGGCAGGCCGATCATGAGGTCAGGAGATCAAGATCATCCTGGCTAACATGGTGAAACCCCGTCTCTACTAAAAATACAAAAAATTAGCCAGGTGTGATGGCACAGACCTGTAGTCCCAGCTACTCTGGAGGCTGAGGCAGGAGAATGGCGTGAACCTGGGAGGCGGAGCTTGCAGTGAGTTGAGATGGCGCCATTGCACTCCAGCCTGGGCGAGAGTGAGACTCTGTCTCAAAAAAAAAAAAAAAAAAGCAACAACATAAAAGCCACATGGAACTCAATCTTGCTTTCCCATTGAACAGCAAACTCTGAATTCCAAAGAATATTGGGGCCAAAAAGTATTACAAAAGAATATCAGTTTACTGAAGCTTAATTTCCCACGACACACACACAAACAATCACCAAAACACAATCCAACTGCTGCAGCAAGAAAGAAGCCCCAAGAGTGTCCCAACTGAAACAGTTGGAGTGCTTCCTCCCTTCATGGATTGGGCTTGGTCACCCTGCAAACAACAATTCCTTTGGAATTTCCCAAATTAAGAAGAGCCGATCCTACTGTCTGGCACTCACAAAAGATACTCACTTTCCCAGGCACACACACAACACACAGTTACAAACAAGCCCTCAGGAGTGTCCATACTGAAACAGTTGGGGTGCTTTCCTCTCTTAGTCAGTTGGGCTTGTTGAACCTGCAAATGGAATTTCCTTTAAAAATTTCCCAAATTGAGAGGAGCAGATCCTGCTGTTTGGGCCCACAAAGGACACTCACCTATCTTGATGCAGATGTCAAATTTCAAAGACAGTGCTTCTGAGGCAATCAGGAACGCTTCTGGGGCTGGCAGAGAGAGACGGAGACTCTCACCTCCAGCCAAAATTGGGCTGGCAGCTGTTTAGGAGGGCTTCTGAGACTTCAGGCCTTCAGCAATGCTGATCCACGAGCAATGCGTTCCTTGTCAGGGAACCAGAATCTGTTATTGAAACATCACGGGTTCAGTCTAGGTCCTGCTGCTCACCCTTCAGAAAGCCAGTCACTGAGACCAGGAGTATTGCAAAAGAAGAAGGCTTTAATCAGGTGCTGCAGTGGAGGAGACTGGGGCTCAGTCTCAAATCCATTTCCATGACTGAATAGAACTAGGGGTTTAGATAGGGAAGAAATGTAACAATGGGTAAGAAAACAGGAACTCAGGAGGGGTAAGGAAGCAATCATGGTGAATGAGGGGCCTGGAGTCTCATTGGATGCAGTGATCTGGTGAGTTTCAGTTCTTTGACACTTTTTGAGAGACCTGGGCTTCCTTTCCTGAGGAAAGAAGCACATAAAACAAAGTTTCAAGCTTTAAGACCAGAAGGGTCAATTTCTGTGTTTATCCTAAAAACTGTCTATGGGGCTGTTGGGTCGGTTTCATGACCATGGCTCAGGGAAACACAATCTCAAGGAGTCCTGAGAAAGTGTGCCTGAGGCAGTCAGATCAGTCTTATGTGTTTAAGGGAGACAAGAACTACAGCAAAGACCTAAATCAATACATGGAAAACACACATTGGTTAGGTCCAAAAAGGTGGGATGTCTGGAAGAGGAGGCTTACAGGTTATAGGTGGATTCAGGGACTCTGTAATTTACAGTTGGTTAAAGGCTCTAAAACTTGGAGTCAGCACAAAAGAATGTTTTAAGTTAAGGATGCTACATAGCAAGATTGATGGCCTGCAGGTGTGGCCTTGCCATGCATGGCTTTAGGTCCTGTTTATAACTGGGTATCTTATTGCTATAGACAGTCTGTTTTGTCAGCCTTCTGGTCTCTATTTTAACATTAGTGCTGGTCAGTTGTGTCTAAACTCCAAAAGGGAGGGGGTATAGCAAGGTATGTCTGACTTCCCTTCCTGCTATGGCTAAGCACACAGTTTTTCAGGTTTTTCTGGGGTCCTCTTGGCCAGGAGGAGGTCCATTCAGTCTGTTCAGAGGGATTAGGATCTTACTTTTAGTTTACAATGAAATCACACAATGTGCAGCCTTTTGAGTCTGGCATCTGACACTTAGCATCATGCATTTGAGATTCATCTGTTTGTTCCAGGAGTTTGTTCCTTTTTATTGCTTAATACATTTTCATTGTGTGGAGCTACCATAGTTTATTCCCCTGATGAAGGACATTTGAGTTGTTTCCAGTGTTTGGCAATTATGAATAATCCTATTGTGTCCGGAATTGGTGGGTTCTTGGTCTCACTGACTTCAAGAATGAAGCCGCAGACTCCTCGTGGTGAGTGTTAACGGTTCTTAAAGATGGTGTGTCCGGAGTTTGTTCCTTCTGATGTTTGGACGTGTTCGTAGTTTCTTCCTTCTGGCGGGTTCATGGTCTCGCTGGCTTCAGGAGTGAAGCTGCAGACCTTCGCGGTGAGTGTTACAGCTCTTAAGGCGGTGCGTCTGGAGTTGTTTGTTCCTCCGGTCCGGAGTTGTTCGTTCCTCCCAGTGGGTTTGTGGTCTCGCTGGCCTCAGGAGTGAAGCTGCAGACCTTTGCAGTGAGTGTTACAGCTCATAAACGCAGTGGGGACCCAAAGAGTGAGCAGCAGAAAGATTTATTGCAAAGAGCGACAGAACAAAGCTTTCACAGTGTGGAAGGGGACCCCAGTGGGTTGCCGCTGGCTGCCTCAGGCAGCCTGCGTTTATTCCCTTATCCGACCCCACCCACATCCTGCTGATTGGTCCATTTTACAGAGAGCTGATTGGTCCATTTTGACAAAGTGCTGATTGGTGCGTTTACAATCCCTGAGCAAGACACAGAGTGCTGATTGGTGCATTTACAATTCTATAGCTAGATATAAAAGTTCTCCAAGTCCCCACCAGATTAGCTAGATACAGAGTACTGATTGGTGCATCCACAAACCCCAAGCTAGACACAGAGTGCTGATTGGTGCATTTACAAACCTTGAGCTAGACACAGAGTGCTCACTGGTGCATTTACAATCCTTTAGCTAGACACAAAAGTTCTCCAAGACCCCACTAGATTCAGGAGCTCAGCTGGCTTTGCCTAGTGGATCGCACGCCAGGGCCACTGGGGCAGGTGCCCGTCAGTGCCTCACTGCATGCCCACACTCCTCCGCCCTTGGGTGGTGGATGGGACTGGGGAGCTGTGGAGCAGGGGGCGGCGCCTGTCTGGGAGGCTCGGGCGGTGCAGGAGGTGGGGGCGCTCCGGCATGGCACGCTGCAGGTCCCGAGCCCTGCCCCGTGGGGAGGCAGCTGAGTCCCCGCGAGAATTCGAGTGCAGCGCTGGCGGGCTGGCAGTGCTGAGGGACCTGGCGCACCCTCCACAGCTTCTGGCCCAGTTGCTAAGCCCCTCATTGCCCGGGGCAAGTGGCACCGGCTGGTGGCTCTGAGTGTGGGCCCCCCGAGCCCACGCCCACCCAGAACTCACGCTGGCCCGTGAGCGCCACCCGCAGCCCCATTTCCCGCCTGCGCCTCTCCCTCCACACCTCCCTGCAAGCAGAGGGAGCCGGCTCCGGCCTCGGCCAGCCCCAGAGAGGGGCCCCCACGGCGCAGTGGCAGGCTGAAAGGCCCCTTAAGTGCGGCGGGAGCGGACGCGGAGGCAGAGGAGGCGCCAAGAGCGAGCGAGGGCTGCTAGCACGTTGTCACCTCTCACCATTGTTAAAAGAAAAACTTAAGCCAAATTAAATTTAAAGGAGTTTAATTGAGCAATGAACGATTCATGAATCAGGCAGCCCCCAGAATCACAGCAGATTCAGAGAGACTCCAGCGCAGCCACGTGGTGGAAGAAAATGTATGGACAGCAAAAGGAAGGTGAAATACAGAAAAGAGAAGCGAGGTACAGAAGCAGCTGGATTGGTTGCAGCTCAGTGTTTGCCTTATTTGAACATGGTTTGAACAGTGGCTACATTTGATTGGCCAAAACTCAGCGATTGGCGCAGGTGTGGGCTATGACCAGTTTACACCTCCACTTGTTGTGGTTCACAGCGTGCAGAAAAACCTTTAGGCCAAACTGAAATATGTAAGGAGGCAGCTTTAGGCTACACTTGATTTAACACCATTATAGACATACACACTTCGTTGTTTTTGTACATGTCAACATGAAGCACAGGTCTCCGTGTCGCTTGGGAAGATACTTGGGAGTGGGACTGTGGGGTCATGTGGTGACTGCTTAACCAAGTGGTTGTTGTCACCCTAAAGGAAGAGACTGAGGCAAAATTTAATGTGAGTAGAGTTTTGAGGACTGCAAGGTTTGAGGACTGCAGCCATAGAGAGATACATTCAAGTTGCCCTGAATAGATGCTCCAATTAGCAGCAGTTACAAGTGAGGTTTTAAAGGAAAAAAGAAGGGGAAATTCTTAAGTTATTTACCAAGAATTTACATTAAAATTACAGGAGCTATTGACTGGATATTGTTTTTTGTATTGGAAATCCTACAAACATGAAGACAATAGGCGAGGGTCACATTATGGAACTTGTGATAACATTTTGGGTAACTTATCAGCAAATCTGGAAACTATAGGTAAAGAAAGGAAAAACAAAAGGCCTTGAAACAATTACCCTGGGCCTGGCTGCAGGTGAGGGTGGGGGCCTGACTGAAGTCTCTTGCTGGTCTCTCTGGGCCTCATCACTTTAGCCGACCTCACATTCCTCAGGCTGCTGTGAGATACAGTTTTTCTTGCTGTGCTGTTTTTTTCTTTTCTTTTTCTTCTTTTTTTTCTTTTTCGTTGAAAGTGAATATTTGGATGGGTACGGTGGCTCACGACTGTGATCCCAGCACTTTGGGAGGCTGAAGCAAGAGGATTGCTTGAGCTCAGGAGTTTGAAACTAGCCTGGGCAACATAGTGAGACCCTCTCTCTATTTATTTTAAAAAGAAAAATAATTTTAAAAAATCAAAATGAATATTTAGCATGAGAAAAAATTACAATAAGTTATACATTTAAGAAAGTGGCTGCATTCAATAAATATTATAGAATCCAGGGAAAAAGCATAGTCTTTTTATTAACTGCCTGATCCACCTCTATAAGACTTCTTGTATATTTTTTGACTGTCTAATCTTTAGCTGCCTCTTCATATGTAATATTTTCTTGTAGAGAAGAGAAAGGCAATGCAATACATCTTATGTTACTGCTCAATTGTTTTTTGTTTGTTTTTAGAGACAGGGTCTTGCTCTGTTGCTTCAAGGGTTTGAATCTCTGAATTCTTATTACCACCTGGTCTTGTCACTGTTACTTTAGTTTTTGCCTCTCTAGTAGTCATGCAGTGGCATTGCATTGTGGCCTGAAATGGCCTTTCCCTAAGTGAGTGGCGCTGCTGTGCCCCTTTTCATGTTTCTGTGCCCTCCGTTTTTCCTCTGGCTAGTCTTGCCAGGGAGGTGTCAATTTTATTCATTTTCCCCAAAGAAACAGCCTTCAGCTCAGTTGAGCATGCCATTTGATTCTATTTTCTTATCCAGTTCATCGATTTTTTCCAAAAGAAAAAAAAAGAATTTGCTTTTCTTTTCTCACTTATTGATATTCTAGTTTTCTTCTTACCTGATGTACATATTTAATGATATATATTCTTTCTAAGCATGGCTCTGTAATCCAAAATTTGGTTATATTATTTTGATTCAGTTCAAAATATGTTCTCATTTCTGTTGTGATTTCCTCTGGACCCATGGTTTATCTTATAGGAGTATTGCTTAGTGTTCAGGCTCTAGATAGTTTTTTGTTATTGATTTTCTGCATTCTTGTGTGCCTTGTATGGTTGCAGTTCTTTGAAACTTAGAGACTTGCTTTATGACCCAGACTTTGGCCAACTTTTTAAATGTTTTTGTATTTATGAAAAGAATATGCATTTTGCAGTTAGTGAGCATAGTCTTTATATGTGCTTGGGTCACTTTTACTATTTGTGTTAGACTTTACTATTTAGGGGGGTGTGGTGGGGGTGGGGGCAGGGTCTTGCTCTGTCACCCAGGCTGGAGTGCAGTGGCGTGATCACAGCTGAGGACTAAACTCTGATTTTTTAAAAATCTTGCCCAAATTCCTACCTAAGGGGTCTAGGGAGTCATGTCCTACAAACCACAAATTCTTACCAGATGGGTTTTGTTTGACCCTATATATCATGACTTACTTTCAATCTGACTCTGGTATAACATTATGTGACAAGAAAAGAATATTTATCCTCAAAATACATTTCCTTGTCATACCTTGAAATTGCCCTGCAAAGTCTCTTGTGGGAAAAATCCACGTTCTATAGAGAATCCCCTTTCCCCTTTGTTTTCCTTCCTTTCTTTCCAATGCAGGAGATAATCAGCTAAGAGCCAGGCACGCTTTTAGGTCCCATAAGAAACATTTTACAACCTGCTCTCTCTCTGCACAATAAAACTTGGTTCTTTATCTTAACCTGAACATTCCTTTCCATTGATCCCAAGTAAACTGGGTTCAGATAAACTCAACCAATTGTCAACCAGAAAATATTTAAATTTACCTGCAGCCTGAAAGCCCCCACTTTGATTTGTTCCACCTTTCTGAACTAAACCAATGTATTTCCTAAATGTATTTGTTTGATGTCTCATGCCTCCCTAAAACATATAAAACCAAGCTGTACCCCAACCACCTTGGGCACATGTTCTGAGGACCTCCTGAGGGCTGTGTCATGGGCTATGGTCACTCACATTTGGCTCAGAATAAATCTCTTAAAACATTTCACACAGTTTGACTTTTTTCATCGACACAGCTTACTGCAGCCTTGACCTCCCAGGCTCAAGCAATCCTTTGCCTCAGCCTCCTGAGTAGCTGGGACCGTAGGCATGCACCATCACACCCTGATAATTTTATTTTTGTAGAGATGGGGTCTTGCTATGTTGCCCTGGTTGGTTTTGAACTCCTGGGCTCAAGTGATCCTCACACCTCAGCCTCCGAAAGTGCTGGGATTATTGGTGTGAGCCACCATGCCCCATCTTGTCTAAATCCAATATGCTTTTTTTGACTGCTCATTCCATTGATGACTGAGAAAGGTATGTTAGAATCTCTCACTGTGATTGTGGATTTATTATTCTTATAATTCTGTCAAATTTTGCTTTATTTATTTTGAGACCATATTGTTAGAAGAGTCAAACTTTTGAATTAGTATATCTCCCTGTAGGTTGAATCTATTATTATGATGAAGTGATCATCTTTGACACAGGGTCTTGCTGTGTTGCCCAGGCTGGGGTGCAGTGGTGCGACCACGGCTCGCTGCAGCATTGACCTCCTTGGATCAGGTGATCCTCCCACCTCAGCCTCCCTAGGAGCTGGGACCACAGGCATGCATCACCATGCTGGGTTAATTCTTTTATGTTTTGTAGAGTTCTCACTATGTTGCCCAGGCTGGTCTCAAACTCCCGGGCTCAAGTGTTCCTCCTGCCTCAGCCTCCCAAAGGTTTAGGATTGCAGGCATGAGCCACTAAAAAAATCTCTTGTCATGCTTTATGACCCAAAGTCTAATTTGTAGATATTAACAAGGCTACGTTAGCTTTCTGGGATTACAGGAGTCAAGTCCTGCCTTCTAGGCGAGGATGCATGTCAAGAGCCCCAGTGGATGCCCGAAACTGTGGATAAGCTCCAGTGGATGCCTGAAACTGTGGATAGCATCAAGCCTTATATATACTAGGTTTAAGTGACGAGTGGGTGGACAGTGTGTGGAGTATGGAGAAGCTGGATAAAGGCACAATTCACATCTCAGGCAGGACTAGGCAGGATGCTGTGAGATTTCATCTCAATACGCAGAATGGCATGTAATTTAAAACTTATGAATTGTTCATTTCTGGAATTGTCCATTTAGTATTTTTGGAGTATGGTTGACCATGAGTAACTGAAACTGTGGAAAGCAAAACTGCAGATACGGAAGGACTCCAGTATTTTTCCTGTGATGCGTCTTTCTCTGTAACTTTACTTTCAACCTTTCTGTTTCATTATGTTTTAGATATTTCTTCATTTTACATTTTTTTGTATTTTTTTCATGACGCATCACTTTACCTAAAAAAAGTGTGTGTGTGTGTGTGTGTGTGTTTATTGAAATCCAGCCCAATAATTGTCACTGGTCATTTAGACCCGCATTGTCCAACGTGGTGGCCACTAGCCATGCATGTCTCCTGAGCACTTGAAATGTGGCTGGGCCAAGTTCAGGGGTGCTGTGAATGTGAACCACACACCAGATCTTGAAGAATTATTAAGAAAAAAGAATGTAAGATACATCAACAATTTTGAATATTAAATATATGTTGAAATGATATTTTAGAAAGATTGAGTTAAATAAAAATATTTTTAAAAAATAATTCTACCAGCTTCCATTTACTTACTGTAAAAATTTTAAATTATATACTTAGCTCATGATTTTTCTTTTGTACAACTCTGATTTTAGACCATGTATATCTCATAGTAATATACTTGTTTTACGTCTGCTATCTTATTATGCAGTTTTTCTTTGTTCCACCTGTTATACATTTCTTCTCTTTTTTCTCATCTTCATTTGGGTGGATATGGTATTTTAAAAAACAATCTTGTTTTCACATTATCAGTTTCAAAGTTATACACTCTTTTTCTATTATTTTAGCAACACCCTAAAAATTACAGCATGCATTCTTGATACACTGATTCTAGTATTTATAGATACGTTTAATTTTCCAGGAAAATTTATGAAACTTAGACTATTTTTTAACTCCATTTATCCCTTTTTGAATTCTATGCTGCTACTGGGATCCATTAAAAATATATAAGGGGCCCAGATGTGGGGGCCCATGCCTGTAATCCTAATACTTTGGAAGGCCAAGGCAGGAGGATCACTTGAGGCCAGGGGTTCAAGACCAGCCTGAGCAATAGTGAGACCTCATCTCTACAAAATAAAAATAAGAAAAATTAGTTGGGCATGATGGCGTGCACCTGTAGTCCTAGCTACTCAGGAGTCTGAGGTGGGAGGCTCGCTTGAGCCCAGGAATTTGAGGACATATATAGGGGGGATTGGAGGAAACTTTGGGTGGTGATGGATATTTCTGTGGCCTTCATGGTGGTGATGGATTCATGGCTGTAAACTTACTCCTAAACTCATCAAGTGTATACATGTATGTGCAGCTTTTTACATGTTAGTCATACCCCTAATAAGAGTGGCTTTATATCTATGTCTATCTATCTAGTCTCTCTGAGAACTTATTATAGTCAGCATTTTTAGACTTACCCAGGTATTGTCACCTTCTCTGCCCTTACTCCTTCTTGTGTTTCTGGTCTTTTATCAAGGGTCACTCTCCCTGAATTTAATTAATTACTTTTTTTGTACAATTGCCTTCCCCAAAGTGTCACTTTCTTTCTGCCTGAAGAATACCCTTAGAATTTGAATGTGTATTTGAAGATGGTATTCTGTCAGTTTTTGCTTGTCTGAGAATCAATTGTTTTTGCCTCAGTTCTTGAAGAATATCCCCACAGGACAGAGTTCTAGGTTGACAGTTATTTTCTTGAGCACAGTGAAGATTCTACTCCATCGTTTCCTGGCTTCCATCTTTGCTGTTGAGAAGTCAGCTGTCAGCCTATTGCTCTTTTGAATATATTCTGTCTCTTCTTTGGCTGCTTTGAGGTTTTGTCTTTCTTTGGTTTTCTACAGTTTCAATGTGATGTTTCCATTTGTGGATCTGGAAAATTCTCAACTGTTATTTCTTCAGATATTGCCTGTGCCTCATTCTCTCTCCTCTCTCTCTGGTACTCGAATTGCAGGTATGTTAGACCTACTCACAATACCCTCTATGTCTCATTTCTGTGTCTTCCATTTTTATATATTGAACATGCTATTCTTCCACTAAAATTATTTTCTTAGTATTTTTTCCATTTTTTAGTCAGTTTTATTGAGATAAAATTTGCATGCAACATGATTTACTGATTTTAAGTAACCAACTCAGTGAATTTTGAGCAAATGCATAGTCATTTCGCTACCACCTTGATCATGATTTAGAATATTTCTATCATCCCCCAGAATTTTTTCCAGCTCCTTTATAGTAAACCCCTACCTCCACCCTCTAGCCATTGACAACTACTAATCTGCTTTTTGTCATTGTTGTTTCCCTGCTTCTATAATTTTATATACATACAATTTTACTGGGTGTAGTATTTTATGTTTGATTTCTTTTGCTTACGGCATGATTCTTTTGAGACTCATACATGTTTTACATATTTCAGTCAATTTAAAAAAATTATGGGGTAGTATTCCATTGCATGGATATAACACAAAATTTTTATTGGTTCACCAATAAATGCATATTTGGCTTCTTCCAAATTTTTGGTTTCTATGAATAAAGCTGCCCAGAACGGTTGATTG
The DNA here is from genome assembly GCF_028858775.2 of Pan troglodytes. Classification (NCBI taxonomy): domain Eukaryota; kingdom Metazoa; phylum Chordata; class Mammalia; order Primates; family Hominidae; genus Pan; species Pan troglodytes. The sequence goes on along the minus strand of NC_072411.2, from coordinate 142,802,540 downwards.
GAAGTGGACATATATCTTTGTTTTCACTTGGATAAATACCCAAGAGTGGGGTTGCTGGTCAAAACAGTAAGTGTATGGTACATTTTATAAGAAATGGCCAAACTGTTGTTCAAAGCGACTGTGCCGTTTTGCATTTAGTCATCAAGATACGAAAGTTCCACTTGTTTCACATCCTTGTCGACACTTGGTATTGCCAGTCTTTTTATTTTAGCCATTCTCATGGGTGTATGTGGTATGTTATTATGGTTTGAATTTTTAGTGCTCCAGTGACTAATGATGTTGGACATTTTTTCATATTCTTATTTGTTATCTACATATCTTCTATGGTGAAGTGTTTATTTGTTTTACTGATTATTAATTGGGTTATTTATGTTCTTATGGACTTACAGAGTTCTTTATATATATTCTGATACTTATAAATATTTTATCCCAGTAGTGGCTTACCTTTTCACTTTTCTTAACAATGACTTTTTTTTTTTTTACTTTATTTTATTATTCTATTTATGTATTTATTGAGACAGGGTCTCACTCTGTTGCCCAGGCTGGAGTGCAGTGGTGTGATCATAGCTCACTGCAGCCTTGAACTTCTGGTCTCAAGCGAGCCTTCCAACTCAGCCTCTGAGTAGCTGGGCTTACAGGTGTGCGTCATCACACCAGCACAATTTGTAAATTTTTTTGTGGAGATTGGGTCTCCTGACACCCTTCAATGGCGATCAGAGTGTTAGTTTCTCTTTTTGGATTCTTTATGAATGTATAGATTTTAATCTATTTGATGTGTTTCAGTCCACTGAAGTTATTAGGCTTTTGGATGCCCAAATTGTCCCATCCTCGGCCAGGGATGGCCTCTTTAGCTTTTGAGATTCTGACATATCTCCAGCAGGTGTTCCAGTGTTGATAGTTTTCTTTTTTTTATCCTGGCATGTGCCTGTAGACATGAATATGCATAGCTTTCTTGCTTTCTGCTGTGGCAAGAAGTTCCAGGCTCCTTAGTACATTTTCTGCTCTGAACCTGCAATCAGTTGTTTATCTATTGAGTGGGACATGGTACTTGGAGACCATAATTTGGGTGCTCATTACTACCACATTGGCTAGTTATTTCTAGACTTTTTCAGTAGAACGATCCAGAAAAGACTCTTTTTAATGAAAAAATGCATTTTCATACTGATATTTCCAATTCCAGTTTAGGAGTCCAGGCTTTTACCTTACAGCTGTGGTAGTGCATTTCTTTTCTCTTAGATTTAAAAATCTTGGTTTCTAATCATTGACAAAAGTTCTTGTTTGCTTTTTCTCATAACATATGTACGGTGGCGTCACAATAACAAAAACCAGACAGAGCTATTGCTACCATGATGATGACTAGAAACAGTGCAAGGCTTCCCTGCTACTCTCTGTCCCCAGGGCTCATCCCACAGCAGGGTGCACTCATCCCCATGCTTGGGGGCTCGTGGAATGATTCCTCTCTGGATAATCCACCGCTGAGATGTAGAGCTGCATCCACTGGCTTTATTTTGCTTTCTTGGGATTCTATTTTTCATGTCTTTCTTCCATTTTGCTTTTTAATCATGCAAAAAAAATTACATTGTTCCAAAGCGAAATCTAGAAAACAAGGTCTGGACAGAGGAGTGTGGCTTGGAGCCCTTTCTCCTCCATCTTGGTTCCTCCCTTGCCACCTGTGCCCTTTTCATAGCTTGGGGCTCATCTTTGCATTCGCAAAGCAGGAGCAGTGTGCACACACGCTCCGTTCCTGTGGGCGGTGGGAGGTGCCCTCTGGGCCGTGACCGCGCTGCCATGTTCTCCTCCTTGAGGCCGACTTGCCTCTTCATGCAGCTGCTGAGGAAGAACTGAGGATGTGGGCATTTCCCTGTCTTTGTTGTGCCATGCTGAGCTGTGGTGAATAGTCTTGCACAGGAATCTTTCTGCACTTTTGCTGGTGATCTTTGGTCAGCCTTCCTAGAAGTGGTATTGTTTGGTCAAAAAGTAAATTTATATCAAAATCAGGCTTTCTAAGGCCTGCGTTATCTTGCATCCTGTGGACACACTCTCCTTTATTTAACCTTGGGGTTACTATTATTATTATCTGCTCTTAGATATATTGCTATGGTGAACAAGTTTGTGACTGTGTCTGTGACGACACTCACAATCGTCTGTCGTGATTTCCTTATGATGGGTCCCAGAAGCAGAACCACGGGGTCCTGGTCATAGCGCCCTTGACCTCAACATTAATCATGGGGGCTGTTTTCTCGCTGCTGCCTCCTTGCCCATGGCCCCCCTTTTCTTGCTCTACCCCCAAGTTTTTCCTGGCGCATCTGATCCAGTGACTTACGCCTCCTCAGGGGCTCTCTGAGGCTCCTGGGGTGAATGTGCAGCCCCCTTGCTCTGCCCATGAGGCCCTCCAGACCTGCCCGGTACCTGCCTATGGCCCAACCTCACCTGTCACTTCTCTCCACCTCCACCCCACTGAGCCACCCCAAAGGCTCTTCTGGAAACAGTGCCACTGCCCAACTCCCTTGCAGAGCAAAGCCAGTCCGAGCACGCTTCCCTTCATTTCATTTTCTGCCTCCTTGTGCTGCAAGCTGCAAGCTGCTTGTGGGCAGGGGCCTCATGAAGCCACACATCCCCAAGCACCCAGCCTGGGCTTGCAGCTGGAGATGCTCAGGCGGGTGTGTAGCATGGGTGGTGTATTAGGCCATTCTCACGTTGCCGCAAAGAAATACCTGAGGCTGGGTAATTTATAAAGAAAAGAGGTGTAATTGGCTCATGGTTCTGCAGGTTGTACAGGAAGCATGGCTGGGACAGCCTCAAGAAGCTTCCGGTCATGTTGGAAGGTGAACGGGGAGCAGGCACATCATGTGGTGGGAGCAGGAGCAAGTGGGGGAGGAGGTGCCACATGTTTTTAAACAAGCAGATCTCGCGAGAATGCCCTATCAGGAGGGCAGCACCAAGGGCATGGTGCTAAACCGCTCATGAAGGATACACCCCTATGATCCAGTCACCTCCCACCAGGCCCCACTGCAACACTGGGAGTACAATTTGACGTGGGATTTGGGTGGGTTGGGATTTGAGTGGGGACACAGATCCAAACCACATCAGGTGGAGACCTCTGAGATGGGAGTATTCCTATTTCATGGATGAGCATGCGGGCCCCAGGGAGGGAAGCGTCCCTGCCACCCACTGTTGCAGGCCTCAGTGCCTTTTCCTGTGCTGTCTCCTCTGCCCACCGTGCCCTCCAGGCATCCTTCAATGCCATCTCAGGAAGATGCACCTCCCCTGGGCAGCAGGCCCCTGACTGTGCTCCCTGCCCTGGGCACCTGGCAGTGGCCGCTCACTGGTTGTTTTGTGAGGCCCTCCTGGGTGCTTTCTTCCTCTCTTGCACTGTGGCCTCCACTGCCTACATGCAAAGGCCTGGGAGCTGCTGGGTTCCTGGAAGCAAGGATTGGCTCCCCTTCTTCCTCTGTCCCCCTCTTTCTCCTTCCCTTCGCTCCTCCCCTCCTCCCTTTGGCCTCCTCTCCTGCTCTTCCCTCCTTCCTCCTCCTCCTCTTCCTTTCCTCTATCTCCTCCTCCTTCTCCTGTCCCTTGTTGGGTCATACCTGACCTGCTGCCTGCATACGTCCTCCCCACCCACTGCTGCCCCAGCCTGTTGGGGTGTTTGGGCTGGGTTCCCTAATTGAACCCAGACCTGGCACCTCTGACACGCTTTCACCATGAGACTTCCATCATGTCCTCACCTCAGAGGCCACTGAGACCTCCCTGGCTGCCCCCTTGCCCCTCCATGCACTCTCTGGAGTGCCCTCCTTCCTGTTCCTCGGGAGAGCTGGTCCGCCTCGGTCCCTGGGCAGCACAGCCTAAGCCTCCAGAGATGTTTACTGGGTGAATGCATGCATTTCTTGGGAAAGTTTTCTTTTTTGGGATTTCTTTTGACGTTACAAACATGATCACATGTGCAGCTGGGTCGCGTCATCTCTCCTCGGCCTATTGCGCTTCCTTGGCAGGGGCTGTACAAAGCGGACCAGCGGTTTGGGCCAGGCGTCGAGACCTACCCCGATGGCAGCCAGGACGTGGGGCTGTGGTTCCGAGAGCAGCTCATCAAGCTGTGCACCCAGATTCCCAGTGGCTTCTCCCTCCTCAGATACCCTGAGTTCTCCAGCTTCATCACCCACAGCCCTGCCAGGATCAGCCTCTCAGAAGAGGAGAAAACGGAGTGGGGACTGCAGGAGGGACAGGACCCCTTTTTCTATGACTATAAGCGGTTTCTTCTGAATGACAACCTAACGCTGCCTCCAGAAATGTACGTCTACTCGACCAACAGTGACCACCTGCCCATGACAAGCTCTTTCCGCAAAGAGCTGGACACCCGCATCTTCCTCAATGAAATTCCTCCGTTCGTTGAGGATGGAGAACCGTGGTTCATAATCAATGAGACCCCTTTGTTGGTCAAAATCCAGAAGCAAACTTACAAGTTCAGGTGACTAGTCTGCTACTGCTCCTCCCCTAGGGCCCTGCACTGTGCAGGCTGCCCTAGGCAGGTTCCTGAGGTCCCCGGCCAGCTGCCACTGACAGTGCTCCCTCAGAGTGACCTAAACACACTCCTCCCATTAAGTGACTGATGTGGGCGATAATGAAGGGAGGGAAAGCCCCTGCTGACTCGAGCTGGGAGGCAGGCCGGGTCCTGGGGCCCTGGACGTCTGTGCAGGGGAATGAGGGTCTCAGGATCCCACCTGCCCACTCTTGGGGACAGGAGTGATCAGAAGGTGGTTTGGTGAACATGCAGCCAGGGGAGTCCCGAGGCTGGTGTGGAACCTGGTGGGGGGATGTGGCTGGGGAGAATCTCCTGAGCCCGTGGAGCTAATGGTGAGTCCTGGCCCTGGGCCCTGTGCGTTTCCCCTTGTGCAGGCCATAGCTAGTGCCCTGCCCCCACCATTGCATCAGCGCCTAGGTGTTCTATGGGCCAAGTCTCCTCTCGGTTGACATGGAGAGCAGGGTTTGTTGTTACTGTTATATGGTGGTAAGGGATCTGCATGAGAGCCAAGGGTGGGAGCACAGGGCAGTAGTGGTGTTGGGGCCCAGGCAGGCCTTTGACTTGTCCAAGGATGGTGTCAAAAGATGCTCTGCTCTGTTGGTCTTCCAAAAACCCTCCTACCCTACCCAGAGCTCCAGAAAAGTCAGCCACTACCTAAGGAGAAGTGTTTAATTTTTTTTGGGGGGGGGGGTGGGGGCAGGCACAGAGTCTCACTCTGTCACCGAGGCTGGAGTGCCGTGGCGCGATCTTGGCTCACTGCAACCTCCGCCTCCTGGGTTCAAGCAGTTCTTTGCCTCAGCCTCCCGAGTAGCTGGGATTACAGGTGCCTGCCACCACGCCCAGCTAATTTTTGTATTTTTAGTAGAGACGGGGTTTCACCATATTGGCCAGGCTGGTCTTGAACTCCTGACCTCATGATCCACCCGCCTCAGCCTCCCAAAGTTTTGGGATTATAGGCGTGAGCCACCGTGCCCGGTTGAAGTGTTTAATTTTTAACAGTTAAAATATTCAAGAACACTTTAATTCCTTTCCTAAATATTGACCTCAGATGTCACTAAACTGTTTCAGAATGCATATTTTCTGAGAATAAGTGGCTGCTTTTTCATTCATCAATCCATCCACCCACCCAAGCACCCACCCACCTACCATCCATTCATCCATCAGTACACCCATGCAACATCCATTCTTTCAGGCATCTGTTCATCTACCCACACACCTACCCATTCATCCACCCACCCACCCATCCATTCATCCATCAATTCATGCATGCAGTATCCATTCATCCAGCCATCCATTCATCTACCCACCCACCTGCCCATTCATACACCCACCCACCCATCCAGTCATCCATCAATCCACCCATGCAACATCCATTCATCTAGCCAGACATTCATCTACCCACCCACCTACCCATTCACCTACCCACCCATCCATTCATCAGTCTACTCATGCACCATTCATCCACCCACCCATCCATTCATCCATCAATCCACCCATGTAACATTCATTCATCCAACCAACCATCCATTCATCTACCCACCTACCTACCCATTCATCCACTCACCCGCCCATCCAGTCATCCATCAATCCACCCATGCCACATCCATTCATCCAGCCATCCATTCATCTATCCACCTACCTACCCATTCACCCACCCACCCATCCATTCATCCATCAACCTACTCATGCAACATTCATCCACCCACCCATCCATTCATCCAGCCATCCACCCACACACCTACCCATTCATCTACCCATCCAGCCATCCATTCATCCATCAATTCATGCATGCAATATCCATTCATGCAGCCATCCATTCATCTACCTACCCACCTACCCATTTGTTCACCCACCCACCCGTCCAGTCATCCATCAATCCACCCACTTAACATCCATTTATCCAGCCATCCACTCATCCACCCACCCACCTACCCATTAATTCACCCACTCACCCACCTTTCCATCCATTCATCCATCAGTATACTCATGCAACATTGATCCACCCACCCACCCCTTCATCCATCAGTCCACCCATGGAACATCCATTCATCCAGCCATCCATTCATCTACCCATCTACCTACTCATTCATCTACCTACCCACCCACCCATCCACTCATCCATCAGTCCACCCATGCAACATCCATTCATCCAACCATCCATTCATCTACCCACCTACCTACCCAGTCATCCACTCACCTACCCATCTATCCATCCATCAATCTATTCATGCATCTTTCATCCACCCACCCACCCATCCATTCATTCATCAATCCACCAATGCGGCACCCATTCATCCACCCACCCACTTATCCATCTATTCATCTACCCACCCACTTATCCATCTATTCATCCACCCACCCATCCATCCATCTTCCCACCCACTCATCCATTCATCCACCCACCCATCCATTCATCCATCAATTCACTCATGCAACATACATCCACCTACCCAACCATCCATCTATCCATCATGCAGAACAGACATCAACTGGGCTTGTAATTGTTGAAGACTGTTAGGTACAGAAGCATCTATAATGCACAGGTTCTTGATTGTGAAAAGGGGTTGTGTACACACCAGGAGGCATCAGTGTTGTGTGGTGAGTAAGCCATGAGATAATGCATGTTGTCTACTCAGACAAAAATGGATGAGCAGAGGGTGGAATGTGGGTGTTGGTGCTGAGACTGGAACCACATGTATGTTGGTCTCCTTCCTACCCAGGGCCTTTGCTGTTACAGCCCATTTCTTAGCAAACACCCAGATGAATCAGAGATGCATGGATGTACTCGCAGCCAGCACATTCCTGCCGGGACAGACATATAGCCCGAGCATCTTGACCTCCAGGTGGCATGTCTGCACCACCGTGTGCAACCTAGTGGATCGTGAGCAGCTGGGGGTGCAGCTGCCAGCATTCAGGGTGCCTGAGGAGTGAACAGTGGGGGGCTGAGCCACAAGAAGGAGAGGCATTGGAGGGAGGTGGTCCAGCTGGACCCTTTCTCGTGGGAGGTGCAGAACCTGGTCTAGGACCACTGAAACTTGTTGTGTTGCCAGGAACAAGCCAGCTCACACCAGCTGGAACATGGGCGCCATCCTGGAGGGGAAGCGCAGCGGCTTTGCACCCTGCGGGCCCAAAGAGCAGCTTTCCATGGAGATGATCCTAAAGGCTGAGGAAGGGAACCACGAATGGATTTGTAGGATCCTGAAGGACAACTTTGCTAGTGCTGACGTGGCGGACGCAAAGGGCTACACTGTGCTTGCTGCGGCTGCTGTAAGCCCCACACCCTCCCAGCTGGTGCCCGCAGGAGCTTAGCTGTGAGGGTCACACATGTGGGTGGCCCTCTGTGGCCCCCTCTGCAGGAGCAGAGCTGAGGTACATGGGGACACTGATTGTCCACACCTCCACCTCGCCGTTCAGCAGAAACCCACTCAGCTGAGTGTGACACTCGTGGTCCAGTGCAGAAGGGTTTGGGGCAGAGTGCCTGTTCCATTCCTCTGTCCCACACTTGTCCCTTTGCCAAGCTCCCGAATGAGCACTGGTTCCTGCCCTGCCATGGGGTGGCCTCATGAGGGCATCAGGACACCCGGTGACCCTTCCCACCCCTGAGGGCCAGGCGCATCATCCTGAGTCCTGCCTCATCTCCCTCCAGACTCACTGCCACAACGACATTGTCAACCTTCTCCTGGACTGTGGGGCCGACGTGAACAAGTGCTCAGATGAGGGTCTCACGGCACTCAGCATGTGTTTCCTCCTCCACTACCCCGCCCAGTCCTTCAAGCCCAATGTTGCTGAACGGACCATACCTGAGCCCCAGGTAAGCCCCCCGGTGGCCACTGCACCACCAACTGTCTCCTGTTGTCTTCTCTGTCTCTGTAAATGTCCACCAAGCCTCCTCCCTCCTGTGTGGACCAGGCTTGTACAGGGTGAGTTATAAGGCAGGGAGTGGGCAAGAGAGACAGAGCCTGGGCATCCCCTAAGGGACCCTGAGCAGATGCCAAGGGATGTGTGTTCTTTACTCATCTCCTGCATAGCAGCCTGGGGCCCCGAGACCTGCCCTGCCAGCACTGTGCAGGAAAGGGGTGCTGTGGAGGGAGAGTGGGCATCCATGACAACGCCCCCAAGGTGGGGCTGAGAATCTGCATGCCTAACAGTTTCCTGGCAGTACTGATGTTATTGAAACACCGGGGGTTCGGTCTCAGTCCTGCTGCTCACCACACAGAAAGCCAATCACTGAGATGCCAAGTATTGCCAAGGAAGAAGGCTTTAATTGGGTGCTGCAGCTGAGGAGCTGGAAGCTCAGTCTCAAGTCCATCTCCCTGACTGACTAACACTGGGAGTTTATGTAGCAGGAAAGAAATGTAACAATGTGTAAGAAAACAGGAACTAGGACAAGGCAAGGAGGCATCTGGTGTGGTGATCTTGTGGGTTTCAGTTGTCTGGTGCTTCCTGAAGGTCCTTTCCTGAGGAAGGAACTCAGATAAAACAAATACAGTTTTCAAGCTTTAACAGAAGAGTTGATTTCTATGTTTATCCAAAAACAACTGTCTGTGGGACTCTTGGGCTGGTTTCACTGACGCCACTGGTCCAGGGACCACACTTTGGGAACCATGGCTCAAAACACAAACAGATCCAGGGCAGTGCCATGTGACAGAAATAAAACGTGTAATTAAAATTTGGGAGGTAGCCACATGAAAAAGTAAAACAGGTGGAATTAATTTTAATAATATATTTAATTTAGCCTAATGTATTAAAAATCCTATCATTTTGGTGTGTGATCAATATAAGCAGCATCATTAAGGCATTTGCCTTCGTTTTCCAACCTCTCCTTCACTTCTAAGCACCTGGGTGTGGACAGGCCACGTTTTGTGAGCTTAGCAGCCATGTATAGGGCCATGCAGCCTGAGGTGTGGCCTGGTCAGGTGCAGGCTTCTGTGCGATGCCTTCACAGGGGTGTTCTTTTCTCTTTGAGGGTTTGGGGAAAGCTGCCCTGGTCTTTTCAGCCTAGGTGCTTTGAAGACAGCTCTAGGCCACGGGCATTGGTCCTTGCTGAAGAAGGTCCTAGAATGAGGTTATCACTCCAATTTCTTCTAATGACACTTTTTTGGTTCTTTCCAAAGGAACCTCCAAAATTCCCAGTTGTTCCAATCCTTTCATCATCATTTATGGACACAAACCTGGAGTCTCTGTACTATGAGGTGAACGTGCCTTCCCAGGGTAGCTATGAGCTGAGGCCACCGCCAGCACCACTGCCACTGCCACACGTCTCAGGCAGCCAGGAGGGCGGCCACTTCCAGGACACCGGGCAGTGTGGGGAGTCCGTGGACCACAGGAGCAGCTCTCTGAAGGGGGACTCCCCGTTGGTGAAGGGCAGCCTTGGCCATGTGGAAAGTGGGCTCGAGGACGTGTTGGGAAACACAGACCGGGGCAGTCTGTGCAGTGCTGAGACGAACTTTGAGTCCAACGTGTGTGTGCGCAACTTCTCCATCGAGCTCTCGCAGGCCATGCTGGAGAGAAGCGCCCAGTCCCACAGCTTGCTGAAGATGGCCTCGCCCTCACCGTGCACCAGCAGCTTCGACAAAGGGACCATGCGGAGGATGGCGCTGTCCATGATCGAGTAGGTCCTGGCACCAGCTGGTGGGGGTGGAGGGCCACCATCAGGGCTGAATCCTATGCTCAGCGGACCCACGTCTCTTCCCTGTGCCAGCGGGAGGCATTGTGTCTGGAGATGCGTGTCTGAATGTGTGAGCATCCCTGTGTCGGTGGCTCCACGCCATGGCCAAGCCTGTGGGGGTGCCACGGTGACGGGCTCTTTTCAGTGCCACCCCAGCCCTGTGGGGGTGCCATGGTGACGGGCTGTTTTCAGTGCCACGCCAGCCCTGTGGGGGTGCCACGGTGACGGGCTGTTTTCAGTACCACCCCAGCCCTGTGGGGGTGCCACGGTGACGGGCTGTTTTCAGTACCACCCCAGCCCTGTGGGGGTGCCACGGTGATGGGCTGTTTTCAGTACCACGCCAGCCCTGTGGGGGTGCCACGGTGACGGGCTGTTTTCAGTACCACGCCAGCCCTGTGGGGGTGCCACGGTGACGGGCTGTTTTCAGTGCCACGCCAGCCCTGTGGGGGTGCCACGGTGACGGGCTGTTTTCAGTGGCACCCCAGCCCTGTGGGGGTGCCACGGTGACGGGCTGTTTTCAGTGCCACGCCAGCCCTGTGGGGGTGCCACGGTGACGGGCTGTTTTCAGTACCACCCCAGCCCTGCTCTGGCCTTTGGCACTGGCCTGAAGTGTCTCTGTGGGAGCCTCAGCAGGGGCCACTGTCAGGGGTCCTATCCTAGCCATGGTGCACGTGAGTGACACCTGCCCGGGCAGCTCTCACACCCCTGCTGCCCACCCTGTCTATACCAGTGTGTCTCAAAATGTGGTCCATGCACCCCCAGGGGTCCAAGACCCTTTCAGGGAGTCTGTGGGGTCAAAATGATTCTCTTGATAACCCTGAGACTCTGTTAGCCTTCTCCTTGTGTTGATGTTGGTGGATGGTATGAAGACAGGGCCGTGCAGACCGCCAGCCCCCAGCGTGCAGGGCAGCAGTGCCCGGCCTGCTTGGGGGCATGGTATTCCTTCACCACGGTGTGCACTTGCGGGGATGCCTGTCTCACTGAAGAATGCCTTTGACAAAGCAGAAAAGCAATGACAAATTGCATTAAATCTTGCTCCTTGTGTACACACCCCTCGAATATTCTGGGTCAGAAAACATGGGAAGGACACTGATGTGTGTCTGCCACAGACCAAGGCACACCACTTCCCCGCAAGAAGCGCTTCCCCCAGGGCTGGAGTAGCAACAGAATGCGGCATCTTCCCAACCTCCTGCCCCATTTTTGATTGGAAGAATGACCACTGGCATGTGGCTGTTCATTCTCCTGAACACAGCCTGCCACTTTAAGGAAAAAATATGACACTATTTGTTGCTGGTGAAATTTACGTTTTCAAGTGAATAGCAGAATTCTGGACACTTGCCGCCACCACCAAGACCTTCATAGCTTCCCTTAACTTTGAGACGTGGGTGTTCAGAGGTTTTTCACGTGAGATGGCGTTAGCAGCGCAGTTTTGTGATACTGCCTGAAGACATGCCGACAGTGCCCAGATCTCTTCTATTGGTGAGCCAGCTTTTCCCACACGGCCAAGTTCTGATGTTGAACCATCGCCAGGTGGGTGAAGATCCATTGACAGTGAGAGGTGGGCCCGTGGGCTTCAGTGCAGCCAGGCGCAGAAGGCTGGTTCATGAGTGTCCAGCTCCGCCAGGTAGCTAGCTCACCACCCCCAGCCTGGGTTCATGTAGTTCAAATAGGAAGACCACGATGTTCAGAAAGGCTGCTCAAATACTCCTTCGTCCAGCCGCGTACCTGGGGGAGGCTGAATCTCCACTCACTTCCACCAAGGCTGCGCAGAGCAGATAGGGGAATCCAGCGAAGGTGGAAAACAGTGCCATCCTTCTCCCCAACTGGTTTTGTTTTGTAAAATAACTTTTTGTGACAGTGTTACTTATTAGTAACATGCAGTGGGTTTGTTATGGTTAACAAGTTGGTGAGCATTATTGAGAGGTGAAGCCAGCTGAGCTTCTGGGTTGGGTGGGGACTTGGAGAACTTTTGTGTCTAGCTAAAGGATTGAAAATGCACCAATCAGCGCTCTGTGTCTAGCTAAAGGATTGTAAATGCACCAATCAGCACTCTGTAAAATTGACCAATCAGTGTTCTGTAAAATGGACCAATCAGCGTTCTGTAAAATGGACCAATCAGTGGTCTGTAAAATGGACCAGTCAGCAGGATGTGGGCGGGGCCAAAAAAGGGAATAAAAGCTGGCCACCGCCAGGCCCCCCCCCCCCCCCCCCACCAGCCTGCAGCGACAACCTGCTTAGTTCCCTTTCCCTGCTGTGGAAGCTTTGTTCTTTCGGTCTTCGCAATAAATCTTGCTGCTGCTCACTTTTTGGTCCGCATCACCTTTAAGAGATGTTAACACTTGCCAGTGAAGGTCCACAGCTTCATTCTTGAAGTCAGTGAGACCATGAACTCACCCGAAGGAAGAAATTCCAGACACACCATGTTTAAGAGCTGTAAAGGGGGGCCAGGCACAGTGGCTCACTCCTGTAATCCCAGCACTTTGGGAGGCCGAGGCAGGTGGATCACGAGGTCAGGAGATGGAGACCATCCTGGCTAACACAGTGAAACCCCCTCTCTACTAAAAATACAAAAAAATTAGCCAGGCGTGGTGGCGGGTGCCTGTAGTCTCGGCTACTTGGGAGGCTGAGGCAGGAGAATAACTTGAACCTGGGAGGCGGAGCTTGCAGTGAGTGGCATCGCGCCACTGCACTCCAGCCTGGGCGACAGGGCGAGACTGTCTCAAAAAAAAAAAAAAAAAAAGCTGTAACACCGCGAGTTCCGCGACTTCATTCTTGAAGTCAGTGAGACCAACAACCCACCAGAAAGGCATAGATCCTGGACACGTTTTGACAGTTTTTGAGCTTTACATGGTAGCGGCAGACAAGGAGAGCCAGCACCCACGTCAACGCAGCTCCCTGGGCTTCCGAGTGGTCAGGGTCTGGAGACGGGTCTGGAGACTGGGCTGGGGGCTGCTGCTCAAGTGCTCAAGGACGATCTAGTTCCCACGGCTCCGATTCTGTGCCTACTGCAGGGCCAGTGGGCTTGGCTCAATCCTACACCTGCCCTGCCCTCATGGTCACTCCCGCTGCCATCTGGGCCCCCTACCCCCAAGTCCCCTCCTCCCTTGAGCTTCTCCCTCAGCCCTGCGTGGCTGCACAACCCCCACCCACCTGGTCCCAGCCTCTCTTGAGGCCCAAGTTTTCTCTGGAGGCACAGTTTACTCCTGACCTGGCCAGCCTTTTCAGTGACCCCTCAGAGGTGTGTGTGCGCCTGTGTGTTTGTGTCTTTGTGGTGTGAGTGGTGTGTGTGGTGTGTGTGTGGTTTGTGTGGTTGTGTGCTGTATGTGTAGTGTGGTTTGTGTGCTGTGGTGTGTGGTGTGCTGTGTGCGTACTGTGTGGTGTGCGCTGTGCTATGGTGTGTGCGCTCTGGTGTGGCTTGTGTGTGGGGTTGTGTGCTGTGTGTACTGTGTGGTGTGCTGTGGGTGTGGTTGTGAGTGTGCTGTGTGGTGTGCTGTGTGTGCCATGTGTGTGTGCGCTCTGGTGTGGCTTGTGTGTAGTTGTGTGCTGTGTGGTGTGTCTGCGTGTGTGGGTGTGTGCTGTGTGTGTGATTGTGTAGTTGCGGCACACACATACTCCCTACGCGCCCCTCGCCAGCCTCCTCGCTGGCATGGCCCCGTTCTGGGCGCAGTGCAGGTGCCTGCCCTCCAGGGGCCCACGGGCGCACCGTCTTTTTCAGGCGGAGGAAGCGCTGGCGGACCATCAAGCTGCTGCTGCGCCGGGGCGCGGACCCCAACCTGTGCCGCGTGCCCATGCAGGTCCTGTTCCTTGCTGTGAAGGCCGGGGACGTGGATGGGGTGAGGCTGCTGCTGGAGCACGGGGCGAGGACCGACATCTGCTTTCCGCCGCAGGTAGGAGCCGCGGCGGGCGGGCGCCGGGACGAGCGCAGCAGACTCCCGGGCACTGGCCGGGCAGCTCCTCGCTCCACCTGGGCGCGGAAGAGAGGGGTGGGCTCTTGCAGGCGACCACCTGGGCTGTGAGTGATGACGGCGCGCCGCAGGGGGGGTCCCACAGCCCGCTCTTTCACCCATGTCCCCAGACAGGATTTGGACACCGAGCTGGTTTTTAGAGTACTTCACGATCCGTGTGATTTTTTTCCCAGTGTTGAAGCAAACTAAGGGGAAGCGCATCCTGAAGGCCCTTGGAAAGGGGAGACATATTCAGGAGGCGGCGGGTCTCCTTCCAACCCACGCTCAGCATCACAAGGACGCAGGCAGGGGAGGCAAAGGGGTTTGGTGCTGAGGTTTTATCTTTAGCTCAACAGATCCAGCCGGCAAAATATGTAGCTGAGAAAAAATCTTCGAAGGGGAATCTGATTTTACATTTTTTTTCTTAAGAAGTGCCTTTCCCAGCGGACGGCTTCTTCCCTCTCTGAGGCCACACCCACCCGTGAGCAAGCGGCTTCACAGGGCATTTTGCTCTGGAATAAATTAGCCTGCTAGTTCTTCGAAGAAAGTTTAGTGTTTCTGCTGAGTTTCACTGGGGACTCAGGGCTTTATGGGCTTAGCTCGTTCAAACAACTCTCCTTTTCCCACCTGTCCCCCTGGGCAGTGTGTACCCCCGTGCTTGGCCCCAGATTCCTGCAGCCCTTCCCACAGCACAGCTGCTGGAAGGGCTTCCTTCCCGAATTTCCACTGCTCTGGAATGGAATCGGTCGCTGCCCATGACTGCTCCTCCTCCTCAGAGGCGTCTGGGGTGAGGCCAGGCTTCTCTCGCAGCTCCGTCAGTCCATGAGGGCCTCGTTAGGTTGCACAGGGGATGGGGCGAGATGGAAGTATGACAGCAAGCGTGGGCTCACTGCGGCGTTTCCTGTTCACTTTAACGTGACGTTATCTGTTGTATTTCATCCCTTTGCCTGAACCCTTGTTGTCATTCTTTCTCTTTGTATTTTGAAGGACCCTACAATCATTTCTCTAATTTAACATCTAGACCAACCCCATCACAATTTTCCGTTCAGTGCATCCACCCATCCACACTCAAGAAACCACTGCTGTCCACAGTGGCTGTGAAGATTCCAGACGGATGACGAACTGGCACCAGGGCCACCTTTGGCTGCCCCCAGAACAGGGGGCCCATTATGCAGACCCATGATGGGCTTCTGTCCACTTGGCTGTGAAATTTATTTGTAGATTTTGTTTTTCGTCTCTGGTTGTGTAAACACTCGTCCATCGTTTCAGCGCTTTACCTTCTTCACAGCGTGTTGATGGGGTGAGAGCTGATGGCTCTCTCTGGGCACCAGCCTTGCCAGTTGTCACTCAGGCGGCATTGAGTGTTTGAGGGCAGGCGGGTCTCACTGTCCAGGCCCCTTAGTGCACAGCCTTTCAGCTTGGGAATTAAACTTTTCTTCCAAGTGTAAGATTACACAGAAAACAGAATTTTTGGTTTAAGACTCAGGATAATTTAATAACTTTTTAGGTTTACTGATTGAACTCCGTCTTTGAAACTGATTAAGGTCACAACCTTTAAACTGGGCACGGACATCCTTCACTGTGTCACTTGTTTATTCACCTGTTCATAGCTGATCAGGAATGTATTATTTACACATTTATCTTTCAAATAGAAAGTTTTTAAAAATTGAAATATTTGAGTGGGTTCAGAAATGAACATGTCACCAAAACTCCAGGGGTTCAGTCTAGATCCTGCTGCTTACTGCACAGAAAGCCAATCAGTGAGATGACAGGTACTGCCAGGGAAGAAGGCTTTAATTGGGTGCTGCACCAGGGAGAGCAGGAGATCGTTCTCAAACCCTGTCCTCAACCGACTAAAATTGGGGGTTTCATAGCAGGGAAGAAATGTAACCATGTGTGGGAAAGCAGGAATTAGGAGGGCTAAGAAAAAAGAGTTGGTCAGCAAGAAGCTGGTGGTCCCAGAGGCAGGCATGATGGGTGAGGGGTCTAGGGTCTCACTGTCCAGATGCTGTGATCTAGTGAGTCTCTGTTCCTTGATAGTATTTAGGAGGACTGCTGGTTGGTTTCCTGAGGAAGGAGCTCAGATAAGACAAATATAACGTTCTCAAGTTTTAAAGAATGGAAGGGTCAATTTCTATGTTTATTTAAAAGAAACCATAGACATCAGTTCTATGGGACAATTGGGCCCGTTTCAACACCCTTCCCCCCCATTCGTCAATTCCTCAATCATGAGGAATCAGGCCATGCATCCGTCTCGCTGCTTCATGCTGAGGAGGGGCGTCGTGGGCAGCTGCACACCATGGGTGTCCCTGTGGCCGGCCACCCAAGAATCAAAGGTTAATCTGATACTAGAGTTTTTTTCTAAAATGCAATCTTTCTTTCCAATCCCCCACTTCCACCAAAGGCAAATCACAGCAAGAACCACCTACTTGCAAAATAAGCTTCAGTGGCCTGATTACCCACACAAAGTGCAGAAAGAATTATTGTCCTTTTTTTTCTTTTGAGGCAGGGTCCCACTCTGTCACCTAGGCTGCAGTGCAGTGGCATAATCATGGCTCACTGCAGCCTCCACCTTCCAGGCACAAGTGATCCTCCTACTTCAGCCTCCAGAGTAGCTGGACTACAGGCATGCACCACCAGGCCTGGCTAATTTTTAAATTTTTTTGTAAAGACAGGGTCTTACTATGTTGCCCAGGTTGGTCTCAAACTCCTGGACTCAAGCAGTCCTCCCGCCTTGGCCTCCTGAAGTGCTAGGGTTACAGGTATGAGCCACTGTGCCCGGCCAAGAGTCATTGTCCATACAGGCTCTCCTAAGTTGGCTTTGCGGGAATATTTCACAAGGAATCTCAGACTCTACCTCAAAGACCTCTCAGGCCAAGCCAAGGATCCATCTGTGCCTTCAGATCCCTGCATGAATTGGGAGAACCAGTCTTCTCAAGGTCCCAAAACAACTTGAGGTTCCTGGGCCTGACAGAAAGTGACACGGTCCACTTACCACATGCCCGGAAGTGTGCAAAGGAATTGCATAGACAAGGTATGAGGCCAGTTATTCTAAGAGGTTCTCATTGACTCTATAAAGTCAATCTCAATTTCTCAAAGCAATCTGCTTATTCTGAAAATGTGCCATTCCAGTCAAAGCCCTGGGAGAATAACCAGTTCTTCCAACTTTGTCCCATTATAAAAAACAGATTCCTAATAAATGTATGCAAACAAATACATTGCCATGAATTAAAAATATTTGCATAGTTTCCAAATTCTGGAGAAGTCAGGGAGACAGAGAAAAAAGCTACAAATTCTGTTTGCAAGAGTATATACTCTACTCAATTTTTAATGGATATAAACAGCTTAAAAGAGAAAAGCTTTCCAGACTCCAAAAAATGAAACAAAAAGAAACAGCAGTGTTTCAAAAAGAAGCCATAAACAATTATTTCAGTCCTCCGTTACTTCAGTCCATGCAGTCACCTCCTGCTCTGCTTCATACTGGGTTAGCAGTCATACCGGGTTAACACCAGCTTTTTAGTTAGAGTCCTGGAAGTTTCCTCTCTAATCCAATGGCACAATCTCGAAAGTTATCAGAAACATGCATTCAATAGTCCTTTCCATGAACTCCCCCAAAGAAGTAAGCCCTGGATGGTAGCTGATTGTAAGTCACTTTGTGAAAAGAAAACAAAACAATAATTGTGGATGACAAAAGTTTTAGGACAGCCATAGTTAAAGACACAGTTGACAAGGAAATTTGGTTATTTCTGTGTCAGACAACAATTTAACAATAATTATGATAACCACTGGCAACATATATGAAGACAGATCAGAATTTCAGGAATATCATGCAATCCTGGAACACATAGAAACAACGTATTTGTATACATATAACCTAGAGAAGGTTAAACACCACTTTGCATTTGACAATACTTTCTGTAAAATTCTAACATGCCAAATAAGCCTAATATGTCTCTCTTGGACTTTAGGGACCCAATACCCCCCAAAAAGGTAGTTTGGGGTAAAGAAGACTGAATTTAAAACTTGAAATTTTGCTTTTGGAGTTTGTCATATATCAAAGGTTAAAGACACTTGATATTATAAAACAGGTTCACAGGTCACTATACAATTGCCAATCCTTTAGCCAAAATAATTCAAATATTACAAAAAAAAAAACCCCACAAAAACCTTTACTCTTTGATTGGAGAATCAGTTTCCCAAACAATAAGACCTAATAAAGACAGCATGAGGCCAACTGAATCTGTCCCTCCTTATTTTTCCCTGCAGTTTACTCAAAAGGGAAACAAAAATATTTTATTATTGCCTGTAATCCCAGCACTTTGGGAGGCTGAGGTGGGCAGATCAAGAGGTCAGGAGATAGAGACCATCCTGGCTAACACGGTGAAACCCTGTCTCTACTAAAAATACAAAAAAAAAACATTAGCTGGGCGTGGTGGCGGGTGCCTGTAGTCCCAGCTACTCGGGAGGCTGAGGCAGGAGAATGGTGTGAACCTGGGAGGAGGAGCTTGCAGTGAGTCGAGATTGTGCCACTGCACTCCAGCCTGGGCAATGGTGTGAGACTGAGTCTCAAAAAAAATTATCTTTTATTAATGTTCTACAAAAATTTTGTTGAAAAGAGAAAAACAAATTTTACCCTTGTATTATGAATGTTAAAGCTAATTTTAATAAAACCTTGTAAACGAGTCTATTTTAGTCAGTTTAAACATCATAAGGTAAGACTTCCATAAAACGTTTATAACCTTTTACAGTTTTCTTTTTCTTTTTTTTTGAGACTGAGTCTCGCTCTGTTGCCCAAGCTGGAGTGCAGTGGCAAAATCTCAGCTCACTGCAGCCTCCGCCTCCTGGGTTCAAGTGATTTTCCTGCCCCAGCCTCCTGAGTAGCTGGGATTACAGGCGCCTGCCGCCACACCCAGCTAATTTTTGTATTTTTAGTAGAGGCGAGGTTTCACCATGTTGGCTAGGCTGGTCTTGAACTCCTGACCTAGTGATCCGCCCACCTTGGCCTCCCAAAGTGCTGGGATCACAGGTGTGAGATACCGCGTCCAGCCAACAATTTTCTATTAAAGAGCAAATCAGATCTTGAAGAAAACCCTATTATTTTGACACTGCGGCCCAGACACTGGCCTTGTAACCATGTACTTTTGATATTAATGTTTAATTTATAGAAAAACTCTGAACTAGTTTTATCCCTCAGAATTGCCCCTTGCAATCTCATGTGCTCACCTCTTTTACGATCGTCTCTGGGCCTAGAGGGATTGAATAGTTTTAACTTCTGGCCCTGTCTCTCACAAGAGCAGTTCATCTTGATTGACACCTTCTGCCAGGTCTGAAGACCAGCAAGAGCAGAACGTCAGCACTGTGGCAGACACAAGTCCCAGTGCCCATGCCCATGCATGCCCATCCACTGGTAACCCAGGGAGATGGCTGGGGCATCTGAGGCAGAGGGCAGGGCAGGTTCCAGGCAGCTGCTGACTCCCAGGAGGAATGGGACTCTCGGGGTTGCCTCCCTCCACCATGCTACGCAGTTGTGGCTTCAAGTCCCACTCTAACTGCCAGTCTCACCTGGACCTGGCAGTATTCCAGGGGTTTCTTTGCTCTTCAATGCATTTTGCACCTTGCAGCTTCCTCTTGGATTCTTTCTGTGCTCTCTGCAGAGTGTCATTGGACATCCTCATGGAGAGGATCCGTGGTGGGAAACTGAGCCCTCATGTTACTGAAAATGTCAGCATGTTACCCTCTTGATTGAATAATAGATTAGCTAGATACAGAATTCTGGGTTCCAAACTGTTTTCCCTTAGACCGTGGAAGGTCCTGTCTCACTGTCTTCTGTCCTTCTGGGACTCGTGGGACTTAATGAGAAGTGTGATGCCCCCCTGCCTCCTGTGTCTATGTAAGGGTTAATTCCCTCCCTCCTTATTAAGTCACCTTAGCACTGGGTCAGAGCTGTGGGTCTGTGAAGTTTTCTTGCATTATTTCTCTAGTATTTCTCTCTATTGTGCTCTCCCTACTGGCCTGGAGCTCCTACCTGAGAGACGTTAGAACCCCAGCTCTCTCTCTCATGTCCCCTGATTTTGTTTTGGAGTGCTTTATATGTCTTTGTGCTTCTGCTGTTTTGGGGAATTTCCTCAGCTTAATCATTTCCTGATTCACCCCTCAGCTGGGTTGGTTCTGTTATTAGCTCAGTTGTTGCTGTTGCTGCTGCTGTTTTAGGGGTGACATAACACGTAAGGAGGGTGTGGCCTCCGGCTGACTGTCGTAGATGCATGGCCCTGTGCGCCTCCTGGTGGCCTGGGCTGTGGTTACCATGGAGCAGCGGGCTGCCCATTCTCCACTTGCCTGCTTGGGTCTGCGTCCCTCTGGGGTCAGTAGATTGTCGCCTGCAGCACCGGCCTCCCCACCATCAGGCGATGCCTGCATTATATTCTCTTTTCTCTCCTCTCACTGCATGCCTCTGCTGGGTGTGGACGCTGCTGGCCCTGGTCATGCTTGAGGCTGTGGGTGTTGGGCTGTGTGGAGGTCCCAGGGGCTGCTGTCAAGCTGGGAGAGTACTGCTCCTCCTGGGAGTCAGCAGCTGCCTGGAACCTGCCCTGCCCTCCGCCTCAGGTGCCATGTCCCTTGGTCACTGGTGGATGGGCATGCATGGGCACACCCGGCTGCTCTCCCCAAGTTCCTGTGGCTGGTCCTCATGCTGGTGGCTCTTCCCACCATCCAGGCTCACCTGTCTCCCTCTCAGGGGTCCCTCCTGGGTTCTTTTCTCTTTCCTGTTGGAGCGAGGCTGGTCTTTAAGGGACTGGGGAGCATCTCTTGACCCAAAGCCCACTGTCCATTCTCAGCCGGGCTCTCCCTTAGGACGGCAGGGCTGCCTCCAGAGGCCAGGGCCCCTGTGAACACCTCTGCGTCACTGCTGCACAGCGGTGGCCTCTATGGATGCTGTCAGCTGATGGCTGGGGACACTGTGAGTGGAGAATGGACAGGTCAGGGGCTGGAGTCGGGAGGCCACTCAGGAGCTGCATGGCTGTTAATGTGGTGGGCCTGGCAGGGCAGGGAGGGGCTTTTCTTAGAGGAAGTTGTGGACAGTGGCTTAAAATCACACTGGTTCAGGGTGGGCCTTCCTATCTGTGGCCCTGGCAGACAGAGGCATATTAGGCATTGGAAGCAACATGTATGTCTTGCTCAGCGTGTTGGGAGCTTTGCCCATACTGCCTTCAGGGACCAGTAGCCTGCACGTTGTGGGGCAGGTGAGGCTGAGAATGGTGCCCTTGGAGTCTCAGCCATTTCCCTGGCATTTGGGTCCCTCAGGTACCTCACCTGTCTCTCCCTACGAGCATGTGCCTCACTGCCCGCCCCGGTGTTTCCTCTGCAGCTGCGCACCCTGACACCACTCCACATTGCTGCCGCCCTTCCTGGGGAGGAGGGGGTACAGATTGTGGAGCTGCTGTTGCATGCCATCACCGATGTGGACGCCAAGGCATCCGACGAGGACACTTACAAGCCCGGCAAGGTGTGTGCCTCGCGACCTGGGTAGGGGTATGGGGCCTTGGCCAGGTGTGCCTGGATGGATTCACACACTCTGCCTAGCCTGTGCTTGCCGAGCATGATGGACCTCCTGGCTTGGGGCCCGGGCAGTGGAGATCCTGCACAGAAACAACCCGTCCAGATGAGAACCTTAGCCAGTGGGCTTGTTTTGATATCAAGAGGCAAAAATGGTTGATTGAAATGAGTTAAGAACTTGATTATTCAGGCAGTCCACAGGGCATGGGGGTCCCCATGCGGACATTTTGCAGGTAACTCCATCTCACGCCTTTCCGAAGGTTCATAATTGCAGACAGAGGCCAGTTCCATGTCCCCAGGGCCTCCTCCAGGCCGAAGCCATCCTGTCCCACCAGGCCCTGCCAAGCTCCAAAAGACCCCCAGTCATGGGCCGCGAGGCCATGTCTTCCTTCCTCCACAAGGGGTTGAGCCCCTTGAGGGCAGGAGCTCTGAGGCTTTCAGTCGCCAGCACACAGCAGGAGCCACTGAGCGCACGAACATGCTGGACGTGGTGTGCGCAGCTCACCCACCGCGTGGGGGACCTGGGAGGGGAGGGCACAGAATGGCTCTGACCCCTGTGGATGTTGGGGTGTCTCAGAGACAGGCATGCAGGGGAGAGGCTTGAACAAAGTCAGGCATCCACCTTCAAGAGGGTTTCGCAGGGTGAGACTCCAGACCTGCAGGCTGGGGAGGAAGCTCCCTTGCTCCGTTTGCCTTCCCGTGGGCACACGGCAGGTCCGTGGGCGCTGGCGGAGCCCTCCGTTTTACACAGCTGGACCTGCTGCCCTCAAGTCTGAAGCTCAGCAACGAGCCAGGCCCTCCTCAAGCCTACTACAGCACGGACACAGCCCTCCCCGAGGAGGGGGGCAGGACGGCTCTGCACGTGGCCTGCGAGCGGGAGGACGACAACAAGGTGAGGGCAGCCAGGGCCTGGCGGGGGCACAGGGCTGCCCAGCGGTGGGGCCACCTTCCAGGGCCTTGTGCCCCCGGAAGCATGTGTTCTCATGCTGAGTCTTAGGCAGAAGCCAGGGAGCTTGGAAGGATGGGGAGGGAAGCAAGGCAAGGCGGGAGGACGGGATTTCCCACTCACACGCACACACGCACGCCTGCGCACGGGGCCTGGGTGGCGGCATGAAGTCTACTTCTTACCACAGGGCCTGGTCAGACGTGTTTGGGAGCCTCTGGCCTGGGCTGTGACCGTCTGGTGCTGCTGACCCTCCTCTGTCATCCTCATGTGTCTCTGACTCAGGACCCCAGGGTTGGTCTTATCTTCCAGAGCCCTGGGTGGTGCCCCGCTGGCCCTGTGGCCGCTGCCTCCTGCCTGCCTCGGGGGTTAATTCCTACCAAATTGGGTGTGGGAACCACTCCGAGGATGCCCAGCGGCTGGGGTGGATGCGGGGAAACTGAGGCCAAGTCTCAGCTTTGCCGTGTGGCAGCAGATGCAGCCCAAGCCAGTTGGCCACGGAGCACATGGCACACCGAGCCTCAGTTTACCCACTTACAAATGAAATTAATGATCCTGGGCCTTCAGCAAGGTGGTAACTTGTGTGGTCCTGACATGAGCGTGAGGATGAGTGTGCGGGAGTGCCATGTGTGCTAGTGGGCATGCGGGTGACACTGGGATGGGGATGGGCAGACAGGGAGGTGGGGAGGTGGGGGCACTGACAGGCCTCCCTGCTTCAGAACATCCCTGTCTGGTCAGAGCCTCCTTGGAGGGTAGGGAGAAGGAGCAGGTCTGTTGGGTCTTCTTGGGGCCAGGCGCTCTGCCCTGACTAGACCACCTGAAGGGTGGCAGGAACTCATGTTAGGAATGAACAGTGAGGCTCCAAGAAGGCGGCTGGTCAAGGCCCCCACCGTGAAGGACGAGGCCTGGGCAGTGAACACAGGGCTTTCTGTTCGCACACTTGTGTCCTGATGACAGATTGGGAAAGTTGTGGGGAAATAAAAGGAGACACTGAATGTGACACTATCATTGGGTACAGGACAGACTGGCAGGTGGAACTTCAGTGCTGCGGGCGTGACGGCTGCAGCAGTCCAGCCATCACATCTGTATCCCAGAAGGGAGGGGAAAGGGGTCCCTTTCCCAGGAGCCCCTCAGCAGACTTCTGTGGGCACCTTCTTGGCCTGGCCAGCAAGACTGCGGGAAAGGGGAGTGTGCATGGTGGTTGGGCCAGCCAGACACAGGGTCTGCCGCATCTGAGGGGCACAGTCCCAGCAGAGCACTGGGATAGGGAGCTGGGCCAGAGAAGAGTCCCTGCAGTGGGGGAGGAGGAGTTGCAGAGGTCAGGTCCTAGTGAACACTTCTGGGAGAAGAGGAGGAAGAGAAGGGAGCAGCTGAGGATTGCACAATGGGACGTTCTGACAGGGGAGCAAGGATGAGAGAATGAACAGGAAAACAGAGGGGTTCCCGGGGAGGAGTCAGGGAGGCGGGAAGGGCAGGGACGGGGGAGGAGGGCAGGAGGCAGGGAGGCAGGAAGGGCAAGGATGTGGGGAGAAGGGCAGGGAGGCAGGGAGGGCACGGACTGGGGAGGAGGGCAGGGAGGGCAAGGACTGGGGAGGAGGGCAGGGAGGGCACGGACTAGGGGAGGAGGGCAGGGAGGGCAAGGATGGGAAGGCAAGGGCAAGGAGGCAGGGAAGCAGGGGGACAGGGAGGCAGGGAGGGCAAGAATGGGGAAGGAGAGCAGGGAGATAGGAAGGGAGGACAGGGACCGGGGAGGAGGACAGGGAGGCACAAAGGGCAGGGACAGGGGAGGAGGCAGGGAGGCAGGGAGGGCATGGATGGGGGAGGAGGGCAGGGAGGCATGGACGGGGCTGCCCTCCTGGTGCAGAGAGTGCTCCACCAGCCGAGGGTGGGGCTCTTTACACTCAGGCCGTCCTCTACGATCACTGAGCCCTGGTGGAGGAGGTGCTTCTCCAGTCACACCTGCTGTATGCCAGGACCTGCCACGTGGTCATGTGGTCTGGACTGTCCCTTGTCCTCTGAAAACAAACTTTAAATCAACTTATGCATCAATGTCCTCCTACTTTTCATTTGGAAGTGATGAATGCTTAGAAAATATCTTCTCCATTTGAAGATCCATCCACCTCCCAACCCATTCACCTATCCATCTATGCATCCACAATTTTGAACACCTTGTGTCAGGCAAGGTAATGGTTGGCAGGAAGTAGCCGTTGAGTGACTACCTTGATTTCATGGCATTTAAATTAATGACTACCATCAGGTGCTGCTTATGGGTGGGGGTGCCTCTCTAACCTGTCATTTCTCCCCACCCAGTGTGCCAGGGACATAGTCCGGCTCCTTCTATCCCACGGAGCAAATCCTAACCTGCTGTGGAGTGGCCACTCCCCGCTCTCCCTGTCCATTGCCAGTGGGAATGAGCTGGTGAGCATGTTCTGTACCCACAGACCTGTGCACCTATGTGTTTCCATCTCCAGTGCCCACCCCACCAGTCCGTCATTGGGATTTGAAGTTGTTGGCCATTTATCCATCCATCCATCCATCCATCCATCCACCCATCCACTCACCCACCCATCTATCCACCCAACTACCCATTCACTCACTCTTCCACTCACCTGTCTACCCATCCACCCATTCTTCCATCCATCCATCCACCTGTCCACCCAACTTCTCATCCACTTATCCATCTACTCACCCATCCATCTACCCTCCACTCATCCATTCATCCATCCTTCCACCCAACTACCCACCCACTTATTCATCCTCTCATCCATCCATCTATACATCCATCCTTTTAACCAGTCACTCATGTATCAACCCAACTACCTATCCACTCAACCGTTCACCCATCCATTCATTCACCTATTCACCCATCCGTCTGTCCATCCATCCGTCCATCCATCCATCCATCCACCCACCCACCCACCCACCCACCTACCTAGACATCATCATCCTTCATTCACCCAGTTGGAAGGATCTACCATCCACCCATTCATTCGTTCATTCATCCATCTATCATTTAACTGTTATTTACTGAGCATCTGCTGCGTACCTGGCAGGCACCATTCTAGGCACTAGGTGTTGAATTAAACAGTCTCTGCTCTCAAGGATCTTATATTCTCATTGGAGGAGCCAGGCCATAAACTAGTATGTAACACAATTTCAGGAAATGACAAGTATTACGAAGAAAATAAAGCTTGGTGAGGGGATGGAGAATGACGGGAAGGCAGGCTACTTTAGCAGGGTGGCATGAAATGCTCCTCAGATGAGGTGACATTTCAGCAGAGGTCTGCAAAAGCTGACGGCATTCATAGAATTTGTGAAAGCTGACGTAGAATGGGGCTTCCAGGTGCTTCTGCAGAGGCCAGCATCTCTGCTCCCTGCTTTCTTCTCTCCTGCCTGGAGTCATCCATTCAATAAGTCATGTGGGGCCCCTGCTCAGGGCTAGGCCCTGTTAGAGGCAGGGGTGTGGAGGGAAGAGAGCTTTGTTCTGAGGGGCAGAAGCTTGTGAGAGCCAAACACTAAGGACCCGTGTCTGGCCACGGCTGTCCTTCTTCCTGGGTGGAATCTGAGCTGGTGGCTGGGCACACAGTAGGGAGAAGGGAGGTGTGCCTCTTTCTGTGCCTGGCCGAGTGGTCACAGTGACACTGGTGCCCCGGTGCAGAGGCAGATAGCCTGGGTACCAGGCAAATGTGCTCCTAACCCTGTGCTGGGACTGGCCCCTGGGCTTGGCTCTGTCTGGGGCTGAAGAGCAAGGTGGGAGCTGGGAACCACGCTGGAGAATCCCCATTTTGTCAGGGGACAGAGAAAGTGCTGGAACTGGCCCACCTGGGTGGAGTTCCAGCTCCTCCCTAACAGACCAGCCATGGGACCCCTCCCCGCCCAGCATCATCCTCTGTGGGACAGGCCAGCAGCGGGACCCACTGTGGGTAGGATCCATGGGAAGGGCCAGCGGTGGCCTCCGTGAAGCCCCTGCTTTCAGGGGTTAGTTCTGGAGTGGCCCAGCCCTGGGGCCTTCCCCTCTGTCAGGGGAAGTGACATGGTGGCCACTGATGAGACTGTCTGTGTATGTTCAGGTTGTGAAGGAGCTCCTGACCCAGGGAGCTGACCCCAACCTGCCCCTGACCAAAGGCTTGAGCAGTGCCCTGTGTGTTGCCTGTGACCTGACCTACGAGCACCAGAGGAACATGGACAGCAAGCTGGCCCTGGTGAGGGGCAGGAGGCTGGGGTGGCCCTGGTGAGGGGGTTTGAGGGTGGGGTGGCCCTGAGTGAGGGGTATAAGGGCTGGGTGGCCCTGAGTGAGGGGTGTGAGGGCTGGGTGGCCCTGATGAGCGGGGAGGGGAGTGGGTGGCCCTGGGTGAGGGGTATAAGGGCTGGGTGGCCCTGGTGGTAGGGGTGTGAGGGCTGGGTAGCCCTGGTGAGGGGGGCGGGAGGTTGGGGTGGCCCTGGGTGGGGGGAGGGAGGAGTGTGAGGTGGGCTGGCCCTGAGCATGGGGAATGTGGGGTCTGGGGGTGGGGTCCTCATGGACTTCTCTGCCTGGCTGTCATTCCTGGTGGGCGGTGGGTCATTTGTTCTGTGTTCTCCAAGCCTTGGTGGTCTAAATAGTGGAGAAAGGACAAAATATTGTCGCTTTTAGTATTTTACAGGCCTTAAAAAATATGAAGTGGCAAATCCACTCAGCAGACCAGACAAAAAAGTTCCCTGAAGTTTGTCTCAGTGAAAACAGGATTCAGGATAGACATAGACCTCACCTTGGTCCAGCTGCACAATTCTGGCTTTCTCAGTGGTCCACGCAGCTGCTGGGCGGGGGTTTGGGGCATTGTCTCCTGGCCCACAGGGAGCGGCTTTCTTAGGTGGAAGCTCACACTCGGGAAATCCTGCCCGCGCTGGAGACACCTTCTGTCCTGAGCCCTAGGCACGTCCCTGGAGTGTCCCTCCCATGTGGCTCTGGGAAACTCTCAGTGGCTTCGGCTCAGGCAGGGCCTCCCTCTGTGCCCTACTGCCTGCTGCCCTCCGCCCATGCCAGCCCTTCCTGTGCCCGCTCTGGGCACCACCCACAACCTTGCTTTCCTCAATCCATCTTGGTACACACTTTGGTTCTTACCTGTCTGAGGGAGAAAAAGGGGGAAGGAGGAGGGGGGCGAGACTCAGGCGTCTGGAAGGGGGGGCGAGACTCAGGCATCTGGAAGGTTGTTTGATGTCACAAAAGGGTAGCTTTACTTAAAAGAACTGAGACTTATCTTGAGATGCTGTTTCCAGATCTGATTTTAAGGCTCCTGTCCTTCTTCCTAAGACCCTGTTCTGTCTGGATAGACTAAGTGAGGACGCAGAAGTCAGTTTTCCATAGGTGGCAGAGGATGGAATGAAACAGTGTGTGTGGGTAGTCGGCACCATTTCTGGACCTGGGGGCTGGGAGGGGCCCCCTAATGTTCTTTCAGAGCTTCATAGGGCCCAGGATTGATGACCAGTCTCTTGTTCATCTAAGTCTGAGTAAATAGAGAAAGGATGCGAGACGGGAGAGGCAGCTCAGGGGGCAGCGTTGTTGTGTGTGGACGCTGAATGTGCCTTGAACATACAGAATAGTGCTTCGTCCGGGGTTGGGGGCTCCCAGCGCCTCATCCGGGGTTAGAGGGCTTCCCAGTGACTTGTCCAGGGTTGGGGGCTCCCCAGCACCTCGTCCAGGGTTAGGGGGCTCCCCAGCGCCTCATCCAGGGTTAGGGGGCTCCCCAGCATGTTGTCCGGGGTTAGCAGGCTCCCCAGTGCCTCATCCGGGGTTAGGGAACCTGGTAGTGCTGCCAACCCTAACCATGCTGTCTGCTTCCACTAGATATTTAGGAAGGGGAAGGGCTCCTTTTTTTAAACCTCCCTTAAATGGTCTCATCTCTGACTGTTGTGTGCTGTGAGCTGATTCCTGGTCCTTTGCCGTGATCCTGGCCCTGACGCCTGCCTGGCTTTCTGGGGCATCCAGGTGATCCCTACACACCACGTATATTCTCACCCCAGACCTGAAATCAGCTGACTGGGCTTCGACTTCTTTATTTCATTACTGTTTGTTTATTTACTAATTTAATTCTTTTCAGACTCACAGAAAAGTTGAAAGCAGTACAAGGACACCCTGAGCCCTCACCTAGACTCACCACTTCTGAGTACCTGACCATGCCCCCAACTCTGGCCCTGTCTGTCTCTGTCTCCCCTGCCCTCCCCCTCAGCCAATGGACACGTTTCTCTTCAAGAGTCTGCTTTCAGTTCTTCTGGGAACTTGCCTGGAAGTGGGATGGCTGGGTCCTATGGTATAATCATTCTACGTTTAATTCTTTTTTTTTTTTTTGAGTCAGAGTCTCACTCTGTTGCCCAGGCTGGAGTGCAGAGGTGTGATCTCAGCTCATTGCAACCTCTGCCTCTCAGGTTCAAGCAATCCTCCTGCCTCACCCTTCCGAGTAGCTAGGATTACAGGTGTGCGCCACCACACCCGGCTGATTTTTATATTTTTAGTAGAGACGGGATTTCACTATGTTGGTCAGGCTGGTCTTGATATCCTGACCTCAGGTGATCCGCCTGCCTCGGCCTCCCAAAGTGCTGGGATTACAGGCCTGAGCCACCGCGCCTGGCCATACGTTTAATGTTTTGAAGAATCTCCATACTGTTTCCATGGCAGCTGCACTGTTTCATGTTCTCACCAACAGTGCACAGAGTTCCAGTCACTCCAGACTATCACCAAGACTTGTTATCTTCTGTTTTTTTGATAGTAGCCATCCTAATGGATGTGAGATGGTATTTTATTGTGTGTGTGTGTGTGTGTGTGTGTGTGTAACAGAGTCTCACTCTGTCGCCCAGGCAGGAGTGCAGTGATGTGATCTCTGCTCACTGCAACCTCTGCCTCCCGGGTTCAAGTGATTCTTGTTGGGATTACAGGCGCCCACCACCACACCCAGCCAATTTTTGTATTTTTAGTAGAGATGGGGTTTCGCCATGTTGGCCAGGCTGGTCTCGAACTCCTGGCCTCAAGCGATCCACCTGTCTTGGCCTCCCGAAGTGCTGGGATTACAGGCGTGAGTCACCGCACCTGGCCTTCTCATTGTGGTTTTGATTTGTATTTCCCTAATGATTAGTGATGTTGGACATCTTTTCATGTGCTTATTGGCCATTTATATATCTTATTTGGAGAAATGTCTATTCAACTCCTTTGGCAATTTTTGAATCTTTTTTTTTATTATTATTGAGTTTTAGGACATTTCTATCTATTCTAGATGTTAATCCCTTATCGGGTATGTAATTTATAAATATTTTGATATACAAAAGTTTTTAATTTTCATGAAGTCCAGCTTGTCTATTTTTTGTTTTGTTGCCTTTGCCTTTGGTGTCATAGCCAAGAAACGTCATGAAGCTTCTTCCTGTGTTTTCTTCTAAGAGTTTTATAGTTTCAGCTAGGACCTTTCACGAATACTTTTCCGTAGCCTCCTGGAGAATCTGGTGCTTTTCTCTATGATGCTTTCATGGGATCTGAGTCCAGAGAGTCCCTGAAACCCTAGGGGTGCCCTGGCTTGGGGGTATACGTAAACGATGGTGCTGCAGGACCCTTCTGCTAGAGGCCTGGGCTGCCTGGGTCCTGGCGAAGCCCCCATCTCCCACCACGTCTTGCTGTTCAGGCTGTGGCAGAACCTTGTTTCAGGGGCTCTTCCTCTGGGCACTCCTGTGGCTGCTGCAGCAGACCATAGCCTGGGTGGCTGAAGCCACAGAAGTGAGCTGGCTCTGGTCCTGGAGGATGGAGGCCGCGATCGAGGTGTTGCAGGGTTGCGACCCTGGTGCAGACCTCGCTGTGGCTTCTGGGGGCTTGATGGCCACCTCTGCCCTCCTCAGCTCATGGTGCTCTGCCTGCATGCATGTCTGTCTCTGCAGCCAAAAGTCCCTTCTTAAAAGACAGTGGTCATATTGGACCAGGTACCACCCTAAGGACCTCATGTTACTTTGATCGTCTGCAATGACCCTATGTCCAAATAAAGTCACGTTCACAGATCCCGGGGGTTAGGACTTCAACTTACCTTTTTAGGGGACCCAGGTGAACCCACCACACATGGCTTCGGCGTTTTCAGTCCTCTTCTCCTTTATCCTTGGCTGCTGTTCTTGGCCTCGGCCCATGGTGAGCTCGTGGGACGCACAGGCCTGAGGTGGAGCTCGTTCAGGGTCTGGGGTCACCAGGCCTCCTGAATATTCTCACACTAAACTTTCTAAAGATTGTCCCAGAAATGAACGCGTGAAGCTCGAACCTTGACCCTGGGCCCCCCTGACTCCCTGGGCCCCGCCATTTGGATGGCTGCAGCACCAGGCATGGGTTCCACATTTGTCTTTGAACGGCCAAGGAAGGGGCTGCCAGAACATGGGTTAGCAGTGTCTGGAGAAAAGCCACTGCAGAAAGGAGCTTTCATCAGCCAGGAGACCTTCAGAAAGTCCCCTCCAGGGGGACAAAATCATCTTCTCACGAACATTTCTAGCTCCTCTCACTGGGCAGCCTCTGCTGAGATATGGGGCCCCAAATTTCCCTAATTTGAGAGCAGAGCAAATCCCACTGAAGGATCCATGTTCAAGCCCACTGATCCTGAGAAACTCCTCAGAGACACACGCTGGGCTGGTCAGCCTCAGGCCGCCCCTTCCTCTTACCGGAAAGGTCCCAGCCTTCCCTCCCGGTGCTGTTCAGCAGGGTTTGTGGTCTCAGAGGCAGAGCCCCTCGGCAGGGCTGGTTTCTAGAGTGTGCTGATGCCGCTGGGGTCTAAAGAGGTGTGGAGGACAGGGCCACTGGAGAGGCGGGCTCTGGGGATGGAGTGGCCAGCTCATCCAGCTGCAGCCGAGGGCATGCCTGGGGAGCCTCAGCAGGGGGACGGGGTCATTGGGCTGTGGAGGTGGGGCAGGGTGCCTGGGGGTGTAGGGCGGGGGCAATGATGTCATAGTTCAGATGCGGGGGCTTGGGAGGTGAGGGTCTGGAGGAGAGCGTTGGTGAGTGAGGGGCAGAGGCAGTGATGTCATAGTTCAGATGTGGGGGCTTGGGAGGGGAGGGTCTGGAGGAGAGCGTTGGTGAGTGAATGGTATAGCACTGGGACAGCAAAGTGTATCTCAGTTCTCACCGTGGATGAGGTGGTCACTCCGGGCAGCCAGGGCCAGGGTGGGAAGACACTCCTGGTGAGCGACGGGCAGGTCAGCAGATGGGGAGGGGCTGTGGTGGGGGAGGAAGGGGTGAGGACATGGGACCTGGGGCGAGAAAGCCTCAGGCCAAAGCACACACTGCATACCCTGCTGGGGCTGGCTGTCCCCAGTGACTCCCAGGGGTTGGGGTCAGTGTGGAAGGGTCTGTGGAGACGTGGGAGCTGTGGGGATGCAGAGGTTCCCAGGAATGATGTTTGGGCAGAGGCTTTGCTGGGATGTTGGGCCAGAGGGGAGAAGGTGCCCAGCAGGGTGAGACTAAGAGGTGAATCCCAGGTGCTGCCGAGTAGCCAGTCCTGGGAGCCTGGGGGTGGGGTGGGGTAGGTGGCTGCATCACTGCCCTGGCAGAGCTGTCCAGAGAAGCCGTCCCGGTGCCAGGACTGAGTGAGGCCTGGGTGCCCTACGTAGACAAGACTTGGGGGGTGGGGGTGGGCTGGCAAGTCCCCCAGCAACATTGGGCAGGGAAAGGTCGATCCGTCGTCCACCACCTGTCCATCACCACACCCCTGTGGCAGCCTGTACCCAGCCCTCGCTTACCAACCATCTGCCCACCTTTTCCTGAAAAAGATTTGATGAGGTGGTGGGGCCTCAGAGGGATGTCCAGCAGGGAACCGACTCGTGGAACTTTTGGCAAGTTATCATGGCTTCTGCAGGAAGGAGAGTGAAGATGATGGGGGTCTCATGGGTGGATCTGGCTGGCTCCATCCTCAGGAGCAGTGGAAAGCAGCCTCCTCCTCTGCCTGGCGTAGGCCTTGCCTGGCCTCACTTGGCCTTGAGGAATCTGTATAAACTCCACCCATGCCCCCACGTGCCAGGGAGTCAGCCGTTCAGGCCAGGCTGGCCACTGGTGTTGGTGGCATTGGCCACTCCACCGTCCCGCACTGCGCCTGGTGCCATGCCCGAGGCGTTGTGCTCATGTGTTGCTGAGAATGCAGGGCTCCTGTGTTTGTGTGGAATGTGTGTTATGCATGTCACAGAGTGTGAGGATCTCACTGGAGGAGTCATGTATCCCTGATTTCTGGCCCTGCTTGCACTTGGCTAGCAAGGCACGCACGCACACAGCAGTGAGCCTTCCACAGATGATGGCCTGGTTTCCATCCACACACACAGGCTGCCCTGAGCCTGCCAGGCCCCCTGATAGAACTTGCCTCCTCCCATGTCAGGTGGGGCAGCCTCTTTAGATGATATTTGCTTTGGATGGGATTGTTGTACCTATTGAGCCAGAGACCATTGCTGTGGTATATTTGCCACAAGTCAGGCACACATGCACACAGGTGCATGCATTCACACATTTGTCAGGCATACTTGCACTCACTCACAAACACACATGCGTGCCCTTACTCATGCATGCACACACACTGGCCCCCACTCATGCACAGACACGCATGCACGCACACATACTGCACACCTACCCGCCTATGAACATGCATGCACATATCCACACACGCTCACCCACTAGCCCCACACATGCACACACACACACATATCCACACACCCACATACACGCAGGCACACTCACACCCAGCCACCCATGAACACACATACACATACCCATGCATGCACACACACTGGCCCCCCGCCCCACACACATCTACATACAAGCATACGCGTGCACTCGCTGTCTTGTTGAGCAACATGCTGCATGGCGTGTTGGGATCTGATGAAGAACAAGAGCTGCCTGGTGTCTGCCTCATGTCACTGACAGCCTGAGGGGAGCAGGACTGTAATGGATGTCACAGACTCTATTGATTCTATGATGCTGGGAGTCAGGTGCCAGGGAGGGCTCCCCGAGGCGTGGCCTAGCCTTGACTTCGCTGTGACATCATTAGGGCGAGGCTCAGCCCCAACTCCTTGTCCATGAGGTCAGCCCCGTCTCCGTCTCCCTCTCCCCATTTGTCTCATGGGCATTCCCGCACACTGCAAGGGTGGCCTTGGTGGGGACTGCAGGTGACCATGGCCCTTCTCAGGCGGTGCTTCCGCTGCTCCCAGTAGCCGGGGTGTCCTTGCGTGTTTGACCTGGTTCTGTTCTCCACAGATTGACCGACTCATCAGTCACGGGGCCGACATCCTGAAGCCTGTAATGCTCAGGCAGGGGGAAAAGGAGGCGGTGGGCACAGCCGTGGACTATGGCTACTTCAGATTCTTCCAGGTAGGTGGTGAGCCTCCCATGAGGAAGGAGGGGGAGTGTGGGTCACGTGCAGGGCCCCCGGCTGGGGCATTATCTTCTCTGGGGCAAAGCTGGGCTCAAGGTTCCTAGCGCCTCCCCCAGAGCAGCCCCTTGGCTGCAGAGGTGAACCCCCCAAAGTGCTGAGCTCGTGCCAGGTGCGGCTGTATGTGCTCCCAGCTTTGTGTGTCTGTCTGGGTTCGTCCTCAGTTATACATCACAAGAGCTGACAGGGGCCCTCGATCACCGAGAGTCACCCCAGCAGTGAGGGGCGGGCCCGGGACCCTGTGGTGACCCTGGTGCTGTGCCGCAGGACCGGAGGATTGCCCGCTGCCCCTTCCACACGCTGATGCCGGCAGAGCGCGAGACGTTCCTGGCGCGGAAGCAGCTCCTGGAGTACATGGGCTTGCAGCTACGGCAGGCTGTCTTTGCCAAGGAGAGCCAGTGGGACCCCACGTGGCTGTACCTGTGCAAGAGAGGTGAGCAGTGGGCCCTGCTCTGCTCTGCTCCACAGGGCGGGGTTCCGGCCTCGTGCCTGGGGCTGTGATCCCTGGAGATCTGGACCCCCTGGGGCTCTGGAGGGGCCTTCCTGGGGCTGGGCTCGTCGGCTTGGCCCCTTTGTGTCCCATCGTCCAAGGAGCTCGTGCAGGAGAGACTGAGAAGTGGGGTCTGGACTGGGGAGATGTCCCTGGGAAGAGGAGTTGGTGGCCTAGGGCCAGGGCCCAGGTCAGAGGGGCCCCATGCCCAGGAGAGAACTAGGCACTGCTGCGGGAGCCCTGTCAGGAGTGCCAGTCTATCCGGCACAGGGACTGTGGGCCCGAGGCCTGGGGTGCTGCTCCCCTGCATGGTCACACCCCTACAGGGTGCGTCCTGCACACCCCTACATGTCCCCAGCTCCCCACATGCACCCACTCCACAAACGCAGTACCTACTGACATCTACTCCCCCATGTACCCACACCCACGTACTCAACCCCACCCACCTAGTCACTCCCACATACCCACCTCCCACCCACCTGGTCACCCCCACCCCCACATACTCACTCCCTACCCCCACATCCCCACCCACCTACTCACCCCCACCCCCACATACCCCCTCATGTTCCCACCCTCACATTTACCTACTCTTGTCTACCTCGCACACACAGACCCACTTACACATCCACACACACTGATACCCACACCCATCCTCTCCTCACATAAAAACCTGTCACGTGTTAACACGTGTGCGCACACACACACCGGAACCTGCTGATCCCGCCCCCACACCGAGTCCTCAGCATGCAGTAGCCTCCTGCAGCCCCACACAGTCCCCCACTGAGCAACACCCCAGGTGCCTTCCCAGCACACAGTGCTCCGCCCCACACACTTCCACGTGCTGTTAGTCCGTTTGCGTTGCTGTAAAGGAACACCTGAGACTGGGTAATTAGAAAAGAGGTTTAATAGGCTTGTGGTTCTGCAGGCTGCACAGGAAGTGCGGTACCAGCATCTGCTTCTGGAGAGACCTCAGGGAGCTTCCACTCCCAGTGGAGGGCGAAGGGGAGCCTGTCCATCACATGGCAAGAGAGAGAGGGAGAGAGAGAAGGCGGGGGTGTCCCAGGCTCTTCTAAACCCCCAGCTCTCATGTGAACTAACTGAGAACTCACTCGTCCCCAAGGGGATGGCACTAAGCTACTCATGAGGGATCCATCCCCACGATCTAGTCACCTCCTACCAGGCCCCACCTCCCACAGGGGGGCCCACAGTTCAACATGAGATTTGGAGGGGACACACATCCAAACTACATGGCATGCTTATGTCCCCACAAATATTTAGCAGCCACAGGCCCACCCACACGCTTGCACACTCCTCAGGACACACGCCCTGAAACCCTCAGCTCCACCCCCACAGCCGCCCGCACACCCCCCTCAGCTCCACCCCCACAGCTGTCTGCACACCTACCCACACACGTGCCTGTCCCCACCCACACAGCACACTGCTTCCCCGCATCCCACCCAACCACAATCTGCATACATCTCCACACACATACGGACACCCCACACCCACCTCCCAAACTCACTTATGTGCCGTCACACATGTGCCCACCCATGCATTAACCCCCCCCACCCCCAACACCTGCCCCATCCAACCCCAGCCCTCACCAACTCATCCACTGCCACCCATGCCTTACACATGCACACAGCCACAAGCCACTCCCATATGTCCCCCCCAACACACACATACTAACCTCCCCTCGACACAAACATAAACCTCCCCACCTGGCTCGCCCACCAGCACACATGAACGCACCTTTGCTGAGGCTACTTCCTGGCCAGGGTTCCTGCAAGGTGAGGCCTCCATTTGTGTAGAGCCCCACTTGGGGGATACAGGCTCTGCCTTGGGCATGACACCCCTGAGGATACTGGGGTTCCAATCAGGCTTGTACTGGCCCATGAGCGGAGGACCAGGCAGGGAGAGGCAGACCCACGTCTACTGCCTCCTCCTTTCCATCAGAGACTAGGTCCTAAAACGGAGGTGTCACTTATGGAGAAGTATCCCATTGTCCCGACCCCCAGCTCCACAGCCTTGGCTCAGTGATTTTGCCCAGGGGAGAGACACACCATAAAACAGTGAGCTTCACACCTCATCACAAAGAAACCGATTTCATTTTTAACAGAGCAAAGACAGTTTCAAGCCTAATGTTGAGAGGCATTTGGAAGGAGATTGGTAAATTCGCTGGAGTAACAGACTAAACTACAGAATGGCTAATTGCTAGAGAAAACTAAGAAAAGAGAGACAGGAGAAGCCTTCCTGTGGTCATAACAAGTCTCACACACCCCAAGGACTGATCTAAAGAGCACACAGCATACAAAGAAACATTTATTCAATAAAATCTTTTAAAATTCAGTAAGAACAGAGAATGTCTGTGGTATTAAACCAAGGTCTACCTTCCTTTTCACCCTCCCAGCTCAGGGAGGCAGAAACTCTATTCCAGACCGGTACAGCCAAGAACACAGTAGAAGAGGGCATGGATGTCAATAATTCTCATCCTGCCCCCAGCTACCTGTTGCTGAGGCGAAGTTCCTGTTGCTTCAGACTTAGTGTGCTTCCAAGATGGCCAGGAGGTGGCGGCTCCATTCTTATGCTCAGCTTCCAAGATGGCGAGGAGGTGGCGGCTCCATTCTTATCCTCAGCTTCCAAGATGACCAGGAAGTGGTGCACTCAGAATTACTGGAGGTTATGATGGGCAATATTAAGAAGATTGGTAAACTTACTGGAAATATAGGTGAAACTATAATCTGCCAGCAATTATATACCATGGTTTGTATTAACTATAAATTATGCCAGAGAAAAATGAGGAAAGATAGCTGGGAAGAGCCCTCCTGTGGTCAGAACCAATCTTCAATACTGACCTTTGGAACTATCCCTTCAATGAGCCCTGATCGAATTCTAATTGGATCAGTCTAGGAAGCCATTTATACCCCAGGGCACTGTTGCAAATTATGAACAATCAGCCAGCAATTATCAGAACTAAACAGGAGCGTTTGGTCATGGAAGGAGACAGTCAAAGAGATCCTTGTCCAAACCACTGTCACCTTAGGGTCACTGTGAACAAACCCAAGGCTGCCTTCCATGAGAAGGAACCTCAGAAGCTTTATAATGCAGGGGAGAAATGGATTTCACACAATTAACCCAGCTGGTCATTAACCAAATAAGCAAACAGATAGTAATATCCAGCCCCAAGGGAGAAGAATGAAGGAAAATGAACATGTCCTCAGAGAAAAGTGGGAGACTAAGAGAGAAAAAAGAATGATGAGAAATGAAGAGATCATCAGGGGAAAGTGGACACCATCAAGCACATCTATCTATCTATCTATCTATCTATCTATCTATCTATCTATCTATCTATCTAATTAGAGTACCAGAAGCAGAGGTGAGAGAGAAAGAAGCAGGAAAAATATTTGGAGAAATGATAGATAAAAACTTTCTAAACATATTTAAAAATAATTTATCTATCTAGGAAGCTTAATGGAGTTTCAAGTAGGATAAAACAGAGATTTGTAAAACAGACACATCAGAGTTAAAATACTGAAAGTCAAAGACAAGGAGAAAACATTGAAAGCAGCAAGAGAAAAATAACTCAAAATTTACAAGGGAATCCCAGTAAGATTAACAGCTAGCCGGCATCTCATCAGAAGAAATTGGTTGGAGGGTGGTCAAGATGGCTGATAAGCATTTCATGCCCACTTCTTCCACTTAGTAGAACCAGAGCAGTGTACAGACAGTCACACTCAAAGTACATTATCCAAGAGAGAATGCTGGAACTCAACAGAGAAGTGACAGGGAACACCAAAAGTGGGGAAGGAGGAGGAGAGGCAGCCTCTCTGGCTGGGTTCGGCTGGGCATCAGGAGTGAATTCCCAATATAGGGAAGAGGTGAGTAGGTGTAGGGGCCAGCCCTACAGGGTCTGTGAGTTTTTCTCCCCATGTGTGGAGACAGGAGATTGTAGAAATAAAGACACAAGACAAAAAGATAAAAGACAGCTGGGCCCGAGGGACAACTACCACCAAGACGCAGAGACCGGTAGCATCCCTGAATGCCAGACTGTGCTGTTATTTATTGGATACAAGACAAGGGGGCAGGGTAAGGAGTGTGAGCCATCTCCAATGATAGGTAAGGTCACATGGGTTATGTGTCCACTGGACAGGGGACCCTTCCCTGTTTGGCAGCCGAGGTGGAGAGAGAGAGGAGAGACAGCTTACGCCATTATTTCTGCATTTCAGAGACTTTTAATACTTTCAGTAATTCTGCTACTGCTATCTAGAAGGCAGAGCCAGGTGTACAGGGTGGAACATGAAAGTGGACCAGGAGCGTGACCACTGAAGCACAGCATCACAGGGAGACGGTTAGGCCTCCGGATAACTGTGGGCGGGCCTGACATCAGTCAGGCCCTCCACAAGAGGTGGTGGAGTAGAGTCTTCTCTAAACTCCTCCGGGGAAAGGAGACTCCCTTTACCTTTCCCGGTCTGTTAAGTAGTGGGTACTTTTCCTTGGCACTGACACTACCGCTGGACCACGGTCCGCTTGGTAACGGGCGTCTTCCCAGACACTGGTGTTACCGCTAGACCAAGGAGCCCTCTGGTGGCCCTTTCCGGGCATAACAGAAGACTCACACTTGTCTTCTGGTCACTTCTCACCATGTCCCCTCAGCTCCTATCTCTGTATGGCCTCGTTTTTTCTAGGTTATGATTGTAGAGCGAGGATTATTACAATATTGGAATAAAGAGTAATTACTACCAAGTAATGATTAATGATATTTATATATAATCATATCTGTGATCTGTATCTAGTATAATTCTTGTTATTTTATATGTTTTATTACACTGGAACAGCTTGTGCCCTCTGTCTCTTGCCTCGGCACCTGGGTGGCTTGCCACCCACAAGTAGGAGATTTCTAATGGCCCACTTCCTCACCATGGAATCATGCAATCCTGGCAAGACAACCCCTTGACACTCCCAACTCTTGAAGCGAATATAGGAAGCTTCCAGGAGACTGTGGGATGGAAGAGCTCCAGGAAGGAAGGTTGCACTGGGTTCCACACCCTTTCTGAGACCTAAGTGGCCTCAGCAAGTCACCATTTTCAAAATTAGCCTCTGGAAAACTACATGCTGTCCTGGGACCCAGTGGCCCTGGGACTGTGGAGTATTATGGAATCTCAAGCTGTCACTGCTGGGAGCAAGCCAGGTATGCTCCCACAGTAGGGGCTAGGAAGTGAGCAAGGCCTGAGTGGCAGTGGCTGGGGCTGGGAAGTGAGCACTGCTGTGATCTGAGACAGGGATGTAAGTGGGGCTTGAGTTGCTTCTGGGACTTGGTTGTGAGCTGGGCATGGGCTGATGCAGTCAGGGTGGCAGGGGTGAGACCCAGTGATGCTGGAGCATGAAGGAGACATGCATTTTCCACCACTGGTCCAGGCTGTGGCCACCAAAGTTGGCCCCACCCTCTCCAGTAGCAGAGCCTCAGCGTGGATACTACCGTCTCTCACCTGAGCATTCCACCTGCCTGAAGATCACTCCATGCCCACCCACCACAGCTGGTGCCTACTTTCACCAGTGGGGGGCCTGAGCACAAGCCCACCCAGCCTGGCTTCAAGACAGAGCACTCCTCCTGGGGGCCTGAGGTTGGACCTAACCTCCCTGCTACCACCACCTCAGCTGGCACCTACCTGCCAGCACCACTTGCAGGCCTGGAGACTGATCCACCCAACTCATCACAGCCACCAACATCAGTACACACTGTTTGGGACCCAGAGAATTTTCATGCCATTGGTATTGCCATTGCCCATGCCGTGCCAGCTCAGCTGCCCAGGGATCCAAGAATTTGCCTGCCCACCTACTCCATTGCAGCCACTGCTGGCATTCTAAACAAGCCATTTGGAGCCCTAAGAACTGACCTGCCAGTAGTTGCCAACACAAGTGCCAGTGTACACCACTCTGGGGCACAAAGATAGGCATGCCTACCCCACCCTTGCCACCTCTGGGGCCTGAAGATTGGCCTACCTGGCATCCCAGGCCCTAGCACACAACCTTGCCACAGCCTCCACTGATAAACACACCCTAACCCACCAAGAAAATCACAGATACTACCAATGCTTTGGCTACAGATACTAGCCAAAGAAACCACACAGAGACTACACTACTGCACACGCTGAGAAGCAAAGCCAAGGTACCCTACCCAACCAACACCATAAATGCATCTTCAGAAAAGTCCTCTCCTATAAAAATAAAAATAGGAAAAAGCAACTGTTAAAGCGGGCATACAGATATCAACATAAGGACACAGGAAACATGAAAAAGCAAGGAAATATGGCACCTTCAAAGGAATATCATAATTATCCAGCAATAGGTCTTAACCAAAAAGAATTTTTTTTTTTTAGATGGAGTCTCACTCTGTCACCCAGGCTGGAGTACAGTGGCACAATCTCAGCTTACTGTAACCTCTGCCTCCTGGGTTCAAATGATTCTCCTGCCTTAGCCTCCTGAGTAGCTGGGATTACAGGCATGCGCCACCATGCCTGGCTAATTTTTTTTTGTATTTTTAGTAGAGATGGGATTTCACCATATTGGTCAGGCTGGTCTTGTACTCCTGACCTGATGATCCACCCACCTCAGCCTCCCAAAGTGTTGGGATTACAGGTGTGAGCCACCACGCCCAGTCACCAAAAAGAAATTTTTGAGATCTCAGATAAAGAATTTGAAATACTGATTTTTAGGCCAGGTGAGGTGGCTCACGCCTGTAATCCCAACATTGGGAGGCTGAGGCAGGCAGATCACTTGAGGTCAGGAGTTCCAGACCAGCCTGGCCAACGTGGTGAAACCTTGTCTCTACTAAAGTACAAAAATGAGCTGGGTGTGGTGGTGCATGCTTGTAATCTCAGCCACTTGTGAGGCTGAGGCAGGAGAATT
The DNA here is from genome assembly GCF_028858775.2 of Pan troglodytes. Taxonomy (NCBI): domain Eukaryota; kingdom Metazoa; phylum Chordata; class Mammalia; order Primates; family Hominidae; genus Pan; species Pan troglodytes. The sequence continues at coordinate 142,761,126 of NC_072411.2, read as the reverse complement.
GCTTGAACCCGGGAGGCGGAGGTTGCAGTGAGCCGAGATCGTGCCACTGCACTCCAGTCTGGGCGACACAGTGAGACTCTGTCTCAAATTTAAAAAAAAATTCAAAATAATTGATTTTAAAAGGACCTGAAATAGAAGAGAATACTGAACAAACAATACAAATAAATTAGAAAAACAATTCAGGATATGAATGAGAAATTTATCAAAGAGACATTTTAAAAAATAACCAAACAAATTCTGGAACTGAAGAATTCATGGAAGGAAATACAAAATACATTTGAAAGCATCAACAATAGACTAGATGAGACAGAGGAAATCTCAAAACTTGAAGACAGGTCTTTTGAAATAATCCAATCAGACAAAGGTAAAGAAAAAAGAATAAAAACAAATAAGCAAAGGCTTCATGATATTTACGACAACATAAAGCAATTAAATTTGCAAATTATTGGTATCCTTAAGGGCAAAGAAACAAAGGATTAGAAAATGTATTAATGAATTAGGGCCAGGTGTGGTAGCTTATGCCTATAATACCAGTGCTTTGGGAGGCCAAGTGGGAAGATTGCTTGAGGCCAGGAATTTGAGACCACCCTGGGCAGCATAGCAAGACCCTATCTCTACAAAAAAGAAAAAAATTAGCTGGGTGTCATGGCATGCACCTATAGTACTAGCTGCTTGGGAGGCTGGGCCCAGGAATTTGAGGTTACTGTGAGCTAGGATTGTGCCACTGCACTCCAGCCTGGGTGACAGAGCAAGACCCTATCTCTAAAAAAAATCAGTTTTTTTTTTTTAAAAAGAAAACTAATTTAATGAAATAATAGATGAAAACTTCTCAAGTCTAGGAAGAGATATAGACAGTCAGATAAAGGAAGTTCAAATGAACCACAGGAAGATACAATGATAAAAGATCTTCTGCATGGCACATTATAGTCAGACTGTCTAAAGTCAAAGAGAAAATCTTAAAAGCAGCAAGAGAAAAGCATCTAGTCACCCATAAAGGAAATTCCTTAAGACTAACAAATTTCTCAGCAGAAACATTACAGGCCATAAGAGAATGGGATGGTATATTCAACGTGCTGAAAGAAAAAAAAACGCTGCCACCCAAGAATACTATATCCAGCAAAATTATCTTTCATAAATGAAGGAGATATAAAGTCACCCCGGACAAACAAATGGTGAGGTAATTCATTACTACTAGACCAGTTCTACAAATGCTCAAGGGAGTCCTAAACATAGAAGCTAAAGGACAACATTTACCATTATGAAAACACACAAAAGTATAAAAGTCACTGGCAAAGCAGTTATACAAAGGAGGAAGAGAAAGAACTCAAATGCTACCACTACAGAAATCCACCAAAGCACAATGCTAAACTATAAGAAAGGAACAAGAAGTATATGAAACAACAAGAAAACAACATGATGGGAACAAAGCCTTACATATCAAGAATAACCTTGAACATGAACAAATTAAATTATCCTCTTAAAAGCTAGAATAGCTAAGTGGATTAAAAATGATCCATGATCAAAAAATGATTCTGCTTACAAGAAACTCACCTTATCATTAAAGACACATATAGACTGAAATAAAGGGATGAAAAAATATATTCCAAGCAAACAGAAACCAATAGTGAGCAGGAGTAACTAGGTATACTTATATCAGATAAAATGGACTTTAAGTCAGGAAGAGTAAAAAAAAAAAAAAAAAAAAGACAAAGTCATTATATAACAATAAAGGGATAAATCTAGCAAGAGGATATAACAATGCTAAATATATATGCACTCAACACTGGAGCACCCAGATTCATAAAGCAAATATTACTAATCTATAGACAGATAGATATACTGCAATACAGTAATAATGGGGGTCTTCAATACCACACTCTCAGCATTAGGCAGATTATCTAGACAGAAGATAAACAAAGAAACATTGGATTGAAACAGGACATCAGACCAAATGGACGTCACAGACATTTACAGAACATTTTATCTAACAAATGCAGAATATATATTCTTTTCATCAGCACATGGAATATCCTCCAGGATAGACCATACGTTAGACCACAAAACAAGTCTCAACAAACTTAAAAGATCAAAATCATACCAGGTATCTTCTCAGATCACAATGGAGTAAAATTAGAAGTCTGTACCAAGAAGAACTCTGTAAACTATACAAATGCATAATTTATACTATTTAAATATGTATACTATACAAATATATACAACTATGTATATACAAATTTGCAACATGGAAATTAAACATGCTTCCAAATTAATATTGAGTCAATGAAGAAATTAAGATGGAAATAAAAAAGTATTGAAACAAACGAAGATAGAAGCACAATATACCAAAACCTGTGGGATACAGCAAAAACAGGGCTAAGGGGAATTTTATAGCAATAAATGCCTACAGCAAAAAAGTAGAAAGATTACAAACTAACAATCTAACAATGCACCTCAAGGAACTAGAAAAGCAAGAACAAATCAAATCCAAAATTAGAAGAAAATAGATAAAGATCAGAGCAGAACTAAATGAAATAGAGAAAAAATACAGAGAATCAATGAAATAAAAAGTTGATTCTTTAAAAAGTTGAAAACAAGATTGATAAACTGGTAGCTAGACTAACCAAGAAGAGAGAATAAATTTCTCCTTTCATATCTTATTTGAAGAAATGAATCTCTGTAAATAAAATCAGAAATGGAAAAGGAGATATTACAACTGATACCACAGAAATACAAAAGATCATCAGAGACTATATGACAAACTGGAAAACCCAGAGGAAATGGATAAATTCCTAGAAACATAGAGTCTACCAAGATTGAATGAGGAATAACTAGAAAACCTGAACAGAGCAATAATGAGTAGCAAGATTGAATCAGCAATAAAAAGTCTCTCAACAAGGAAAAGCCCAAGACCAGATGGATTCACAGCTGAATTCTACCAAATATATAAAGAAGAACTAATACCAATCCTCCTGAAACCATTCCAAAAAATTGAGGAGGAGGGAATTCTCCCTAACTCATTCTATCAGGCCAGTGTCACCCTGATATCAGAAGCAGACAAGGACACATGCAGAAAAATCTACAGGTCAATATTCCTGATTAATCTAGATGCAGAAATTCTCAATACAGTACTAGCAAGCCACATCCAACAGCACTTTCAAAAGATTAGGTGAGGCTTCTACCTGGCATGCAAGGATAGTTCAACATATGCAAATTAATAAATGTGATACATCACATCAACAGAATGAAGGACAAAAACCATATAACCATCTCAATAGATGCAGAAAAAGCACTGGATACAACTCAACAAATCTTCATGATAAAAACTCTTTTTTTTTTTTTTGAGACAGAGTCTTGCTCTGTTGCCCAGGCTGGAGTGCAGTGGCACAATCTCAGCTCACTACAACCTCTGCCTCCCAGGTTCAAGCAATTCTCCCTGCCTCAGCTTCCAGAGTGGCTGGGATTACAGGTGCCTGCCACCATGCCCAGCTAATTTTTTTGTATTTTTAGTAGAGACGGGGTTTTGCCATGTTGGCCAGGCTAGTCTCGAACTCCTGACCTCAGGTGATCTGCCTGCTGTGGCCTCCCAAAGTGCTGGGATTACAGGTGTGAGCCACCATGCCCACCTGATAAAAACTCTTAAGAAACAAGGCACAGAAGGAATATACTTTAAAATAATAAAGGCTATATATGACAAGCCCACAGCTAACATCATCATAATAGGGAAAAATTAAAAGCCTTTCCTCTAAGAACTGTAATAAGACAAGGTTGCCCACTTTCACCACTCCCATTCAACCTAGTACTGGAAGTCCTAGCCAGAGGAATCAGGCAAGGGAAAGAAATAAAAGGCATCCACAATGGAAAAGAGCAAGTCAAATTATCCCTCTTTGCTGATGATATTATTCTATATCTAGAAAAACCTAAAGACTCCACCAAAACACTCTTAGATTTGATAAATGAATTCAGTAAAATTGCAGGATACAAAACTAAAATACAAGAAAATCAGTAGCATTTATATACACCAATAATGACTTAGCCAAGACCGAAATCAGGAAGGAAATCACATTTACAATGGCTACAAAAAAATACTTAGGAATAAATTTAACCAAGGAGTTGAAGGATCTCCATAAGGAAAACTATAAAACACTGATGAAAGAAATGGAAGAGGACACACAAAAACATGGAAAGACATCCCATGTTCATGGGTTGGAAGAATTAATATTGTGAAAATGGCCATACCACCAAAAGCAATATACAGAGTCAATACAATCCCTATCAAAATACCAATGCCATTCTTCACGAAAACAGAAAAAACAATCCTAAAATTCATATAGAACCAAAAAAATCCCAAATAGCCAAAGCAGTCTGGAACAAAAAGAACAAAGCTAGAGACATCACATTACCTGGATTCAAAATATACTACAAAGCTATAGTAACCAAAACAGCATGTACTGATGTACAAATAGACACATAGACCAATGAAACAGAATAAAGAACCCAGAAATAACACCAAATATTTACAGCCAACTGATCTTTGTCAAAGCTGATAAGAACATACACTGGGGAAAGGATACTTTCTTCAGTAAATGGTGCTGGGAAAATTGGATAGCCACATGCAGAAGAATGAAAGTGGACCCTTATCTCTCACCATATATAAAAATAGACTCTACATGGACTAAAGACTTAAACACAAGACTTGAGACTATAAAAATATTCAAAATTTAGGGCAAATTCTCCTGGACATTGATCTAGGCAAAGAAGGTATGACTAAGACTTCAAATACACAGGCAACAAAACCAAAAATAGACAAATGGGTTTTAATAAAACTAAAGAGTTTCTGCATAATGAAAGAAATAATCAACATAGTGAAGAGAACCTGGTGAATGGAGAAAACATTTGCAAACTATTTACCTGACAGGAGACTAATATTCAGAATATACAGGGTACTCATACAATTCAACAGGAAAAAATAATCCTATTAAACTTGGGTAAATGACATGAATTGACATTTCTCAAAAGAAGACGTACAAACAGCCAGTGGGTGTATGAAAAAATGCTCATCTGTTCGTCTTATGCCTAAAAAAACCAAAAGAATAGCTCAACATCACTAATCATCAGAGAAATGCAAATCAGTCAGAATGGCTATTATAAAAAGACAAAAAATGACAGACGGTAGAAAGGATGCCAAGGAAAGGGAACTCTTATATGCTGTTGGTGGAATGTAAACTAGTACAGGCACTATGGAAAACAGTATGAAGATTTCTAAAAAGAAAATATTATCATTTGATCCAGCAGTCACACTACTATCTACCCAAAGGGGAAAAAATCAGTATATCAAAGGAGTATCTGCACTTGCCTATTTATTGCAGCACAATACACAATAGCTATCTATGATATGGAACTGACCTAAATGTTCATCAGCAAATAAATGGATAAAGAAAATGTGGTATATATACGCAATGGAATATTATTCAGACATAGACAATAATTAAATCATGTCATTTGTAGCCACACAAGTGGAACTGGAGATTAGTATCTTAGTGAAATAAGCCGGGCACAAAAAGACAAATATCATATGTTCTCACTTATATGTGGGAGCTAAACATTTTGAACACATGGAGGTAGAGACTAGAAAAATAGATAACAGAGACTGGGAAGGGTGAGTAGAGAAAGTGGGTAGGATGAAGAGAAGAGGTTTAAAGGGTACAAAGATGCAGTAAGATAGAAGAAATAAAGTCAATGTTTTAGAGCAGAGTAGAATTACTATACTTAACAAAAATGTATTTTATTCAGGTGATGGACACCCGAATACCCTAACTTGATCACTACACAGTATATACATGTCACAAAACTTTTTGATGTGCTCCACAAATTTGTGTAAATAATAATAATAATAATCTTTGTGTAAATAATAATAAAAGGATGCAATGGAGGGTTGTTAGAGGAGACTCAAGACAGTGGGATGTCATATTCAAAGTGCTCAAAGATGGCTGGACATGGTGGCTCTCATGCCTGTAATACCAGCACTTTGGGAGACTGAGGCAGAAGGATTGCTTGAGCCCAGGAGATTGAGACCAGCCTGGGCAACATGGTGAGACCCAGTCTCTATTTAAAGAAAATTAAAAGTAACCAAACAAAAAACAAAGTGCTCAGAGTTAGATAAACTGTTAACTGGGAATCTTATATCCAGCAAGTTAACTTGCAAACATGAAAGTGAAATGGACATATTTCCAGATAAAACCTGTGAGAATTGGTTGTTATAGCCTTCCCTTACAAGAAATACTAAAGGTATTTTGAAAGCAAGTAACTTAAGGTGGGAATTAAATGATACACATGAACAAAGAGCATTGGAAAAGTTAATTGTAAAGAAGAATATAAATGCATATTTCTTTGTTAATTGACTTTAAAAGCAATTTAAAAATAATTTATATGTAAGCAATTTGTATATATATATGTATGCATTGAATTTATATATTATGTGTGTGTGTGCATGCGTGTGTGGTTGCATATGTGTGTATGCCCATAACATATAGAAATGTATTATATTTGGCCATAACAGTACAAAGGAAGTGGGCAGGAGGAAAGTTCTGTTGTGGTAAGAAATGATTCCAAGTGGTAACTCAAATTGAGAAGATGAAATGGAGATCCAGAAATGGTAAATGATTTTGATATAACCGAAGCTATAAATATATACATTTTCTCCTTCTCTCAGCTTCTTTAGAATACATAAGATTATATAAAGTAATAATCTTATAATGTTGGATTTATAACCTTTATAGATGTAATGTGTAATAATATCACAAAAAGGCAGAAAAGGAAATAGAGCTATATAGGAATAACTTTTTAATATCTCACTGCTGTTAGTATAGGTCTGAAGCTGATTATGACCAGTCAAGATTCATATGGTAGGCCAGGCATGGTGGCTCACATCTATAATCCCAGCACTTTGGGAGGCTGAGGCAGAAGGATTATTTGAGCCCAGGAGTTTAAGACCAACCTGGGCAACATGGCAAGACCCTGTCTCTACAAAAATTTTTTTAAAAATGAGCCCCATATGGTGGCATGGGCCTGTAGTCACAGTTACTCAGGAGGCTGAGGTGGGAGGATCACTGGAGCCTGGGAGGTTGAGGCTGCAGTGAGCCACTATCATGCCACTGCACTCCAGCCTGGGTGACAAGGTGAGAACCTGTCTCAAAAAGAAAAGAAAAAAAAAAAGAAGATTCATGTGGTAAAGGCTGATGTGACCACTAAGGAAAGAACTCGAAATATAGTTTAAAATTATTGGATAAGTTAAGACATTACATTAACAATAATCCACTTGTTCTAGATCCTTGAGGAATCACCATACTGTCTTCCATAATGGTTGAACTAATTTACACTCCCACGAACAGTGTAAAAGCATTCCTATTTCTCCACATCCTCTCCAGCATCTGTTGTTTCCTGACTATTTTTGTTTCTTTTTTTTTTTTTTTTTTGAGACGGAGTCTCGCTCTGTCGCCCGGGCTGGAGTGCAGGGGCGCGATCTCGGCTCACTGCAAGCTCCACCTCCCGGGTTCACGCCATTCCCCTGCCTCAGCCTCCCGAGTAGCTGGGACTATAGGCGCATGCCACCACACCCGGCTAATTTTTTGTGTTTTTAGTAGAGACGGGGTTTCACTGTGTTAGCCAGGATGGTCTTGATCTCCTGACCTCATGATCCACCCACCTCAGCCTCCCAAAGTGCTGGGATTACAGGCCTGAGCCACTGTGCCTGGCTGTTTCCTGGCTTTTAATGATCACCATTCTAACTGGCATGAGATGGTATCTCATTGTGGTTTTGATTTGCATTTCTCTAATGACCAGTGATGATGAGCTTTTTTTCATGTTTGTTGGCTGCATAAATGTCATCTTTTGAGAAGTGTCTGTTCATATACTTTGCCCACCTTTTGAGGGGGTTGTTTGTTTTTTTCTTGTAAATTTGTTTACTTTCTTTGTAGATTCTTGATATTAGCCCTTTGTCAGATGGATAGACTGCAAAAATTTTCTCCCATTCTGTAGGTTGCTTGTTCACTCTGATGATAGTTTCCTTTGCTGTGCAGAAGCCCTATTTTAATTAGATCCCATTTGTCAGTTTTGGCTTTTGTTGCCATTGCTTTTGGTGTTTTAGTCATGAAGTCTTTGCCTATGCCTATGTCCTGAATGGTATTGCCTAGGTTTTCTTCTAGGGTTTTTATGGCTTTAGGTCTTACATTTAAGTCTTTAATCCATTCTGAGTTAATTTTTGTATAAGGTGTAAAGAAGGGGTCCAGTTTCAGTTTTCTGCACATGGCTAGCCAGTTTTCCCAACACCATTTATTAAATAGGGAATCATTTCCCCCATTGCTTGTTTTTGTCAGGTTTGTCAAAGATCAGATGGTTGTAGATGTGTGGCATTATTTCTGAGGCCTCTGTTCTGTTCCATTGGTCTATATCTCTGTTTTGGTACCAATACCATGTTGTTTTGGTTACTGTAGCCTTGTAGTATAGTTTGAAGTCAGGTAGCGTAATGCCTCCAGCTTGTTCTTTTTGGTTAGGATTGTCTTCGCTATACAAGCTCTACCTTTTGACCCAGCAATCCCATTACTGGGTATCTACTCAAAGGATTATAAATCATTCTACTATAAAGACACATGTACACATATGTTTATTGCAGCACTATTCACAATAGCAAAGACTTGGAACCAATCCAAATGCCCATCAATGATAGACTGGATAAAGAAAATGTGGCACATATTCACCATGGAATACTATGCAGCCATAAAAGGCTGAGTTCATGTCCTTTGCAGAGACATGGATAAAGCTGGAAACCATCATTCTCAGCAAACTAACACAGGAACAGAAAACCAAACCCCTCATGTTCTCACTCATAAGTGGGAGTTGAACAATGAGGACATATGGACACAGGGAGGGGAAAATCACACACTGGGACCTGTTGGTGGGTGGGGGGCAAGGGGAGGAATAGCATTAGGAGAAATACCTAATGTAGATGACAGGTTGATGGGTGCAGCAAACCACTATGGCATGTGTGTACCTAGGTAACAAACCTGCACGTTCTGCAAATGTACCCCAGAACTTGAAGTATAATAATAAGAAGAAAAAGAATCCACTTGATGCAGAAGAGTAAAGGAAGAATAAAGGAACAGAAAAATTCTGAGACATGTAGAAAAACAAAATGCAAAATATCAAATGTAAATCCAACTACAGGGTATCATTAATAACATTAAATGTGAATAGATTAAACAAGAGGCAGAGATTGTCACATTGGATAAAAACACAAGATCCATCTATGTGCTGTTTACAGGAGACACATGATAAATTAAATAATACAGGCCAGGTGTGGTGGCTCACGCCTGTAATCCCAGAACTTTGGGAGGCCGAGGAGGATGGATCACCTGAGGTCAGGGGTTTGAGACCAGCCTGGCCAATATGGTGAAACCCTGTCTCTACTAAAAGTACAAAAGTTAGCCGAGTGTGGTGGTGCAAGCCTGTAATCCCAGCTACTCAGGAGGCCGAGGCAGGAGAATCACTTGAACCTAGGAGGCGAAGGTTGCAGTGAGCCAAGATCATGCCACCGCACTGTAGCCTGGCTGACAGAGCAAGACTGTCTCAAAAAGAAAAAAAAAATTCAATGATACAAACAGACAAAGTAAAAGGATGAAAAACTAACATGGGAATAGCAATCACAAGAAGGCTGGAATTGCTAATATCAGAAAAAATAGACTTACAAATGCTACTGGTGAGAAAGAGGGACATTTTATGATAAAAGGATCATCAGTTAGGAAGATGTAACAATTATAAACCCATATGCACCTAATCACAGACACCCAAATACATGAAGCAAAAAGCCACAGAAATGGAGAAACAGATAACTCAACAATAATAGTCAGAAATGTCAATTCCTCACTTTCAACAACTGATCAAAAAATTAGGCAGAAGGTCACCAAGGAAACAGGAAGTTGAACCATACAAGCCTATTAGACTTAACCAGATCTCTAGAACACTCTACCCAACAGGAACAGAATCTGTGTTCTTCTCAAGTATACTGGAGACATTCTCCAGGACAGACTGTATATAGATCATAATCCCTTAATCACGTTAAGAGAATAGAAATAATACATTTCATATACTCTGACCACAGTAGAATTTAATTAGAAATGACTAACAGAAGGACATTTGGGAAACTCACATAAAATAACACATGTCTAAATAACAAGTTTAAGAAGAACCCAAAAGGGAAATTTGAAACACTTTGAAATGAATTAAAAAGAAGACACAACACAGGCGAAGCAGCAGACTGAAGAGTGAAGCCCCTCCCTGGAGCCTGTGGACTGCCCTGCGCCTCCAGGTCCACATCCCGCTCTGTGTCCTCACACCCACTATGGAGCCATCAAAGGCTTGGTTCCCCCTATCCGCCTCCCGAGTAGTGCAGGCAGGCACCACAGGGAGGGCGCAAGGAGGTGGCTTCTGCAGTGGTGGCCCCCACCCTGCCACGTGGGTACTAATGCGGGACCCTCTCTCATGCAGCGGAGCTGATCCCCAGCCACAGGATGAAGAAGAAGGGCCCCAGCCTGCCCAGGGGCCTGGATGTGAAGGAGCAGGGGCAGTAAGTGTGTCTGCAGGCTGGGTTCTTTCCAGGATGGCAGCCTGTGGTTTGGACAGTGCTGTGGTGCCTGGCCTGACCACCTCATCCCGGGACAGCCTCCATGCCATCTGACCCCCAAGTGGCATGGCCTCCTCTAGGAAGTCCTGCTTGCAGGCTGTGAGCTTCAACCAAGATGAGGTGCAGATGATGCACCCTGCAGATGAGGGTGCAGAGTCATAGGGCACACTCATGGAGCTGCCCTGGGCTGCTCCGAGTGGGTCACAGACAGGGGTTCCATGTCCTGCAGGAGGGTGGCCACCTCCCATCCCAGAGACGGCCGCTGAGTGGGGTTTGAGCCCAGGCTTTGCTTCTGCAAGATGTCCTGTGGAGACTTGCCTGGCCTGCTGGCTATGCGGCAGAGCCTATACACCTGCACCTTCCTAGCCCCTCCCTCCACCACTGGCCTTGGAGTCTCAACCCTGCACTCATTCTGCTGTTCCAGAACAGTCTCTTTACATGCTTGTGTGCCCCTCTGGGATGAGAGGGCAGGAACCAGGCCCTATTCTTGTTGGCATCCCCACCTCATAAACCCTGAGCAACCCAGCGAGGTGATGGAGAGGGGACTGGTGCAGGACAGGAAGGCTCTTTTTCCTCCTAAAGCAGAGGAGACTGGTGCTTAGAGTTTCACCCCAAAGGCAGCCTCCATGCCCTGCCCTTGAAGAGTCACTTCTCCCATGCAACACTGTACCTATGTGCCTAGGAGTTCCCCACCATCGTGTTTGTGGCACCATGGCGGTCTCCTGAATGGTTGTGCATTCACTTAACCAGCCCTTACTGGTGGGCACAGGTGGTTCCCAGAGCTCGGAATGTGTTGGTTTCCTATTCTAAGTATCACTGTGCTGAGCATCCTCAGGACGAGGACTTGGGGGTTTTTGTCTGTGTGTGAAGGCTGCCCAATGCAGGGGACAGTGCGGGACGGTGGGGATTAGCCCAGGAGCTCAGGGCCAGGCACAGCTCCCAGGCAGCGGCTGTTTGTGGGGAAGCAGGTTCTGGAGTGGCCACCTGCTGACGGTGAGGCTCTGTTGCAGAATTCCCTTCTTCAAGTTCTGCTACCAGTGTGGCCGCTCCATCGGGGTCCGCCTCTTGCCCTGCCCTCGCTGCTACGGGATCCTGACCTGCAGCAAGTACTGCAAGACCAAGGCCTGGACCGAGTTCCACAAGAAGGACTGCGGGGACCTGGTGGCCATCGGTAGGTCGGCCCTCAGGCTGGGAGGCAAGGGTTCCGCTGCTGCTGAGGGCAAAGGCGCAGGCCTGGGGTGCTGATGAGGGGCACCCTCATTTCCCAAAATCTCTCCAGATTCAGGCCACTTTTCCAACATTTCCAGATCGGCCTGTTGGGAGGTGGGCATCGGGGCCACTGAGGCAGCCTGGCTCTTCCTCACCTACTGTGGCAGCATAATGCTTGTCCTCGTCCTGGAAGGGGACACCACCCCATCCCTGCAGAGCTGGAACATGGACCCCTGGGGGCTCTGCTGACAGCTGGGAGCTTCACTGAACTCCTAGGGGACTCTGCTGACATCCAGAGGCTTCACTGACACCTGGGGGCTCTGCTGGTCACCAGTGCCTCTGGACCACAGGGCAGTTGGCCTTGGGGCTCCTTCAGGAAATTTCCTCCCAGCCTGCCGTCTCAGATGTCTGTCTTAGTGTGGACGTCAACAGGTGTCTGCTTCTAGAAACACTCTGGTCTCCCGCAATCCCCTCCTCCCCTCCTTGGTGTGAACAGGGCCCGGTGCCGCAAGGGTGGCGGGCATTGCCGAGGCTGGTGTGCGAAGCTGTGCAGTGGTGACCGCTCTCCTGGGACCTGGCTGGGTTCCCGGCCTGGTGGGGACGGGAGTGGGTCTGGGAAAGCCCCTGCCCTTAGGCCTGTGCCCTGAAGTGAATGGCTGCCGACCTCCTTCCCCCTCCATAAAATGGGGCTTTTTGTTTTCTTTTGAGACGAAGTCTTGCTCTGTCGCCAAGTCTGGAGTGCAGTGGCATGATCTTGGCTCACTGCAACCTCCGCCTCCCCGGTTCCAGCGATTCTCCTGCCTCAGCCTCCCGAGTAGCTGGGATTACAGGCTAATTTTTTGTATTTTTAGTAGAGACGTGGTTTCACCGTGTTAGCCAGGATGGTCTCGATCTCCTGACCTGGTGATCCACCCACCTCGGCCTCCCAAAGTGCTGGGATTACAGGCATGAGCCACCGCGCCCGGCCAATGGGGCTTTTAATAACAGGTGCCCTGGGTGAGGTCGCAGCTCCTTGGCTTGTAGACTCCAGGATGGGACTTGGTGGGTGTGGCAGGCCCCTCTTTGAAGAGTCACGGCAGATAGCCCTCAGTCCTTGCTGCATCCCGACTCCTTGCCTGCAAAAGCGCTAGACAGAGCACAGTCCTCAGCCGCCCCACACAGCCCGAGTTCTGGAGCCAGGCCTGGGGGGAGGCCAGCTCCAGCCCCCTCTTCCCCCTCCCCACACCTTTTCCTCCTCCAGTGACACAACTGGAGCAAGTTTCCAGGAGGAGAGAAGAATTTCAGTGAAGCAGCAGCTGCACGTCCGAGGCTTGGGGAGGACCCAGGACTGTGTGGGTTTCTTACCTGCCTGAGCCACCTCAGGGAATCTTCCAGCCTAATGCAGGCATTTCTGCACCTTTGGGGTCATGCTTTGTAGCAGTGTCTCCCTTGCGACCTTGCAATAAATTGGCCCCACGGGGTGATTTTGACAGTCTGTGCTGTGCTCTGCCCCTAGCTGGGCAAAGTCCCAGAGCTTTTGTGGAGCCCGTGCCTGCCTCTGCCCCTGGCTTTGATCTTGCCTGGCCTCCCATGGGGCCTGGCCTGGGCCATCCTGCTGGACGAGGCAGGTGAGGGTCAGGACTCGGAGCCTGCTGCAGAGATGGCGGTGGGGGCAGCTCCTGGGTCTCTGGAGCTTGTTCTGGGACCTTGCCAGGAGCCCGCGGCAGCAGGCTCCACTCCCTGCTCAGGTGCCCATGGGTGCAAGGCTCCTACTGGGGTCTGCGGTGCTCGTTTGTTCCCCGTGCACTTACGGAGTGTCTGCTGTGTGCTGAGTGTTCTGGGGACGACGGTGTTTGTGGAAATCACTGGGAATGAGAGGAAGGAGGGCCTGGAGCAAATGACAGGGAGCAGTATTGCCTTCGAGGGTGGCCTGCGTGGAAATTCACGGAGAGGGCAGGGGAAGATGCGCAGTGAGGGGCGGACCTGGAGAAGGACGACAGCATCGCCGGGGACAAGGGGAGAGCGTCCAGGGATGAGGACGATGGGGGTTTGCAGCTGAGGGCAGAATAGCTGGGAGTGTGGGGGGTGGGAGCCTGTGTGGGGGCTGGAGCCAAGCAGGTGAGACCCCGCTCCAGGCTGGCTTGTGGCTGTCAAAGCAGCTGCACCTGCAGTGATTTTTTTTTTACTGACTTTCTTGGTCTCGCCAAAGATGGGCTCCATGCTGGGGGTTTGTTGGAGGTGCCCTGGGAAAGGCTTCTGTAAGGGGTCAGCAGTGAGCCTGGGCAGAGGGACAAGCTGACCGCTGGGTGGCTCTTCATAGGGGCTCCCAATGGACGCAGGGACCAGGCCTTTGTACCCCTGCATCGGCTGGTCACCAGCCACAGGCTGCCCCTGGGAGGGTCGTAACTGTGTGAGCTGGCTCCCTGCCGCCAAGAGCTGTTCCCAGTCAGGGGGGTCTGGGATGCTGGGTGGGTGTAGGCACCCCCGGCTTCCACTACCTCTGCTAGAAAGGAAAAAGCTGCTAATGGATACTTATTTGATGGTACACTTAATTCTATAAAAGAGAATATCTATAAAGCAAAAGAAAGAACCTGTAAGTGACAATTATCCGCACTGTATTAGTCCATTCTCGCACTGCTTGCTACACGTACATATCAGAGACCGGAAAATGTATAAAGAAAGGCGGTTTAATTGGCTCAGGGTTCTGCAGGCTGCACAGGAAACATGGCGGCATGTGCTCAGCTTCAATCATGGCGGAAGGAGAAGGGGAAGCCGGCACTTCGCACGGCTGGAGCGGGAGGAAGGGGAGGGGCTGCCACACACTTTTGAAAACAGCCAGATCTCGTGAGAATTCTATGACCACGAGAACTGCACCAGATGGGGAAGTCGGCCCCCGGGATCCAATCACCTCCCACATTGGGGATTACAATTTAACAGGAGATTTGGGCAGAGACATAGATCCAAAGCGTATCACAGACACCTGGATATTACCATGGCCAACGCTTTGTGTGTGTCCTTCTGATCTCTACAGGCATGAGTGCACACAGACACACGTGTATCTAAAAGTGGGAGCATCCTCTCTGTTCTGAACTAGGCCATGAACATCTATGTTATTAAATATTTTTCTGCAACATAATTTCCCCAAATGAAAATAGCTTTATTTTTTATTATATATGCAATATACGCTTATTTAAGAAAGAAGACAGCAAAGACAAGCGTGATAAAAATAACGGGGAGGTGGCATATGCCTGTGATCCCAGTGACTTGGGAGGCCGAGGCAGGAGGATTGCTTGAGCCCCGGATTTCCAGACCAGCCTGGGCAACATAGACCCTGTCTCTAAAAAAAAGATCTTAGTCAGGTGTGGTCGCACACACCATAGTCCCAGCTACTCAGGAGGCTGTGGTGGGAGGATTGCTTGAACTAGGAGTGTGAGGCTACAGTGAGCTGTGATGGCACCACTGTGCTCTGGCCTGGATGAGAGAAAGATGCTAACAACTAATTTTTAAAAATGAGAAAATCATCTTAATCTTAAAATTCAGGGATAAGCATTCTGAGCATTTTGGGGAACATATACTTTATTTTTATTATTTTTTTTGAGACAGAGTTTCTCTCTTGTTACCCAGGCTGGAGTGCAATGGCAGGGTCTTGGCTCACTGCAGCCTCTGCCTCCTGGGTTCAAGCGATTCTCCTGCCTCAGCCTCCTAAGTAGCTGGGATCAGAGGCATGCACCACCACGCCCAGCTAATTTTGTATTTTTAGTAGAGATGGGGTTTCTCCACGTTGGGCAGGCTGGTCTCAAACTCCTGACCTCGTGATCCACCCACCTCAGCCTCCCAAAGTGCTGGGATTACAGGCGTGAGCCACCGCACCCGGCCTCCACTGGTCCCTTTTTATTGGAGATGTTTGCTCTTCCTGATGGATGGGAACTCTCTAAAGCACAGCAACTTCTCCTATGCCTTGTGTGCAAATAACTGTCTTGCAGTTTGCAGTTTGCACGTGGAAGTTTTTCTCGTGTTGTGAAATCCACGTGTCCTTTCCTCAGGGCCTGGCTTGCTGGAGTGCGTAGAGAGCAGTCCCTTGCTGGGCTTATGTATGCAAGGGTAGCCTTTGCCCAGATTCTCACCACCGTTTTAATGAATTACTGCTTAACCTGTAATTGTATAACCAATCTAGCATTAATTTTTGTGTAAGGTTTGAGAGCCAGCTATCTCGATCTATCCCCAAACAATGGGCGTGATCGAGTAATCCATTTCTTTTCCCTGGTGGGCATATGCCTGCCTCTTAGTTGCCGTAGGGGCCCCTCCTGTGCTCTGCTGTCTCCACCTGCAGCTCTGTGGCCTTTTCACATCTGCCAGGACAGGCCCACCCTCCTCTTCACCGGCCCTGTGAAAGGCCCTGCGGTGACCATGTGCTTTTTCTTCCAGATGAATTGTGCAGTGTGTGTCAAGTTCTAAAATGTCTCGTTGGGACTTAGCAATTATCTTGTTTCATTTGATTGGCAGACAGTTGGCATCTTTTGAGCAGAGTTTTCTGGCTTGTGAGATGATACTGTGGTCACTTGGTATATGGTGTAAGATAAGGGTATATGGTGTAAGATAAGGGTCCAATTTCTCTCTTCTGCATGTAGATATCCGACTTTCCAAGCGCCATTTGCTAAAGAGGCTCCTTTTGCTGTTGTATATTCTTGGTCCCCTTGTCAAAGATTAGTTGGCTGCATATGTGTGAGTTTATTTCTGGACTCTATATTCTGTTTCATTGTATCTGTTTTTATGACTGTATCATATTGTTTTGACTACTACAGCTTTGTAATATACTTTAAAACAGGATGTGTGATATATCCAGATTTGTTGTTCTTTTGCAAGATTGCTTTAGCTGTTTAGAGTATTTTGTGATTCCACACAAATTTTAAGATTGTTTTTGCTATTTCTGTGAAAAAAAATGCCATTGGAATTTTGATAGACATTGCATTGAGTTTGTAAACTGCTTTGGGTAGTATGGACATTTTAACAGTATTCTTCCAATCCATGAACATAAAATGTCTTCCATTTGTTTGTACCTTAATTTCTCTCATCAATATTTTATAGTTTGCAGTATATATTCTATATTTTATAGTATTTATATATTTATGGTATTCAGTATATATTCTAAAAGTTCCACCAAAAAACCTGTTAGACGTAATAATGAATTCATTAAAGTTGCAAGATACAATATCAGCATACAAAAATTAGTTGCGTTTTTATGCACTAACAATGAACTATCTGAAAAAGAAATTAAGAAAACAATGCCATTTACAATAGCATAAAAATAATAAAATAATTAGCAATAAATTTAAGTGAGGATCCTTTACCTCCCTTAAATTTATTGCTAAGTATTTTATTTAAGTATTTAAGCAAGGTTCTTTTACCTCACTTAAATTTATTGCTAAGTATTTTATTTAAGTATTTAAGCAAGGATCTTTTACCTTGCTTAAATTTATTGCTAAGTATTTTGTTATTTTTATGCTATTGTAAATGGGATTGTTTTCTTAATTTCCTTTTCAGATAGTTCATTGTTAGTGCATAAAAACACAACTAATTTTTGTATGTTGATATTGTATCTTGCAACTTTAATGAATTCATTTATTCTAACAGGTTTTTTGGTGGAACTTTTAGAATTTTGTGTATGTAAGAGATCATGTCCACGCTTCAAAAGAAGACATATGTATCTAGCCAACAAGCATATGAAAAAAGCTTAATATCACTGATCATTAGAGAACTGCAAATCAAAACCACAATATGATACCATCTCACACCAGTCAGAATGGCTATGATTAAAAGTAAAATTAATAGATGCAGGTGAGATTGCAGAGAAAAGGGAATGCATATGCATTGCTGGTGGGAATGTAAATTAGTTCAACCATTGTGGAAAGCAGTGTGGTGATTCCTCAAAGAGCTAAAAACAGAGCTGTCACTTGACCCAGCAATCCCATCACTGGGTATGTACCTAAAGGAATATAAATTTTTCTACCATAAAGACATATATGCACACATATGTTCATTGTAGTTGTATTCACAATAGCAAGGACATGGAATCAATACAAATGTCCATCAGTGGTAGATTAGATCAAGAAAATGTGGTACATATACACCATGAAGTACTATGCAGCCATAAAAAGGAATGACATCATGTCCTTTGCAGGAATGTGGATGGAGCTGGAGGCTATTATCCTTAGCAAACTAACGCAGGAACAGAAAACTAAATACCACATGTTCTCACTTATATTAAGTAGGATCTAAATGATTAAAACATTTGGATACAAAAAAGGGGAACAACAGACACTGAATCCTACTTGAGGGTGGAGGGTAAGAGGTTGGAGAGATTAGAAAAAATAACTATTAGGTATTAGGTTTAGTATCTGGGTGATGGAACAATCTGTACAACAACCCCCCATGACACGAGTTTACCTATATAAGAAACTTGCACATGTACCCCTGAACCTAAAAGTCGTTTTTTAAAAGATCATGTTGGCCGGGCGTGGTGGCTCACGCCTGTAATCCCAGCACTTTGGGAGGCTGAGGCGGGTGGATCACAAGGTCAGGAGATTTAGACCATCCTGGCTAACACAGTGAAACCCGTCTCTACTAAAAAAAAAAAAAAAAAAAAAAAATTAGCCAGGCATGGTGGTGGGCGCCTGTAGTCCCAGCTACTCAGGAGGCTGAGGCAGGAGAATGGCATGGACCTGGGAGGCGGAGCTTGCAGTGAGCCAAGATTGCGCCACTGCACTCCAGTCTGGGCGACAGAGTGAGACTCTGTCTCAAATAAAAAAAAAAAAAGATCATGTTATTGGCAAACAGAGACAGTTTAACTTCCTCCTTTCTGATGTGGATGCCTTTTATTTCCTTTCTTGCTAATTGCTCTGGCAAGGACTTCCAATAACACATTAAATAGAAGTGGTGAAAGTGGGCACCCTTGTCTTGTTCGTGATCTTAGAGGAAATGCTTTCAGCTTTTCACTATTGAGTGTAATGTTAGCTGTAGGCTTGTTGTATATGTCCTCTATTACGTTGAGGTATATTCCTTCTGTATCTAGTTTGTTGAGAGTTTTTACCGAAACAGGATGTTGAATTTTGTCAAATACTTTTTCTGTATCTATCGAGATGACCATATGATTGTTATCCTTTATTCTGTTAATATGGTGTATCACATTTATAGGTTTTCATATGTTGAACCTTGCATCAACATATATCCACATCCATATGGAATCTGTCCATATCTACCCCAACTTTGGAAAGTTTTCCGCCTTTGTTTCTTTAAATAAGCTTTCTGCCCCTTTGTTTCTGTCTTCTTTTGAGACTTCTATAATTCACATATTTATTTTCTTGTTGGTCTCCGTAGGTCCCGTATGCTTTTTTCACTCTTTAATATTTACTCCTTTTTATTCTTTTTTTTTTTTTTTGGTTAATTGGTTAGTTTTAAATAATTTGTCTTCAAGTTTACCAATTCTTTCTTCTGTATGATCGAGTCTGTTGAAGCTCTTTATTGAATTTTTCAAATTTGTCATTGTGTTTTTAAGCTCTAGGACTTCTATTTGGTTCTTTTTTATGGTTTCCATTTTTCTATTAAACTTTACATTTTATGCATTTGTTTTTCTTATTTTTTTGGTTGTCTCAGTTATCTCGCATGTTATTGAGTTTTTTTAAGATGATTGTTTTGAATTGTCAGGCAATTTATAGATCTTTATTTCTTTGGGATCACTTACTGGAGCTTTACTAGTTTCTTTTGGTGGTTTTTTTTTTTTTTTTTTTTTGACAGAGTTTCACTCTTGTCGCCCAGGCTGGAGTACAGTGGCACAATCAGCTCACTGCAGCCTCCCTCTCCCAGGTTCAAGAGATTCTCCCACCTCAGCCTCCTGAGTAGCTGGGATTACAAGCATGCACCACCATGTCTGGTTAATTTTTATATTTTTAGTAGAGACGAGGTTTCACCGTGCTGGCCAGACTGGTCTCGAACTCCTGACCTCAAGCAACCTACCTGCCTCAGCCTCCCAAAGTGCTGGGATGACAGGCATGAGCCACCATGCCCAGCTGTGGCATCATGTTGGCCTGATTCTTTATTATTCATAGAGCCTTGCATTGGTGTCTCAATTTGAAGCAGCAAACACCTCTTTCAGCCTTTACAGACTGATTTTTGGCAGATAAACATCTGTTGGGTCTCTGAAGGGATTGCCTCCAGGATTAGTTTAGTCACATGGCTGCTGCTGAGTCTACAGGGGGGTTTGTGGTTGGTGAGTCTATTCAGGGAAGGAGCAGGCATTGATCATGTCTGGTCCCTGGGCAGACTGGACTGCCTCTAAGACCTTGAGGAACAGGGCTAGCTCTGGGACAAGGGTGCACTCAGTCACTGCGTGAGTCCCTGACAGGCAGGACTGACCCCAGACTGTGGTTAAAAGGAGATGAAACCAAGTCACAAGGCTGGTTTAAGGTTCACAGCTGAGACTGAGGTCTGTAGGCCTGCCTCTGGGGGCACAGATGGGCATGCCTCCTGTCAGGTTCTTGGGGAGGGCAGGACTGCCTTCAGACCATGGTGGAGTGGGGCTGGAGCTGGGTCACAGGGCTCCTTCAGCCTGTGCAGCTGTAGATTGGTAGGCCTGCCTCCCAGCGTGCGGCCGCGGATTGGTAGGCCTGCCTCCCAGCGTGCGGCCGCGGATTGGTAGGCCTGCCTCCCAGCGTGCGGCCGCGGATTGGTAGGCCTGCCTCCCAGCGTGCGGCCGCGGATTGGTAGGCCTGCCTCCCAGCGTGCGGCCGCGGATTGGTAGGCCTGCCTCCCAGCGTGCGGCCGCGGATTGGTAGGCCTGCCTCCCAGCGTGCGGCCGCGGATTGGTAGGCCTGCCTCCCAGCGTGCGGCCGCGGATTGGTAGGCCTGCCTCCCAGCGTGCGGCCGCGGATTGGTAGGCCTGCCTCCCAGCGTGCGGCCGCGGATTGGTAGGCCTGCCTCCCAGCGTGCGGCCGCGGATTGGTAGGCCTGCCTCCCAGCGTGCGGCCGCGGATTGGTAGGCCTGCCTCCCAGCGTGCGGCCGCGGATTGGTAGGCCTGCCTCCCAGCGTGCGGCCGCGGATTGGTAGGCCTGCCTTCCAGCGTGCAGCTGGGCTTGTCTCAGTATCCCTGGGTGGGCAGGACCGCTCCAGGACTGTGACTGGGGAAGGATGGAGTAAACTCAGAACCATTTCAACACCTCTTTTGGGATTTTGTGGCCTAACTCAGACGAGTGTCTCCCAGCACGTCCTTGGGAAGGCAGGACTGCTTTCAGACTGCAGCTGAGGGGTTGGAGCTGACTTACAGGGCTATTTCGGGATCTGCAGTGGAACCAAGGTTGGTGGGCCTGCCTTCAGGGGGGATGGACTGGGGTATCTTCCAGGAGATCCCTGGGCAGATGGTTCCTGTGTCAGGAGAGCCAAACAAGGCTGCCGTTGAGTCCATAGGGGGATGAGGCCATTTCTGGATCTGCAAAGGACCCCATTTGGCGAGCTGCAACCTGGGTGCAAACCTGCCCTCTTAAAACAGCCCTTCTCAGTTGGGCTCCATCAGGATTTCCCAGCCTCCTACCAGAGTCCTGAGGCTCCCACGAAGGCACTTTTGTGTGTGGATGGCTGCCAAATTCTTGTTGCAATGGGTGGCTAAAAGCAGGGGGTCCCCTGTTCTGCCATGTTGCTGACATTACTTCCACTTGGTACTTTTTCCAATCTCCTTGTTTTTCCTTTTAAAAATGGAATTGTTCTATCCTTATGGTTTCTATTTCTCCCCCTTTTCGCTTTGATAACACAAAATACTTATTTTATAGACCATTTCAGTTTGCTCTGTCATCTAAAGTTCTCAGGGTGCTGCTGGCTCTGGTGGCAGATTTTATTTTATTTTTTCATTTTGAAATTTTAAAGAATCTTGTAATCTCAGCTACTTGGGAGGCTGAGGCAGGAGAATCGCTTGAACCCGGGAGGCAGAGGTCGCAGTGAGCTGAGATCACACCACTGCACTCCAGCCTGGTGACAGACAGATACTCTGTCTCAAAAAAAAAAAAAAAAAAAAAGAATTTGAGTTCCTGTCCCTGAGGCGTTGTGATTTCTCTGAGGGAATCTCACTTCCTCACTGTGGACAAACCCTCTAGGTACTTTTGTATTTACTCATTATCTTTTGTCACCAGCCACTGATTCTTCAAAAAGGAGGATTTTTTTTTTTCCTGCCCAGATACCTAGGCAGCAAAAGCTTCCCTGGCCCATCTCTGGCAATAGGGAGAACTTCGTTTCTTTGCGGTTTCCAGGTCACCTGGGGTTCCAGTTCCAGCTCCCAGCCCTCACCCAGGTCTGTGGGTACCCCTCACCCCAAGCTTCTATCCTGAGAGGGTATTTCTGTGCCTGATACACCACTCTCCCCACTTCCCATTCATTGAAGCCTCTCACTTTGTTTTTCTTTTCAGCACATGAGGTTTTTAGCTCTCCTGTGACCTCAGATAGGTATTAACTTTGCGAAACTGACTTTTTCCAGAATTTCAACGTGTCTGCGAGGAGAGGGGGTTATTTTAGCTGAGTCTACTATGTTGCTGTGATCTTTTCAAAGTCAACATTTCCCAGTGTTTGCTCCTGTTTCTTGTAATTCTCACATCAGGACACTTGGTCTGACTTCCCAGGCCGATGCTGCGTATTTTGACGTCTCCTATGAGTTTTTTACTGGCTCTTTTTTTGCGCTTTCCCAGATTGAGTGTAAACATGGGTTTGTGCTAGAAACCATGAAGGTTCCTGTTCATATTTCCAGGCCATATGAAAGAAGGAGGGAAATGTTTAGACTCACTGGTTTTGCTTTGTGGGGTGGTCTCATCTGGGAGGGGCTCCTGTGCACACGGGGAGAGCTTGCTGGGCAATGACTGCCTCCGGCTCATCCACAGCCCTGGCGTCTGTGAAGCCTGTGTGCTTTCCCCTCAGGAAAGCTGTGGTGGCCTTGTTGGGGTCTCTCAGAATCCCACCTTCCCTAGACTCTACCCACTTCTTTGATGGCTGTGACACATGCTGTCCGTTGGAGAGATGGACGCCCAGTTATGGTCCTTCCATGATTTCAGTAGTGGCTTAGGGCAGGAGGAAGGTGGACTGAGAGGTGGGAGTTAGTCGTCTGTCCCAAACTCAAGGGAGCACTGCGATTATAAATGGTGTTTCTCGACAGAGGGCCTTGTCCCCAGATAAAGAATACTTAGGGTCACCTGGACAGGAGCAGTGTGTGCACCCACGGGTGTGTCTGTCTCTGTGTGAGTGCATGCGTGTGTACTGTGCATGTATGTAATGTGTGCATGTGTGTATGGGCATGTGTACCTGTCTACATGTGTGCACGTGCATAGGCATGTGCACATGTGCATGCATGTGTATGGGCATGTGTACATGTGAGTGCATGCATGTGCAGGAGGATGTGTGTGCACGTGTATGGATATGTGTGCTTGTGTGTGTATGCACAGGGCATTGTACGTGTTCATACCTATGTGTGTGCATGTGTGTACATGTGTAGGAGTGTGCACATGTGCACGGGCATGTGTGCATGTGAGTACGTGCATGTGCAGAAGTGTGTGCACGTGTATGGATATGTGTGCTTGTGTGTGCATGTACAGGGTGTTGTATGTGTTGGTTTGTGTGTGTAAATGTGTAGGAGTGCACATGTGCATGTGTGTGCACGTGTGATGGGTGTATGTTCGTGTGGAGCAGACACCCATGCTGGCCTGCGGGGGCTGCCTGCAGATGGTGTGGGAGACGCTGGGGCCACCCACCACGGCTGGGCTGAGCTGCTCAAGGGAGGCTGACTGAGGGGCTGCTCTCTGCCCATCAGTGTGGGTGGGTCAGTTTGTCTGTGGCTTCTGGAATTCCTGTGAGGAACCGAGAGGGACTGAGAGCCAGCCCTGGCTGGAAGGGGTCTCTCCCTGAGCAGCCTCTTGGAGCAGCACTAGGGTGGGCAGAACTTGGGAGCTCCCTGGTGGTCTGAGGTGTGGCCGGGAAGGCAGGGCTGAGACCAGCCGGGTGCCCCTGCCCACCCACTCCTGGCCTGGTGTCGGCTCTGCACAGAGTGCACACGCACCTGTGTCCTCCTTTCCCTGACAGGAAAGATGCATTTGCCCAGGTTCAAAAGGGGCTTGTGGAAGTCTTGAAGCAGCTGGGCAAGGTGGTGCCTGGAAGCCTGAGATCCTGCCGGCTGGACCAAATGCGTTGTCCACAACTACAGCCACTGATGAGCGTCTCGCTGCTCACCTGTCCCCTAGGGGCCCCGCTGAGCCCCCAGGCTGCATCCCCTGGCCCGCCACGGAGAGGACTCCACCCCACCCTCATTTCCCAGGGGAGGAGCCGGGCCTCTGGGACTTGTGGAGGGCCTGCAAGTGAGGACCGTGGCTACCAGGGACCTGGCGGCTGCAGATGCTTTGTGGGAGGCCTGTGTGCAGCCCTTCGTCCTGCCCGGAGCTGGGACCTACTAAGCAGTGGAGTTCAGCAGGGCTGGGTGGAGCTGCATCTCCCTCCTGGGGTGCCCACCCACCCCTCTGTGCTCTCACGCTCACAAGGGGCCTGGAGGTCCCAGTTGCTAGGGGGCCCTCTATTCCTGGGTCCCAGATGATGGAAGCGCAATGTTAAAAATGTTCACCAGACCAACCTGTACTGGCTGCAATTCTCAATAAAGCAGTTGAGGGACACACCCAGAACAGTGGGCGCTTCTGCCAGTGCCGCCGTGCCACTTAGCCTCTGGCCATGACCCCACAGGAACAGGAGCGGGGCTATAGGGAGTCCCTAGGGTTATACAGGACCCTCCGCCTTGAGAGAAAGGTGGCTGGGGACAAACTGGACCACCAGGGCATCCTTGGGACAATGCTGGTTCCTTCTCTCTAGCCCCTTGGGCATCTCTGAGGCCACCTGGCAGGAACCAGAACCTTCCAGGGGTAGAGGATCTCTGTGCTGTGTGTGCCCAGAGCAGGGGCAGGAGGCAGGAAGAGGTAGATGGGAGGTGGGGCCTGCTGGAGGCCGTCTGGGTCTCCGTGCCCTGGCCTTTTCCTTCTCCCCTGCACCAAGGAGAGGGGCGGACAGACCCGAGTCTGTCCAGGGCGAGGTGGAGCTGCAGACAGGCTGAAGGGCGCAGCTGGCAGGGGCTGCACGTTCACCCCAAACACAGAAGTGTGGTCCATGCCCAAGCCCCAGACAGACACACACACACACACACATACGCACACATTCTCTCTCCCCCTGAGGCCTCGCCCTGCTGTAGGTTTCCAGCCTTTTATTCATACAAGGACTCAAAAGAACACACGTCACCCGCTGACACTGAGCGGTGGGGGGACCTTGTGGAGGAAGGACACAGCAGGCTTGGCCACTGCCCTGACCAGTGACCACTCAGGGCTGCCCCTTCCAGAGATGAGCGTAGGGTGGGGTCTGAGCGCCACCCCCAGGCCGTCTGTGTGCAGCGGGAGTGCTGCTGTCCTGGCGCCCGGCATCACTGTGCCAGAGTCCCCAGCCCACCCTGGCACTGGCAGGGTTATTATGGGGTGGACATGCCTGTGTTGGGGGCTCCTGATCCCAAAACATCTAAAGTCAGGTTCCAGAGAACAAGCCATGGGGACCTGACCAGCAACCGGGGACCTCCGTCCACTGTGCGGGACGGTGATGAAAAGCAAAGCAGCACTAAGCGGCCTCCTCAGGGTCAGTCGGTTCAGGACAGCTGCCCCCAGACCCTCCAAGTCCTCCTCCCCCTGCAGGACCCCTTCCCAACACCACACCACCCCTCCCCAGGGCCGCCTGGCAGCTGGGGCACAGGAGGGAAGGAGGGCCCGTCCAGGCCTGGGGCAGGGCCCTGATGGCCTCAGTGAGTGATAGGAGGTCACCAGGGTCCAAGGTGGGCCCTGCGTCCCTCCGAAGCCATCTGGGAGGAGCGAACAGCTCTCCATGAACAAGGACAGGAAGTGTCAGTAAATGGACGCATGTTTGGAAAAGCCCTTAACTATCCAGGTCCCCATGCCCTGCAGCTGGCTGGGTCGGGAAGGGACCTAGGCATTCCCGTCTGCAGTGCGGGGTCTCACCAGCCACCAGCATCCCTGTGAGCAGGTGACAGCCGAGGGTCACTCTGAGCCCTGACCTGTGTCACCGTGAACAGGGAGGCCCTGGTTCCTGATCTGGGTGAGGATGGGAGCAGGCGGGTCCTGGCTGCTCCTCAGCCCTCGGGGTCCTCCAACAGCCCTGGACCCCAGCAAGGCCTGCCCTGTGAGCCCCGTGTGCGAGGGGCAGCCCACATTGGCAGAGCCCACGCTGCCTCCCTGGGCCTCTGGGCCCAGCTCCCCCTCCTCCAGCAGAAGCGCAGGTGGGTCAGTGGCCCCTCATCTGCACATGGAGGGCCCCTCACCGCAGGTCTGTGGGAGGACAGTCCTCAGACTCCTCAGCAGTGGTGCTGTCTCAGGCGTCACCCTGCAGACGCTGGGGCCCCTCAAGGGCGCAGGGAGGTGGGGCCGGGCTCTGCAGCCTGCGCTGAGGGGAGGGCATCATGCATCATCTCAGAGGCTCTGCTAGACCCTGGATGGTGGACACCCAGACAGCCCGTGCGGGGCTTCTCTGGAGGCTGGGGGGTGGGCCAGGGCTGGCTGGTGGGCTCTGCTGGGAGTCCCAGTGGGAGGAGGCGGGGAGGAAGGCACAGGCTCGCTGTGGGCTCCAGCGGGTTGCTTTGAGGCCTCCTCTGTAGGCCTCGAGGGGCTGCTTCTGCAGCGGTGCAGGGAGCTGGGGGGAGGGCTAGGCAGCCGGAGGTGCCCCTGAGGTCCCTGAAATACATGGCTTTTGGGGACACTGGCTCCCAGCTGACCTGAGGGCCTCATACAAAATTAAAAGGCAGAAAGGCAGGCGAGGCCAGGCCTGGGGCTGGGGCCTCTGTGCCTGCCCCTGCTCAGAGCCGCCGGCCCTTCCTGTCCCACCCCAGGCCTCTCCAGGCTGAGGTGAATTAAATATCGTCTGTGTTGTATTTTTGGCAAAGTCAGTCCTTGGCCTCTGTCCCTGGGGCCTTGGGGCAGTTACCGCCACCGGGGCCTGGCTACTGTAAGGGCCAGGAAGAGGAGGAGGGGCAGGAGGAAGGTCGGGGGCTGGGGGCAGCTGGCAGCCGAGGTCTTCTGCCCTTCCTGCTCTGACAGGCCTGGGAGGGCATGGGTCAAGGGCGTCCGGGAGCTGGAGCTCTTCCTGCTGACCTTCCGGCCGCAGAGGTCATCCAGACAGCCATCACCGCTGCCCGAGCCGCTGCCGTCGTCACCTGGGAAGGAGAGGAGGCTCCGGCAGGCAGGTCCCCACAGGAGACCCCAGTGCAGCACCACCCTGTGAGGGCCCCACGTGCCAGGTGACCCCAACATCCTTTCGGTGTGGAATCCCAGGACCAGCAGCACCTGATCCCCACTGACCCCTGAGGCTGGGAGACTCTCACTCCCTGGGGCTGCCTCCCTTGGTCCCTGGAGCCAAAGCCAACAGACATCCCGGCCAGGCCTCCAGGGCGCCGCAGAGGTGCAGGGCTCGGTGATCGTGCCTGGGCAGCACGGCGTCCTCAGACTCACTGTGGTGATGCCGGAGCAGAGGGCCCCTCGGGTGGGGGAACCTGGAGGGCAGTCACACCCCTGTGGCACCCCCACCAACCCTGGCCCCTTGCCCGCCCGGCCAGGCCCTGCCCTCACTGGCGTCCTGGAAGTCCACGTCGTTGCCGTTGTAGGCGCTGCGCAGCCGGTTGGTCATGATCTTCAGCTGCATGATCTGCTGCCGGATGGTCATGTCCGGCTTGGTGATGTCCACCTCCACCTCGGGGTTGTTGATCTGGTTGGCCAGGCCGTCACCCATGACCTCGGGGAGGTACCTGGGGGAAAGGCAGGCAGAGCCCAGGTCACTGCTCCAGCCCCTGCAAAGGGCCATCACCTGAGCAGGACACTGTCCCACGCTCTGAGCCCGAGATGCCCAGCAGCTTCCAGGGACCGAGCAGAGCCCACACAGGCCGCAGAGAAGTGGGGCTCAAGCCCTCCAGCAAGGGACGTGGCCCCGTGCAGACAGCACCTGGCCCAGGCACAGCCCAATGGAGACGGCATGGGAGGGAGGGCTGTGCCAGCCAGGTGGGCACCTACCGGCCTCTGGCCATCCCGTTCCAGCAGCGGTCATCACTGGCAGTGCTCAGGGCCATCTTCTCACTGCACAGTGTCCCTGGGAGGCTGATCCAGAAGTCCTGGACGTCGCGGAGCTGGGCCTTGGCTTCGGAGACCTGTCGGGCAGCAGTCAGGCCACTGGGCTGCCAGGGCCCGCCCGCCCCTGCCTGTCTGCCTCCCTCATGCCTGGTCCAGTGGACAGGCAGGGGCCACTCACCAGCTTCTCCAGCGTGCCTGAAGGTGGCCTCTCCCGCGGGGCCAGCTTGCCCCGGCGCCGCTTCTCCTCAGGCCCGGGGCCCTGGGGGTTGACCTTGGGGTTCCCGCAGCCCTGGATGACCTGGAGAGACACTGCAGGGTCCTTGGGGGGTAGTGGGGCCCCTCAAGCCCAATGGGGCCACATCCAGGACCCCCACCCCGCTGTGCTCGTCACGTCCTCCTGCCCGCACCTTGGCCGTGAGCGTGTCCCTGTTGTCCTGGAGGGCGTTGATGGCCTCCGCCAGCCACGTGTGCACGCTGCCGATGACGCTCTCCACACCCGATGTACCCCAGAACTTGTCGGTGATGAGCACCATGGAGTCTAGGACAGGCGTTAACACACGGACACACAGGCGTTAACACGCACACAGGCATTGACACGCACCCGCAGGCATCACCACGTGTGCATGTTAATGCAGTCTTGACAGCACGGGTCAGCGTGGGAGATCCCGCGTGTGCACTCAGGTTGGCCCGTGTGACACGTGCAGGCCACGTGCACTCAGCCTGGCCCACACCCACGTGTGCACCTGTGCCACGGGCACAGGTGAACACGCACATACATAGAGGCCATTCTGCATGCTTGCTGGCCTGTCGTGTCTCGTATATCCACGCTGGCTCATGCAGGTGTTAACATGTACATACGCTGGCTCACCTTGGTCCAGCTTGTGTGCACATGAGCCCGTGTGAGCTGGTGTGTATGCATGCTGGCTCACCTCATGCCCCCCCATGTACACCTTAGTTCATGTGTGTGTTGCGTGCACGGTGAGCACATGTACAAGTAAAGCTCATGCATTCTGTCAGCTCCCATCACATTAGCACACACCTGTTGGCCCCGTGTCAGCACATGCTAGCACGTGTTGGCACAGATGCATGCTGTCCCCCCTCATGTAAGCATGTGTACATGTTAGTGGATCTGGATAAGCATGTACATATTACCACACACATGTTGGCATTGATGCGGGTCAGCCCAGCTCATGTCATCACATGCGCCCAGGAGCACACGCTGTACTGGTGGGCACTGGCCCACTGTGTGTCAGCAAGTGAGCACGCCAGTTCGCATGTGTCAGCCTGTCATGTGATGGTGCATGTATGTGTTAGCTTAAACAAGTGCCGGTCCTCGATGAGTCACACGTGTTGGCATGTATGCACACCGAGGTGCTTGCTAAGTGGGGAAGGACAAGAAACTACGACCCCACAGGGCTCCCTCCCTGGCAGCTGCCCCAAGTCACACATCACTCAGGACATTCAAAAGGCACCCTGGCCCCTCAACCCTGCAGCACCACCCAGATCTGGCCCGGGTCAGGGCATCCCTGATCAGGTCCCTGGGTCCAAGCTCTGAGCTAGGGACCACCCGCCCCCCAGGACCCCCAGCCGTGCACTCCCCAAGACAGTTCCCGGCCACTCTCGCGGGTGGGGGCTCACCCAGGAGGTTCCTCCACTCGGCGTCCAGGTCGGCCTGGTTGGCGAGGCAGCCCTTGAGCACATTTCGGCAATAGTCAGGGCAGGGCCTGGCGCCGGGGACTCCCAGGCAGTGAGCACAGTAGACCAGCTTCATGACAGCTCTTGAGCACTCCGGGCCCAGGGGGACCTGGGGAGCAAGGGAGCCTAAGCCAGGCCCCAAGGCCCTGGGGGTGCCTGGCCCCGGCCAGCCCCTAACGAAGCCCCAGGGTAGGGGGCTCTGGAGGGAAGTCAGGGGAGGCCTCTGCTCTGCCCCAGCTCGCAGTGGTCCCTGCCTGACTCGCAGGGCCTGCCAGCCCAGATGGCCCTCATTTTAATGATCTCGAGGGTCACAGGGAGGCAAGAATATCCTCACCCGCATGCCGCTGAGGCAACCAAGGCTCTGGGTTGGCGATGACTTGCCCAGGAGCCTGGAGGTGGGGGCAGTTCCCACCCAGGGCGTGTGGGTCTGAGGCTGACGCCCTCCCTATGTCCCAGCCTAGCTGGGTCTGACACATGCCCCCCAAGGGACCAAGGCATCCCACTGGCCTGCGAGGCTCTGGGGCCCCACCCTGCCCGGCCCCCACGCATGTTGTTCTCTTCTGTGTCCTCTGCACTTTCACTCCACAGCCTGGCTCAGCATCCAGCCCCAGCCCCTGGCCCTTCCCATCCTGGCCCATGATGGTTCTGGGCAGGGATGGGCCAGCCCAGAGCCGCCTGCCCAGAGCAAGGCTCACATCTGTGGGTGCGCTGTTAGCAGGCCGTGGGCAGCAGCCAATGCAGGAGGGACTGAGGCTGTGGGGCTGAGGTCAGAGGCTGGCCCAGAGGCCCAGGGGCACAGGGTTAAAGCAGGGGGAAGAGGAAGTCCCTTGGGCAGAGCATGGGGGTCTGGAGGGGTTTCTGAGAGCCCTGGGTGGCTGTGCGCACCTGAGCCACCTTCCGGACCACGTCACTGGCCACGCCCAGGCCCTGCACAAAGGAGCGAGCAGCCACGAAGGCACGGGTGGCCCGCAGGCGCAGCTCTCTCGGGGCCTCCCCGAAGGGCCGCAGCGCCTCGGCCTGCTTGCCCAGGCAGTCCAGGTAGTCATCAGGCAGCAGCAGCTGGGGGTGCAGCTGCTTGAAGAGGCGCTCGAGCAGGCGGGCCCAGAACTCGGCCAGCGTCTCCTCCAGGTGCAGGTTGGCACCGCGGTAGTACAGGCGCAGCTCTGAGTACAGGTCCCGGAAGGCCCTCGCGTTCTGCGTGTACAGCTCTCCGAAGGCGCCGGGGAAGGTGGCCTGCAGCGTCCGCTCCGAGTCGTTCAGCAGGTGCTGGAAGTGGTCTGCGCACAAGGAGGGGGCGTGATCGGGACCATGTTTCCCCCGCCGTGGCAGCTGGACCAGAGCAGGGGACTTAGCCCGGGAGACTCAGCTCTGAGGATACACTCTGAGGACCTCGGAGTCGGACGCCACGCTGCAGCGGCTGTGGGCCCTGTGGGCATCCATGGGGCGCCCCGAGACCTCACCCTCTGGCCTGGGGAGCAGGGGTCCTCTCGGGTCTCAGGGCCTCTGACTGGGGCTCCAGTGGCAGTTTCTGAGCTGAGCCCTGGGCAGGAACAGATGCTCTGTGACTCAGTGACCCCCTGAGAACACCCAGGGAGGGGCTGCTGGTGGAGATGGGGACTCACTGGGGTAAGAGGGGCAGGGCCGGTCTGTGCCCCCCTGCCAGCCGCTCCTTCTCTCCACTGGTCCCCACTTGTGCTCCCTGTGGCCCCAGCCGCCTGCCCTGCGAGTCTCCAGGGCTGCTGCCCCTCCCGCCACCCTGTCTCTGCTGCTCTCCTAGGCTTCTTGTCTTCTCTCAGCTTCTGCGATTTAGAAGCTTCAGCTGTGAGCACCCCGGGCCTGTCTGAGGGCTCTGGGGGGCCTCCTGCAGCCTAGAACCCCAGACATCTCCCCTGCTGGGCAGGGGGTAGGGAGGCACAGGCTCACCCTCAGACCTCCACATGTGCTGCGGGGCTTTAGGGAAAAGCCCCCGTACCCCGGGCCTAGATGGGACCCTGGACTTCCCCATCCCATTTGGAAGTGGGACTTCCAGGTCTGTAACTGCTCAGAGCGTCCCTAGGGCTGTGGCCGGCTTTGCCCCACAGGTACCGGGGGCTCGATGGCCCACCACAAGGTGCTCCAGGGTAGCAGGGCAGAGGCTCTCCTTTGAGGCACGGGGGCCGTCAAGCCTGAGATCTCTGGATCAGCCCCCACGCTGACCCCTGGCAAGGCCTGGGGCTACAGGGCTGGCAGGGCTACAGAGAGCTCCCAGGCCGCTGTGGGGAGGGTGGATGGGCCACACAGCTGTCCAGTGTCCACCTTGGGTCCTGGCGCCTGGAACGCCTTGGCCTCTCCCGGAAAGGGGCGGCTTGCGGTTCATGCATTAGCCCAGACACACCTAGAGGGCCACGGGCCAAATCCAGGTGCAGTCCCCAGCTCCACCTCCTGCCAGAACCCATTCAGCTGCTCCTGAAGGCTGGTGGGGGGGCGGACACAAGGCTCCAAATCCCTGAACACAGCAACCAGAGGTCCAGCCAGGCTCCCCTCCTACCGCCTCCCACTGTCTCCCACCAGCACTGCAGACAAAGACCCAGGGGCCCTCAGCTGCCCCGGAGGCTGGGAGGGGCCAGCAGCTGCCATGGGCAGGGGTGGGAGGGGAGGACATAGGAGGTGGGGGTTGGACAAGACTCCCTGGGGTAGGGGCACAGGTGGGCCTTGGACACATCACATAGTGGGTCATTTTTAATACAAATGTCCCCAAAGGGTGCCTGTGTTTTCATGTCAAAGATAGGAGAGTTGAACAGGAAGGCTGGAGGCTTCCAGAGGGCAGCAGAGGGAGGGCGGCGGCAGGGCACTGACACAGGACGGGCCCCAGAGCAGGGCAGCGACACCAACCCCCTAAGAGCCAGGAGGAGGCAGGCGGGCAGGATGTCCCCAGGCCAGGAGGATGGTGTGATGGGCAAGGGTGTTAGCAGGAGAGGGGAAGGGGCAGGGCTGGGTGGCACGCTGGGGCGGGAGCCAGGGCTCAGCGGTGCTGGGGAGAAACTGAGGCCCAGAATGGAGTGGAGGAGGTGAGCCGGGTCCCTACACATGGGACAGAACCAAGTGGCTCAGGAAGGCTCCTGACTCAGGGTGCAGGGGCTTGCTCCCCGGGTCCAGCTGGGCAGGAGGAAGGAGAGTCCCAGAGGGGCCACGCGCATCCCACGGGCCCCACACCAGCGGGGAGGGCTGAGCTCTGAGCATCGATGTCCAAGTCACAGAGAGGGAGCTTCTGACCCACCGCTACCCAGGTGTACGCCAACAGCTGAGGTCCCGCAGCCCTGTGGAAATGGCCTTGGGGGCTCCTGGGGACGGGCAGACTCTCCCGGGAGCCTGGGAGGCCACAGCAGGTGTCCAGGAGCCGGAGAAGCAGGAACGCTGAGACAAACTCCAGGTCCCCAGCAGCAGCTGCCGTCCCTCACAGCCACATGGAGCCCTGCAGCCTCAGCGCTCCCTCCCTCCCGTCTGCCCAGGCTCACTGTCCCGGCGCCCCGGCTCCGCCCGGACACAGGGGCAGTACCTCAGCCCGGGCCGCCTCCCTTCACCAAGTCCTCGTGTTTCTGATCAGAGGTCACTTCATGGAGGACCTCCTGACCCCACACTGTCCCCCTGGAGGTGCCTGCCACTCTCTGCCCAGACACAAGGCGAGGACCAGCCTGGGCCGAGGAGTACGTGGCTCTAACGCAGCAGCTGGCGGGGCCTCAAGGCCTGCAGGGGTCACTCCCCGCGGCCCCCAGACTCCTGCCCCGATATAAAGGGCTGAGTGGTGGCCACCCCAGGCAGGCCCTGCACTCTGCAGCCCTGTCCCCAGCCCCAGTCTCAGCCCTTGCACTGAGCTCCCTGGCTCCAGGCCACCTGGTCCCCAGGGGCAGCGGCCTGGGGCACTTGACGAGCTGCAGGCAGGATTTGGCCAAGGCCTGTCTCTCTGCAGGTGCTCAGGAGAATCTGCTGGTGACAGGAGCCTCTGAGGGGCTGATGGGATAGGTCCTCTGTCCCCAAATGTGCACTGGGAATGGGCTGTGCACACTCCCAGGGGGGTGTCAAACCCTGCAGATCCCTGCCTGAGGGCAGCCCCCAAATCCCAGCTGGGGCTTCAACCCAGCGCCCTAGCCCCAAAGCACTAACTCCCCCACCTCCTCCTGCCACTCCCCCACCCTCGGCATTGACACACCAGGCAAGGCCCAGTGTGCCCCTCCCCCGATGCACCGGCACCCTGCGGGCCCCGAGCACCCGTGGGAGGCACTCACCATCGAAGCTGCGCAGCTGGGTGGCAAGCATGGCCTGCAGGACGCGGCTGCTGTCCTGGAGCGCGGTCTCCAGCTCGGCACGGCTGCGGTTGGCCAGGTTCTCCTCCATCTCGCTGGTGCAGCAGGTGTAGCCCTGGGGACAGATCCGCAGGTGCTCACCTGTGGGGAAAGGCCAGTGTGAGGGAGAGGGGCTGGGACAGCACTGGGAGCCAGGAGGGCACCCTCAGGCTCTCCTGGGCAGGATGGCAGACCCAGGGTGGAGCACAACTCAGGGGTGGGTCAGCCTGGGGGGTGCCCTGGGTGAAGGCAGAAGTGGTTGGGGTGTGGAGGGAGGAAAAGGCCTGGCTTGGGTCCTGTAGCTTCCCACACATGACACAGGAGCACGGCTGCCTCTACAGGGCAGGAGGCCCCTTAGGCAAGTCCTGCCCCCCAGCCTGCTGTCCCAGCAGCTGCAAGCAAAGAACTGGCCTCAGGTTCCTGTGTGCAAGTGTGGAGAAGGCTCCCAGGCCCGACAGGCACCCCTTGCCTGGGCCCATGTCTGAGGATGGGGAAGGAGGAAGGAATCCAATCCCCCTCTCTTCCCACACCAGCCCTGGGAGGCACCAAGCTCCCACTGCAAGGACAGCAGATCTCACCAACAGTGGGCTGGTCAGAGGCAGTGGCCCTGCAGGACCCCAGGCACGAGTCTGGTATGGGGGCAGGTGTGCTCTGGTGCAGCTGGCAGGCCCCGTGAAAGGGTCATTGGACCATGCCCCAAGCCCTGCAGGGTGCACCCTGTGCCTCCTGGTGTCCTTGTGGAGTCCCCTCCTCTGCAGCCTGCCATGAGCTACTCTGCTCCAGCGTCCGAGGCAGTGACAGCGGCACTGCCATCAGAGACAGCTTCACCTCCTTGTGGGGAGTGGGGACAGGACAGGCTTTGAGTCAGCCCTCAGCCCTGCTGTGCACACCTCAGGGCCCACCTGGAATGTGTGTGTGGCATCAGGAAAAACTGCATATTTTAAAGGGTGTGCATCGCACTGTGATGAAGGCTGCCGCAATCCTCATTTTATTAACCAGAAAACCGGGGCTTACAGGGATGAGGTCTCGTCCCAGCTACACAGTGAGGGGGCAAGTGGTTCCGGCTGCCTAAGCTCAGGACTCCACACTGACAGGGCCACACTGTTCCTTCTGGGCCTCGTCCCCCGCCTCTAAGGCCCTCCTGGTGCTGGCCTAGGTCAGGCACAGTGGAGAGGTGGAAGCAGGAGCCTGGCTTGGTCAGAGGGGTGGGGTCAAGGGCAGGGTTGTCAGCAGGAATTCCAGCAACTTTCCTCAGGACTGCCGCCTCAGGGGCCTGTCTCATCCCGTTCTGGGACCCTGGGCCAGGGTGGCTGGAATGCAGCAGGTCCTGCATTATTTTACGTCCTGCCTGAGGGTCAGCAGGAAGGGAAGGCCAGGCCAGGGAGGAGAGGCAGGAGAGGGAGCCAGGACCGGGACCGAGGACGGGGTCAGCCCGGGCAGAGGCACCTGGCTCGAGGCTGTCCTGGGGGAGCTGGCAGCAGCTCCAGCCCTGCCTGGAGGTGGGAGCAGGGATCTGTAGCCCCACTGCAGGCAGGGCCTGGAGCAGCGCAGGCAGTGCCCTACCCGCTTACTGTAAGAGGAGTCACCCCTCAGGCCTGGGGTCCAGGAAGCCCTTACCCACTAGAGGCCATCTGGGGTGGGGACCCAGGACTAGGTAACTACCCAGAGGTTGAATGCCTGGGTCAGACTGAGTTTGCTGATCTTCCGCACCCTCTAAGCACACACACTCAGGGAGGAGGCCGAGACAAGAGAAGGGAACAGAGAACCCGAATCCGGGCTTGGGCGGCTGCCGCTTGGCCCCTGTAGCCTCTGTGCCTGCTGACATGACAGCAAGGAGACAGGCTGTCAGAGGGGCCTGGGAGAGCGAGGGAGGGCCGAGGTAGGGGTTCTTATCCTGGGGCGCTCCCTCCTTGCCCTCTTTTCCTGTCTGAGTTCTGGAATGTACTGATGCAGGGGGCTCTGGCTTGAGCTGGAGGGGGAAGGAGCCCTCCGCAGGGGCTGCAGGTCCAGGGATTCCCCAGGGCCTGGACTTACATGTGCCCATGCTGCAGACAGAGCGGGAATGGCAAGTGCACCTGTGCCCCCCGCCCCTCCTTACCTCCAGATGCCTGCTGGAGGGGGAGTTGGGGGTCCAACAGAGTCTGGGGCCAGGAGGGCCTTGTGGGAGCCAGCTGGGGTGAGGACAGAGCCCGGCTCTGAGAGCCCTGGGGCCTAGTAGAGAAGGGGTGCTCCTTCCCCACTCCTCACATGGGTGGGAAGGCGCCCTCAGGCAAGAAGACTGGGACACAGGTACACTGGCCAGGGACCATCCTTCACTCTGCAGCCTTTATTCTCTGATGGGATTCTGCCCCAGTCCCACCCCCGTGGGGGCAGGATTTAGAGCAGGAACCGCCCCTCCGGGTCCTTTCCTGGGGCCTGTGCCAGGCTGAGCAGACTCAGGAGGCGTCTCTCCGAGGGTGTGGGCTGTGATGGGGCCCTGTGCACCCATCCAGGCTGCCCAGACCAGGAGAGCACAGGTCAGCCAGACACATGATGGTGCTGGGCTGGGCAGTGGGAGGGAAACGTGCCTGGGGGAGGGGGTGGCAGGTGCCAGCTGAGCTTCCCGGTGACACACCCTGGGCTCAGCTGAGATGGGCTCAGCTGTGACGGGGCACCCAGGCCAGGCTGGCTGGGCCACAGGCACCGAGTGAGCTGGTCCAAGACTCAGGACTAGGGCTCAAGCACTCCTAGGGAGGAGGGGTGGGTGGCATCCCCCGCCGACTCCTCCTGTGCCCCTCCCTCACGAGGTCCTGGCGGACCCACTCCCCAGCCCCCACCACGCAGACGGGAGAGGCTGATGAGAGACATGGAGAGGTGAGGCCCGAAACACCCGTAAGATATGGGAGCTCCCCCCACCTGCAGGTTCTGAGGGGCTCCTCGGTGCCGTCAGCCACCTCTCACACCCCCTCACGGCCGTGCACCGGCCCCCGCGCCTCAGCCTCCCCCGCCGACCCCTCAGCCCCGCCCGGCCACCTCGCCCAGCCGGCCCGGCGACCTGCGTTGTTCCGGCCGCCCCAGCACAGCCCCCGTCCCTCCCTCCCTCCTCGGACAAGCACGGGAGTGAAGACACGGAGCCAGAGCTCGGGCGCCGGCCTGGGAGCCCCCGGCAGGCTGGACGCACGGCGGGCGAAGGCCTGGGAGCCCCCGGCAGGCTGGACGCACGGCAGGCTGGACACACGGCAGGCGAAGGCCTGGGAGCCCCGGGCGGGCTGGACCGAGGCGGGCCCCTGAGGCCCGCTGCAGGCTGGACGCACGGCAGTCAAAGGCAGGAGGCCTCCCGCTGGCTTCCTTCTGCGGAGCTCTGGCCCAGCGCAGGCCGGGGCCACAGGTTGTGGTCCTGGACATGAGATGGCAGAGGCCGGCTCTGCAGAGTCCCCCTGCAGGGCGGCAAAGCAAGCCCCCTCCTGGAAGAATGCCAGGGGCTGGGGCCTTTCTGAATGGAGAGCAATGTGCCCAAGACCAGCTGTCATCTTAAATCTCCCCACCCAGGGGCCTCCCCACCCCCAGGGGCCTCCCCACCACTTCTCTCAGCTCAACACCTGGGGATAGAGAGGCCTCAGGCCAGGAGAGAACCCTCCCCATGTCCCTCTCCCTCTCCTTCCTGGCCTTTCTCCTGCTCCAACCCAGAGGGAAGCATTTTCCAACCTAGGGAGTGAGTCCCGGCAGCCCCTCCCCTTCCCCCCCCCCCCCCCCCCCCCCCCCCCCCCCCCCGCGCAGGGAGGCATCTGGGCCCTTCCGGCCCACCCCTCCCTCTGGCCCTGGGGCTGCTCAGGTCAAGGTCACCGGGCCTGCTCCCCGCTGGGCCAGGGACTGGACCCTCTCTTCCCTGATCCCTGGGCTGAAGTTGCTGTAGCCAACCCATCCTTCCACAGCGCTCCCCTCCCTCAGTCACTGGGACACTTCCCTTCCCCAGTGCTCTGAGGATTTTTTTGGGGGGGAGAAGGGGATTATTTGTTTAATGGCAGATTCATCCCCCACCTCAAACCCAGAGTCTCCAGTTCCCAGGCTCCTGCTCCTCAGGTTAAAGCACAGAGCTCTTGCTCCCTGGCCCGTAGGCAGCTGCTGTCTCGTTCCATCTTCCCCCTCCCGATCCTGACGGTTCTGGACCACCCCACTCTGCTGCTCCTCACTAAGCCCCCACCAGCCTTAACTTTAGATACCTTTTAGGTCATGCATTCTCGTCCCCTGCTGACATGTCCCCACCCCGCAGTTTCCTCTTGGTCATCAGCACCTTCACCCCAAAGCTTTAGGCGAGACTCCCATCCTGACAGTGGCCCCCATCCCCAATGATGGACCCAGACCTCATTTGTCCAGACCCAGCCTGGCAGCTGCCCGTGACCAGTGGCTCTGGAGCCCTCCCAAGGAGAATGCAGAGAGATGATGGCGCCACGCCACGCCCATCCCTCCAGAAGCTTCCACGGCTCACACAGGAGGTGCAGACTGTAAAGCCGGCTTTATCCACCTTTACAGCCTCGTCCTAGACACTCAGTGTCAACAGACTCGAATGCCTAAGGTACCGGAATCTGGCGTGGACAGTCAGCCTGCATTGCCTCCCATGGTGCTGGAGTAGGGCTGTGTGCAGAGCTCTAGGCACCGCAGCCTCCCAACACGCAAGGGAAGAGCCTAGGCCTCCCCGCTCCTGCCCTCTACTCAGCTCTGCACCCGGCAACGGGGCCTTCCTGGCTGGCCGATGGCTGCGAAGGCTTTCCCCAAGCCCGAACCCTCTTCTCGAAGCCTGCCCCAGCCCCTGGCCCATCTGCTCTCGGACTCCAACCAGCTCCGGTGGCTGTGGCATCCTCCGGCACGTCCAGCAGCCTCCTGGGGTGAGGGTGCACTGGACAAACGACCCAGGGGGTTTCCTAGGGACCACCCACTGCCCAGGCTGCAGAGGATCTTTTCCTCACTTTTGCCCCATCCTCTAAGAAGCCTGCGCCCCTGGCCAGTCCCTGTCCACCTGGGCTCCTGACGTCTGAGCCAGAGGCAGCCTTGGCCCCACCTGCGAGGTGGACCGGCCACGGCATCTCAGCTCCTCGTCAACGGCATCCACGGCCCCCAGACTCACCCCATCGTGCTTCCCTCCCCTCCCCACACCCCTGCCGTCTGCCCGAAGCCCCCTGCCACCATTTCACCCAAATGACAGCGTCGCCAAGGAGCCCCTCCGCCGCCGCAGAACCTCCGCCACGCACTGCGACCCGAAACCGAGGGGCGTCGTAGGGACACCTCTGCCCCGGGTGGGAGGGTCCGCGCCCCAGGCCGGCTAAGGCTCCTGTCACCCGCGGCTGCTTGCGAGGGAGACAG
The DNA here is from genome assembly GCF_028858775.2 of Pan troglodytes. Taxonomy (NCBI): domain Eukaryota; kingdom Metazoa; phylum Chordata; class Mammalia; order Primates; family Hominidae; genus Pan; species Pan troglodytes. Next base: position 142,721,739 of record NC_072411.2, on the reverse strand, counting down.
GCGTGAAACCGGCCCCGGCGGCGGAACAAAGGCTCGGCGGCACCGGCGGCAGCGTCGCCGCCCTGGGGGTCCCGGGCGCCCCGATGCCAGTCGCCAGCCGCCGCGGCCAGGGACGAGGACGGCAAACCGCGCAGCCGGAGCGGGTGCGCAGGGGTCTGGACACGCAGCAGCGCTGGCGGCCCGGCGAGGAGGGGGCACTGGTGCAGTGGGCGCGGCGGGGAGGGAAGGGGGCGGGCGGGGAGCCGGGGGCTGCGGCGGGCGGGCGAGGGGAGGAGGGCGCCGCGATTGGCGGGGAAGGGGCTTGTCGCAGTGGGTGCGGCAGGCACGGGGGCGGGGGAGGGGGCTCGAAGGGCTGCGACAGCCCGGGGAGGGGGATGGGCCTGGCGGAAGAGGAAGGGGGGCCCCGGGGCTGCGGCAGGCGATGCGGGAGCGGGGCGGAGGGTGGGAGCGGGGAGGAGGGTGGGGGCGGGGACGCCGGGATGCGGCCCGGGAGGGGTAGGGGTAGGGGTAGGTGCAGCTGGGGCGATGGGTGGGGTGGGACTGGGGACGGGCCACGGACTCCCGACAGGAGGGGCGGAAAGGGGATGGGGCTGCGGCAGCCAAGCGGGGCAGGACGGAGCGGAGGATGGGACAGAGGCGGTGGGGACGAGGAGCGGGTGGAGATGGGGGTGGCGCGCCTGCGGATGCGGGTGCGGTGGCGCCGCGGGAGAGGTCCTCGGGCCTGGCTTCCAGCGCGGCGGCGGACGCGGGACCCCCTTCGCAGCGGCGGCTCCGGCGGCTCCGGGCGGCGCGCGGGCTCTGGGTGCAGGTGCTCGGGCCGGGGAAAGGCGGCGGAGCGGGGCCGGGCGGAAGGGCTCGCAGGAGGCGAAAAGCCAGCGGGGGACGAGGGCGGGCTGTGGTCCGCCGGGCGCGCGGGAGACTCTGGCCGCAGCCACCCCGGGCAGCGCCGCAGCCGCACTGGCGCGCACGGCCGAGGGCGGTGGCTCCCGGCGCGGGGACGAGCGTCCTCCCGCAGCCCCCGCCCCGCCGCGCTCGGCACCGCCCCCGTCTCCCTGGAAACCGCAGGCGGCCGCCCCGGCCCCTCCGGCCAGGTCCCCGCCGCCGCAGCCGCCTCCTGCCCGCCGCCCTGCGCCCGCCTCCCTGCGCGCCGCCGAGGCCGGGCCCCTCCCTCCCGCCTGCGGGTGCTGCTCCTGTTCTTCGCGGGCAGTCCGGGCCTCCTAGGCTCCCCACTGCAGCTAAGCGGGCCCAGGCCTTGGTGCAGGGGCTCCCGGGTCTCAGCAGGGCTGGTGCTCGGGGGAGCCGGGGCCCCTCCCCGGAGGGTAATGGGGGCGGGGTGTCGGGTTTCTCTCTGTGCTGAAGGTGGCAGCTGACCACCGCTGTCCTCACGCAAAGCTGCCATGGTCATTCCACATCCTCTACCTGCCCCCTCCAGCCCCCAGTCCAATGGCACCCGGGCCTTGACTCCAGACCCCCCTGCCCCTATATCCTGACCTGCTTTCCCTCTGACATACCAAACCCAACAGGCCACATCCTTCCACCAAGTCTCCCACCCAGGTGCCCCCAGCCTGGGAGGTCTATGCTGTGCGCCTCTGGCCCCTCCTTGGACACCAGAGGGACAGCCTCCCGCCAACACCCTCCCCTCCCTGCAGCCCAGGTCCTGCGTGGCTCCCACTGTCCCGGCCCAGCTCCCCACCTTCCCCAGGCCTGCTAACCCAGCCAGACAAAACCACCCACTCACACCAGTTCCCCTCTGGCCGCACTCCGGCCTCTCGGCCGGTCTGCAATGGGCACACTGAGAGCTGCTGGACAGACCACCAAGGCAGGCCACAACACTGGAGACCCCCAAAGACGGGGCTTTCACCAGGCAACTCATAAGACTGCTCTCTAAGCTGCCCAGATCCTGCTTGGGGAACCCCTGGGCAGGCCATCCTGCCGGCAGACACCAGATCTGGGCGGTGCCTGCCCTGGCATGGCAGGACGGCAGGGGTCCATCAGATGGGAGCCTAGTCACAGCTCGGGCCAAGAAGCCGCGTGCCCTGTGCAGGCCTCCCCCCATGCCAGCCTGCTCCACTGTCTGAGGCTCATGCTGTGGCCTCAGACACTGGGGATGAAAGGGGATTCAGAATTTGTGTCACAAACCTCCTGCCACACCCAGGACCCGGTGTCTTGGCTGTAAGGCAGAGAGCCCACTCCTGGAACCCAGGATGAGGTGCTCCCCAGAGGCCGTGCCCCCAGGCCTGGCTCAGCCTTTCTCCTCCTTGGCTTGGTGGAGCTGAAGAGGGCACTCACATCTCTATGCCCAACCCTGCCAGCAGGGTGGAAATTCAGGCAGGCTGTGGGAGGGTGGGGTTGTCCTCCTGGGGCTCTGCCCAGCTCTCCCATCTAGCTTCCCATACACCCACTGCAGGGGCCACAGGCACCCAAGGAGGCCTCGAAGATGGACTGGCCCTCCGTCTGCTACATCCACAGGGGGCACGCTAGAAACGCAGAAGGGGACGCAACAGCCACATTCCAGTCCACAAAGACACCGCGCAGGCCCGTCCATCTGCCCCGTGAATGCCACCCAGGCAGAGACACACATACAGCTGAGGCTGGGCCGGATCCCAGAGCAAACCCTTGGGTGCCTCTGGAGGGAGCCCGCCAAGAGGGATGGCTCATAAACACTGGGGAAGGAACAGAAGGGGAGGGAGCAAAGGAACTCGGCCGCTCACCTCCGACCCAACCACTTCCTGAGAAGCCATCTCTGTGGTCATGGTGGTCCCAGGCCTGGCTCTCCCTGCGCCCACCCCCACCACCCAGTCACTCCACCCAGTCACCCCACCCAGCTGTGACCTGCCGCTTCCCTCCATCTCACATGCTTTCCCCTCACCTCCCTCAGGAAGCCTCCCCAACCTCTGGCCTCCAGTCCCAACAAGCCATGCTCCTTCCAGAGGGAACCTCTGCCAGGGGAGCCTCCACTTTCTTGCTCCTGCCTCCCTACCTGGCACCCAGGCCGGCCCTGGTACCCTGGTACTGAATAAAGGCACACGTCTAAATGATGTCGGGGGGAATCTGCCCAGTGTTGGCACTGGAGCGAACACAACCCACTGCCAGCATGGCCCACGAGCCACGCCCCCCCCCAAGCCAGCACCTCCTCCCCAGAGGAAGCACGGGGCTCAAGGGGGCACGCCCCTGAATGGGAGGTCACACATGGTGAGGGCTCCCTTGTTCCCAGAGGCCTAGCTGTCTCCCTGCTCAGATGCAGAGCTCACTATGGGCCTCGCAGGGGCTTAAGCCGAGTCATCTTCACAGCAGCTGCAGGTCCCGCTGACATAGCTGACACATAGGGAGCTAAAGTGACTTGTGCAAGGTCACAGGCTAGGAGTAGCAGCACGGGGCCCAGCACGAGGAACAGCCTCAGCATCCCCCGCCTCCCCAACCCTGCAGCCTGCCCTGACTCCAATCCCAGGGGAATTCCCGAGCTGCAGGCAAAGGCTGAAGCAGGAGCCGACAAGCCCTGCTGAGCCCAGAGAGGTCTGGGCGGTCCCAGGAGGGCGTCTCCCTAGGGCTTTGATGAGTTGGCGGCCGCCCAGGCACCTCTGCCTGCCTGCCCAGCATGGCAGGTGCGTGGGCTGGAGCTTCTGCCCAGCCCTGCCCCACAGCCACAATTAGGGAACGAGTGCAGATAAAGCACGGGGGCCAGTTACATCTGAATTTCAGATAAACAATGAATTGTTATTTTAGTACAGTATGAAAGTATTTGGCCCCAAAGAACTGGAAGCAGGAAAAGGAACAGGTCCTCATACACCCATGCTCATAGCATTATTCACCAGAGCCGGAAGGTAGAAACGATGTCTCTCCACAGTTGAATAGATTGTTTCCACAAACTGTCTGTAGGTGCATACAATGGAATAGGATTAATCCGTGAAAAGGAAGAAATTCTGACACATGCTCCAGCGTGGAGGAACCTTGAGGACAACACTGAGTGAAATAAGCCAGACACGAAAGGACAGATACGGCAAGACTCGACTTACGTGAGGTCCCTAGAGGAGTCGGATTCATAGAGACTGAAAGGATGGCGGGCACCAGGGGCGGTGGAGAGGGGAAATGGGGAGTTACTGTTTAATGGGGACAGAGTTTCAGTTTTACAAGATGAAAAGGGTCCTGGAGCTGGATGGGGGTGACGGCCGCACAACAGCATGAATGGACTGAACGCCACTGAACTGAACTCTTGAAAATGGTTAAACTGGCAAATTTTGTTATGCATATTTTGCCACAAAAAGCAAACAACTCTTCTCCCCAAAAATATCTGGGGTGTACTTACACTAAATATGTAGGGCATATTTACGCTCAACATTTATTTCCTTATTTGAAATTAAAGTATTTGGGACACACTGCACTACAAAATGATTCAGGGTCTACCTGAAATTCCCATGTACCTGGTGTCCTGTCTTTGCATCCGCTAAGTCCGGCGACCCTTTGCAGCATGGGGGGTGGGGGTGGGGCGCCTGCCAGAATCACACAGGTCTCCCCACCCGCAGCAGCCCACCACCTCTGGGCACCCATGCATGCCTGCGCACCCACGTATCCCTGGCTCCCCCACTCAGGTCTCAGACCCCGTCCAGGCTGTCAGCAGGAGGTTTAAGGCCACTTTCAACTCCGAACTGTCCCCAGCCTCCTTGGAGAGCAATGGGTCTCTCCTGAAATCAGCACTATCTCAATTAATAGGCAGACAGGACCACCCCCAGCTTACAGATGGGAAGACTGAGGCTCACGGAGGTTAGGTGGCTTCCCCCCCAGGTCTCAGACTTCTACCTAAGGCAGATCTCCTTCCACTGGCCTGAGTGTCCCCCTGTCCTCACTGAAGGGGAGGAAATGAGAAGCCCAGGCTTGATACCTGGGCACCCCGAGCCCAGGTATGGAGATTAGGCCACTCTTTCAAAACTAGGGTCAGGCCTGGCCACCCTCGCTGGCCTGACTATCCCATCGCTGGCCAGGTGCTGCTGAAACCTAGCTGGGCCTCAGGCAGCTGGGCTGGCGTCTGCAAGGCCACGTCCAGGGAGGGATACCTGCTGGCCACGCTGCTGGTCACACAGCCCACCACCGAGAACGCCCAGGGCTCCCAGCCCAGGGAGACTCTGAGCAGGTGGCCCTGTCATGTGCCTGCCTGATCGCCTCCCCAAAGGTGAGCCCCGACCTCCTGTGGGCCCTGCGGGTCCTGGAGCAGGTGGGAATGTGGGCCCCCCACCTCCGTGACTCCCACCCATTTCCCGAAGCCACCTGCCGGAGGAGAGCCGGAGGCTCAGAGTTCCACCCCCAGGCACCTGGAGTCCTGACTCCACCCCGTCTACACCCAGACTTCCTGGCAGGGACTATCTACACCCGGACTGCCTGGCAGGGACTGTCTACACCCAGACTGCCTGGCAGGGACTATCTACACCCGGACTGCCTGGCAGGCAGAGGGATGCCAGGATCCCATGAGATGGCTCTGGGCAGAGGTTGGGGACACTGCCTGGGGTGGGCACATGAGATCCAGGAGGCAGACAGCCTGGGGGAACGAACCAGCCTCATCCCGTAGGCGAAGGGAGAGGCCCCTATGAGGGCAGCTGTCCAGACCCGGGGCCAGCATCTCCTGCCCTTCCTGCCTCTCCACAGGGCCTGCGGTGCCTTCTGAACTCTCCACCCTTGACTCTCTTCCTGAAAACCAGCTGCCACCCTCAAGGCGGGCTCGAGCGCGCCTCCGGCCGTTCCACTGTCACTGTGTCCTGGGGACACTGTGCGTTCCACCCAGAATGGCCTGGCAGCAACTCTTCTTGCCATTTCCACCTTCTCACACCCAGAGCCAGCGAATGGGAGCGCCGACACTGCGTGCTGTGAGCGCTCAGGGTGACACCCAGGAAGCAGCTGCGCCGGTGACAATGACGGGGCCTCCTGTCCAGGCAGATGTGGCTCCCCAGCCTGGCCTTCCTCCCTCCCCATGGAGTGCCCTCATCCACAGCCCACCTTCTGGAAGATGGGACTTAGAGAAAGAACAGGCCTCCCTGACATGACACACGCTGGGCAGAGGGCGGGCCAGCCTTCTGCCAGGGTACACAGCGACTGTGGGCAGGGCCAGGGGCACACAGCCGGTGTGGAGCCGGCCCTTGACCCCCTTTGACCCCCAGCAGGTTGGCTTTGGCTTCTCTCAGGACCCGCCCCTTTGCTAAGACGACGGCCACCAGGAACGGCCATGATCTTCAAGAGAGCCAGCCCTCGGCCAAGGGTGTGGCTTTCCCCAGAGGCCCGGCAGGCCGCCTCCCTGGGAACCCGAGGTCCATGGGGACAGCGGCGCAGGCAGTGTGTGCACACCTACGTGCCCTCCCCCTCCATCCGCCGGCTCCACGGCCTCAGAGCAGCCCTGCCACACCCTCCTCACGGCGCTGAGCCTTCCTGACCTTCCGAAATGACTGCCAATGTCGCCCCAACCACACAGAGGCCCCGGAGGGAGGACAGGGACTTTGCTGTGTCCCGGTACCCAGAACAGCCTCTGTGTCGGGGCATAGCTCGAGGGATCTCTGCTTGAGGGAGGAACGAACATGGGGGTCATCTACGACACCTCAGTTTCGACTCAGACCTCTGGTCACGCCCCTCCTGGCTCTGGGGTCCAGCCTTAATGCCCTCAGACCCTGCCTACCAAGCCCCCAGCCCCATCTCTGCCTGGCCCACTCACTGCCTTTGCTACTCAGAAACGGGGTGAAGCCCACCCCTTCTGGGCATCCCTGGGTGCCAGACGCCAGGGGTTCAGCCATGCCAGGCTGGGCTCCCAACACGGCTGTGGATGGACGCCCTTTATCCCCCCATGGATGAGATGCTCGGGCTCGGGGCACCAGTCCACCCAGGATTCTGATGCCAGCCGTGCAGCTCCACTGCTCCCCTCAGGCAGGTCTCTCCACACTGCCCAGGGGCTGCCCACCCTGGTCCCCTCTCCGTCCTCTGTGGGCCGAATGATGTGGGCTGGAAGAACCCAGCCCTTCCTGTCTGCTCCCCAAGTCTCCTCTCTGGTCCTCTCAATGAGCTGGCCCCCAGTGCTCCAGGACCCAGATGCTCCAGGCTCCTTGGGTTGGGGAGGAGCCCCAGGTGGCCAGCCCCAGTTGAGGGTCCTGTAAGGCAGCATGGGAGGCCGAGGACAGGACAAGAGATGGCCATGGCAAGAGAGGGGCCAAACTGCACTTGGGAGCCCTGGGCCAGTCCCCAGCCAGGGAGTGGTCTTTAGGGTTCGGCCCTCAGGGTTCACATGACTCAAATGGGTGAGTGGTTGCAAACCTCACATGCAGATGCCTAGATTCCTGCATGTCACACCCCTTTACTTGTAACTCACACAAGCTACACACTCATGGTGGCCAAGCACAGGCACAGCTTGTGTGGACCCTCTCATACGTGCCCTGTCTCTGCGCTAACTGCGTCCAGAGAGCAAGGGCTCTGTCTGCAGCTGCGTTTCAGCACCCAGAACAGCACCCAGCACCCAGTAGGAGCTCACGGAGCCTCCAATGATGCAGAGGACCTGGGATGTGTCCCCCTCACTCGCACGGCAGGCAGATGGCCCTGCTCCTTGCTCTGCCCAAGGTGCCTGGGGACTCCCCACCACGTTCCCCCGTTTCGGACCCTAGGCCTCAGTGGGCCCTCCTGGGCGCAGACACACTGGGCCCCAAGCCTCTCCTTCTCTGCTGCGAGGGCGACTTGCTGCTCAGGTCAGCCTGACTTTCTCTGTGCCGTGGGCCCCCTTGCCCGTCGGTGAAGCCGCAGACGCTTTCTCAGGACGATGCTCGTTTCTGAAGCATACAACCACACAGAGGACCATGGAGGAAGCACTCATCACACAGCAGTTACCAGGATGTGATACAACGAATTGTGAGGTGGCAACGCACGTGCTTCCCCGGGAAGCCGTTTTACAGGAGCCGCAATGGGCCTAATACTGACTAGAATTCAAAGTCACAGTGAGAGGACGCCGTTTTCCAAGCTGTCTGCTACGAATGTGGAGGGGCATAAACAGCGGCGATGTCTACTGGTGACCAAGCCCCAGGTCCCGGAACACCATCGTTCCGAGTAAGAAAAAATGCTAAATTCTGGTTAGAGGTTAGCAACGATGGAGATGTAATCTCTTTCTCAGCCAAGTTCATGAAGCCCCTGAATTACATCCAGAACCTCATCCGTGCACCCACAGAAGGATGGATGCATCTAGAACAACCCTCCTGCATGCTGGTGTTTGGCCACCAGTCTGCCCATCCTCCCATCCCAGCACCTGGAGCTGAGTGGTGCCCCCTCCCCTGAGCTCCCTCTTCCCCTGGCGTGGTTCTGCCTGTAGCTTCAGTTCAAGTATTTCTCTTGGGGGTGCTGCTGGCGTTTGTGGAAGGGCACCTCCATCTCGCAGGATTACTGGGCTCCCCGGCCCCACCCACTAAACACCAGAGCCCCCCACTCCTCAATCACTGGGATGTCACAAGTGCCCAGGGCAACTGCTCCCGGTTGGGAGCCACCCTATCCCAGGGGACCTTCCCAGGTATCTGTCTGACCTGCAGCCACCCCTCACCCCAAATTGCCCACAGGCTGAGGCTACGCACACAGAACAGGGAGGCACCTGTTCTAACACCTACCATCCTGGGTGTGAGGCCGCAGGAGGGAGACTGAAGATGCTGAGGAGTGTTCTGTGTGCAGCCCCCCGCCAGGCTCGGGGAGGGGGCATCGCGTTCAGGAACAGTGGGGCTGGATTATGTGAGAGATTTGTCCTTTTAAAATACCTCCTTGGGTCCAGTGTGTCCCAAGCTCCATGACAACTGGAGATGCATGTAAACGCCTGAGCCAACCCTGGTGGCAGGTGGCATCAGCTTTGTCCCCAGGGCCTGGTAGATGGTCACAGGTGGGTGGGATGCTCTCCCTGCAGTCTCCAGAGCCAAGGATGGGTCTCCTGGCCCCGGTTCTTGAGGAGACACTTGGACGTCACACATGGGTTACCACAAGGATGGGATCAGACAGCCACAGGGAGCCCCAGTCACCAAGGATGCACCAGACACAGGGGTGGGCTACGGGGGCCACAAGGGGCTCCAGTCACCAAGGATGCGCCAGACACAGGGGTGGGCTGCGGGGGCCACGGTGGGCACTGAGGCTGCACCAGATGCAGGGACAGGCTGAGACGATCACCCATAGGCCACAGCTCTGTGACGCACTGGACAGCTGTCCTCGGTGTTTGGGGAAATCGTCTGAAGGTGCGCACAGGCCACAGACTTCCCTACAGGTCCCACTGCTGATGGCGCACCCAGGAAACACCCCTGCCGGGGAGGCTGGGATCCGGTCGCTGCTGCATGGGCCTAAGGCTTGGCTGTTCCCAGGAGGGAGACGCGCTGTTCTGGGCCTCAGAGCATCGGGGTCACTGCAGCCAGATCCATCACCCCAGGATGCACCAGCGGGCGAGGACGGGGCTCAGGATGGACAGTGCCGCAGGGTCCTGGGCGGCTGGATTTGGGAGTCCCCGGAAGCCCCAGCCAAGTTTCTCAGTAGAACCTGAACTTCTGTGGGGCGGAAGCAGAAGCCTAGCAGCGTTGTACTTCCTGGCCTGCCCAGCTCACCCTTGTCCCTCAGGAGGAGCCAGGACAGCAGGCGGGCAGGTGGTGCCCACTGTGGGGTTGGCTGTGACCTCAGGAGACCCACCGGGCGTGGCGGCTGGGCTGGGCTGAGGCTGGCCGGGCCCTCCTGCGCTGTGTGTCCTCACACGGCCCCGCCACGGGGCTGCAAAGAAGCCAGGCCGTGTTCACAGCCTCCCCTCCTGTGCGCTCCCGGTGCCCCTCAGGCCTCTGGGTGCCTGCACCTGCGGGGTGGTCTGTGGCCTTGGCCCAGCTCCCCATCCTCTGACCCAGCCTCACCCCTGCTAGCCAGGCCCAGAGCAGGAGTGAGTCACTCGGCAAGCAAGTGTGGGGCTTGGCCCCGGGCGGCGAGGCCTCTCAGCTCTGAGCCCTGGGAACCCCTCTCTGGGACTCAGCTTTCCCATCTGCAAACTAAGTGGTATTCAGCCCACCCGGTAGACAGCCCCTGGTGCTGCCGACTCTGGGAACTCCTGGGGCACCTCAAAGGTGGGAGAGGACCAGGGGAGGGAGAGCCTGGGGAAAGAGGGACCCCAGGGTCCTCCTCACTGCCCTGCTCCAGCCCCAGTCCCCTTCTCTCCCTGTCCACCAGCTGCGCCCCATCAAAGACCTTGAGAGCCCACCGGGAGGCCTAGTTCACAGATGCCGCTGGGCCTCACCTCCCACTGCCCCGTGCTGGGCTCAGGGTTTCTGCTTCCGAGTCGCCTGGCCTCAGGGATGATTTGCAGTGGCTCTGTGGCTGGCCCTCCTCCCCACCAGAGCCCTGGGAGGTCTCCTCCTCCTGAAGGAGCAGGACGGGTGGAGCCCCTGGGTGGCTGCCCTGTCACCCTGCCAAGCCTCCAGGACCCAAGGGGCACTCAGCACAAGAGAGCAGCGGGCCTCCTCGGCCAGCCACCGCCTCAGGAGACAGCAGTGGTGCAGCCTCCTGGCCCCCAGGCCTCCCTCATCTCTACATCTCCAAACCCTCGCCTTGCAGTCCCACTGCCTCCCCGCCCAAGTCCACCTGAAGGGCTCTGCCCCCTGACAAGTGGGAGACTGGGGCCTGTCCAAGGCACACTCACACCACTGAACCACGACTCTCCCAGCCTGGGCTCCCCCAATGCAACCTGGAGAAGGTTTTCAGGCCAGCCTGGCCACTGCCCCCCACCCCGGTTCTGTGACGGCACAGGCGGCGGCATCCTCAGCCACTGCTGTACCACTAGACCTGGAACATCACCTGAGTGGCCCAGCCCTGCCACCTGGACCTGAGGGAAAAGCGCAGGCCCACGGCAGGAGGGGCTGGCCAAGGACCCAGTAGCCGTGCAGGGCCTGACGCTGAGGCCTCCCAGGCTTGTGGGGACCAGGCTGTGCCCGGAGAGCGCCTCAGGTGGGTGGGGGTGAGCGGCAGGCTGGGGCGTGGTCACTCCCTCACACTGTCACCAGGGTCTCGGGCGCATCTGTGCTGAGCTCTAAGCCCATTACAGAAACACGGCCCAGTGCTCAGGAGGCCACAGTCACAAAACACCCAGAGCCTCGGGGTCTTTGCCGCCTGATGGGAAGATGTAGGTGTGCCGGGCTGGGCTAGCTCCCCACTACAGGCTAAACTGTACCCCCAAAACCCACATGGCCGAGGCCTAACCCCGATTCCTCAGGATGTGACTTTGGGTGTGGAGTCTGTGTGACACCTCTCGTTAAGAAGAGATGGTACCGGTGGGCCCTGACCCAATTAGAGTCGTGTCCTTGTGAAGAGGGGGAATTCGGAGACAGAAGCGCACATGGGGAGAGCGGCCTGTGGAGACCAAGGTGGGATTTACCAGCCAAGGAACACCCGGAAGCCGGCAGCATGGAGCAGACTTCCTCACGCCTCAGAAGGGGCCAGCCTGGTGGACGCACACTTGATCTCAGGCTTCCAGGCTCTAGAACCACGGACGACCCATGTCTGCAGCTGCAGCTGCTCAGCCTGTGGCACTGTTCCGACAGCCCTGGAAACACTTGTGCTCCCAACCCCGGCACCCAGCCCCACCCGGTACCGGGAGGGACTCGGGGCCTTCCCCAGCCTGTGTGGAGCTCAGGCCTGCCCAGGCGGGGGCCCCGGCAACAGGGAGGGTACGTGTTGGCCGATGCCCGGGAAGTCAAGCTGTGGGGAAAGGCCGGAGGAGGCGGGTGCTGTGGGTGGGCACGAGGAGGACGCCGTGGAGGGAGGGGACAGGTGTGCCAGAAAGGTGGGTCAGCAGGAGCTGGCGGGAGATGGAGCTGAGGCCACAGGCAGGAGAGGGGATGGTGTGAGGCTGGCCTGGCCCTCTCAGGGGCTCCTAAACCCACCCGGATTCCAGACTGCTACCGAGCCTGGGGCAGTGGGGTGTGCCCCTCACACCTGTACTTCCCCGCCACCCACGGCGGGCCAAGGGCAGCCAAGGAGGCTGCAGCTCTGGGCCCTGCTCCTCAGCATAGCCCTCACCCCACGCCTGGCTGCTGCGTGCTCCCGCCTGGGTGTGGGGCCTGGAGGTGGAGGGAGAACCGCCCGCTTCCCTGGCCCATGCCTCAACACCCTACACTGCACCCCCCACCCCGTCAGGAGACTTCAAGCGGCTCAGGGCACCTGCCCAGGCCTGTTCCCAGACAAAGAAAAGCCGCCACAGGCACGGCAGCGAGGAGCCCGGGCTCCGGGCAGGCGGCTCCTGTCTGGAGCCCCCACGTAAAGTGGGCAAGATCCCGGGCCCCACAGGGCTGTGCTGGCGACTGGCAAGATCCAGGCCGGCTCAGGGCTCTGGGCACGTCGACACTGGACAGGGCCAGGGCTGGGCAGAGGCCCCGCATGTAGGAGTGCCCACCCCAGCCTCCACCAGGGGTCCAGTCTTGATCTGAAATAACTGAGTCAGGCCCTGTGAGGACGGTCTGGCTTAAGAAAAGGTGTCCAGCCTCTCCCTGGCCCGGGCACGGCAGATGTGGGGCCCCAGGCCAGACCTGACCCGCGTGGCTTCGGGTGAGCCCCTCCCCTGGCTCGTCTCCTGTCTAGTGCCAGCCCATGGCTGACACCTGTGCCATGCATGTGGATGCCGTAGAACAGACATGGGCATGCTCAGACACCCACTAAGCTCTCCTCCAGGGTCTGATGCGCAGCCCTGCGGTTCGGCCACCAGGTAGGTATGCCCCCAGTCCTGCTGTAGGGAGGCGTCCTCCGTACCTGGGAAGGCGCATTAACCACAGGCTCACACTGTCCCTAGAGATTGCTGGTGTGAAGGTACAAGCCCCAACAGACTGGGCCTGCCTTATCTCCCTGGCTTGGCACCTGTGGGCACCTGAATAGGGTACCTGTCCACTAATCCTGGGGCACTTGGCCCAGTGTGGGTGGCTGGTCTGCCCTGTTGGGGACATGCAGGGCTTCACGGCACATGCTGGGAACAGCCCTCCTAGCAGGCTGGAGTGGCAGCCCTCCCCCCACAGGCAGTGGAGCCAGGCCGGAGGGTGAGGCCCAGCTGTGTGGAAGTACGACTCTCTGGGCGGCACGGCCAGGAGGAGCTGGGCAAGACTGAAGGCAGGGAGGCCAGGAGGAGCTGGGCAGGGCTGGAGGCAGGGAGGCCAGGAGGAGCTGGGCAGGACCGGAGGCAGGGAGGCCAGGAGGAGCTGGGCAGGACCGGAGGCAGGGAGGCCAGGAGGAGCTGGGCAGGACTGGAGGCAGGGAGGCCAGGAGGAGCTGGGCAGGACTGGAGGCAGGGAGGCCAGGAGGAGTCCCGGTTAAACATTCTAAATGAGCCTAAGAGATGGAGGCCAGGCCCAGGACAGGAGAGCGGGCTGGGGAAAGCATGAGCCTTCCAGAAGTGCGGAGCCTGGGACAGGCAGCCTGGCCTGGCTTTACTGGGCAGTGGTCAATGCTGTAGCCAGATCTGGCCCTAAGAGGAGGGCTTCACCAGGCCTCGGTTTACTCATTTGTAAAACGGGTCTACAAAGACCCCTTCCGTCTGATGTCTTAACCAGACAGTCATGGGAAACGCTCCACAAGCTGGGTTCACGAGTGCTCTTAAGGTACCGGATGCCATTAACTGAGAGGGGTGTGTGTGGGCCTTTGCAGAGGGTGTCCGGGGAAAGGGGGGACACAGCCCGAGGCTGCCCACGAGGTGCACAGCCCCAGCACCTTCTCCCTCCTGGCCACCTTCACAGGAGGTCACGATTATTCCCTTTCTCTCCTGTGAAAAGGCCCGGGGACACCGGGGATGGGATGGGGGTGGGGGCATCTGTGCCTGAGGAGCGCAGTGGCCTGCCTGGCATGGGAGGCTTGGCGGTCCAGCAGGGACCCAGGCCATTGCATCACGCAGGTGGCCCTGTCGGATCAGGGCTCCCCTGGGCTCCGCTCCGTCCTCACGCTGGGGATGATGAAATCCCAGCTCCTCTCATGGAGGGAAGAGCGGCGGCACAGCAAAGGCTGAGGACCACCTGGGAACCACGCTGAGCCACCTGGACAGGACAGGGCACAGGGAACTGTCTGGTCTGGTGAGGGGCTGTGTGCCAGGCAGACTCCGAGAGGCCCACTGAGCAGGACTGAGAAGCAGATGCTGGTGGGCTCTCCTGGGCCCAGCCGGGAACACCCTTTCAGGGATGTGGGAAGGAGAGGTCCAGGCCCTCTGAGGATGATTCCCCAGAGTCTGTGTGCCAACCACCCAGGCGGTCAAAAGTGGCACAGAGAAGAAAAGATTCCTTTAGAGGGGCCCAACGAGTGGGTGCTTGGTACAGGCTCCAGGGCACGCTGGTGCCCGCTCCAGCTGGTAGGCGGGCTACCACTCCGGGGCACAGGAGCGGCTGGGCAGTTTCTGTGCCACAGACAGTCCCACGCCCCACTCTGACTTCCGCCCCCAAAACTAGACCTTAGGGCCCCTCCTCTGCCTCAGGCTGGGAGACCCTGAGAACAGGGGTGTCTGCTCCAAGGAGACCCTCCTCTACCCTCCATGTCCCGCTCCCCACCCAGCACAGCCAGGTATAAAGCCAGGAAGGCCTGGGGGTGTCCTCCGAGAAGCTATCCTGGGCCGGGAGCCAGCTGGGTTCTGTGGCTACAACAGGGAAACAGATAGAGGTGGTCCCAGCGACCAGGGAGCTCAGGTGCCAAGGTGGGGCGCTGAGACCCCAGCAAAGGAGCAGACAGACACACATCACATCACATCAGACATTAGGAGGCCAGACAGGTGCTCTGGGAACACCTATGCCCAGACACAACCTTGCAAGCAAAAGCAGGAGGCCTGCTGGCACGCGGGCAGTGATTCAGCATGAGGGCTCCTGGCAGCGCAGGGGCACCCGGGGTGCTACTCGGCTCCGCCCTTGCCTTCTGTGCCGTGCCCTGGCATAAAGGGAGGGTGGCCGGGTGCCCTGCTGCAGTGCCACCGTCCAGCTGGTGGCACCCAGGCCTGCTTCCTTGCCCATAAAATGGGATCACCACTGCTGTCACTGCAGCCTGGCCTGGCTGTCCAGAGGACAAAGGAAGTCTCAAAAGGGAGCCCAATATGTCCCGACACTGCCCTCTTTCATGAGCTAAGTCTCCTGTCACCCACTGCCGTTTCTGGTCCCTGGGGCAGAGGCTGGGAAGGCCCGGCACACACCCAGGGCCAACTGCTCTCCTTCCCACGAGGAAGTATCAGATCTCTACCCCACCTGCTCTGGGCCAGCGAGGTGCCCAACCCCAGGGGGTTCGCATCCCCTCTGAGGAGGTCCCCCTGGAGAAGTCTGGATGCAGGAGAGAGGGGACTGAGAATGGCGCCCACTAGGCCACAGAGGGTCCAGGGCTCCTGGGAGGATCTGCCGCCCAGGGGCCACCAGAGGGCGCCCGTTCCGCGGAGCCCAGGCCCAGCCGACAAAGCAGGAGGGGACACTGGGCTTGGCTGCCCCAGGACTGCTGCGACCCGAGGGAGTCACCCTGTTTCCCTCAGCCCATGTGGCTCCCACACTGTCTTCTGTACCCTATGGGTCCCGAAGGTTACTCCCCACTTCTGCAGCCATAGGGGGTGCAGGGAGAGAGGCTTCTGTCGGAGGGGCACCGACTGAAGAGGCAGTAATCCTGCCCAGTGCAGTCCTGGCCTTGCAAGTCTGGAGGAGGGTGGCACCCCGAGCCCTGGCAGCAGGCACTGGCCCATGGCTGGCACCGTGGTTAGACAGCTGCAGGGCGTTCATACTCCCCACGCGGGGTGGACAGCATCTCCTGCCCCATCAGACACAGAGAAACCAACACAATCTGCCTGTTCTGGGTCCCTAACCCACCGCAGCATTCCCCAACCCAAGAGCAGCAAGACCCAGACTCTCTGGCCCAGCCCCACATCAACTTCTCCATCTTGTCCTGCCCTCTCTTCTCACCCTTGGGAGATGGCCAAACTCTGCCACTCTGTCTCTCTAACTGGCAACAGTGGCCTGTGGATGCAAGGAAGGTTAGGTTGGCTCCTAAGGACGCAACTGCCCAGAGGACATGGAGGTGCTAAGAAGGGCTGGGGGCTAATGGTTTTCAAAGGAGCAGGGTTCAAGACTCTGGGCTGGGAGGGGCAGCCACTCAGCCACTCTGCTACCCTGGTGCCTGGGGAGGGATTCACCAGGAAGGCCAGGGATGCCTCTTTATGTGTGAGTAGAGGGGCAGAGAACGAACCCAACTGTGCCGAGGGCCTTGTGCTGCCTGGCATCCAGGTGTGCCCCCTACCTGGGACAGACAGAGCCCAGTGGGGTGCGGGAGGCAGCCTGGAAATGACAGGGTTGCCTCTGCAGAGGCACAGGAAGGCCTGTCCTGGGGACTTTGGAGGGGTCCTTGCAAGAACCTCAGGCTGGTGGGGAGGGCATCGGGAGATCCGCCAAGGGACTGTCTGCGGGTTCTGTTCCTTCTGGGGGGGGCGGTCAGGGGGCCCTTACAAGAACCTCAGGCTGGGGGCATCGGGAGATCCACCAAGGGCAAGGGGCTGTCTGTGGGTTCTGTTCCTCCTGGAGGGGCAGGGGTCCAGAGCCCGACTGCCTCCTCCCACCACTCCGCCCCCCGCGGCAAGGCATGGCCACAGACCCCCCTCACCCAGATGCACGGATCCTTCTTGCTCAGAATCCCCAGGACCATGGGCATTTCTGCGCTGAGTCCCCATCTGAGTAGCCCTCCACCGGCACTCCCACTCCCCTGGTTTCAGAGAAGCCCCCCAGAGCAGGAACCTAGTCTGTTTTGTTCTTGCCCACTGGGTCCCTGGCACGCGGTACAGACCGAGGTTGGTCCCCACACGTGGAAAGGTGAAGCTTGGGTTCCAAGAGTTCCTTAGCACACGGAGCCCACCGTTCCACCCACCCGTACACTTCTGTCCCCAAAGCTCCTCCGGGACCACAGGGAGGGAAGAGGCAGAGCCGCAGGCGGCTGCAGGGCTTAGGGGGCGCCAAGAGGGCCGCTGTTCTTACAAAGAAATGACACGGCCCCTGGGCGGGATCCAACGCGCCGACCACCTGCAGCTGGACTCGCGGCACGAGGCTGCCCAAGCGCCAGGCGGGGGCCGGCGCGTACAAGTTCTTCGACAGGAATCTCTGCGAGGCGGCGGCGTTCCGCCCGCGGATAAGTGCCCAGCTCCCTCCCCATACCTCCGCACTACCCCCCGAGGGGGTCAGCTTATAAAACCCACCTAGGCTGCCTTTGCTGGAGACCCTACGAGAATCCCCGGGCAGGACCGGAGACGCCTCCCAGAGAGGTCTGTACAGAGCAGAAGGGGTCCGCGGCCACCGTCAGCGGCGCCCCGAAAGCCCGGCCACGCCGAGCCCCACAGCGCCCCGACAGCCGGCCCCGGGGCTGGGACTCCCGGCCTGCAGGCGCGCTGGGCCGAGCGGCGGGCAGAAGACGCCCAGCTCCAGCCGTGGCCCGGGAGGAGCGCCCCGAGCCCGCAGCCCGGCGAGATCAGCTCCGCAGGGAAGAAGCCGGCGTGCGGGGGGCGGGGAGGGGTGGAGGACGACCGAGCGGAGCGGAGGAGACCCTGGCGAGGGAGTGCGGCGCGGGGCTTGGAGGCGAGGGCCGTGGGGTTGCAGAGGAGCCGCAGCGCAGGGAGCCACTCGGGGCCCGGGCGGCGGGGCGCAGGCGGCAGGATCCCGCGCCGGGGGCGAGTAGCCGCGTCGGGAAGACCAGGGTCCGGAACCCAAAGCCCGGCCAGGCCCGGGTTCCCGGCGCCGCACCCTCACTCACCCGAGATCTCCGCCTGGGGCACGTCGCTCAGGCTGAAGCCCTTGGCTCCGTAGATCTGGCGGACCTCGCCGCAGCTCCGGCTCTTGCTGGCCGGGTCCCCGCGGGCGCAGGCGACCAGCGCTGCGGCCGCACATAGCAGCCACCAGCCTCGGGCCCGGAGCTCCATGGCGGGGCCGGCGGCGCCCCCGGCCACCCGCCCGCGCCTCTCTCGGATCCTGGCCGGGTCCTGCGCAGTTCCCGCCCGCGAAGGGCAGAGCCAAGGTCCCGGCGCGCGCGGCTCGCGGTCCAGAGGCGGCGGCGGCGGCCGAGGAGGCGGAGACAACAAAAGCCGGCGGCGGCGGCGGCGCGGGGCGCGCGGGGTGCGAGGTCCGAACGCTCGCTCGGGCAGCCCAGAGCGCGGCGGGCTAGCGCAGTCCCGGCTCGGCGCCTCCCCCGCCGCCGGCCCGGCCCCTAGGCGGCCGCGGGAGACGAGAGGGGCGGGGCAGGGTGGGAGCGCAGGGGTGGGGGAGGGACTGGGAGCACCGGGCGGGGCGGGGCGCGGCGGGGCGCGGCGCGGGGGCGCGGGCCGGGGCGCACTGGGCGCTCCTCTGGCTCTTAGGGACCCAGAGGGCCCGCCTGGCCGCGCGACTCTATCGATCCCCGGCGGGAGGCGGCGAAGCCGGGCAGCGCGGGGCCGCGGCCGGGGTCCCCGAGGGCGGCCCCCAACGCCCAGCGCCCTGGGCGGTGGCACCACCTGTGGGGGCGGGAACGGGGGCGGAGGGTGCGCGAGGCAGGGCTTCCCCCGCCGGACGTGACATCACGCCTCCCGCGCCCCAATCAGGGGCTTCCCCGCCCCCAGCCGAAATCGGCATCCCGCTCCCCGCTCCCTCCCGCGCGCTCCGGCATCCTGCACCCTGGCAGCGCGCCCCGAGAACGCTCTCCCGGCGCCTCCGTACCCTCCGCCCGCCGGCCGCGCCTCGAGCCGCCGCCCCTCTCCCCGCCTGCACCCCGCAGCGGCTCCCTCCCCGCGCCCTTCCAGCCGTCTCGCGCTGGGCTCCGGCTCGCACCGGGGGCTTTTGTGGTGTGGGGGCTGCACGCAGGAAACTGGCCAAGAAACTCGACCTCACCTCTCCCAGTCCCAGGGAGCGGCAACAGATGGCTTAATTGTTGGACCTTGACAGCTGTTTTGGGGGGTGACCCTCCACGTTCTTTGGATGCTGGAGAAACCAAAGTGATGGGGCAGGGCCGGTCTACTGGTTTGGGCTGCTGGGTGGGGCCAGATGACCTCTGGAGAAGGGATAGGGTTGGAACCCGGCGACTAGTTAGGCCACTGGGGGAGGAGGGTGGAGTGGCCCGGAGCAGATGCCTCTTTGAAGAAGGCGGGAGGGCTGCCTGCACCTTGTCTGGTAGGAGGGCGCGTGGCTTTAGCTGCACATGGGGAGTTGGCCTGGATGGGGTCTGTAGGGAGGGGGCGAGGACTGCGATGTTGGTGTCTGGAGGGCTTCACTCCTTCCTTGGCTCCCAGACCCCCCACCCCGGCCCCCTGTTCTCCACATGGTAAGGCCTGGTGGTGAAGCCAGATGCCTGAGCTGCAGAATTGGGGGCAGGCATAGAGGTCAGCATCCTTGGCAGAGAACCTCAAGATGACCCCCATGTACAGCAAGGGTGTCCTGATTTCAGGGCCTGTGGCATCACCTGGAAGCTGCAGCGGGGTCTGTGGTGGGGGTGGTGGCAACATTCCCTACCCCTTCTGTGCCTGGGGCTCTCAGCCGCTGTGTGGGACTGGAGCAGGAAGGTGGGGTGCCCTCCCCCTGAGCTCTTGGGGTTTCCTGCCCTGCCTCCCAGAGAAGGTTGCTCCTTCACCCAGAGACACTGAATCATTGCTGGAGAGGGAGGCTTTGGGGACCCAATCCAAGTGTGCATTTCCCTGCCCTCCCCCACATACCCTCTGCTGCGTCACATTTTGTGACTCACAGACCCCTGTTCAGTACATGCTCCGGGCTTGCTCCTTCTTGCCTGGGCCTGGCGTGGCTGCCTGCACACCTTATCCAGCACGGTCAGGAGCCTGGGCCCACGATCCCGCTCTCTCTGTGTGGTCTCACGCACTGCGGGATCAGGCAGGGCTGCCTGGGCCTAGGAACCTGGACTTGAGGTTAGTTAACCTGGCCTGAGGCTCTATAGTTACCCCGTCACTGTCTACGCCTCCTCTTAATCTGACCAGATTGGGTTATTCCTCCGGGCAAGTCCTTCCTCCAGCCTAGTTCTGGGCCTCTGGATGGCAGTGTGGACAGCAGGGCTTAGAACGCAATGGTCGCAGCCTCTGCCTGGCCCTGGTGACCCCCGGGTGGCTTCATCTCCTAAGGAAGTCCTTACCACCATCGCAGGTCCTGGAATCATTCCCATTCCGCAGACCAGGAGACCTGTAGCCAGGACCTTCCCTGGAGAGGATGCATATGCCGCCGGGGGCATTGGAAGCAAAAGCCGGGTTTGCACCTGGGAGGAGCCGCAGGATCCTGAGCAGCTGCAGCTGCCTCTGCTTCCCTCCTGGCAATGCTGCACACGCCCACTGTCACCAGGGCAGGAGCCGCCAGGCTGCCCGTGCTAGTCGGGTGCAGGGTCCAGACTGGGACTCTGGGAGGATGGGCAAGGCTGATCAGCCCCCTCTTCCACCGCTGTCCCTGGGGCCGCTCCACACAGGACACATGGATGGGTTTGAGGACATAGTTGATGCCTCGAATCCCAGCCACCACAGTGACCCTTGTGGCTCTGACCAAGACCACCCCCTCCTGCTTTGGTGTCTGCCTGGCTAGACAGTGGGGGCACACGTATGCGACACAAAGAAGGAATGAATGAGCAAGTGAGGAAACACCTGAGAGTGGGCGTGTGGCGCAGCCTGGACCTGCTCTTCCACCGGTGCAGTGAGGGCAGAGGACACTTAGCATTGTCTGATGGGCTGAGGCAGGCAGTGCCTGTTGGGCCAGGGTGTGGGGGCCTCCCTTCCATGCCCCCATCTTCTGTGGAGGACCCCAGGTCCTGGAGGGCGTGTACTGCTGGCTTAGGGCCCACTCCTGCTTCTGCCTAGGGAGGGTGGGGGTCTGCGGGATGCTGAGCCTGGTCTCTGCTCAGAAGACACAGGGAGCGCCGGGGGGCCCGCAGCTCCCAGCCGTTCGGACGGCAGGTCTGCTCAGAAATTATCCTACTTTTGCTCCGTGGAACCCTCGTGAGTGTGCACGCCCTTGCCCGCTGCCACGGACGGACAGCTTCCCTTCCTGTTTGGTTTCAGAGATTGTCTTTCGGAGACTCCAAAAGTAAGTTTCCAAACAGACTGAGCGATTGTTGTCGCTGCCATCCATGGCTGCCTTCTTGTGAATGTCACTGCCTGTAGCGTCCCTACCTACGAGAGCCCTGTCCTACTGGCCGTGGGAGGCAGGAGTGCGCGCGTGTGCCTGCAGACAGCAGGGGTTCAAGGGCGTGGACTAGGGCTGGCTGGGATGTGGCATCTGATCTGTTAGAGCACCCAGGAGGTGTTTTGGTGCCCTGGGGCATAGTGGAGGACATAGGGTCCCCACACCTCTGTGGGGGTCTGGGGGCCCCTTGGGCAGCAGCCTGAAGGAGGAAGTGGATACCCCAGCATGTGGCTGATGGAGAGAGCATGGTCCCCAGGAGTGGCTGGCAGCCCTGGGCAGAGCAGGGTGGGCAGGACAGGCTGCCTGCGGAGCTGGAGATCTTTCTGCAAATGGTAATCAGGGTGCCTGCCAGAAAGAAGCGGGGCTCTGGGCAGCTCTGTAGGGCTTAGCGATGGGGAGGGGATCTGCCCCAGGGCCTGCTCTGGCCCATGGACTCCACCTCCAGCTCACCCCGTGCTTCCTGCCCTGCCTTTTGGTGGTGACACTTGGGGAACATTCATCCGGTCTCTCATTCTGGTGCTGGCTCAGGGAGCCACTGTCATCTCATGAAGGAGCTCGGCTCCAGACGACCCTGCGGGATTGTACTCGTGTGGGGTCTGTGAGGTGGGGTGCTGGTCCCTGCTCTGCCTGGACACTCAGTGGTACCCTGGAAGGTCTTCCAGCCCTGAGCCAGGACCCTAATCTACAGGAGTTCGGCTTTGAGTCTGAACCCTAGGGCTGCCCTGGCTTCCCCAACTTAGGGGCTGCCACTGGGCAGTGAGGGTGGGTGGACAAGGGCGCCAGCTGAGCAGAGTTTGCAGGACCGAGAAAACCTGGCACCATTATTCTCAAAGGAGGTCATACCTGCACCTCCCTCCACCTCTCTCCAAGCCCCTGCCGTGGGGCAGTCAACTTGAAGGCAAAGCTGTTTGGAGCCTGCTCTGCTCTGCTGGGTCCCTTTGATCAGCAGAAGTCTGGGCTGGCCTCCCTTATCCAGGTCAGAGGAGAGCAAGCCTTTTCAGTGAGGCTGGGTCACCCGTGTGGTAGGTGGGGTCAGAGGAATGCACCTGTGGCCCCTCCAAGAGCTGGCACCTGTTTCTCTAGTCTGAGGACCCTGGTAGCAGGAGATGACCCCAAACACTCCACTCTGGGCTGAGCTGGGTTTGGCCTTCCCTGTGGCTGTTTTCCTGCCCCTCCCGACCCTGACTCTTGGCCTGGTCTCCTTGAGGAGAGGGAGCAGATGGGGGCACTCCGGCACTGTCTGCTATGTTAGGACAAAGCACCCCACACACCTGGAGCTCAGAGACCCACGCGCACGCCTTAGTGTCCCCAGCACCAGCAGCTCATGGCTTTCCTGCCAGGCCCTGTCTGCTCCGTGTGTGGCTCCTGCCCTTCTCTCCGCCTCTCCCCTTCTGGACCATTGCTGGCTTTTGACCTATTCCTCCTGCAGTCCATACTGCCTGGCTGATCATTTGAAAACCAGCTTCAATCAAAAGCCTGCAAGGACTCTGAAGATCAGAATGCAGCTGCCCTCAGCCACAGTGCAGGAGCCCCTGAGCCTCCCCCTCCTCTCAAGGGGTCCGGGAAGCTGAACGCTCTTCCCCTCCCCATTCAGATTCCAGGGTCACCTCAAACCTTCCCCTAAGCTTAGGGAAGGCCTAAAGTTGCCTTCAGCTCCAGAGGTCTGGAGTTGAAGGGTTTCGTTTCCCTGTAGATGAGGCTCCTAAGCTCTGAGGGGGTCGGACTGTGGCCCTGTCCCGCCTCCCACTGCCCTTCTGCAGGCTTGTCTGAAGAGCTTGCTTGGTCCCCAAAGCAAAGAGCCGTTTCCAGGGTGAGGCCAACTGGAGGCATCCTCTGAGCTGCTCTGCAGGTAAGGGTTTGCCTCTGGACCATGCTGGCCTGGAAGGGTGGCACTGTCCACGCCACACTCCCAACCTTCCCTGCTCCTGGGGAGAGTGTCCTGGGATGCTCAAGGCCCTTTGAGGGGAGTTGTCCAGTTGGTGACAGGAACATGGCCGGGGCACCCTCTTCAGCCAACCTTTTCTCTGGAAGACCAGAGAACAAGACAGCAGGCATCTGTCCTCCTGGGCAGGAGCCACCAGCCTGCATGTGGGGAGGTGGCTGTGGCCTCCATGGCCCTGGCTGGCAAGCCATGGGCTAGGGGGGGTTGGGGGCCTGCACACCTGGCTGTGGAGGACCCAGGCCTGTACTGTGTCAGGGCCTAGAGCAGCCAGAGTGCTCACAGTGGCCTGCCCTGTGTGCCGCCGGCCTGCGCTGGGTGGGAGGGAATCCAGGGGCTCAGTGGAAGAGCCGTCTCCTAAGGGGGAGGCCTTGCCAGGGCCCACTGAGCAGGGTCTTGCAACCTTGGCAGGTGAGGCTGAGTCACAGGCGAGAGAGAGGCACCTGCACGGTGGAGCTGAGGGAGGACTGTAGCCTCCCTGGCCTGCTGGTCCTCTCTGGGAATCCTATTTTCCTGAGGAGGCGAAACTGCCGCATCTGAGTGTCTGTTTCTCTGTGCAATAGTAATGCCCCGCTAGGTGGCAGGGGACAGGTGTCCTGAGCGTTGGACAGCTGAAGGGCAAGGGAGCCCCTGAGGCCTGTGGGAGGGAAGGGGTGGTGCAAGGCCTCTTCTGGGGACAGGGACAGGCTGCCTGGTCCCTGGGGAGGGGGATGGGGGAAGGGTTGGTTTTATTTGCCCTGCAGCCACCGGCACAACCAGAGGTGAAGGCAGCTGCAGGGCCCTCCTGGACACAGTGGGAGTGTCCAGGGAGGGGAGGAGGAGGGGGGCTGGAACAAGACACAGCCGAGGACTTGGGAGGAGGAGAGGCTGAAGCCGTAGACAAGGCTGAGGACCAGGGAGGAGGAGAGGCCCTGATCACACCCCGCAACCATGGCCTGGCCCATGGGTCACACCTACAGCCAAGCTCAGCCACGTCAGGTCAGCTCTGGCTGGCCCACCCGTGCTGGGGAGTGGGCAGTCACTAGTGGTGGTGAGGCCCCTCCCTAAAGGTGGCGTTGACCAGCCCACCTGGCCTTGGTCCCCTACCTTCAACGAAAGTCTGGCAAAGGCATCCTGAGAAGGTGACAGAGGGAAGCCCTGCCCTTCCAGAGGGCCTCAGGCCAAAGTGCTCCCCAGACCTGGGGCTGCGGCCCAGGGAGGGTGGCCAAGGGAGGCTTAGACACCTGGCCTCTGGGCCTCATTTTAGGGAGGCGAGGTGACTCTCAGGCAGGTGCAGGGCTTCCTGAGTAAGTGTCACATGAGCAGAGTGATTGTAGCCTGCAAAGGCAGGGTTGTCAGCCAGGTGAGGACAGTAGATTTGGGTCAGGGCCAGGCACAGCCACAGGACCTCTGCCCTGTGGACATCCTGCTCCTTTTCTGGCCCCTGAGCCCCTTCACTCCCTCTGTCATTGCTGGTGCTGACCAGCTGAGCCACCCTCTTAGGTCACTCAGTCTTCTTCTCCCTTCATTTTCTCGGAGGAAAAATGGGCATGAAACAAGGATATTCCCTGAATAGCCACATAGTCTTAAAAAACAAAAACAGAGTTGGAGGACTCAGTTTCCCAGTTTCAAAACTTACTACAGTACAAAGCTACAGTAATCAAAACAGTTTGATATTGGCATGAAGGCGGACATGTGGACAAATGGAATAGAAGAGTTCAGACACAAACCCACACACCTGTGGTCAATTTTTTGGGACAAGGATGCCAAGATTATTCAATGAGGCAAAGAGTAGTCTCTTCAACAAGTGGTACAGGGACAAATGAAGCTAGACCCTACCTCACACCATACACAACAGGGAACCCAAAATGGACCAAAACCCCCCACTGAGCAAAAACTCTTAGAAGAAAATATTGGGGAAATCTCATGACATTGGATTTGGCAAGAGACTCTTGGATATGAAACAAAAAACACAGGCAATAAAAGAAAAAAACAGAAGAATTGGACTTTATGAAAATTTGATAGTACCCTTTGCGTTTCAAAGGGTACTATCAAAACAGTGAAAAGACAAACCACAGAATGGTAGGATTTTTTTGCACATCATGTATCTCATGAATGTCTAGTTTCCAGAAGAAAAAAAAAACTCTTCAACACAACAGCAAAAAGTCAGTTTTAAAAATAGCAAAGAATTTGAATAGACACCTTCCCAAAGATGATACGCAAATGACTGATAATCTCATGAAAACATGGTCAGTATCACTAGTCATCAGAGACATGTAAATCAGAGCAACAGGATGTCACACACCACACTCGAGATAGCTAGCACCAAAAATCGGAAAATAAGTGTCGGCGACGATGTGGGAAAATGACAAACCTTGTATATTGCTGGTGGAAACATGAAATGGCTTAGCCACTGTAAAAACAGTTTGGTGGTTCCTCAGAAAGTAAAACAGAATTAACATACAGCTAGGGGTATGGTCAAAATAATTGAAAACAAGTATTCAAACAAAAATTTTTGCATGGATGTTCACAGCAGCACCATTCACAGTAGTCAAAATATGGAAACATCCCAAATATCCATCCAATGAGCAGACAAAACTGACCTATCCATGCAAGGGAATGTTCTCCAGCCATAAAAAGGAATCAGGCACCGATTCCTGCTGCAGTGTGCAGGGGCCTTGGAAAGATCACGGTAAGTAAAAAAAGCTGGACGCCAAAGGGCACAGGCTATGTGACTCCATTTCTGTCAAATAACCAGCATTTCACATTCCCCTGAACCCACAGCAGCAGACAGCAGGTGCGTGGTTGTGGGGGCTGGAGGCACGGAGAGATGGGGAGAGCCTGCTTAGTAGTTTCCTTGTGGGGAGATGAGATGTTTGGGAACTAGACAGAGGTGAGGCTGCACAGCACTGTGAGCAGATGAAGTGCTGCGGAATTGGACACTTTAAAGTGGTTAATTTTATGTTACTTGAATTTTACCTCAGTAGAAACCAAAGCCAAGTAGAATTGCCATGAGGGATGAGGTGTGGAGCTGATTATCCATGTGGAGCCCGAGAGCAGGTCCAACACGGAGGGAGCCTCTCCCAGCGTCCGACAACCTCGTCCTTCCCAAGTGGGCACAGTTCAGGCTGCTGGAGGTGCAGAGAAAGAGGCAAGGCGCCGTCCCCCAGTGAGCGACCCTGTCTTAACCTTAGCATCATGAGGCTGGAGTGGCCAGGTGGCTGGGAGCTGCATTTCTCAATCCAGCCACCTGGCCACCTCCCACTGCCACCACACATCACATGTGCCTGCAACAGAACCATGGCAGCCCACCCATGAGGACCCACCCACTGCAGCGAGGCAGAGTGCAGTGAGTACCTGTACCCACCATGCCTCTGAAGCAGGTGCTGCAGGTGTCCACCCAGGCTCCTCCTCGCTCCCTTCTACACACTCAAGGTCACCAGTGACCGCTGCCTGCTGGGTTTCCCTGGGTCCCCTGGCAGAGTAACCTGGAAGTGGCAGAAAGAAAATGACTTAGACGTATCCCTTAGCTGGTGGACAGGCACCAGTTCCTGCTGCACAGCTGGAAACCCAGGCATGTGTGTGCTGTTAAAAAACAAACTTTCAACACATTTAGTTAAGATCTGATATGGTTTGAAAGTTTCTTCTCTCTAAATCTCATGTTGAAATGTGATCCCCAGTGGTGGAGGTGAGGCCTTGTGGGAGGTGTTGGGTCACAGGGGTGGGACCCTAGTGAATGGCTTAACATCATCCCCTTGGTGATGAGTGAGCTGTCGCTGAGTTAGTTCAAATGAGAGAGCTGGTTGTTTAAGAGAGCCTGGGGCCTCTCCCTTCTCTCTCTTGTTCCTGCTCTTGCCGTTGACGCACCTGCTCCCCCTTTGCCTTCCACCACGAGTGGAAGCTTCCTGAGCCCTCACCAGAAGCAGATGATGGTGTTGTGCTTCCTGTACAGCCTGAGCTGATTAAACCTCTTTTCTTTATAAATGACCCAGCCTCAGGTGTTTCTTCATAGCAATGGAAGAGCCGACTCACGCAAGATCTAATTGGCTATCCCTGGTGACTCATGAATCAGGCAGCATCGCATTTGGAGAGTTAGGAAGGGTGTTCCCATAAGCTGAGTGGAAGAGGTGGGCTTTACAGGCAGAAAAGGCTGAAGAAACAGAAATAGAGGACAGCAAGTGATTGGGCGTTGTGGGGTCACTTTCCCTGTCAGACTAACACGGAGGGACTTCCTGAGTCTCCTGACTCAGGTAGACTGATTGGCTGTGGTGAATCTCTTCATTTTGGGAAAAGAGGCCCTTTCTAAGTTCAGTTTGATGACGTGACATGAAGCATGAGTGACTCCATTCTGGTTTGGTCTGGGTGTTGGGTTTGGGGCAGGAGCTTCTCTGAACCAGTGGCCACAGTCGTTTTTATTTGACCATTGCTCTACGCTGTCTCCTGAGGTTTCTTGTGGCTGAGCCGGGTCACAGTGAGCTGCACCGATCACCCATCCTGCTACTTCCCTCCTCATCTCTTCCTCACGCCCCTGCTGCTGTTTCCTGGGACCATCCAGTAAACGAACCTTGTCTCAGCATCTGCTTCTTGGGGGAACGCAGTTGAAGACTGTCTCAGATGTGCACAGTCTCCCTGAGAGGGGGGTCTGTTTGCATCCAGCTTATAGAAAAGCATCTGGCTCAGGGAGGTTAAGTATTAATAATTCACACAAGTTCACAACAGCCTGTGATCGTCCCTGCCCTGTCACCTCCCTGTTCATCACTACGTTCTCCAGGGACATCCTCCCCTCCCATCATCTCATGCCTTGGGAAAGGTGGGCAGACCCTGAAGACAGAGCCCTTACCTGGAAGGGGAGGCGCCAGGTCTCCAGCAGGCAAGCCCTGGCTCCCTCCCACCCAGCAGGAACACTGGGCTGACTCTGGACAGATGGAACTGCCACAGTTTACAGAGGTCTGAGTGAACTGGAAGCATCTTCAATCCTTGTGCATGAATTGGTTTCCAAGGTGTTGCCCGTGATATTTCAACCATTTTTTTTGTTGTTGTTTAGAGACAAGAACTTGCTCTGTTGCCCAGGCTGGAGTGCAGTGGCACGATCATAGCTCACTGCATCCTTGAATTCCAGTGCTCAAGCAATCCTCCTGCCTCAGCCTCCTGAATAGCTGGAATTACAGGTGCACACCACCGCATCTGGCTAATTTTTATTTTTTTTTGTAGAGACAGGGTCTCGTTATTTGCCCAGGCTGCTCTTGAACTCCTAGCCTCCAGTAATTCTCCTGCCTTGGTCTCTCAAAGTGCTGGGATCACAGGTGTGAGTCACCACGCTGTGTGGTATACCGCAGATCAGCGTGCAAGCCTGACGGTAGGGCTTGATGAATTTGCATCTCTTAAAGTGCACCCAGATTGAGAAACAGAGCATGCCCTGCCCCAGGGACCCCTCACGTCCTCTCCACATTGTCCTGCACCCTGAAGTCCCCCTGCCCAAAGCTCCCCTGCCACAGGACAGGTGCCCTGCCTTCGACCCTGACCCACCGACTGGGCCGCCGGGCCTGGCACTCTCCCTGGCGCTGACCTCGGTCTCTCGACCCTGAGCGCCGCCTGCGTTGCTGCCCACTTCTCGTCCTCAGGTGGCCTTCCGTTGTGAGCGCCTATGGTCTCCATGCCCAGGCCACCGTGGCTGGACAATCATGTGGTTTCAAGAGCGCTGCTGTAGCTGTGCTTGTCTCTGCCACCAGGGGCACATGGGTGCGTGTTTTTGCGGGGTCAGAGGTGCTGGGCACCAGGCTAGGCAGAGTCCGCCAAGCCGCTTCACAGAGTGACTGCTGGCTGGGCTTCCCGCCTGGTGTCCTCACCAGCACCAGCTGCCCTAAGAAATCATCTCTTCATGGATGAACTGGCTTCCTCTCCCTGGAAGGTAACTGCATCACCAGGGCGAGGGCAGCTGTTGGTTCTGCTGTATTATCCGAAGCACCAGAATGTGCCTGGTGGGGCAGTGCCCGCTGAGACTCGGGTCTTCACGGCTGGGTGGTGAGTGGTTGTTGTAGGAGTGACCAATGCTTGTTGAATGAATGAATGACCACGTGAGGTGGCATTGCCATTAACCCTCAAGCTAAGAAGGAGCAGGGGTGTTTGGAAAAGTGTGAACCTGGCGGAGCCGGGCACTGCACTTGTGTGGCCCCAAGGGCCTGGACATTTCCCCCATGCCCCTGGTCCAGACCAACAGGCCTGCCCTCCGAGATTCTGTCCCCAACGTGAAGACTCCTGTATTCACTGAGAGCCTCAGGACTGTGTTTAGAATGTTGCTTAACACAATCGTGGAGAAAGTGCAAGCTTTCCGTCTTCCTCTGCAGCGTCAGTCACCAGCCAGCCTCCTGCTTTCTGCCCCCACAGTGCCTCAGGAAGACCCAGCCCTCAGCCCCAGCCCTAGCCCCACCTCCTCATAGCCTCAGTCTCCCTCCATGCCTGCAGGTTTTCTGGAAGGAGATTTTCTTGCTACGTGACCATTTCTAAAGCTCATCCATTTCTAAAGCTCGTTCTGAAGCTGTCCAGAATTAGGCATTGCACTTTAATTGCCATTGTGGGAAAAGGCATTTCAAAATCACACACAGAGACCTCGCCTGCTGGCCAGCCCTCCTGCCCTCCTAGTGGTTGGAAATGCCGGAGCCACACACAGTCGTGGTGTTGGGCGGAAATTGACTCTGGCGCG
Source organism: Pan troglodytes (assembly GCF_028858775.2). Classification (NCBI taxonomy): domain Eukaryota; kingdom Metazoa; phylum Chordata; class Mammalia; order Primates; family Hominidae; genus Pan; species Pan troglodytes. The sequence goes on along the minus strand of NC_072411.2, from coordinate 142,692,002 downwards.
TGGCACCCGGAGTGGCATTGGGTACAGGGTAGCGGGAGGGCTGGTAACCCGGGGATTTCCACTCAATGAGCTTGGGCTGAACGCGAGAGGCCCGAGGGCCGTACGCCTGGTGCACCCATCAGGAAGGTTAGTGGCAGAGACACTGGTGCCAGGGACTGTCACTGGTCAGAGGCCATATGCCTGGTGCACCCATCAGGAGGGTTAGTGGCAGAGATGCCAGCACCAGGGACTGTCACTGGTCGGAATACTCCTGGCGCACTCATCAGGAGGGTTAGCAGCAGAGACGCAGGTGCCAGGGACTGTCGCTGGTTGGAGGCAGGGCTAGATCAGCTGAAGACCGTGTTGTCCCACAGGATCCAGTTTTTGGGACCAACAACCAGAACTGGAAGCTTTTGAAAAGCTTGAAAAATCTCTAGTAGTGGTTAAAATAGAACACATCACATTCTGAAATATATGAAAAAGAAAAAAGAGGGTTCCCGTTCACACCCTCACCCAGAGTGATCAGGGTGAGCCACTGTGGGCGCATCTTTCTAGAACTTTCTCTGGTTCGTAAATGGCCCTGTTCAAGCATCTGATGCCCATTGTGTGTGGCATTGTTTTTCTAACTGAACCCTGAGCGAGCCTCGGTGGCCTCTCCACATCAGGGCCTAAAGCTCCGCCCACACCTCTGTTCCAACCCATTGTCAATATTCCAGAAAAGGGCTACAGCCTCTGTTTTACCATGCCTCAGCTCAAGAGTGTTTTTATTTCAAACAAAGTGATACTAAAATGGCAGCGGTGGCTTCTATAGAACAGATGATGAGAAACACATCTGCTGAGTTACAGGGTGCACATTTCAGTATTTTAAAGAGGTGGCCTAATGTCCTTCAAAAAGACAAAGTCAGGCACAGTCCCTGGTGACTCATGCCCTTGTCAAAGCAGGGGTCATCACACCTCTGGATGTTGCCGACCTGAGGCTCGAGGGGTGCGATCCGGGAGTGTTTCCGTTTGTACTCCCTGCTCCCTGGGAAACTGAACATCTTTTCATGCGTTTACCAGCCACTGTCAGGTTTTCTTATGGCCTGTCTATTCAAGTCCATTGCCGTTTTTCACCTTTGTTGGTTTCTTTTGGTATTGATTTTTGAGGAGTTCTTTATGGATTAAAGATTAGGCTCTTTGCCTGGAATCTGTGTCGCAAATATTTCCTCCTTCCCCTGTTCACTTATGTGAAATGCCAGTAAATACTCATTCCAGCATACACTGGCCTGTTTCTAGACTCACCCTGGATCTTTTTTTGCATATTGCTGGGCTAAGGCCACACTGTTTTGAATAATGTAGTTTTGTAGGATATACATTTCTTCTTATTCAAAATTTCTTGCTATTCTTTCCAGTGTCTCCCCCAGATGAACATTGGATTCATCCGTCAAGTCCCATAAATAATGGATGAGGATTGTCTGGAGCTCATAGATTAGTTCTGGGAGAACTGATATTTTCTCAGACATCCAGGTATTCTAGGTATTTCAAATTCTCCCTTTATTCAATTTAAAAAATTGCTTTGCCATAAAGTTTCACATTTTTCATCATCTAGCCCTTTTTATATTTTGCGGTTTATTCTTAGTTATTTTGGGGTTTATTCTTAGTTGTTTTAAGGCTTTGTCTATTGTGAGCAGTATTTCTGAGCGTACGTTTTCATTGGTAATTGCTGTGTTTAGGGAAGTCATTGGCTCCATTGATCTTTCAAGTCACAGCTTTGCTAAATTGTTTCCTTACTTCTAATACTTTTTCAATTGGCTGCCTTCTGATTTCTAGGTAGACAATCATAGCTTCTGAAAGTAGTGATGACTTAATCTTTTAATTTCCAGGTATTTATGCCTTTCATTTCTTTTTTTAATAAATGCATTACTATCCTTATTAGGATCTCTAGTATAATAGTAAAGATAAAATTGGTAATGATGAAAACACTCATGTTTTCTCCTGACCTTAAGACTAATGCTTTGAAAGTTTTATCATTAATTACAATATTGACTAAAGGCTTCTAGAACAAACTGTTATCAAGTTGGGGAAGTTGTTTCCTATTCTTTCCTTGCTACAAGGTTTCTTTTTAAAGTCCTAGTAGGGAAGGATATGGAATTTTTTCAACATCTGTTTCCATGATCGTATCATTTTCCTCAACTCAGTTCTTGGTGTAGTGAGTTATGCATCTAGAATTACTGCTATTAACCCATCCTTGCATTCCAGGATTAAACCCTACCTGCAATGGAAGCATTTTCAATGCCATCCTGGATGTGATTTGTTGAGGCTGGGCCCTAAGCCCTGTCTGTTTCCATGGTTTTGCAGGGCTCTCCTGCTGTGGGGGTCTCCTTGGGCTCAGAGCATTCCTGTGGCAGCAAGGCCAGAGCACAGGTGATGCTGTCTCTGCCTTGCACTGGCTGCTGTTCTGAGGCATGAGCAGTGGCTTTCCTGGCCTGTGTGGCATGAGGACAGTTGTCAGGCCTGGGTCTTGTCAGGCCTGGGTTGCCCTGGCCAGCTTCTCCTGGGGCTGCATGTCCCATGGCCTGGCATGGGCCCTAGGGAGCCAGGGCCTGCTCCACCCCCCCTCTGGGATCCTTGTAGCCTGCTCAGTGTCCCCGCATCAGTGTTGCTTGTGCTTGCTGACTGTGCCTTCCTGCCTGCTGGCCACACCTGTCCAGGGGGACCTGGAAATGGACAGGGGTGCTTCTGATGGGATTCCATACCCTTCATCTGCTTGGGGAGAAGGCGCCCACACCCGTGAGTTATTTCATGAAAAGCATACTTGTAAAGCTGGCTGCCTCCCTGACCCTGAGGCATCCTGGTCTTGTGCATCCCAGTTGGGAGGAATCACCGCTCTCTGCATCCAGGCCCAGCAGCTGCCTTCCAGGGTCCTGGGTGTTCCTCCTGCAATATCTCTTTAAAGTTGGTAATTTGGAAGATTGAGCTGGAAATGCACAAGTGAGTGCTGCCTGAGGGCTGGGGGTTTTGGGGCGGAGGCTGCCACCTCACATGAGGCCTGGATGCTAGTTTGGGCCTTTTGTGGGCCTAGTGTCCCTGGCAGGCCTCTGGCACCACTGCTGTGTTCCTGGGCAGATCCGCAGAATGGGACACTCTTGGAAGCAAAGACACCCATCCTCTAATTTTCTCATCCTTTCCGAAACCGAGCTAAACCCACTGCTCAAAATTGTCAACACGTGGCTTCCAGCCCTGGGGAACAGGATTGATGGCCTTGTCATTCCACATGGGCATGTGGCTGAGTGGCTACTGTGGGGGTGGTTCCCATCTGCAGAGGGCGTGGGGCCCTGTGAGGACCTGACTGTCCTTCCCTGTGGGCCGAGGAAGCCCCTAATGTCAGGGCACACACACCAGAGGAACCAGAGGAGCCAGGCCGTTTGTGCCGAGGGGATAGGATAGTGGGCAGCGGCCCCAGGACCCTGCCTGCCTATCCTGAGGGCCCAGACCAGATTCCCGGTCCCTCTGGAGTCCCACCGCCTAGGGCTTGCCCACAACTCTGGTTTTGGGGCCGTCTGCTTGCCCAGCAGGTCGTCCTTCCATTCTTCATCCCTCAGCCCTCCCATTCTCCCGGGTACTCCCATAAGGCAAGTCTCGGGCCAAAGTATCAGCCGTGCCTTTCTAGGTCTTCTCCATGCCCCCAGCCCCCCACTCTGAAGTGGACCAGACCCTCCCAATGTGTGCCAAGGGTGCTGAGCCTTCGGGCACTGTGGGTGGTGTCTGCTTGCCTATGTCTGCCCCTGGCCCACTGGGGGGGTCAGGAAAGGGTCTTCTGGGTGCCTAAGCAGTCTGCAGTCTCTGAAACGGACTGGTGGGGTGGGGGCAGGGTTCAGTCCATGGCCCCCCCATCAAGCTTCCTTGGGACCAGGAGCCCCTTGCAGGCTGCCCGGCTCCTCTGCCACCAGCTGGGGCTTGGCCTGGCTATGGCTCCCAGATACTGGCCTTAATGGTCTGGGAGCTGGGGGTCTCCACAGGCCTCACTTGGCCATCTGTGGCCTGGGCCAGGCTGGCTCTAACTCCCTGCAGAGACTCTGCCTCATTGTCAGATTGCAAAATGAAATAAAATGTAAAATGAAAATTTGCAGGACTCAGGAAGAGGCTGGGTGAGGCTGTGTGGACACGGTGCAGATGCTCTGATGCCTGTGGCAGAGTCAGCAGCCTGCAGACCACGTCTCCTCCGGAATGCACAGTGGTTTTGAATTTGTGCTTTTTTCTTCTTTAAATTATAGGAGGGAGGAGAGCTTGGCAAAGTGCAACATGGGACCTGCCAAGCCCAAACTATTTGGAAAAAAAAAAAAAATCACAAGATTTTTGCCTAAACTCTGAAAAGGCTTTGATTCTGCTTGAAATTTGAGGTCTTTGCAGACGGCCCTGAAGGCAAGCTTGGCCACTGGCATGCGGGGGGGCTTAGGCTAGGCCCCCCAGTGTGACCACAGTATGGCCCTAGGACATGAGCCATGCAGGACCCAGGAAGCTGGGTCCTGAGGGCCGATGGCTGAGGCTCACTTAGATGTGTGCAGACCCCACTCCCTACCTGGGAGTGCACTTGTGGGTGTGGAGAGGAGCTGGGGTGGGTCTCCAGCTGCCCCTGTGCCTGCAGTTCCCTGGGCACCAGGAGGACCAGCCTCCTCGTGGGGCTCAGGTGCTCTGGGAGGTGGGGGTCGGGGCCAGGCTTGCCCAGAGTTTTCCAGGCACAAGTGGGAGAGCACAGTCCACACCAGATTGCCCTTGCTTCTGACTGTAGTGGTATGTTCAGGGGCCCCAAGACCCCACTTTCAAGGCTTAGCAGCTTGCCAGAAAACCCACAGGACTCACAGAAGCTGTCGTATACACGGCTATGGTTTTTCATAGGGAAAGGATCAGGGATGAAGTCAGCCAAAGGAAGAACCACAGAGGTGGGATCTGGGGACGCACCAAACTCAAGACTCCTGTGTCCTCTCCCTGTGGCGTCGGGACAGTGTCACTCTCCCGGCATCTCTGTGGGACAGCACACCTGGAGCGTTGCCAACTGGGGATGCTCGCCTGAGCCTCTGTGGTCAGAGTTTTTATTGGGGCTCCAATTCACAGGCACCACTGATTGATTGTCTGTGTGGTTATCTCAGTCTCTGTCCCCTCCCAAGGCCAACTGGTATCACCTGATCCAGATACTGCCCTCCCACACTCTGCAAAACACATTGCAATCATGCGGCATGGCCTCAGGTCCCCAGGCCAACAAAGACAGTCCTATCAGGCATGACATTCCAGGGTGAGTGTCACCTCCTAGGAATCAGGGGCCAATGCCACACTGATTTCTGGACAAAGTTAAATTCTTTCCTATATGGGTATGCTCTAGGGGTGTGCAGAGGCAGAGAACCCTGTTGAAGATGAGCATGTTTTTCCTGCAGCCCCCAGACAGCATGGTTTTGCCCTCCACCCTGTGTTTATCTCCCAGTTGTCATTCCAAGCTTTTTCTGAAGCCTCATCTCCACTGGATTCCATGGAGGATGGAGTGGGGAAACTGTATGAGTGGGAGGCATGGGGTTGGCCTTCCTTCCAGGGCTGGCCATGGAGGGCCCAGTGCTGTGCCACCCGGGGGCAGGCAGCATCCCTTACATCCTGCAGGGGCACCAGCCAACCCTCCACCTGAGGGTCCTAGATGGATGGCTAGGGATGTCAGCGGGGTCCCAGCTTGAGGGAGATGATGTAGAGCCATCAAAAGGTAAACTGAGGAACCATAAAATTTTTAAAAGAGGTTTATTTGAGGAGACAACTCATGACTCAGCTTAAAACCAGAAATGATTTAGGAGCTCCATCAAGAGAAAACAAGAGGGAGGTTTTTACAGAATGAATACAGAAGTAACACAAATAAAATATCTGATTGGTCACAGTTGTGCAAGTGCCTTGTTGGGTCCATCCTGTTGCAAAGTCCCTAGTTATAGAATTATAAGTTTGTTGGCTACTTCTGATTGGTTGAGCTTAAGTTTTGTTTTTCTTTAATATAGGTATTTTCAAGAAAAGGTTCACAGTAAGTTTCACTTATGTTTGCAAATGAAGCAGTTTGCACTTATGAGGCCTAACTGGCTTTGTCTACTCAGGGACTCCTCAGGCCTAGCCTCTGTAACAGTTACTTTAACAATGCCCCCCCAACTTTTGGGCACCTTCTCAGCAAGCTGAGACCGGGACCAAACAGCATAGCATTACTCTAGGTTACCACTATGGATGTAGTCCCTGTATCATCTCAATACTTGCATTGAGATATAAGGTCTTACAGTCATTGCTATACAAAATTACACAGTCATTGTGACTTTGAGTTGTTGAGTTGTGGAACTCTCTGAGTTGTCTAATTCTGATGGCAATCTTTCCATGCATGAGTGGCTGCTGGAAAGCATTTGTGGGTGGGGGGAGGGGGGAGGGATAGCATTAGGAGATATACCTAATGCTAAATGACGTGTTAATGGGTGCAGCACACCAACATGGCACATGTATACATATGTAACAAACCTGCACGTTGTGCACATGTACCCTAAAACTTAAAGTATAATTAAAAAAAAACCACTTGAGAGGATACCATGCACTTGGGAGGTGAATACAATGACTGTAAGGAGAGTCACAGCCAGGAATGAACATTTTCCTGGGGCAGAGCTTCCCAGGAGGCAGATTTAACCAATGAAATCAATCAGTGGAGGAGGCAGCACCCGTCTGGTGAGACTCATGTTTGTCTCTCCAAAGCCTTTAAGTTTTGGCAACAATTTCTAATTTATTAAGATAGAAAAAACATTTTTTTAAATCTATAAGAGAACAAGCTCATTCTTGTTCAGCTGTTAAGATATCGATAACTTTTATTTTGTAGTATGATTGAGGCTAAATTGTTCATTTAGCTGTCCTATGAAAACAGAAGAAAATCAATGGTTAATATTTGAACTGAAATATGATTGTAGTTTTTTGAGTGCAGAGGACAGCTAGTTGAGAAGATTTCTACGTTTCTAGAGCTAAAAACATCTCTAGATGGTGGAGTGAGGGATGGTAGTTGCAGTCCTGATGGATTTTCCTGGTTGGCAGTGTGACTGTCTCTGATGAGGTCATGGGGTGTTTGGGTGAACTCTCTGACCTGTAGAGCAGCAGGCCTCAAGGTTGTCCATACGTGGTCTCTTGTAGTGATTTTTCTGAAGTTTGAAGTCATCCAGTTTCAGCCTCGGGGCATGGGAAAAGGGAAGTTCTATTTTCTTGTGTTAAGTAGAAGAATTCAGGATTCAATCCAGTTTATAGATGGATAACAAAATCTCAATGAAAATAAACAGGACTAGAATTTGATAATGGGTGCACTACACTTTCCTATTGAAATACAATCTTTTATAGTCAAAAATAATATATATATATATTTAAAAAACAGGGTCTTTCTGTGTCACCGAGGCTATAGTGCAGTGGTGCAAACATAGTTCACTGCAGCCTCCAATACCTGAGCTCAAGCAGTTCTCCTGCCTCAGCTTCCCAAGTAGCTGGGACCACAGGTGCATACCACCATGCCTGGTTAATTTTTAAATTTCTTGTTGAGATGGGGCCTGTCTAGGCTGTTTCAAACCCTCCCACCTTGGCTTCCCAAAGTGCTGGGATTACAGGCATGAGGCACCAAGGCTGGCCAATTTTTAAAGATAAGTCATTTCATTAAGCTTGACCTGACTGTTTATATAAGTACAACAAGAATAGTAATTCTATGTATATTCAAAAATATGATATTTTAGTCAGAGCTTTGGTAATATCTAAGGGGCTTTATGGATTTTGTATCACTCAACCTTCATTTTAAAGAATTATTTAGTAATGAGAAATCTCAGATTAGACCTTTAAAAACCTCTCTAGGCTAAGAAGCCAAGCCAAGGACTTGTCCAATTGTGCCCTGTTACAAGGAGAACAGATCCCCATTGAACTTATGCAAATACCGGTATTGCTCTGAAAATAAGAATACTTAATAAGAGTTCCCAAATTCTGGAGCAATCAGATAGGGAGAAAAATATAAATGTTCCATTTTTTTTGTTTACAAAATATATTTTATTAAATTTCTACAAGTTATAGGTAGCTTAAGAGAAAAAGGATTTCGAAAATCTGAAAAATAAGACATTAGAGAACCAACAATGTTTCTAACAAAAGGTGATACAAATTATAATTATTGTCATCAGCTAATTGAGTTTCATGTGATTAATTTGTTTTGTTGGATATTGGGTTAGTCATTTTATGAATCTATCAATTTTTCATGACTGTTCTGGAAGATCTTACCCTCCGGTGAGAGTGTGAGCTTAAGGTTACCAGAAACCTGTACTTGTCAGTCTTTTTCATGAAGCTCTTGCAACTTTGTATCATGCAACTGATGAGAAATTTGGTTGTTTTGGTGATATATAACATTTCAACATAATTAGAATTATGGATGATAACATACTAGGATATATCATATTTCTAGGAATTTCAAATAATTTCTGGAATAGTCAGATCAATAATAAATATAACTTTAAAAAGGTGTAGTACCTATCACTCATTATTTGGCAATGCCTCCCATGACATTTAATGTATTAGATAAGCCTAGTTAATTTAACATCTCTCTTTTTATTAAGAGAGAAAATAAATGCTTTTGATATAGTCCAGACATCCTTCACAAAGAAGAAGCCCAGAGAAACTCACAAAGTTAATTTGAGGTAAAAAAAGACTTAATTTAGAATTTGAATTTGGGAAGTTGTCAAAAATGCCCAAAGGGTTAAAACACTTGATTAAGTAAGATTACAGGTCATTGTGAAATAATACCAATACAAAAGGTTTTAAAGGCAAATATAGAAACTTACATAGGCATAAAAAAACAGCTCTTTTAATATTGAAAAGTGTCACTTTTCTTAAATGATAAAAGACTTTATGAAAGGCAACATGCAGCGTAAGAAATTATCCTGATAAAACACATCTTTGTTTCCTGGGCCTGTTGCTTAAAAGTAAAGAAAAAAATATCTTCATAATCAAGAGCAGAACAATAGTCCAAGAAAGCTTTGTCCTTTTAGCAGAGAGGAAACCTAATTCTTACTTTGGACCGTACATTACTGAGCTTATTTTTTTATTTTTTATTTTTTTTTTGAGACGGAGTCTCACTGTCGCCCAGGCTGGAGTGCAGTGGCGCGATCTGGGCTCACTGCAGGCTCCGCCTCCCGGGTTCACGCCATTCTCCTGCCTCAGCCTCCCGAGTAGCTGGGACTACAGGCACCCGCCACCTCGCCCGGCTAATTTTTTGTATTTTTAGTAGAAACGGGGTTTCACCGTGTTAGCCAGGATGGTCTCGATCTCCTGACCTCGTGATCCGCCCGCCTCGGCCTCCCAAAGTGCTGGGATTACAGGCGTGAGCCACTGCGCCTGGCCCTGAGCTTATTTTTTTAAAAAAGATCTTATGAATAAAAACTATCTAATATTAGTAGTTTGACCACACCTAACATTCCTCTTTTGCCGGCCTTCTACAACTTTCTATATCTGTTCAGTTTTTGTCTCACTCTTTTTCTTCTTTTTCATTCTGAAACAATCTATCTTGCTTTAAGACAAAATTACTCTTTTTTCCTTAACGAAAACACACACCTTGTATACCTTCCCTTACTGAAGCCACATTGTACTTTCTTTGTGCATTTTTCACATACAGTTTTCTTTTAGCCCTATTATTTCTAGTAGTTTCAATTACATATATTATTTAAAATTCTTAATCATCAGTATCCTTCATATCTAGTGAAAATTAGGAAGTACATGATTTCATAATTTTTCAATAGCCTGTGCATCCTCATAGCACAGGACATACTTACCCACGGGCCCACATATCTCTGACTCCTCTTTAATAAGAGACCAAAAATATGTAAGCCTGGGCTTCCCTAAGCCTTGATCTTGGCCAGCTCAGCTCCTTTTGGACACTGATGAGGTTTGGACTTGTGAGTACTTTGTGAACTTTATTTTTAGTAGCACGTGCTTAGTTTAACAAATAGCTTACACAGACCCCTCACCCATAGTGTATTTAGTGGACAAAGCTGAAGCTGTTTGGGCTACAGCATGGAAGGGGACCCCACATTCCGCCCTATCAGTCCCACTGCCCTTGTGGTGGCACCCTCCTAGGGAACTCCAGGCTCCAGAGCACTCAGGATCCATCTGCAGGGGCCTCTGCTCCCGGCACCCTGAGGGTCTCTGGTTACCTGCTTCTCTAAGAATGGGCAGAGGTCTTGGGAGCTGCTGGCCTATCCCTGTGTAGCGCTCTGCCCGAGAGCGAGGTGGAATCCTTGTCCCCCTTGTCCCACCCTGCTCTTGGGGGAGGCTGACCTGGGCTCCCACCCACCAAGTGGCCTCATCTAGGGGTGGAGAGGAGCGCCCCCGCCAGCACTGACACCTTGCACCCCTCCTGCCTCTCACCATGGAGAGTAGCTCAGATCTCACGCGGGACTGTGGGCAATGCAGCCATCCCATGACAACACGGCCACAAAGCCGATGGAGAGAGAGAGGGAGTGGGGAGGAGTCACGAGGCCTGCTGTCTCAGGATGCACCTGAGAACCCCTCCCTGGGGTTCACCGTCACTGGATCCGGTGGCCCCTGGCAGACATCATAGCAGAGGCGAGTGGGGCCGGCTGTCATGTGAGGACACAGAGGACCCATGGCTGGTCAGGGAGGGCAAGGCCAGAGCCGGGTGTCCCGACTGGACCCAAGTCCTCCCAGCTCCACCCACCCCGTGTGAGGGAGCCGAGGAGCCCAGTGCAATGCAACACAGACCGTCTGGCCCCGCGTGGCACTCCTGTGTGTCCGTCCACTCCCCTGTGCCACTTCGGGCAGTGTGTCAGGCTCCCTCCCCAACTCGGCCTCCTCCAGACTTGGGGGGTACTGCAGCTCAGCCTCCTCCGGACTTGGGGGGTACTGCAGCTCAGCCTCCTCCGGACTTGGGGGGTACTGCAGCTCAGCCTCCTCCGGACTTGGGGGGTACTGCAGCTCAGCCTCCTCCGGACTTGGGGGGTACTGCAGCTCAGCCTCCTCTGGACTTGGGGGGTACTGCAGCTCAGCCTCCTCCGGACTTGGGGGGTACTGCAGCTCAGCCTCCTCTGGACTTGGGGGGTACTGCAGGCCCCCACCAGGGTGGTTTGGCTCCTCTCAGCCCTCCCATTTCCACCCGGCAGCCTTAGGCACCCCCTAGTCCCCACTGGTGTCCATTCAGGGTGACCCCTGGCCTCTGGCCCCTCCCTGGATGCTCCAGCCTCAGCGGGAGCCAGGTGAGGCTTGGCCTCACCCCTGCTCTGGCCAGTGTGGTGGGCCCGCAGGGGAGGACAGTGCCTGTCCCCAGGGTGGACTGCACGTCTGTGACACTCTGGACAGGCAGTCCTTTGGGACGGTCTGCGGCCCTTGGGAACTAGGGGGCAGAGACATGAGGCAGTGGGCTCCATCTTCAGAGAGCTTAAGAGATAGGATGGGAGGTGGAGAGGCACCTTCCATCCCGGGGTGGATGTGGGCAGTGATGACCCTAGCCAGGGGCAGGCAGGGTGTGGGAGAAGGACTGGGCTGGTGCCTGGTCTGAGCTGGACACAGCCCAGAGATGGGACCTGAATCTCCAACCCTGGGCCCTGGACTGGCCACAGCAAACAACAGGGCCTAGATTGCCACGGCCGCAGAGCTGGGCCAGCCCCACATGGATGCTCCATTGGCCAGCTGAGGCACCCGGCCCACCAGGGTGGACAGCCACTGGTCCAGCTGCCCGAGGTCTGTGGGGCCTGTCTGGCCTGGCTTTCCTTTCCACCCACGCAGCAGCTGCAAGAAGCCTTCGGAAGGAGGAAGACCGGGCCTGGCCTGGCCCTGCCTCATCCTCATGCCTGTCAATCACACCCAAAGCCTGGGGGGGGGGGGGGGGGGCGGAGCCAGAATCCCCCAGTGGGGCCTCCAGGGCTTGGGGACAAGTTCCTCTGAAGCTTCTTGGAAAACCTCCCAGCCGCCGCCCTGGGCTCGGATTCCTGAGCTCAGTCAGAGCCGGCGGCTCTGTCCAGGGATGAGAACCACTCTTATAGACCCCTGCCTCACCCCAAGGCCTGGCCTTGTCCCTTTGTCCAGGCCCTGCTCCCCAGTATCTGACCCTCAGGCTCAGCCTCAGACCCGGAGGGAAGGAGCAGCCGTGGGGATGGTGAGGGAAGTCTCTGCAGGCCCCTCCCTGGAGGATCCGGGAGAAGGTGGCTGGCTCCTGATCTTTGACATATCAAGGAACTGTGTCCTGTGTGCGGGGAAGGAGAACGGGGGGAGGGTAGGGGTGTCTCCTTGGGGTGCAGATGGATGGGGCAGGGGACAGGGGCCTTGGAACGTCATGGTGTGCCAAGTCCCTGGTGGCTCTGGGAGACGTCTCCTAGCTCCCCATTCCCTCTTGGCAACCTGGGACCTGGGCAGGACCAAGCTGCCCCATGGCAGGCGCTTTGCCCTAGAAGGGATGAGGGTCCACTGAGGGCTGGATGGGGACTGAATGGGGGCTGGGGGCAGGGCATGCCGTACCTTGCAGGGCTGCCTCCAGTGATCTGTCATGGAGGTTGCTGGATAGACCCTAGAAAGGCACAGATCAGGGAGCGGGGACTGGCCCTGGACCCCAAAATGCAGCTACTAGCCTGGAAGTGGGGGTGAGGCAGCGGCAAGGGTGGATGACATGGGGGGCGAGGGCCTGTTGGGCCACAGGGTGGCAGAGTGAATGCTGGTGTTTGCACACCGACTTCTCTGGTGGGTGGTCAGCGCCGTCCTGGGACTGGGTTCCCACAGTGCAGGCCCAGGATAGGCAGTGAGGGCCCAGAAATGACCGTGGGCGAGAACGCACAGCCCTGCAGCTTCCTGTCCCCCGGACCCCCTCAGGGGAGCAGCTGCTCTCGTTTCCCGTGTCCTCCCCAGGTGGGGGCACCCTTGGGCCTGCGATGGTGGGGGCCTGCCTACCTCACACCTGCCATGCTAGGGGCCCGCCTCCCTCGCACCTGCCATGCTGGGGGCCGGCCTCCCTCGCACCTGTGATGGTGGGGCCACCTCCCTCGCACCTGCGATGGTGGGGGCTGCCTCCCTCGCACCTTTGATGGTGTGGGCCCGCCTCCTTCGCACCTGCCATGCTGGGGGCCGGCCTCCCTTGCACCTGTGATGGTGGGGGCCCGCCTCCCTCGCACCTGCCATGCTGGGGGCCTGCCTCCCTCGCACCTGCCATGCTGGGGGCCCGCCTTCCTCGCACCTGCCATGCTGGGGGCCCGCCTCCCTCGCACCTGCCATGCTGGGGGCCAGCCTCCCTCGCACCTGTGATGGTGGGGCCGCCTCCCTCACACTTGCGATGGTGGGGGCCGCCTCCCTCGCACCTGCCATGCTGGGGGCCCGCCTCCCCCACACCTGCCATGCTGGGGGCCCGCCTCCCTCGCACCTGCCATGGTGTGGGCCGCCTCCCTCGCACCTACCATGGTGGGGGCCGCCTCCCTCGCACCTGCCATGGTGGGGCCCGCCTCCCTCGCACCTGCCATGGTGGGGCCCGCCTCCCTCGCACCTGCCATGGTGGGGGCCGCCTCCCTCGCACCTGCGATGGTGGGGGCCGCCTCCCTCGCACCTGCCATGGTGGGGGCCGCCTCCCTCGCACCTGCCATGGTGGGGCCCGCCTCCCTCGCACCTGCCATGGTGGGGCCGCCTCCCTCGCACCTGCCATGGTGGGGGCCGCCTCCCTCGCACCTGCCATGGTGGGGCCGCCTCCCTCGCACCTGCCATGGTGGGGGCCGCCTCCCTCGCACCTGCGATGGTGGGGGCCGCCTCCCTCGCACCTGCCATGGTGGGGGCCGCCTCCCTCGCACCTGCCATGGTGGGGGCCCGCCTCCCTCGCTTGGGTGCTCTTCCTTCTACACTGGCCCTTATGAATGTTCAATTGCCGGCTGTTTTCTGCTTACCTGCTTTGCCGCTTGCCCAGGGGGACGGTGTCTCCTCTTTCCTGGGGGCTGTCATCTTTGGGCTTCAGTTCACCAGGCTGTCTTGCCCCCCTCAGCTCCCCAGTGGGTTCCAAAATATAAGACTTTGAAGGCTTGTTCTTGTCAGTGTGGGAGTGATGGTCTCTTGTGGCTTCTTCCATCCTCACAGAAGCAAAAACCCCAATCAGTTGTCAATTTGCAACACATTTTTAATGGCTTCTTGGTTTTGTCCTGTGCACAAAGGTCTCCTTGTAAGATAGAGACATATAGCAGCCCCCCCATGGCTTCTCTGAATACCTACGTGATTGCATTGTTTATAACTCTGATGTTTTGGTGTTGAACGTGAGATACGCATCTGACCCTTTTCCTCGGATAGCTCTTGCTGTCCCTACAGCACTTATATTGAATGACCCAGGTTTCCCGGCACTTACTTGAGACATTTCCTTCTTCACAATATGAAAATGTCATATTTTCAAACACGTTGAAAATATGCATGTGTGTTGACATCTTGACATCCCAGTCTAGCCATTTATCTGTTTACTCATGTGACGCCACCTCATAGGTTTAGTTATACTGATGTTGTTTCATGATATGTTTTCACGTAAACTTTTGCTTTTTCGTCTTAAATGTTTTGTTGGTGTTTTATGGGAATCGCAACGTTTAGATGAAGCTATGGAGGGTTGACATACTCCTGATGTTACATCTGTCTCCTCACAGGTGTAATCGGGTCTTTCATTTGTTTAAAATATATCTGTGTCTCACAGAGCATTTACAGTTTTTCTTCATGTAGAATTTTTACATTTCTTTTCAATTTTATTCCTTGCGATTTTATTGATTTTATTGCAATTTTAAATGGGATATTCTCCCCTGTTTTATCTTCTGAATTTGTTATTACTTAGTTGTATTTATTTTGTATTCAGCTGTCAGGCAAAACTCTCCTTTGGTTTACAACAATGTTTAGTTGATTTTCTTGTTTGTTTTTCCAGGTACACCATGATATAATCTGAAAACAGTACTAATTTTATCTCTTTGCAGTTTTGAAGGCTCTAGCTCTTCCTTTTTCTCATGGCCTTGGCCAGCACCTCTGTAGCAAGGCTAAATAATAGTGCTGATGGCTGCCTTCTCATTTCACTCTACTCTTAATGTGACTGGGGGATGGGTTTCCCATTAAGCATGACGTTGGTTTGGGGCAACGCTGGCCTCTCCGTCTCATGCGGGAGGCTTCCATCTGTTTCTATTTCATTACTGTTTTTAACTTTAAGTGAGAATGAATGTTGAATTTAATCTAGTGCCTTCTTCAACATGGACGAACCGTGCCAGCAACTTCCCCCCGAGATCAGCCCACTTCTCTTGGAGGTCGATATTCTAAATGTGTGCTGGACTCCATCTGCCAGTATTTTATTTAGGATTTTTGCACGGATACTCATAGAAGACCTTGATCTTTGTGCATAATATTTGTTAGGTTTTCAAATCCGTCTTATGATTGCCTTATGTAAGAATTCAGGAACTTTTCCTCTTCATCTATGCTCTAGAATTGTTGAATGGCATTGGAATGCCCTGTTCCTTGAGGGTTTGATAGAATTCCTTTGTTATATTACCTAGGCCTGGTTCTTTTGGAAAACTAGCTGCCTGACAACTTCTCTCTTTTTCTTACGGTGCTCTGTTCAGATTTCTCTCTCTCTTTAGTTACTAAAGGTTTGGTAAACTATGTTGCCTAGGAGAGTATCTGTTTTATCTGTTTTTTTTTTTTACATTTATTTGCATAGAGTTGAACAAGATAGTTGCTTACTTACATTTCTTTTAAGTTACTCTGTTATTTTCACCATATCTTTTCTTATTTTTGTGTATTTTCATATTTCTTTCTTTTGCGTTTCTAACATTTTATCTATTTTACTATTTCTTGTTATTTTTTTACCAATTCTTTAACCCATCAATTCTACTTAGGATGTTAAAAATTTTATTTCCTTTTTTTTCCTGTAGCATATTTTTTGTTCTTTTAAAAATTGAGGTGAATGCGTATAGCATTTATTTTCATTTATTCTGCCTAATTAATGTTAGCATTTATTGGTGAGAACAGTTTTAGATGTATCCTATAGATTCGAATAACGTGTGATCCTATTATTTTTTATTATTCTATATATAATATACTTTATTCTTTTTGCTGTTTTCTAGATATTCTGCAATTTCAGTTTGGGTTTTTCCATTTTCCCAGGGATTTATGAAAAGTATATATTTTTTTCGTACAGATGGCAGAGG